>NC_083338.1:50619283-51287488 GCF_019175385.1 Lycium barbarum | reverse complement strand
CCAATATCTACAATAACATTATCAATTACCAAACATTAGCTACAAGTACTTAGAAATTCAATTCTAACTAGTACTTGTCTACAGAAATTTCGGCAGCATCTCCCTTGTAAATTCAACATCCCCGAGAATTTAACTCGGCCAAATTCATCAACAACCACATCAACAATACCAACAACCATAATAATAGTCATCAAGAATCAATTTAAACGCATTCTAACATTAATAACTTTCTTCTCTACATAGCGTATCATATTCGATTCAACTACGTCTTTTCAAGCCAATATCGCCACTTACATATTCATTTACTAGCTCAAGATTATTCAAACATAATTCAAGGACATTTCAAACAATCTACACAATATTCCGACAATCCCACCAAAAACCATACCTCACCCGAAACCTCCAATCTTCGACACGAACATTCACAACACATTTTTATCTTCCAATTTCATCAACAACAACGACAATTTGCACCTTAACAACTCCATTCCCATGATTATATAAAACTATAATAAAATCACATAATTTCGTACAACAACTTAGAACTAATTTTCATGCCAATCTTGAACCATTTTTCTTCCATTTACATCACAAGGCCACAACAACATAATTAACATACTAAATAAATTTAATTCCTCTTCCTTCACTACACCTACACACACAGCCACACACCCACACACCCACAACACACAAATTTCATACTTTACATTCATTTCCATATACTACAATATATATATAAGTCTTCCATAAAAAGATAGAATTTTTTACCTTTTTCCTTCAAATTCTTCACTTGCCACCAAAGTGATTTTCTTGCTAAAATAATTGTACCACGTTGAAGAGGGTCTTGAGTTTAGTAGGAATACTAGAAAATTAACATTTTTGGATCCAAGTTTGATGGGCTAATTTTTTTTTTCTCTCTTCTTATGGCCGAATGGCCCTTATTTGTTTTCTTCTTTCTCTCAAGTGTTTTTTTTTCTTGGTTGTTCTTGAAACTTCTTGCAAATGAAGAAGTTGTGGCCCCTTTTTGTTATTTAATAGTCTTGGGTTAATTTACATGGGCTTGGGCCCTTTTTATTTCCCATGGCCGGCCACCTCCAAGAGTTGGGCCTCTTTTTTTTTTTTTTTTTTGATTTTTTGAGCCCACTTCTTATGGTTAATATTTGTAATTCACGAAACTAATTTTCGAAATTTCAATTTTTACCCTTGGCCTCCTTCAATATTTTCGCATCAACACTTTTCATGAACAACATCTATTTTAACTAAAATCAAAATATTGCCCTATCTCTTACAAGTCAGAATTATTTCAAATTTTCTGAATAGGCAAAATACGGGATATAACAGGAAATTTGCAACAGAACTCCAAAGGTTCATAACATCATCATATATATGTCCAGATAAACTGTCTCCTGAGGAGTCACAACTAATCAAATCATAAAATGATACGCAAGCCGATAAGGCTGCCACTACATATCAATATCATATGCAAGCCGACAAGGCTGCCACTACATATCAATATCATAGCACATCGTATAGACACAGCAGAACAAAACTTATACACAACCCACACATATGTCTACAGACCTCTAAGAGTATCGATAGCGAAATATGACAGGACAGGGCCTCGCCGTACCCCTGGATAAACATATACATACATCATAAGATCTGTACCGAAAGTCTAGGCTCCGGAACAACAGATCTCTCCAAGACAGCTGAGTGGAAGTCCTATGCTGAAGGGTCACCAAACCGACTATCTGTACCTGCGGGCAAGAAACGCAGCCCCCCGAAGAAAGGGGGTCAGTACGAGATATGTATTGAGTATGTAAAGCATGAAATACAGTAAAGAGGATCATAACTGAAACAGGGAGTACATGAGACAAGTATAACATCCAGAATACCAAAACACTTGGCTTTTGAAACATAAATCATGCATGTCAATATCATATATCATACCCGGCCCATTATGGGACTCGGTGAATAAAGTCATCATATACCATCCTGGCCGCCATAAACATATCATCATATCATCATATATATATATACCGTACCCGACTCTCTAGTGAGGGACTCGGTGAGCAATGCAGTGAAACTGTGCACGATAACATACCCGGCCCGAGACTCGGTGAAAGACATATTGAGGCATGCACGAGCAGAGTAGTGAGCAACCATATGCAAATTAAATCATATCTGAGACTCGATAGAAAAATAAAAATGTACTATCATTTGAAAATCAAAACAATAATCATATCCAATACCTTTTGAATGTCACTATGGAACATATCAAATAGAACTTCAGAAATCATAGATACATATCAAGACAAAATAAAATAAGTTCTGGGAATCAAGAACATTAGCCATCCTAGTGGCTCTAAGAATAGAAGCTTCTTTGGAGTCATTTATACGTCGTCTGTTTGTATCATAAAGATCATGCCAAAAAGTAAAAAGGGTTAACTTTACATACCTGTTATAGGTTAACTGTAATCAAGTCCGCTTCGTCGCCCCCTTTAGCCTATTTGATATGACAGTAACGCTATCGTTAGTAAACTATACTTTCTAGCTTATAAATCTGCAACCAATTACCTATAGGAATCATTCTTCAATTCATACTTTCTCGATTAGGACTTTTATTAGTTAAGAACTTAACGGAAATCGAGCAGCATTTCCCCTATATAACTCGCCTAACCCGAACTTCCAATTAACCTCCTGTTACCACAGCAATACCAACAACGACAGTAATAGAAATATTCATATTAAATCCTTACAATCCAGCCCATATACAACTCAAACAACCCAATAACCTTTCTTAATCCTTTTCCAATCCAAATCACTAACATTTAAGATTATACACCAAACAGACCAACATACGCTTTATATACGATACGTTATACACTTCTTTATTCCAAATTTAGAAGCCACATCAACGGAAACACGACAACCACATGAACAACAACATATGAGCATAACCACACTTTTATTCTTTCAACTCAACAATTCCATATAACAACCACAACTCCTAATATCAACGATTTCATGAAATTTCTTACTTCCAATTTCATCCAATTCAATTTTAATCCTTCCATTACAACACCATTAATACAATTATACCATAAAATGAGAAAATCTTACCTTAATTTAATCGGAGCAAATTCTACACTCACTTGCACCAATTTCACTATTTCTTCTTCCTCAACTCAATACCCAATGTTGCTATCACCTCCTTGGACTTGCAATTCATCTTGGAACTTAATCAAAATAAGAAAACAAAATCTTCATTTTTACAACCATGGCTGGCCGAGAGTAGCAGCCATGGCTATGGTCTTTTTTTTTTTTTTTGCTCTTAAGCTTCAATTTGCAATAATTAAAGTGAATTCTAACTTTGGTCACTAACTTAACTATTAATATGAATTCTAGTGGCCCTACACGTGCCCCCCCCCCCCCCCCCGTGGTGAATCATCACTTTGATACATTTGGTTTAATATTTATTTTTATTTTTATCAAAGAATCAGGTGGGGCCCACTTCAATAATGATTAGCTAACCTAATTAATTTTAATTAATCACTAATCCCTACTTAATAATCTAATCATAGTTAATTAGTCCCTAATCTCCAATAATATTTCTATACTAATTGAAATTTATAAACAAATTGTGCACTAATTACAATCGAGAATTAAAGGCACTTATTTTATATCCCAAAATAATCCCGTCCTTAACTTACGTCGATTAGCTTACGAATAATTCGACGTATAAAAATTCGGAATATAACATCATTATCGCGTTTTCTCATATATAATACTTATTTCATGGTCTAAACGTCATTTATAACATATTCATAATAACAACACACTAACATCCATGATTCCATCCAACTACCATTCACCCATGACACTATTCACTCATTTATAACCCATTTTTTATGTCTTTCTACAATTCCAGTATCTTAGCCTTCCAATACCTTAAACAACATGATATGGTCATGAAACTTACCTTAGATGACGGTTGAACAAGCCTTGAATGATAATACTCTTCTAGCACCAAAACCCTATTTCACCTCTCTTGGGTTTTCTTGAGATAGATGGACTTTAGGTAGGTTTCACACACTTTGTTTCACGAATTTGGTGTTATTGATCATGGATTTCCTTTTATTCTCTTGTGGAAGAGTGATGGAGAATATTCTAGAGGGTTCTTGACTTGTGGAGTGAAGGATGAAATGAAAATGAAATGAAAAGGGTCCCTTATATTTAACCACAAAAGCTGGCCGGATCAAATTATACGGACCAACATACGGTCCATATAATTTTCACTGACCGTATGTTTGGTCCAGTGAGGTATGCTTTTCTGGACTGAATCGACGGCCTGGATATACGGTCCGTGGATTTTATACGGCCAGTATATCTGGCCGTATAATGTTCAGTTATTCGGAACTTGTTTTCGTCGACTCGTTTGGTCTATGATCTTTATGGAACCTTCTTAACACTTGTCCAACACTTCAATACCAATCTAAGGGATGTTACTACTTGTCTCCAAGACTTCATTATGCCCTCATTAACTCGTCGCTCATAATTCTTATCCGATACACAGCATATCCTTTACTTTCTTCGTCAAACTTCTTTCTTTACGTCTAATGTCTTCGAGTATCGATTGAGATCATCGAATGTTATCTCTTACTTATCAGATCATCGTGTACATCGTGCCCTTCGCTAGCTTATTCACTGTACACTAACGGTGAGATTTCCAAGGTGTAACATTCTTCCCCCCTTTTTGGAACATTCGTCCTCGAATGTTAAACGCTCGGGATTTTATGAAAATTTCGCCAGAGTTTCCCCTGTAATATTGCACTACCATCCTGTCACAACAACCCATAATATCATTGCCTCACAGGGCTACAACATAATAGCAACATATCTATTGCCATACACGACCAAAGGCATAAAAAGCAAGCGTACATACCTCATATCGTTGGCGTTTCATCTTGGATCTCTCATGGGGGTTGAAATAAATGCGGGTACGTAGATTTCATCTACTCTTCCGCCTCCCAAGTCATTTCCTCCCGATTGTTGTTTCGCCACAAGACTTTGACTGAAGCTACTTCTTTATTTCGAAGTCTTCGCACTTTCCTGTCTAGAATAACAATAGACACTTCTTCATAGGTTAGCTTTTCTGTTACTTGCACATCATCTATCGGGACAATCTTTGTGGGATCTCCAACACACTTGTGGAGCATCGAAACGTGGAAAAATGGATGGACTGATTCAAGCTCCAAAGGCAAATCCAATTCACAGGCTACATGACCCACCTTACGGATGATTTTATAGGGTCCAATGTATCTGGGACTTAGCTTCCCTTTCTTGCCAAATCTCATCACCCCTTTCATTGGCGACACTTTCAAGAATACCCAATCATCAATTTGAAATTCCAAGTCTCGCCGGCGATTGTCCGCATAAGACTTTTGGTGACTTTGGGCTATCAACAATCGATCTCGGATCACTTTGACTTTATCTACCGCTTGTTGAATCAGTTCAGGACCTATCAATTGTACTTCTCCTGTTTCAAACCATCCAATTGGAGACCTGCATTTCCTTCCATATCAAGCTTCATATGGAGCCATTTGGATACTGGAATGGTAGCTATTGCTGTATGCAAATTCAATAAGGGGTAAGTGATCATCCCAACTACCACCGAAATCCAGCACACGCTCTCGTAACATATCTTTCAAGGTCTGAATAGTACACTCGGCTTGTCCATCGATCTGCGGATGAAATGCCGTGCTGAGCTTCACCTGGGTACCTAGACCTTTTTGAAAGGACTTCCAGAAAATAGCTGTAAACTGTGCTCCTCTATCTGTAATAATGGATAATGGAATACCATGAAGTCGTACAATTTCTTTAAGATATAATCTCGCATAATCTTCTGCTGAGTAGGTAGTCCTAACCGGAAGAAAATGGGCTGCTTTCGTCAATCTATCCACGATCACCCATATAGAATCATACCTACCTCGAGAACGAGGTAACCCCACAATAAAATCCACATTGATCACTTCCCATTTCCAAGTAGGTATTTCTATTGCCTGCAATAAGCCACCTGGTTTTTGATGTTCGAATTTTACTTGTTGGCAATTTGGACATTAGGCTACAAATTTCGCTATGTCTCTCTTCATGCCATCCCACCAATACATTAGTTTAAGGCCATGATACATCTTGGTGGCGCCTGGGTGAATAGAATACCAAGAACAATGTGCTTCTTCTATGATTCGTCGGCGCAATTCTGCCACATTCGGCACACATAGCCTGCCTCGGTATCTAAGAATTTCATCCATAGAAACTTCAAATGGAGACTTCTCTTTTCCATGGGATGTGTCTCTGTAGTGACACATTTGAGGATCTTCATACTGACTCTCTTTCACTTCTACGTTCAGAGATGAAATTTTGGGATCACTAATACAAATCCCTGCATTACCTGAATCAATTACACGCACTCCAAGATTAGCGAGCTGGTAAAGCTCCTGAATCATTTCTTTTCTTTTCGGAGGAAATTCACATAAACTGCCCATTGATCGGCGGCTAAGCGCATCGGCTACTACATTTGCTTTTCCGGGGTAGTATAAAATATTCACATCATAATCTTTCAACAATTCTAACCACCCCCTTTGTCGCAAATTTAACTCCTTCTGTTTGAAAATATATTGAAGACTCTTGTGATCTGTGTAAATGTCAACATGCACACCATACAAGTAATGTCTCCACATTTTCAAGGCATGAATGGCCGCAGCCAGTTCGAGATCATGAGTTGGATAATTTTGTTCATGTTTCTGCAGCTGTCTCGAAGCATATGCAATAACTCTACCGTGATGCATTATGACACATCCCAATCCAACACCGAAAGCATCACAATACACAACATAGCGATCCGACCCTTCTGGAAGTGTTAAAGACTGGAGCTGAGGTTAATCTGTCTTTCAACTCTTGAAAGCTGCACTGACAAGCATCATTCCACTGAAATTTGGCTGACTTCTGGGTTATCCTCGTCAATGGGGCTGAAATAGATGAGAAGCCCTCTACGAATCTTCTATAATAACCTGCCAATCCCAGAAAACTACGAACTTCTGTAGGCGTTGTAGGCCTCGGCCAAGTCTTCACATCTTCAATTTTCTGAGTGTCGACTCGAATGCCATCATCTGAAATAATATGGCCTAAAAAGGTTACAGAATTTAGCCAAAACTCGCACTTTGAAAATTTTGCATATAATTCTCGAGCTCGAAGAATACCAAGTACGATACGTAAATGGTCTGCATGTTCTGATTCTGTGCGAGAATATACCAGAATATCATCGATGAACACTATCACAAATAGATCCAAAAGTGGCCTAAACATATTATTCATCAAATTCATGAACACGGCCGGAGCATTAGTCAACCCAAACGACATCACTCGGAATTCATAGTGGCCATATCTAGTTCTGAAGGCGGTTTTGGGATTATCTGCTTCTCTAACCCTCACTTGATGATAACCCGACCTCAACTCTATTTTAGTAAACCACTTGGCACCCTGTAGTTGATCAAACAAATCGTCAATCCTTGGGAGAGGATATTTGTTCTTATCGTCACTTTGTTCAACTGCCTATAATCGATGCACATTCGTAGAGAACCATCTTTCTTTCTCACAAACAAGACTGGCGCTCCCCACGCTGATGAACTGGGCCTAATAAATCCCTTCTCGAGCAAGTCTTTCAACTGCACCTTTAGCTCTTTTGCCGGAGCCATTCGATACGGAGGAATAGAAATAGGCTTGGTGTCCGACAACACATCAATGGCAAAATCAATCTCTCTTTCTGGAGGAAGACCTGGAAGTTCGTCTGGGAATACATCTAGGAATTCATTTACTACCAGAACGGATTGGAAAGTTGGCGACTTTGCCTCGGTGTCATGAACCCGAACTAAGTGATAAATATAGCCCTTGGCTATCATCTTTCTTGCCTTAAGGTAGGAAATAAACCTACCTTTTGGAGATGCTGCATTACCCTTCCATTCAAGCACGGGCTCTCCCGAAAATTAGAATCGAACCACTTTCATTCGGCAATCGACATTAGCATAACATGATGCCAACCAATCCATACCCATAATTACATCGAAATCTAACATTTCCAACTCAATCAAAACAGCTTTGGTTTGGCGATCACATATCACAATTACACAGTTTTTATACACCTATCTAGCTATCACGGGATCACCAACCGGAGTGGATACCTCAAAAGGTTTGATTGGCTCAGGTTTCACCCCAATACAACTAGCAACATATGGAGTAATATAAGAAAGAGTAGAACCCGGATCTATCAATGCATACACACCGCGAGAAAATATAGACAATGTACCTGTAACCACATCCGGGGAGGACTCAAGATCCTGCCGTCCGCCTTAAGCATATACGCTGGGCTGAGTGGCACTTGATGTAGATGCTGCCCCTCTGCCTCTACCCTGGCCTGCTGACATCTGGGGAGTATCGGGCACACTGAGGAAGAACCAGCTGCTGAACCTGTAGGCTGAACCCCAACTCTACCACTCATCGACGGGCAATCCCTCATCATGTGGCCAACCTGGCCACAAGTATAGCAAGCATCCGAACCCTGGCGACACTGTCCGAAATGTAATCTACCTCACTGGCTGCATCGCGGTACTGGGGGTCTCCTCTGACTATAATCTTTCCTGAACTGGGAATCTGAGGCCCTCGAACTCTGGTCCTGTCCTGAACGGAAGGAGCGATCAAATCTCCTACCTGTGAATCGAGGAGGTGCACTAGTCACCGACTGGCCTGAGTACCTAGAATATGTCTACCTGGATCCCCCTCTATAATCACTGCCTGCTCCCATAGATCTGGCCCTCTTACTTTGCCTTCTATCAATCTTACGGTCACCTCTTTGCGGTTGTTGTCGCCCCTCTAAATTCTGAGCATGGGCTTGTATTCGGGAAATATCCATCCTGTCTTGTAAGGAAGCCATCAAACAGTCTTTAAATAAATGTGGCACTAGGCCACTCACAAATCTATGTACGCGATCTCCCATGTCAGCCACCATAGTCGGGGCATATCTAGCCAATGAATTAAATTGCATGTTGTACTCCCGGGCACTCATGCTTCCTTGCTTTAGATTCAAGAACCTATCCGCTCTAGCTCGGCGGACCTCGGGTCGCAAGTAATGGCGAAAGAAAGCATCTACAAATTCCTGCCAAATCCGAAGAGGCGCATTTTCTCCTCTTGATAATACCCAGTTATTATACCATAAGACTGCCACATCCCGAAGTCTATAAGAAGCCAACTCCATGGATTCAGTTTCGGAGGCATGAATAATTCTCAACGTCCTCAACATTTCTTCAATGAAACCTTGTGGGTCTTCATCCGGCTTCAACCCGTAAAAATCCGGAGGATTTAGACTCATAAAGTCACGGGCTCTGGTACTAGCTGAACGATCACTTGAGCCCACATTCTGCCGTTGTGCCTGAGCGGCAACCAACTGTGTCAGTAGATGTATGTCCTCGGTCATTTGTTGACCCGAAGCAACCGGTGGAGGAATTGGAGCTGGGTCTCCTCCTTGTTCTTCCACATTAGGCGGGGTAGAGGAAGTATTAGATAGGGCCTCATTATGTGACTCACCCTCTGCTACATTCATCAGAGGCTCTCTTTCCACCCGCCTCTTTGTCGTAGTCTTGCCCTTCTGGGTGGCTGTAGCTTTTCCCTTTAGCGGCATTCTGAAATCACAACACACTATTAGGGAGGATAAAATCTTATACACGACTCTATCGCACGATTTCATAAGAAGAAAGATGTTCATTTTTCCTAAATGCCCTGTAGCCTTTTGTTTATTAGCGTGGCACGCAACACACCATAAACAAGACTCTACTAGACACGGCTCGTAGACATTTCCTAGGACTGAACTGCTCTGATACCACTTTTGTCACGACCCGACCAGGGTCGCGACGGGTACCCGGGGCTAACCATCGAGCACCCCTCATTCTACTTCTTATCATGCTCATTTAATGCTCTTTTATCACCTTTATACTCAAATCGTAGGAAAAGTCATATTTCATATGGAAACAAAAATACTTTTATATACATATGCCTCTCGGCCATCAAAATAATATATATACATAATAGCATCTCATGAGACCATCTACGAGCCTCTACTGGAGTGCTAAACATAAGGACAGGACTAGACCCCGTCATACCCAAAAATACATATACATGAATATACACAAAAGAATAACCAAGCACCTCCGGAACAAAGGAACGCTTTCAATCAGCCGACAGCTACTACGAATCTGGGCCAAGCTCACCTCCCTGTCTACCTGTGGGCATGAACACAGCGTCCAAAGAAAACGGACGTCAGTACGAACATTGTACGGAGTATGAGAGGCATAAACAATGAAATAAGGCAATGATATAAATGATTTATCAATATGAAACATCTGTATCTGACTGTCAAGTACAAAGGAATTAAGTCATACTGTCTTACTCATACTCATCATCGTATCATATATGCATAATGTACAAACTGCCCGCCTATAAAGGTACGGTGTAGTAATGTATAAACTGCCCATCCATATCGGATCGGTGTGATAATCATAACATTAGCCTGCGTCCAGGCCTCTCGCGTCCGGGGTATCATCTCATGCCGCCCACTAGTGGTGTCTGCCCATGCCGTCTGGCCATGGTGTATACGCTGCCCGCCTTAGTGGTGAATGCCCGGCCATATAGGCGTGATGTATCATCATCATAATATGCTTGTCATAATACATGCATAAGGCTCAAGATCAACTATACTTTATCGGGGTGACGTAAGGTCGTGATCCCTCGATTTCATTATGGAGCAATCATTGACATTCTGCATCACCTTGAAGGAATTAGCATATAAGGTGAGTGTAAGCAATAAATAACCTCTTATCTTATATAACTATTCATAGACATAGGCTTTTAGCTTTCCGGAGTATAGAAACTCGTGAAGAGGAAAGAAATTCATGCTATAGGATTCATGCCATTGGAAAGAAAGGACTAGCCTCACATACCTTTTACGTTTAACTAAGATATCATTCGCTTGTTCTCCTCCAATGTCACGTTCTACCTTAAAGAGAGAATTCGCATTAACGTTAGTTAATCAACTATAAGAACGCGCTAATTTCTAGGGAAAATTGGGCAGCATTTCCTTTGTTCATACTACTTTTCCCATGTTTTATTTCAACTTCCAAAAGTTCACAACAACACTCACAATATTATGACCAACAATCATTATTTATATACATTGACCACAGTTCACCATTCCTCTTCAATTTCTCCACATTTATGACTATAGGTCATTATCGCGTTTTCTCATATATAATACTTATTTCATGGTTTAAACGTCATTTATAACATATTCATAATCACAACACACTAACATCCATGATTCCATCCAACTACCATTCACCCATGACACTATTCACTCATTTATGACCCATTTTCTATGTCTTTCTACAATTCAAGTATCTTATCCTTCCAATACCTTAAACAACATGATATGGTCATGAAACTTACCCTAGATGATGGTTGAACAAGCCTTGAATGGAAATACTCTTCTAGCACCAAAACCTTATTTCACCTCTCTTGGGTTTTCTTGAGATAGATGGACTTTAGCTAGGTTTCACACACTTTGTTTCATGAATTTGGTGTTATTGATCATGGATTTCCTTTGATTCTCTTGTGGAAGAGTGATGGAGAATATTCTATAGGGTTCTTGACTTGTGGAGTGAAGGATGAAATGAAAAGGGTCCCTTATATTTAACCACAAAAGCTGGCCGGATCAAATTATACGGACCAACATACGGTCCGTATAATTTTCACTGACCGTATGTTGGATGTATGTTTGGTCCAGTGAGGTATGCTTTTCTGGACTGAATCTACAGCCTGGACATACGGTCCGTGGATTTTATACGGCCAGTATATCTGGCCGTATAATGTCCAGTTATTCGGAACTTGTTTGCGTCGACTCGTTTGGTCTCCGATCCTTATGGAACCTTCTTAACACTTGTCAAACACTTCAATACCAATCTAAGGGACGTTACTACTTGTATCCAAGACATCATTATGCCCTCATTAACTCGTCGCTCGTAATTCTTATCCGATACACAACATATCCTTTACTTTCTTCGTCAAACTTCTTTCTTTACGTCTAATGTCTTCGAGTATCGACTGAGATCATCGAATGCTATCTCTTACTTATCAGATCATCGTGTACGTCGTGCCGTTCGCTAGCTTATTCACTATACGCTAACGAGGAGATTTCCAAGGTGTAACAAGTATGTAGTCAACCATACAGGGTACACCGTGGCAAAGGCGTCCTCATCTGTCCTGACTCCTATCTATACTGAGAACTCAAAGCTCTAGAACTCTGACCCACTACGGAATAAGAAGGAAGATCAAATCTCTGACCTGAAAATCGTGAAAGTGCACTTGTAGCTGAATGGGATGGATACCGAAAATACTATTGTCTCTATCCTCCTCTAAACTCACCAACAACATCTAAAGGTCTAGCCCTCTTACCATGTCCCCGCTCACGCTCATGCTCGATTCTCTGCTGACGCTTACGATCCTCCAAATTTTGTACATAGGCTTGTATGCGAGAAATATCCATATCTGGCTGTAACACAGCTGTCATACACTCGTCGATCAAATGTGGCCCTAAACCGACCATAAAACGATGAACTTGATCCTCTATCTCAGCAACCACAGCTGGGGTATATCTAGCCAATGAATTAAAGTGTACACAGTACTCCCGAACACTCATACCTCCCTATTCAATATGTAAGAATCTACCTGCTCCGGCTCGTCAAACTTCTGGCGGTAAGTAATGGCGAATAAAGGTCTCTAAAATCTCTTGCCAAATGGCTGGAGGGGCATCCTCTTCTCTAGATATCTCTCACTTTTGGTACCACTGCATTGTAATATCAAGGAGCCTATAAAACTCCAACTCCACTAACTCAACCTCAAGTCCTCTACATGCCATCAATAAATTCATGGGGTCCATATTCTTTCTAAATTCGGAGAATACTGGGGGATCTAAACTAAGATTCTTTTGACCCTCGCCGTAATAGCTCGATCTACTTGATCAACGCCAACTCCCTGATGCTGAGCCTGAGTGGCTACCAATCTAGTCAACAACTGTATAGCATCCCGCATATCCTGACCCAGTGCATCTGGCTTAGGGACTAGAGGAACTAGAGCAGGTGCTGGAGCTTGGGCTGGTTCCCCTCTAAACTCATCTGGTATAGTCGGGGTATCGAAGTCTGAGATAGGGTAGTACTCTGAGACTCGCCCCGAGCCCTGGTAGTCCTGGAAGCACGGCTAGTAGCCTCTCCAGTCACTGACTTACCTTTCTGGGCAGTTGTAGATTTCTTCCGAGGCATTGCTAAAATCATAACAGGTTATTAGAAGGTGAACTCTTATCACACGGCTTTATCGTACGATCTAACATCAAAAGAATCACATCATCCTAAATTTCCTGCAGCCTCCTATCTATAAGTGTGGTGCACAACACACCCATAAATAAGACTCTACTAGACACGGTCTGTAGACAACCCTAGGACAGAACTGCTCTTATATCACTTCTGTCATGACCCAAATTGATGAGTCATAATGAGTGTCGTACCCCTGCTATCCAGATACCCTTATACCTGTACCTGGATCTCACTGAACAACAGCGTGGCCTATATATGACTGATAACTGAACAATAATGACTCCTGTAAGAGCAACACCATGAACTCAGCATCAAGAACTCATAACCATCTGTTCATATATACTGAAAATAACATTCCAAGCCCGCTGGGCTGCTATATATGTTGTACAACAAAATAAGAGCCGACAAGACTACATATCATCCCAACTATGTACAACTGTCTACATACCTCTAATGGAATGCAATGCCGTAGAAAGGACGGGAAAGGGCCCCATCATACCTATATCAACATATAAAAAAAAGCATACCAAAAGTAGATTGCAGCTCCGAACCAAGTGGAGCTCACTGACTACCGCTGGGTGGAAGTCCTACTCAGCTGGACTTCCTATATATCTACCTGAACCTGCAGGCATGAATGCAGCCCCCCAAGTAAAGATGATTCAATACAAATAATGTACTGAGTATGTAAGGCATAAGAGCAACAAATACATAAGAATTATGAAAGAAGCTGAAACATGGAAGGTAATCCGAGGATCTGAAAACATCAGTGTGACTGAACATCTGGAAGTACTTGTATAACCCTGTATAACTGAAAGTGCCTCTGAGGGCGTATGATATGCATTCTTTCCTTTAAAAATACATATATCATAATATATCTGTTAGCACTGTGGAACGTAAAACCCTATCCATAGTGTTAGTGCTGTGGAACATACGGCCCGATCCACAATGTCAGTGCTGTGGAACGTATAGCCCGATCCATATATCATCTCATCCCACGTCCGAGGCAATCTCATACTGTACCCACTATAGTGGTGTGCATATCTACATGCCTACCGGTCGACTATAGCGTGGCGCGGTTTAAGAAAATAGCGGTACATATATATAAATGCATAAAAGACTCATAAAAGGATGCTCTGAACTCTTCAGGGTAACATAAGATCTCCTGGTAGCATAAGAAGCTAGTCTGTCAATATAATAGATCTCTGGAAGCTATAGATGTGAAACATATGAAATCAAGGATACAATGAATCCGATACTATCTAGGAATAGAGTATTTGGAACTCGCTCGTTTACTTCTTTCGTTCGAATCATAAGGATCATGCCAAAATGAAAGAAAGGAATATATCCTTAGCATTCCTTATCCGCTGCTCAAGCTAACTATGCTAATGTCCCGATCTTGACAAATCTACACACAAGACGAAGTATGCTAACTATTAGACTAGAACGTGCTTATTTTCCAACCTCTAAACTAGTTCATTACTTAATGGAAATTCGGGCAGCACTTCCTCTGTAAACTCAACAATCCCTCAAATTCCAATTAAACCCAAAAATCAACAACAACACCAACAACAACAATACAAATACTTATATATCAAAATATAATCAAATCCATTCAAAAATATCTCCCAAAACAGCCCTTAATCCCATCTTTAACCTCAATCAACTTACCACTTCCTAACTATATTGTCTTCACTTTATAACATTAAAACTCTTGGTAATCAATCCAATAACAAAGGTAAGAACCATATACATACCTTGAAGGAACTATAACTCCAAAAATCAAACTTCAAACCCAACTCCTAAGCTCAACAACTTCAATAAAACCCTAGGAAAAACTTTCTCTTCACTAGCTCAGGGTCCACGAGGCTCGGATCTTGCTAAAACTTCACTAATATGTGGGGAAAATGTTGGAGGAATATATTAGGGTTTGCATCTGATTTGGGGAGTATAAAATGAGGAGGAAAATATGAGGTTGCTATATATATATATATATATATATATATATATATATATATATATATATATAAGTGGAACAAAAGTTCCAGTGCCTCCGGGTCGACGAGCAGGGTTGACGGTTCGGCAACACGTCGACAGCCATCGATTTGCACCGCCGTTCTACCACCCAAGATTCGGGGTCCTCATCATGTCAACGGCGTGGAAGGATGCCACGTCGACATGTCGATGGGCCGTTCCTTTTGCACCGTCAAAGTGGACTGGTTCCTGGTTCCCTGAGTTGGCCCGATCCATTTTGATTCAATTCGTTTAACTTCTAATCATATCGTATTGTAAGGAACATATACTTGTGCTTCTGTATATACAAGGTAAAGCACTTAGCATCTCGTAAACCTGTATGTGAATCTCTGTACTGAGGGTATGCACAACTAGGAAGCCAGAGACTTTCTTGCAATGAAAACGAGAGGCGTAACATTATGAGTTTATATAATGGTTATGCTAGGTTTGGAGGGAATGGAGTTGGAAGAAAATTTTGAACTTGAATCTGAGAATATGTTGAGGCGTGATCTAACTTGATTCATGTTGTAAATGTGCTTTTAAGCTAAAACCTTGTTGTAAGGATAATAGTTGATGCTGAGGTGGTATTGAGGATGTTATACTTTGTATAATTGGAAGAAGAGAGTGTATAAGTATTGTACACAAAGAGTATATTGGCTATTTTTAAGTAAATCTTGGGATTAGTAGTGATGGGGAAATAAGGAGACTTATATGAGGTTGTTGTTATGTTATTGACTGTTAGGTGTGCTGTAGTGGCTGAGGAGATTCGAATACTAGCCCAACCAGTTTCATTATGGGATTTTTTTACAACTTGAGGTATGTCAAGGCTAACTTTCCTTCTTTTGGCATGATCTTTATGACGAAACGAAAACGTAATGCTACTCCATAACAAAATCTGATCTTAGCAGATAGGGATGTTCCATGTTGATTCATGTTGTAGTAATGTTGTTCAATATGTCTTCCTTTAGATTCAGTATGCATCACTAGAGTAACATGTTAATGAAATGCTATCTCATAATGATGTTTGGAGGTATAACGACCTTACGTCACTACGACTACTCTTATCATATTCATGCATTGCATTATATACATATACTTATGTATATATATATGTACATATATACATACATACATACATACATACATACACACACACACACATATGTTCAGACCTATGACCCCTAAGGCATTATATACGCGTATATTATGTATTATTTATATTGGGTATAGGGAAGGTTATGGCGTTATATACGCACTACTACCTGATCAGCTAGTCATATGATAATGATGCCCATAGAGGCCGATATAATGATGATGGTGCCCATAGAGGCCGATATGATATGATAGGATGCTCACAAAGGCTTGACAGGCGTTATATACGCCTATATATGTGTTATCCCCAGGAGTTATATAGGCATATATACATGCACGAACAATATTTATGCATATCATTAACCCTCAGAGGCAGTTCAGACATGTAGGTTGCATTCCTTTTAACCTATGTACTTTTATGCCTCTTTCATGTTACTTTCATGCCTTACATACTCTGTATTTAGTCCATACTGACATCCCTTTTCTGGGGCGCTATGCTTCATGCCTGCAGGTTTAGGTAAAAAGGTTGATGATATGCCTCCGTAGGTTGCTGTCCAGCTTATATTGGAGCACTCCCCTTGTTTCAGAGTTGCTGCTGTGTTTTGGTACGTTATACTTTTGTGTACATATGGGTATGGCGTGGCCCTGTCCCGACCTTGTTATGTCATATACTCTAGTAGAGGCTTGTAAAGTCATGGTTTAGTTAGACGTTGTATGGCCCCCTCGGCCTATATTTTTTCTTTATAGTATTCTATGATGGACTTATTGACTTGTACAATTATGTTCAACATAGTTATATAGTATGTCTTATTGGGCTCATCCTTTTTTAGTATATTCTCATATGATCTAGTAGATTTCCATCTGATGACCCTCGTGGACCACCCTTGTTTATGATTATAATATGAAAGCATGATTAGCGATGCTCTACAGGTATGGCTCGAGCGCTCGTCATGGCCCTCCGGTTCGGGTCGTGACAAAAGGGAAAATCAGTCTTAGATATATCATCTTATAATGAATCCTATGGAGGATTGGCCAAGAGCTATAAGCTTGATTTACCAAAAGATTTGGTTTTCATTCACCTAGTGTTCCATGTGTCCATTCTGAAGAAATGTGTGGGAGACCCACCATTAGTCGTCCATACTGAAACCATCGCAATTAAAGATGGCCTAACTTATGAGAAGATTCCCGTGGCTATTCTTGATCGCCAAGTTTGCAAGTTGATGACTAAGGAGGTTGCCTCAGTAAAAGTGCTACGAAGGAGTCAGAAAGTCGAAGAGGCGACGTGGAAAGCCAAAGCGGGCAGGAAATCCAGATATCCCCACTTATTTTACGAACAATAAGAAAATTCCTAAGGTAATTACCTAAGTGTTCATGTACCTAAGGTAATTACCTAAGTATTCATGTACCTATGTCATCTCAGTATTCATATGTTCCTTTCAGCAAGTATTCACATGTTCCTTTCAGTTTAGTATTCATGTGCTCCTTTCAGCTCAGTATTCAGGTGTTCCTTTTAGTTCTGTATGCATGTGTATTCATGTATTCACGTTAGTCACGTTTATCTTTCAGTTGCCCTATTTTACTATGTTGTATATATTGTGATGCCTGTAAGGCTTGTGTTGATTCTCTGGTTAGTTGGTAGGTGTTTGAGAAATATTGAGATATTCCTAGTTATAGAGGAAACTCTGTCTAAAATTTTTTAAAATTCCATAGAGTTATATTTCTAGCTATGACCTGTCATTCGAGGATGAATGATCCAAAGGGGTAGATAATGTAACTGTTACACCTCAGAAATTTTTCCGTTGATGCACAGTGAATAGACTAATGAAGGGTACGAAGTGTGTGATGTTTCATTAAGTAAGAAATAGCATTTTGATGACTCAAATTGAGATTTCTAAGACATTTGAGGCAAGAGAAGAAAGTTTGCCAAGAAAATCAAGGTATACGTTATGTATCGGAAAAGATTTACGAGTGACGAGTTAATGATGACTTAATGATGTCTTGGAGAAGAGTTAAAACATCCCTTAGATTGTTAATGAGGTGTTAAACAAGTCTTAAGAAGGTTCTATAAGGATTGGAGATCAAACGAGTCGACGAGAACGAACTTCGAAAAACTGGGCAATATACGGACCGTATAAAACATACTGGCTGTATGTTCTGCCTAGAATGGAACTTCCACTGGACCAAAGATACGGCCAGACATACGGTCCATATAAAAGATACGGACCGTATGTTGGTCCGTAGATTTGAGTCGGGCCAGCTTCTAAAAATTAATATAAGGGACCAACCTCATTCCATTTATTTCATTTTTCACCCATCACTTCAAGAACACTCTAGAAAGCTCTCGACACTTCTTCCACAAGAACTCAAGAGAGATTTTTGATGAACTTCATCAAACCAAGGAAATCAAGTGTAAGAAACTCATTGGAGTTCATCCAAGTCAAGAAATTCCATGGGAAGTGAATTAGGGTTTTGGCTCAGGTGAAGTATTTCCACTCAAAGCTCATTCTTACACTATCTAAGGTATTTTTATGATCATTCCATATTGTTTAAGATATTGAGAGGTTGAAAGACTTAGATTATGAAAGGAGATAGAAAATGGGTTACAAAGATGAGAATAATGAGATTTTGAGTAGTAGCTTGGGATGAGTCATGATTCTTGATATGTTGTGATTATGATTATGTTATAAATGATATTAAGGACATGATATAAGCATTATATTGTGAGTAAATGTAATAGTATATTATGACCATGATTATAGATGAATTGATGTGAAAGTGTGAAATGTGGATAATGCGGATGAATGAAGATTCTTGGTTATAATGTTGTGAATGTTATTATAAACGTTTGGGAGTTGATATATGATATGAGGAATGTTGTATAAACAAAGGAAATGCTGCCCAATTTTCTCTAGCTTTAGTGGAACATGTTCATGTGATCGATTAGCTAATGTTAATACGAACTCTCTTGAAGGTAGAAATGTGAGCATTGAAGGAGAACGATCAAGCGATAGAATAGCTAAAGGAAAAGGTATGTAAGGCTAGTCCCTTCCCTCTAAGGCATAACTTCCATGGCATGAATTCTCCTGTGTTCCCATGACTTTCTTACATCCCGAAAATTATGAGTCTATGATTTTAAAGAGCTTCACATGAGATAGAGAAATGAGATATGTTATGAGCATGATAGTGATGATGATGAGTTATGTCTAAAGATCCTAAAGCTAATTATTTTAACTATATCCATTGATGTTGTTTATTGTATACACTCACCTTATGTGCTAATTCCTTCAAGGTGAGGCGGAATGCGTATGAATGCTTCATAATGGAATCGGGGGTTCACGACCTTATTTCACCCCGATAAAGTATAGTTGTCTTTGAGTTCTATGCATGCCTTATAATGAGTACATGATGATGATATTACACCGCGCCTATATGGCCAGGCAGACACCGCTAAGGTGGGCAGCGTGTACACCATGTCTAGATAGCATGGGCAGACACCACTAGTGGGCGGCATGAGATGGTTACCTCGGACATGGGAGGCCTGGACGCGGGCTAATGATGTTCGCACCGTACCTATATGGTCGGGCAGCTTATACATTTATATACATGCATACATGATATGATGATGATGTTTATGAAGTAAGTCAGCATGCATTATTTCTATTAAAACTGACAGTCAGTCATAGATTGTTCTTCATTTGATATCCCTATATTTAATTGATGTATCGTTATTGTTTATGCCTTATATACTCAGTACAATGTTTGTACTGACGTCCTTTTTCTTTGGACGCTGTGTTCATGCCCACAGGTAGATGATCCAGACTCGTAGGAGCTATTAGCAGGCCTTGAGAGCACTCCATTGTTCCGGAGGTGCTATTTATTTATTCTTTTGTGTATATATGTTTTGGGAACGACGGGGTCCTGTCTTGTCCATACGTCTAGTACTCTAGTAGAGGCTCGTAGATACGCATGTGTGGGTAGTATGGTTACACGATTTCCTTATTTATAATATTTTGATAGCCGAAGGGCTTATGTATATAAACGTAAGCATGTCTCAAATGAAAATGGTTTTCCTATGATCATGAGCATAAGATTAATGAACGATCGCAGGATGAATATGATTACTAGCAATATGAACGGTGCTCCGTGGTTAGCCCCGGGTACCCGTCATGGCCCCTAGTCGGGTCGTGATAGTAACACCTCGTGCCTTCGAGATATAGTTTCACTCGTAAGATAAGGATATAATGGAACCAAGATGGGAAATATAAGAAGTGTTGAGTAACCTATAAAAGGTGTAAGAAGAGACCTTGAGCAAATTAAAGTTGGAAGCTACGATATGGGCCATGTTTTCTGGTGAACATTCATAAGGCCTCACTTCAAGCGGGAATCACCCCTTTATTCTTTGGGGATTTGGACATCACCTCCTTATTCTTTGAAATACGTTTCCATTCGTATAAGGCTCGTGCTAAACAGTGCTTTGTGCAAAGAGTTATGACCGTTTTACTGAACGGTCATAGAGTAGTCCGCTAGATGCACATATGCGATGCAGATTGTGAAATGCGGCGCAGATTGACATCTGCGATGTATTTCCCAACACATTTTAGACCAAATTTAAGTCCCAATGTTTCCAAAATTTTGTTTTGCTATGCTTTAGCATCTGCGTTCGCATAATGCAATATGTGGCTCAAATGCAAACGCAGACACTCGGGATTTATTAAACTCGCGTTTTTCGAATTTTTATTCTATTTTTCAGTTCTTCAAGCCATAGCATGACTTTTCTCTCCTCTTATCATCCTTCCACATCAATATAAGTCTCTCACATTTGTTCCTGAGTAATTCTAATAGTTATACATGGATTCTTACTAAGATTCTGCGCTACAATCGTACGGTTTTAAAAAAAAAAACCTACTTAAGGTTTCAAGTTCAAACTTTTGGGTACTTTTTTTAGAAAGTTCAGATCCTTTTCTTCAAGTTTTAGAGCGATTAAAGTATGTAAGGCTAACTCTCTATGAGTGGGAACTTCATCGTTCTTCCCCACGCCACGGTCTTTTATGAGTACTATGAATTATGTCAGAAATAGAGATTATGCCCTAGTTCATGAAAAGTATAGAGTTTCTGTCCTTTGAGAATATAGTTTTGTAGTTGTTCATTATTATCATTCTAAATATTGAGAACTTAGTACGTAATCGGTATAAGCTTTGTTTGACACCACTTGAATCTCAGCCACAGACCACAAAATACTTGTTTAAAAGTTCTACTCTAATTTCCATGAACAGTTCATGAATCCATGTCTCAATTCAGTATATAAGTAGTCAGAACCTCTGTAGAATTCATGTTTCAGTATCTCATATAAGTATTAAAGCATGTTTCTCAGATCGATGATATAAACCGTTAAATGATGCTCTGTTCAGTTATCCTATGTTTCAGTTTGATATTCAACTATGTATTATGTTATTGATTTGGGTTGCCCTTTCCCCCGAGCACCCTACAACTACTTATTTCTTTCGGTTGCTTTTACACACAATTAAAATGGAAAAGTACTTATGTCTTTTTTGCCCGAGGCCTGCATTTCACGATGCAGGTACTAATTTTCAGGACGGCGGATCAGTTCATTAGGATATCCTGCGTATCAGCTGCTTGGTAAGCCCTAGTTTTGTTGGGGGCGTTGTTTTTCTTGGGGGCGTTGTTTTATATTAGACAATCAGGTATTCCGGTGGCCTTGTCCAAGTAAATAGTCAGTATTTAAGTACTCTATAGAGGCTTCTGATATTGTGCTAGCTGTGTTGGTAAACCTTTATATTCTCAGTATTTCTTATTTATAAGATTTATTTACACTTGCAGTAGTTCACTATGTTTATCAGTTACATTCCACAACAGTACATGTCCCATGTTGATTCAGCCAGCCATGTGGTTCACCCGGTCACATGTAGTCAGGCACCGAGTGTCGTGTTATGCCCAAGTCATCGTTCGGGGCATGCAAGTATTTTTGATAGCCCCAGCAGCCATGAGTATTACATTGCTAACATTCAACTGATATTTTGAATAATGGATAGGTTTTTCTATGATGCCAAAGGGGGAAGATGTATACTGTTTACTTATTTTAACAAATATTCGAACCTGGTAGATTTGATATCTTTCTAGGCTGTGAAATGATTGGAACATGTTACACATAGGGCACAAAGGAAGAATTTTCTAACATGGTTCATGTGGTATGATCTTAGGCTGTGAAATGATAGGACCAAGTTACACAGAGGGTGCAAAGGAACATGGGGTTGTCATCACCAAAAAGAGAGAATTTGTTGGACATTGCATGTTTTAATAATTGAAAACGTGAATCAGTCAGGTCGTGGTACATGTTCCATCCTAGAGTGCGCATGTAGCAAAACTCTTGGAATAAGGATATCTCGAGATACAGACTTAATGGACAGGATCTAGGAGTCCTTAGAAGAATTATCTGAGACAAACTTCGAACTCTCATCAAGATATCTCAAAACATGTGTCACGACCCAATCGGAGGGCACCTCTTATCATACTTTCACATTTACATCTAGGTGAGCCACATAGCTAATTCATACTTTCTATCCATCAATCATACTAATCCCATTGGATAACAATACATTTATATCATCATTAGCAGCTATGCCCATAGCAATGTACATAAGCCGACGAGGCTAATAAAATGATATCCAAAATATAGGCCGGCAAGGCCAAACACATCTAACCATATACACATGTCTACGAGCCTCTAAGGATGAGTATGTCATATCATATAGGCGGAACAGGACCCCGGTATGCCCATAAATATATACACAAAAGAATAAGTACCAAAAGCTTTAGCTCCGAAGGAAATGGAGCTCCGCTATGTAGTCCCTGAGTAATAAGGCTATGGATCAAGTCTGTCTCCCTGGCCACCTGCGGGCATGATGCAGCGTCCACAAACAAAAGGAAGTTAGTACGAAGAATGTACTGAGTATGTAAAGCATGATCAATATCATTATGAAAGCATAATAGACAACATAGAAATAGCATAGGATGAGAGATAGTAGTATCATTGTCATAAGCACTTACTTGCTTCTCATGGGGACTTTCCATTTCTAACGTGTAATTGTGTACATACATCTATATCCGTATCCTTATTCACAATCGTACTCATTTACATATCGTATCCATAGTCATATTCATATACATATTCATATTTATATTCATACCCATATTCATATACATATCATTTACATAGCATACCCGACCACGAAGGTTCGGTGTTTCGCATACACGACCACGGCTTGGCTCGGTGATCATACATACCTGGCCCTACCAAGGCTCAAGGTTACACAAACCTGGCCCTACCAAGGCTCAGGGTTATCCGTACCCAACTGCAGTGGTGCGCGCGCATTATATATATATAAGCTCGGGGTTTCATAATAGCCATACGTAGGCACATATACATAAAAGCTCATAAGCATCTTTAGCATCATTACTATCATCGTTCATTACATCTATCCTTATAGGATTACTCGTCATATGCGAAATTTAGTACAATCGTAACATATCAAGAATCATGAGCTTAGTAGCTTTTGAAGATAGCATCATTTGGAGGACATCATAGGCTTATAGAGATTAGATATTTGGCCAAAGAACCATTCCTTATGAAATAAGGGTTAGCCTTACATACCTTTCCGTTAAACTATTCTATCACTTGCACGTTCTCCTTCAATGCTCACATTTTTACCTTTATTAGAGTTATACTATCATTAGAAAATCGGTAACTTAGCATACATGACTAAAGCTAGAGAAAATTGGACAGCATCTCCTTTATTTATACGACTTCCTCCATCTCATACATCAACTCCCAAACATCAATAATACATTCACAACATCATAACAATAGTCTTTATTTAACTACATTATCCATATTCCTCAATTCACTTCAAGTCATCCATATCCATGGTCATAGCACACTATTACCTTCGCTCATATACAATTTCTATCCCATGTTCTCAATATCATTTATAACATGATTATATTCATGACATATCAAGAATCATTACTCAACCCAAGCTATTACTCAAAACGACACTATTCCCACATTCATGACCCATTTTCTATCTCCTTCTACAATCCAAGTGTTTCAACTTCTCAATACCTTAAATAACATGGAAAGATTATAAAACTTACCTTAGATGTTGTAGGAATAAGCTTTGGGTGGAAATACTTCACTTGAGCCAAAACCCTAGTTCACATCCAATGAGATTTCTTTACTTGGATGATCTCCAATGAGTTTCTTACACTTGGTTTTCTTAGTTTGATGAAGTTGATCATAAATTTGTCTTGTGTTCTTATGGATGAAGAGTGGAGAGGGTTTCTAGAGAGTTCTTGAAGTGTTGGATGAAAAATGAAATGAAATAATGAACTTGGTCCCTTTTTAATAACGTGAAAATCTGCTCTGTCGGGAAATTATACGGACACTTATACGGTCCGTATAAAGTTATACGGTCCGTATAAGTGACTGTGAAATCTCCCCTTTAATCTCTCGATTCTGTGACCATTATACGGCACAAATACGGGCCGTATAATTTTATACGGTCCGTATAAGTGACCGTGAAACCATCTCTTCAACATCTCGCCTCTGTGACCATTATATGGCACATTATACGGTCCGTATAAGTGACTGTATAATCCCACCAGTGAGGTACTTCACTGTGACGATTCTGCGAACCATTATACGAACCGTATAACATTATATGGACCGTATAATCGGCCGTGAAACCCATCTTCTCTCCGATCTTGTTCTTGTCACTTGGTGTGATCTCCAATCCTTATGGAACCTTCTTGATACTTGTTTAACTCCTCATTAACGATTCTAAGGGACATTATAATTCTTCTCCAAGACGCTATTTAATCATCATTAACTTGTTACTCGTAAATCCTTTACGATACACATCGCATGCCTTGCCCTCTCTTGGCAAACTTTCTCCTCTTACTACGAATGTCTTTGAAATCTTAATTAGGGTCATCAAATGTCATTTCTTACTTATTGAAATACCGTATACTCGTGTTCCTCATTAGTCTATTCACTGTGCATCAACGGGGAATTTTCCGAGGTGTAACATTCTTCCCCTCTTAAGAACATTCGTCCTCGAATGTTAAGTCCTCGGGGATTCTATAAAAACTTCGCCAGAGTTTTCCCTGTAACATGGCAATACCATCCTGTCACAACAGCCCATAATAACAATGCCTCACAGGGCCACAGCATAATAGCAATACAGTTTGGCCACACACGACCTAAATGCATAAAAAGGAAAACATACATACCTTATGATCTTGATGTCTCATCTTAGATCTCTTCTTGGGGCTGAAATAAGTGCGGGTACTTGGATTTCATATTTTCTTCCACTTCCCATGTCATTTCTTCTCGGTTATTGTTTCTCCATAAAACCTTAACTGAGGCCACTTCTTTGTTTCTAAGCCTCCGTACTTTCCTATCTAATATGGCAATGGGTACCTCTTCTTAAGTCAAATTTTCTGTCACTTGAACATCATTTACTGGCCAGACTAAAGCTGATTTAGTTAAGCTAGAAATGTTAGATTTCGATGTGATTATGGGTATGGATTGGTTGGCCTCATGCTATGCTAATGTTGATTGCCGAATGAAAGTAGTTCGATTTCAATTTCCAGGAGAGCCCATGCTTAAATGGAAGGGTAATACTGCATGTCCAAGAGGTAAGTTTATTTCCTACCTTAAGGCAAGAAAGATGATAGCTAAGGGCTATATTTATCACTTAGTCCGAGTTCATGACACCGAAGTAAAGTCGCCAACTTTCCAATCCGTTCCGGAAGTGAATGAATTTCCGGATGTATTTCCAGATGAACTTCCAGGCCTTCCTCCGGAAACAAAAATTGATTTCGCTATTGAGGTGTTGCCGAACACCAAGCCTCTTTCTATTCCTCCTTACCGAATGGCTCCGGTAGAATTGAAAGAGCTAAAGGCACAATTGAAATATTTGCTTGAAAAGGGGTTTATTAGACCCAATTCATCACCGTGGGGAGCACCAGTCCTATTTGTGAGAAAGAAAGATGGTTCCTTACAGATGTGTATCGATTTTAGGCAGTTGAATAAGGTGACGATAAAGAACAAATATCCTCTCCCAAGGATTGATGATTTGTTTGATCAATTACAAGGTGCCAAGTGGTTTTCCAAAATAGACCTAAGGTCAGGTTATCATCAAGTAAGAGTTAAAGAAGAAGATATTCCCAAAACAACTTTTAGAACGAGATATGACCATTATGAATTCCGGGTGATGTCATTTGGGTTAACTAATGCTCCGGCAGTGTTTATGAATTTGATGAATAATGTATTCAGGCCTCTCTTGGATTTATTCGTAATAGTATTCATTGACGATATTCTGGTATACTCTTCCACAGAATCAGAACATGCAGACCATTTAAGTATTGTTCTTGTAATTCATCGAACTCGAGAATTGTATGCAAATTTTCAAAGTGCGAGTTTTGGCTGAATTCTGTGATATTTTTGGGTCATGTTATTTCAGATGATGGCATTCGAGTTGATACTCAGAAAATTGAAGCTGTGAAGACTTTGCCAAGGCCTACGACGCCTACAGAAGTCTGTAGTTTTCTGGGATTGGCAAGGTACTATAGAAGGTTCGTAGAAGGATTTTCCTCTATTTCAGCCCCATTAACGAAGCTAACCCAAAAGTTAGCTAAATTTCAGTGGAATGATGCTTGTGAACGCAGCTTACAAGAGTTGAAGGACAGATTCACTTCAACTCCAGTCTTGATACTCCTAGAAGGGCCAGATTGTTATGTTGTATATTGTGATGCTTCCGGTGTTGGGTTAGGATGTGTGTTAATGCAGCACGGTAAAGTCATCGCTTATGCTTTGAGACAGCTGTGAAGACATGAAAAGAACTACCCAACTCATGATCTCGAATTGGCTGCAGTTATTCATGCATTAAAGATGTGGAGACATTACTTGTATGGTGTGCATGTTGATATCTATACAGATCACAAGAGTCTTCAATACATTTTCAAACAGAGGGAGTTGAATCTGCGGCAGAGACGGTGGTTAGAATTATTGAAAGATTATGATGTGAGTATTTTATACCACCCCGAGAAGGCAAATGTAGTAGCTGATGCGCTTAGCCGCCGATCGATGGGCAGCTTATGTGAAGTAACTCCTGAGGAGAAAGAATTAATTCATGAGCTCCACCAACTAGCTAATCTTGGATTACGTCTAGTTGATTCATGTAGTGCAGGAATTGGTATTAATAATCCCACAGTTTCATCCTTGAATATGGAAGTGAAGGAGCGTCAATATGAAGATCTTCAGTTGAGCCTTTATAGAGACACATTTCATGAAAAAGGGAAGTCTCCATTTGAAACTTCTATAGATGGGATTCTTAGATACCGAGGCAAGCTATGTGTTCTGAATGTTGCAGAATTGCGTCATCGAATCCTCGAAAAAGCTCATTATTCTCGGTATTCTATTCATCTAGGAGCGACAAAGATGTATCATGATCTCAAATTAATTTATTGGTTGGATGGAATGAAGAAAGACATAGCAGAATTTGTACCTCAATGTCCAAATTACCAGCAAGTTAAAATTAAACATCAAAAGCCAGGAGGATTGTTGCAAGCAATGGAGATCCCCAATTGGAAATGGGAAGTGATCAATATGGATTTTATTATGGGGTTACCCTGTTCCCGAGGCAAGTATGATTCCATATGGGTGATCGTGGACAGACTCACTAAAGCAGCTCATTTTCTTCCAGTCAGAACCACATATTCAGCAGAAGATTTGTTATGTCCCGTGTTTTCGTATAATTGGAAACCGAGAAAAACAATTACGACTTGTGTGTTATAAGGACATAAATTTAATTTTTGTGAATATGGCTATGTGGTTGTGAAATCTTTAATGCTAAGACCTCGGGGAAGGCCGAGGATAAAAATTGGAATTTCGGAAATTAGTTTCGGGAATTACAAATCGGGATTTTTCAAGAAGTGGGCCCAAGAAATAAAAAGATTACAATTGAAGCCCAAGCAATAGAAGGGGCCGGCCAAGCCCATTTTTAAAAGGGTCATGTGCTATGCACATGACCCCAAATGGATATATACTAGGGAGCCTTAGCAATTCAAGAACAAAAAAAAACCAAAGAACTCACAAAAAGGGGGTTTCGGCCGAAGTGCAAAGGAAAAGAAAGAAAAAAAAAATTCCAAGCTTCTTGTGATCCAAAAATCTTGTTCTTCTCATAGTTGTGAAGTGCTCAAGACCCTCTTCAACGAGGTATAATTAGTTTGGCACAAGAACTACGTTTGCGACAAGTCGGAAAATCAAGAAAAGGTAATAATTTTGCCCCTCTAATGTTATAGAATTGATATGAATGTGTTAAGGATTGGAAATAGACGAGAATCCCGTGATTTTGATATAAATAGAAAGCCGTGGGTGTGTGTGTATAGTGTGTATTGGCCGTGAGCCATAGAGAGGAAATTGATGTGAATTGATCTTGGTTAAGTTGGTATAATGTGTTGTTGTGACCTTTATGTCGTAAAAGATTAATTGATAAATGGAATTGGCGTTGAAAAGTGATTTTGGATATTATCGGAAAGTGTATACCCTTGGTATCATTATGTATATCATTGTATATTTAGGGTGCTAGAGACTTTAGATATGAACTTATAATGATGTTAATGAATTCGGAATGAAACGACGTGAGTTAGAATGTCCGTCGTGAACTTTTGATTGTTTTGAAGAATTATGGAACATAATGGATTTTGGTGTAATTTCGGGTATGGCTTGTATTGTAGTTAGGTTGTGATTATATAAGTTTGAAAGTGGAAATGAATACAACTATGTAGATGTAGAATTGGAGTTTTGAAAGTTTGAATGGAAGTTGCCAACTTAGATAACAAAGTGGAATTTTGAAGCTAGAATGGCTTGATTGTTGTTTGTGTTGTTTGTTGATGTGTGGGCTGTTGTTGTTGTTGTATTTTGAGCCGAGCTACGCCTCGGGGATGTTAGATTTATAGGGGAAATGCTGCCGAAATTTCGGTAGGCAAAAATTGGAGTTAAAGGCATTTCTAAGCCTAAGAATCTCAATTGGTAACTTTGACCATTTGCAGATTTTTGACGAAACGGGACTGGACTTTTGGAAGGGCTTACTACGTCTGTGAGGTATGTAAAGCTTCCCAATTCTTTATTTGGCATATCTTAGTGTGTTAGTTGAATATGAGACCTTCCGGAGCATTTCTGCTCCTCGAAACCCGATCCACAGGAAAGTTACTATTCATTCAATTCGATTGAAGCCTAAAGGCTCCCTTTTGGCTAGAATGCCATTATTCGTCCGAAACCTATCGAAATGTGGTCGGGTAACCTAGAAATGATTATGTATGACCCTTGGCATATAACTGCTCATAAAAATATGTTCGCCACCTCACTTCGACTCGAGGTGGGTCCGCTACCCCCAAAATGCCCGAATTGCCCTTCGGGCCATCTTTGAGAACAGTGTTGAACGTACCCCTTCTGATCTTTGGAACATCCTTCCACGGGGTATGTTTGGACTATTCGATGCACTAATCCATGTCTTGAACTATATAGACCATTTTGGAATCGTTTTGCAAAATGAAACCTTATGTCGACTAAGTATTCGACTATTTTGTAATAGGATATGATTTATGAGTTTACTTTGTTTTGAAACACTATTTTGAAATACGATTTGCATTTGTTTGCTCACGACTCCGCTCGTGCCTTATTATGACTTCGTTCACCGGTTCCCGGGCCGGTTTTGATTCGTGCGCTATATGATGAATTCGGCTGTATGCTGTGTTACGGTTCCCGAGGCTTCGCCATAGGGCCCGGTTCCGTTTGGAGTTATGCTGTGATATGGCTCGGGATGCGATACGCTCACCGATGATTATGATTATGTTCAGGGATGTACGGAGATTTGAAACCTTCTGGTGTTATGCTGTGTGTGGCGTCAGCGTTGGAGTGGCGACCACGTTCCTAAGCGTTTGCATGATTTCATTTGCATAGTATATACGTATATGATTTCGATACAGATTTTGACATACCAGTTTGTACCCCACTTTGACATTTGATTTGCTTTCGGTTTTGATCTATAATTCTGTACTCCGTGCTTTACATACTCAGTACATATTTCGTACTGACCCCCTTCCTTCGGGGGCTGCGTTTTATGCCCGCAGGTGCAGATATCGGTGATCCTCCGCAGTAGGCTTCACTTCTTGCTATTCCGGAGTCCTCCTATTTGATCCGGAGTCCACTTTTCGTACAGACTCTTTTTGCTTTGTATATACTTGGTATATTTGACAGTTTGGGTATGGCGGGGCCCTGTCTCGCCTTATGTTATGTTTTGAGTTCGTAGAGGCCTGTAGTCATCTTTGTGGGGCGAGGGTCCTATGTGTTTATTGTCTGATTTTGCTTTCGGGCCTTAAAGCGGTCTGTTTGATATGATGTCCCAAATGGCCCTTTTGTATACATTTGTATTTTGACCGGCGATGTCTATTCCGCCGCTTTGTTTGAGTTTGATTTGATATGACCGCTTAAGACCTATTTTCGATATAAATTCTGTTTGATATAACTTCTTGAAAATTCTGAAGTAAGTTTGGATTCGGAAATGAATATGCGATTTGGTCTGGGTACCCAGGTAGGGTGCCAGTCGCGGCCCACGGGGCTGGGTCGTGACAAAAGTGGTATCAGAGCCGTTTGTCCTCGGATTGTCTACAGGCCGTGTCTCGTAGAGTCTTGTTTATCGATGTGTTGTGCCCCACATCTATAAACGGGAAGCTACAGGGCATTTAGGATGTTACTTTCTTTGTAATCTTAGATCGTGCGATAGAGCTGTGCTAATAGGATGATTTTGATCTAACTCGCCTTCGTGTTTGCAGTGATGCCTCCGAAGAAGGCAACGGCAGCCCAGAAGGGCAAGGCGAGGATTGGGGAGACTAGCCAGGCACAGCGAGCTACCCGGGCTCGTGTATATGATTTGCCTGAGGATGTGACACAGTCTGAGGGGTCTGCTACACCCCCACTAGTACAGCCTGGAGCAGGACCTTCAGCAGCTCCAGAGGTCCGTGTACCCGCACCTGAGACTCCAGCTCCTCAGCCAGGGGCGGAGGATAGGACCCTGAGGGAGGCTGTACAGCTGTTGACTACACTGGTAGCAGGTCAGGCTCGCAGGCGCGGGCGGAGGGACGACGATGATGATGACAGACGGGACAGCCTGAGAGTTCGGGAGTTTTTGCTATGTGGCCCTCCAGAGTTCTTCGGGTCTAAGCCCGACGAGGACCCCCACGACTTTATTCGGGGGATGCGATGCTCACTGGACTTGGTCAGGGCTTCAGAGACTGAGTCAGTTGAGCTGGCTTCGCACCGGCTTCGAGATGTGGCCACCCACTGGTACGAGACGTGGGAGCTGTCTAGAGGAGAGGGTGCCCCTCCAGCCACCTGGGATCAGTTTGTGACAGCATTCACCCGCCACTTTTTGCCACCAGAGTTACGGCGGGCACGGGCTGATCGATTCTTACGTCTGCAGCAGAGGGGTCGGAGTGTTCGCGAGTATAACCTTGAGTTTGATTCTCTGGCCCGATATGCACCGGCCGTGGTAGCAGATATGTCCGATCGGATGCACAGATATGTTATGGGATTGGACCGGTATTTGGTTGATAGTTGTATGGCAGTGTCATTGCAGGTAGACATGGACATTTCCCGGCTTCAGGCTTATGCGATGGGTATGGAGGACCGTCGCAGATCTGATCCTGCTGGCAGAGATCGAGACAGGAGGCCGCCCAAGAGGGCTAGATCCGTGGGTTATTCAGGGGATTCTCGAGGCGGACAGCCTCAGCAGCAGCAGCAGTCTGACAGATATTTTCCTCCCTCCGGCCGGGGTACTCAGTCAGGTAGCCGGAGATTCGATAGTACAGGACCGTCTGGGGCCGGTCAGAGCTCCAGAGTGGCAGGTTCACAGGTACCCAGGGGTCCCAGCCAGGCCAGACCACCCAGGCCCCGTTGTCCTCATTGCGGGAAGTCACATCCCGGGGAGTGTTACCGAGCGACGGGAGCTTGTTTTTCTTGTGGCGGTCAGGGCCACTTTATGAGAGATTGTCCATTGGCTAGCGGTTCTGGTAGTGCTGCTTAGCAGACAGGGTCAGCCGCCGGTTCTTCTTCTGCTCCATCAGTTGCACGCCCTGGATGGCGAGGTATTTCAGCACCGGTAGGACGCGGTCGAGGCCGCGGTGGCACTTCAGGTTCTAGCGGTCCCTCGAACCGCATATATGCTTTGGCCAGCCGCCAGGATCAGGAGGCTTCGCCAAACGTCGTCACAGGTACATTGCTGGTTTTCTCCAGATCTGTATATGCTTTGATTGACCCTGGCTCTACTTTATCATATATTTCCCCGCTCGTTGCTAGTAAGATTGGGATAGTGTCTGAGCCTATAGAGCCATTTGAGGTAGCTATGCCAGTTGGGGATTTTATTGTAGCGAGACAGATTTATAAGGATTGTTCTGTGACCATTTATGATCGTAGCACTAAGGCTGATTTGGTAGAGTTAGACATGCTCGAGTTTGATGTCATTATGGGCATGGACTGGTTGTCTTCCTGTTATGCTAATGTCGACTGCCAGAAAAAGGTAGTCCTTTTTCAGTTTCCAGGGGAACCAGTCATAGAGTGGTTCGGATCTACTGCATCGCCGAGGGGTAAGTTTATTTCATACCTCAAGGCTAAGAAGATGATCCAGAAGGGTTATATTTATCATTTGGTTCGTGTGCACGATACTGCCGCGGAGGTACCTACCCTTCAGTCTGTTCCGGTCGTCAGCGAGTTTCCAGATGTTTTTCCTGACGAGCTTCCTGGCCTTCCGCCTGAGCGGGAGAATAATTTTTCTATTGAATTGATGCCAGATACGCAGCCTATATCTATCCCTCCGTACAGAATGGCACCAGCTGAGTTGAAGGAGTTGAAGGAGCAGCTGAAAGATTTGCTGGATAAGGGCTTTATTAGACCCAGCACCTCACCCTGGGGAGCGCCGGTGCTGTTTGTCAGAAAGAAAGACGGGTCATTGCGGATGTGTATCGACTACCGGCAGCTGAATAAGGTGACTGTTAAGAATAAATATCCCCTCCCCCGGATTGATGACTTGTTTGACCAGCTGCAGGGTGCTAGACACTTTTCAAAGATAGATCTGCGTTCTGGTTATCATCAGGTGCGAGTACGGGAGTCAGATATCCCGAAGACTGCTTTCAGGACTCGGTACGGGCATTATGAGTTCAGAGTTATGTCTTTCGGGCTGACTAATGCTCCAGCAGTATTTATGGATCTGATGAACCAGGTATTTCGGCCTTTCCTGGATATGTTTGTTATTGTGTTTATTGATGATATCCTGATTTACTCGCGATCAGTCGAGGAGCATTCAGATCATTTGAGGACGGTACTTGGCATCCTCCGTCAGCAGAAGTTATATGCTAAATTCTCTAAGTGTGAGTTCTGGTTGACTTCTGTGGCATTCTTGGGCCATATCGTCGGCGCAGATGGTATTCGGGTCGACACGCAGAAGATTGAGGCTGTGCAGAATTGGCCCAGGCCTACTACACCGATAGAGGTGCGTAGTTTTCTTGGATTGGCTGGGTATTACCGCAGGTTCGTGGAGGATTTCTCTTCTATTTCAGCACCACTGACGAGGCTTACCCAGAAAGCAGCAAAATTCCAGTGGACAGATGCTTGCGAGCGCAGCTTTCAGATGCTGAAGGAGAGATTGATTACAGCACCAGTTTTGGCTCTTCCAGAGGGATCTGACGGGTATGTTGTCTATTGTGATGCCTCTGGTATTGGGATAGGATGTGTATTGATGCAGCACGGTCGAGTCATAGCCTGTGCTTCCCGGCAGCTCAGACCGCACGAGAAAAACTATCCCACTCATGATCTTGAGTTGGCCGCGGTGATTCATGCTCTGAAGATTTGGCGGCATTATTTATATGGGGTCTATGTTGATATCTATACGGACCATAAGAGTCTCCAGTATATTTTTAGGCAGAAGGAACTAAATTTGCGGCAGCGGAGATGGCTTGAGTTACTAAAGGATTACGACGTTGATATTTTGTACCATCCGGGGAAAGCCAATGTGGTAGCTGATGCGCTTAGCCGCAAGCCCGTGGGCAGTCTGGCTGATGTTCCATCTGATAAGAGAGATTTGGCTCGTGATATTCATCAGCTGGCCAGCCTCGGAGTTCGTTTGGTGGATTCTGGAGATTCTGGGATTTCTGTTCGTCCAGTTGCTGAGTCATCTATTATTCAGGAGGTAAAGCAGCGCCAGTTTGAGGATCCCCTTTTGATTCAGTACAGAGATGTGGCCCTTAGTAAATCAAAGACTCAGTTTGAGATCTCCCCTAACGGAGTATTATTATATGACGGCAGATTCTGTGTACCGGACGTGCGGGCTTACGGCGGCAGATTATGGGCGAGGCCCATAATGCACGATATTCTGTCCATCCTGGTTCCACTAAAATGTATCGGGACCTCAGGTGTTTGTATTGGTGGGACGGCATGAAGAAAGATATTGCTGAGTTTGTTAGTCAGTGCCCGAACTGCCAGCAAGTTAAGATCGAGCATCAGAAGCCCGGTGGATTATTACAGGAGATGGAAATTCCAGCCTGGAAATGGGAGATGATTAATATGGATTTCGTTGTTGGATTACCGCGCACTCCACGCAGGTACGACTCTATCTGGGTTGTTGTTGACAGGCTGACGAAATCAGCCCATTTCCTTCCGGTTCGGACTACTTATTCGGCTGAGGACTATGCCAGATTGTATATCAGAGAGATAGTCAGACTTCACGGAGTCCCGATATCTATTATTACTGACCGAGGTACCCAGTTTACAGCAAATTTCTGGAGGTCATTTCAGGAGGGATTAGGGACTCAGGTGAGTCTCAGTACAGCTTTTCACCCCCAGTCCGACGGGCAGGCCGAGCGCACTATTCAGACGCTCGAAGATATGTTGCGGGCCTGCGTTATTGATTTCAGGGGCAGCTGGGATGATCATTTGCCGCTTATTGAGTTTGCCTATAATAACAGTTATCACTCCAGCATCCAGATGGCACCGTATGAAGCCCTGTATGGCAGGAAATGCAGATCTCCTATTGGTTGGTTTGACGTGGGCGAAACTAAACTGATTGGGCCAGATGTGATCCAGGAAGCTGTAGATAAGGTAAAGCTTATTCGAGAGCGATTATTAGCTGCTCAGAGTCGACAGAAAGCTTATGCAGATAGACGACGTCGACCGTTAGAGTTCCGGATTGGCGACTGGGTATTCCTGAAGGTGTCGCCCATGAAGGGTGTCATGAGATTCGGTAAAAAGGGTAAGTTGAGCCCCCGGTACATTGGACCGTATTAGATCGTGCGAAAGATAGGCGAGGTCGCCTATGAGCTAGACTTACCATCCGACTTGGAGGCCGTACACCCGGTGTTTCATGTGTCCATGTTGCGGAAATGCATTGGTGATCCTGCCAGGATATTCCCAGTTGACGACATTCAGGTGACGGAGCAGTTATCTTATGACGAGCAGCCTGTATCTATTCTGGATCGACAGGTGCGGAGACTACGCACTAAAGAAGTGCCCTCCGTCAAAGTCCTGTGGCGCAACAATAATCGGGAGGAGATGACTTGGGAGGCGGAGGACGAGATGAAGAAGAAATATCCCCACTTGTTCCCGACACCCACAGGTAATCTAATTTTCTTTTTTTCAGTTTGTTGTGTTGATTGATAAAATAAATTATGTATGTCATTATTAAAAAGGGACACTCCTGCCTTGATCATAAGACCTTATAAGATTAATTTAACATTCGGGGACGAATGTTCTTAAGGGGGGAAGAATGTTATGTCCCGTGTTTTCGTATAATTGGAAACCGAGAAAAACAATTACGACTTGTGTGTTATAAGGACATAAATTTAATTTTTGTGAATATGGCTATGTGGTTGTGAAATCTTTAATGCTAAGACCTCGGGGAAGGCCGAGGATAAAAATTGGAATTTCGGAAATTAGTTTCGGGAATTACAAATCGGGATTTTTCAAGAAGTGGGCCCAAGAAATAAAAAGATTACAATTGAAGCCCAAGCAATAGAAGGGGCCGGCCAAGCCCATTTTTAAAAGGGTCATGTGCTATGCACATGACCCCAAATGGATATATACTAGGGAGCCTTAGCAATTCAAGAACAAAAAAAAACCAAAGAACTCACAAAAAGGGGGTTTCGGCCGAAGTGCAAAGGAAAAGAAAGAAAAAAAAAATTCCAAGCTTCTTGTGATCCAAAAATCTTGTTCTTCTCATAGTTGTGAAGTGCTCAAGACCCTCTTCAACGGGGTATAATTAGTTTGGCACAAGAACTACGTTTGCGACAAGTCGGAAAATCAAGAAAAGGTAAGAATTTTGCCCCTCTAATGTTATAGAATTGATATGAATGTGTTAAGGATTGGAAATAGACGAGAATCCCGTGATTTTGATATAAATAGAAAGCCGTGGGTGTGTGTGTATAGTGTGTATTGTCCGTGAGCCATAGAGAGGAAATTGATGTGAATTGATCTTGGTTAAGTTGGTATAATGTGTTGTTGTGACCTTTATGTCGTAAAAGATTAATTGATAAATGGAATTGGCGTTGAAAAGTGATTTTGGATATTATCGGAAAGTGTATACCCTTGGTATCATTATGTATATCATTGTATATTTAGGGTGCTAGAGACTTTAGATATGAACTTATAATGATGTTAATGAATTCGGAATGAAACGACGTGAGTTAGAATGTCCGTCGTGAACTTTTGATTGTTTTGAAGAATTATGGAACATAATGGATTTTGGTGTAATTTCGGGTATGGCTTGTATTGTAGTTAGGTTGTGATTATATAAGTTTGAAAGTGGAAATGAATACAACTATGTAGATGTAGAATTGGAGTTTTGAAAGTTTGAATGGAAGTTGCCAACTTAGATAACAAAGTGGAATTTTGAAGCTAGAATGGCTTGATTGTTGTTTGTGTTGTTTGTTGATGTGTGGGCTGTTGTTGTTGTTGTATTTTGAGCCGAGCTACGCCTCGGGGATGTTAGATTTATAGGGAAAATGCTGCCGAAATTTCGGTAGGCAAAAATTGGAGTTAAAGGCATTTCTAAGCCTAAGAATCTCAATTGGTAACTTTGACCATTTGCAGATTTTTGACGAAACGGGACTGGACTTTTGGAAGGGCTTACGACGTCTGTGAGGTATGTAAAGCTTCCCAATTCTTTATTTGGCATATCTTAGTGTGTTAGTTGAATATGAGACCTTCCGGAGCATTTCTGCTCCTCGAAACCCGATCCACAGGAAAGTTACTATTCATTCAATTCGATTGAAGCCTAAAGGCTCCCTTTTGGCTAGAATGCCATTATTCGTCCGAAACCTATCGAAATGTGGTCGGGTAACCTAGAAATGATTATGTATGACCCTTGGCATATAACTGCTCATAAAAATATGTTCGCCACCTCACTTCGACTCGAGGTGGGTCCGCTACCCCCAAAATGCCCGAATTGCCCTTCGGGCCATCTTTGAGAACAGAGTTGAACGTACCCCTTCTGATCTTTGGAACATCCTTCCACGGGGTATGTTTGGACTATTCGATGCACTAATCCATGTCTTGAACTATATAGACCATTTTGGAATCGTTTTGCAAAATGAAACCTTATGTCGACTAAGTATTCGACTATTTTGTAATAGGATATGATTTATGAGTTTACTTTGTTTTGAAACACTATTTTGAAATACGATTTGCATTTGTTTGCTCACGACTCCGCTCGTGCCTTATTATGACTTCGTTCACCGGTTCCCGGGCCGGTTTTGATTCGTGCGCTGTATGATGAATTCGGCTGTATGCTGTGTTACGGTTCCCGAGGCTTCGCCATAGGGCCCGGTTCCGTTTGGAGTTATGCTGTGATATGGCTCGGGATGCGATACGCTCACTGATGATTATGATTATGTTCGGGGATGTACGGAGATTTGAAACCTTCTGGTGTTATGCTGTGTGTGGCGTCAGCGTTGGAGTGGCGACCACGTTCCTAAGCGTTTGCATGATTTCATTTGCATAGTATATACGTATATGATTTCGATACAGATTTTGACATACCAGTTTGTACCCCACTTTGACATTTGATTTGCTTTCGGTTTTGATCTATAATTCTGTACTCCGTGCTTTACATACTCAGTACATATTTCGTACTGACCCCCTTCCTTCGGGGGCTGCGTTTTATGCCCGCAGGTGCAGATATCGGTGATCCTCCGCAGTAGGCTTCACTTCTTGCTATTCCGGAGTCCTCCTATTTGATCCGGAGTCCACTTTTGGTACAGACTCTTTTTGCTTTGTATATACTTGGTATATTTGACAGTTTGGGTATGGCGGGGCCCTGTCTCGCCTTATGTTATGTTTTGAGTTCGTAGAGGCCTGTAGTCATCTTTGTGGGGCGAGGGTCCTATGTGTTTATTGTCTGATTTTGCTTTCGGGCCTTAAAGCGGTCTGTTTGATATGATGGCCCAAATGGCCCTTTTGTATACATTTGTATTTTGACCGGCGATGTCTATTCCGCCGCTTTGTTTGAGTTTGATTTGATATGACCGCTTAAGACCTATTTTCGATATAAATTCTGTTTGATATAACTTCTTGAAAATTCTGAAGTAAGTTTGGATTCGGAAATGAATATGCGATTTGGTCTGGGTACCCAGGTAGGGTGCCAGTCGCGGCCCACGGGGCTGGGTCGTGACAAGATTATACGAGGTCATACCTCAAGGAGATTGTGCGACTCCATGGTATTTCGATATCCATTATCACAGATAGAGGAGCGCAATTTACAGCCAAGTTCTGGAAATCTTTCCAGGAAGGTCTAGGTACTCAAGTAAAGCTTATCACGACATTTCATCCACAAACTGATGGGCAAGCCGAACGTACCATTCAGACCTTGGAGGATATGCTAAGAGCATCTATTCTAGATTTTGGTGGTAGTTGGGATGACCACTTACCTCTAATTGAGTTTGCATACAATAATAGCTACCATTCCAGTATCCAAATGGCTCCATATGAAGATTTATATGGAAGGAAGTGTAGATCCCCAATTGGGTGGTTTGAAATAGGAGAAGTATAGCTAATAGGCCCTGAGTTGATTCAATAAGCAGTAGAAAAAGTCAAGGTGATCCGAGATCTATTATTGACAGCCCAAAGTCGCAAAAAATCTTATGCGCACAACTGTCGGCGAGACTTAGAATTCCAAGTTGATGATTGGTTATTCTTAAAGGTGTCACCAATGAAAGGAGTGATGAGATTTGGGAAGAAAGTAAAGTTAAGTCCTCGATACATTGGACCCTATAAGATTATCCGCAAGGTGCGACAAGTAGCTTATGAATTGGACTTGCCTCTAGAACTTGAATCAGTCCATCTAGGTTTCCATGTCTTAATGCTCCGTAAGTGTGTTGGAGATCCTACGAGGATTGTTCCAATAGATGATGTTCAAGTGACAGAAAAGCTAGTCTATGAAGAAGTGCCCATTGTCATATTAGACAGGCAAGTATGGAGACTTCGAAATAAGGAAGTAGCCTCAGTTAAAGTCTTATGGCGAAATAACAACCGAGAAGAAATGACTTGGGAGGCGGAAGAGAAGATGAAATCGAAATACCCGCACTTATTTCAGCCCCCGGAAGAGAGCCAAGATGCGACACCGAGATTATGAGGTATGTATGTTTTCATTTTATGCATATGGGTCGTGTGTGGCCAACTTATATTGCTTTTGTGTTGTGGCCCTATGAGGCAATGTTATTGTGGGCTGTTGTGACAGGATGGTAGTGACATATTACAGGGGAAACTCTGGCAAAATTTTTATAGAATTCCCGAGTGCTTAACATTCGAGGACGAATGTTCCAAAAGGGGGGAAGAATGTTACACCTCGGAAATTTTCCGTTAACGTACAGTGATTAGGCTGACGAAGGGCACAAATTATACGATGTCTTGGTAAGTAAGAAATAACATTTGATGATTCTAAATGAGATTTCAAAGACATTCGAGGTAGGAGACGGGAGTTGTTAAGGAAAGCAAGGTATATGTTGTGTGTCGGGCAAGATTAACGAGTATCGAATTAATGAGAGCTTAATGATGTTTTGGAGAAAAATTATAATGTCCCTTATATTGGTAATGAGGTGTTATACAAGTGTCAAGAAGGTTCCAAAAGGATTGGAGGTCAAACAAGTCGACGAGAACGAACTTCAGAAAGCTGGGCATTATACGGCCAAACATACTGGCCGTATAAAACATACTGGCCGTATGTTCAACCGTATATCCTGCCCAGAATGGCAACTCCACTGGACCAAATATACGGCCAGACATACGGTCCATATAATTTATACGTACCGTATGTTGGTTCATAGAATTGAGTCAGGGCAGCTTTGAAAATTAATATAAGAGACCCCAAGTTCATTTATTTCATTTCATTTTCACCTCACACCTCAAGAACACTCTAGAACCCTCTCCACTCTTCATCAACAAAAACCCAAGAGAGATTTGTGATCAACTTCATCAAACCAACAAAAATCAAGTGTATGAAACTCATTGAAGTTCATCCAAGCCAAGGAATTCCAATGGGAGTGAACTAGGGTTTTGGTGCAAGAGAAGTATTTCCACTCAAGGCTTATTCCTACACTATCTAAGGTAAGTTTTATGATATTTTCATGTTGTTTAAGGTAATGAGAGGTTGAGAGACTTATATTATGGAAGGAGATATAAAATGGGTCACAAAGATAGGAATAATGAGATTTTGAGTAGTAGTTTGGAATGAGTCATGAATATTGATATGTTGTGATTATAAGTATGCTATAAGTGGCATTTAGAATATGGGATAAGTATTATATGTGAGAAAACACAATAGTGAACTATGACCATGATTATGGAATGATTGAAGTGAAATTGTGAAATGTGGATAATGTAGATGAATGATGATTGTTGCTTATAATATTGTGAATGTTGTTATGGATGTTTGGGAGTTGATAGGTAATATGAGGAAAGTTGTATAAAAAAAGGAAATGCTGCCCAATTTTGTCTAGCATTAGTAAGCATGTTCATATAATCGATTAGCTAATGTTGATGTGAATTCTCTTGAAGGTATAAACACGAGCATCGAATGAGAACGATCAAACGATAGAATAGCTAAACGAAGAGGTATGTAAGGATAATCCCTTCCTTCTATGGCATGACTCCTATGGCATAACTCCTCCTATTTTCCCATGACCTTCCTAAATAAAGAAAACTATGAGTCCATGACTATAACGAGCTATATACGTATAAGCTAAAGAAAAGAGATACGATACGAGCATGATAATGATGATGATGAGTTTAAGTAAAAAGAACCTTAAAGTGAGGTACGATGTCCATGATGTGACCCTAAGTATAGTTCCATTGATGTTTTTCCTTGTATGCACTCACCGTAAAATGTTAGTCCCTCCAAGGTGAGATATGACGATTATGATAACTCCATAACGTAGTCAGGGGTTCACGACCTCATGTCACCCCGACATAGCCATGGTTACCTTCAAGCTTTAATGAATGATTAATGATGAATGTATGATGATGCTAAGTTATGATAAGGTTATGATATGCCTATGAGATGTGTGATAATGATAAGTTTATGTTGACTATATGACGATACGATTCCACAGTGCCTAGTTGCCCGGGCATGTCACCGCGAAGGCGGGCGGCATACTATTCCACCGTGCCTAAATGGCCGGGCATGTCACCGCTAAGATGGGCTGCTATGTTTACATAGAGCCTAGAAGGCCGGGCATGAAACCACTAGTGGGCGGCATATGATGGTTACCCGGACGCGGGTTAACGATGATGATATACATGATACAATGATGTATGCGCTATGATGATACATGTACTACGATTATATATGATATATGTGTGAAATGTATCCACCTTTAAAAGTTACGCAGGTTATATCTTCATCTTATGCATTATGATTTCTCTATTATGTTCATTTCATTCATTCCTTACATACTTAGTACAATGTTCGTACTGACGTCCGTTTTCTTTGGACGCTGTGTTCATGCCCACAGGTAGATAGGGAGGTGATCCAGATTCGTAGGATCTATTAGCTGACTTGAGAGCACTTTATTGTTCCGGAGGTGCCATTGACATAACCTTTTGTGTATATACATGTATTTTGGGCACGAAGGGGTCTTGTCTCGTCCTTATGTCTAGCACTCCAGTAGAGGCTCGTAGATACGTATGTGTGGGTAGTATGGTCTCACGATGTCCTTATTGTATGTATATTATTTTGATAGCCGAATAGCTTATGTATATAAAGGTAATTATGCTTCAAAAGTGAAAAATGGTTTTCCTATGATTTGAGTATAAGATTAATGAATGAACGCTTGATGTGTACGATGGGTAATGGTATGAGCGGTGCTCGGTGGTTAGCCCCGGGTACCCGTCATGGCCCCTAGTCGGGTCATGACATCCTATTACTTAATGCTTATCCTTTCACGCTCGTAAATTTTCATTAAAGAGAATTCATGCCACTATTAGGCTTATCGTCATATGCTTATCTTAAGTCTTCTAATTAATTCCTTTTAAAATCAGCCGAAATTCGGGCAGCATCTCCCTTATTCATATCCCTAGCCCGAAATCACAATACCAACAAAACAATAATAATAGCAATACTAATATCAGCAACATCATCATCAACATCAATATACTCCATAAAACATCCCACATGATGTTTTTCCCAATTTCTCAACCAACCATAACAATATCCACAATACCATAATGAAAGAATTATATTCAATTTATTCTCAAATTAATCCAAAATCTCCTTTCAAATTCATTCCATAGTCTTCATCTTCACTTTAATACTTTGCAACTTCTCTACTGTGATTCTCTTCTTTTATAAGACTTTCTAAACCTCCAAATCAACTTAATCATGAGAAATAGGATGGAGAACATACCTTACACTAGAAGAACTTCACCCCACTCAACTTCTTCCGTGACAAAATTTATCACAACATTAAGTATAGACAAGAACAATCCTTCTCCATGAATTAGCTTAGGGTGTTGGAGTTTGATCCTCTTCTGTGATGGTATAAAATGTTTTGGAATGGTGGAGAACCTTCAAGAACACTCTTATAATGGAGAGAGAAGTATGGGAAATTCTAGAGAGGTGTAGAGATGTTAGGAGAGTTCTAGAGGGCTGTGAAGTTGAAGAAAAATGAAAAAAATGAAGTGTAGAGGCCCTTTTATAGGTGGCAAACTCGAGTTGGGCTGGGTCACCACATAAGTGGGCTTTTAAGTGAGCTTTCCGGATTTTTCCCCCAGGCCCGTATTCCTCTGGCTATCCATTTTAAAACGCCCATAACTCCCTACCCCGATGTCATATTGACGAACGATTTATTGCATTGGAAACTAGACTCGACGAACTTAATTTTAGGCTCTTGAAACACCTCAAAACGCTTGATATACCTGGAGATATACCCCTCTAAAGTTGACCAAAAATCTACCCAAAATTCTGCCAACTTTTTTCAAAATTTCGACAAACTTATTTTCTTTGATTTGCTTGGTCCCGGAATCCTCTGAAACTCTCCATACATGATATTTATCATTAATCATACTATATAATGGTCATGTCCTTTGGTTCTAAGGTTGTCCTTCCCGGTTACGACTTACGAGATTGTAATTCATCCTTTACTTCATTGTTACGTACTTCTTATGGCTTGTACCTTCCAAAACTTCATGGGACGTCCCCGATACTCCATTAATACAGTGAAGTATGTAGCATGATCATTCTATGAGAGTGCGAGGTGTAACAATATGAGGCTAAGTTTTTGGATTTATCTAGGTATGTACTTTGGTTGATGATCCGAGGGAGAAGGTGTGACGATTCGTGGATGGACTTGAGCATCATTATCATGGTCATATGGTACGAGATGGTGCCTATTCAAAAGTAGTTCACAGTGCTCTCCATTATGAATCCTATCTAGAAATGGACAAATTTGATTGAGAAAACAAAGGCCATGTAACACAATCAGTTTTAGTCGTGCTCCATTTGGGGACAAAAGTGGTTTTAATCGTGGGCGGTTTAGGGATACTCAGTCAAAGTTAGTGGTGCAGTATCATAGGAGTGGTTATCTATCTAAACAGGGTGAACAACAGATATAGAGGAAGGGTAATAGCTCATAGCAGTCGGGTCAACACTGGAGGTGTTCTAACTGCGGTAAAAATCACAATGGTCGTTGCTTCGAAGAAAATAGGACTTGTTTTACTTGTGGTGAAAGAGGGAATATTTCTAATAATGTCCTAAGGGTAATTGTGGTGCTAGTCGAGCTACTACACTACCACATGGAACTACAATAGCTAAATAGGCATAGATTCAGCAAGCTAGGACTGCTCCACACGGTGCTCGTGGACAGGGTCGATAGGGTGCACAGGTTGTTCAAGGAGCGGGTGGACCGTCATGATTCTTAGCTATGACCAGACAGCATGTTGAGGTATCTAATGTAGTAGTCACAGGCATTATTACTATCGGTTCTCATGGTGCGTATGCTCTTATTGATCCCAGTTCTACGTATTTGTATGTATCTCCTTCTTTTGCTATATTCTGAATGAGGAGTTGAGTCTAGTAATGTGCCATATGTGGTGGAAATCCCAGTGAGGGAGAGTATATTAGTTGATAGAGTTTATAGATATTGTGTGATATCTGTTCGGGGTAGGGACACTGTAGTTGATCTATATGTGTTACCGATGTCCGCTTTCGATGTAATTATGGGCATGGATCGGTTGCAATCATGTTATGCGTTAATTTTCCCAGAGAACCTTTAGTGGGAAAAGGCATGACTCAAGGAAAAATAATATCTTAGGTAATGGTACGCTGGATGATTAATCATTGGTGCTTGGGTTTTATTGCCACCGTTCATGATACTCGAGCGAGAATGTTACTATTGACAGTGTTTCTGTTGTTCGGCATTGATTTAGTTCCAAGGACTCAACCTATCTCTATTCCTCCATATTATATGGATCCAGCTGAGCTGAGAGAATTGAAGGTTCAACTCTAAGACCTACTTGATAAGGGGTTCATTAGGCCTAGTGTACCTGCTTGGGGTGCATCTGTGTTATTTGTGAAAGAGAAAGATGGCACTATGAGAATGTGCATTAACTACAGGCAACTGAATAAGGCGACAATCAAGAATAGATATCCATTGCCTCATATTGATGAATTGTTTGATCAGCTGTTGGGTGCTACTCATTTTTCCAAAATCGACTTGAGATCAGGTTACCATCAGCTGAGAATCAAGATCGAAGATATCTCCAAGACAACTCTTCGGACCTGATATGGGCACTTCAAATGTTTAGTGGTGTCCTTCAGGCTGACTAATGCACCCGCAACATATATGGACCTCATGAATAGGGTATTCAAACCATACTTAAACTATTTTATGATTTTGTTCATTGATGATATTTTTGTCTACTCTCGGAGTGAGGCTAAACGTGGACAACACTTGAAAATTGTGCTATAGACGTTTAAAGAATGAGAGCTTTATGCCATGTTCACAAAATGTGAGTTCTAGTTAGGCACTGTTTCCTTTTTAGGACACGTGGTGTCCCAAGATGGGATTCAAGTTGATCTGAAGAAAATTGAAGCAATTCTAGATTGGCATCAACCTAGTACTCTTACAGAGATACGTAGCTTGATAGGACTAGTTTGATATTAAAAATGGTTTGTGGAGGGTTTCTCAAAGGTAGCCGCTCTATTGACACATTTAACTCCAAAAGGTGTGGTATTCGAGTGGTCAGATGAATGTTCAGAAATTTTTAAAAATTAAAGACTGCGTTGATTACGACTCTGATTTTGACCTTACATACTGATGGGTGGTTTTACCATTTATTGTGATGCGTCTTAAGTCGGGTTGGTTGTGTCTTGCTGTATAATGACAAGGTGGTAGTTTATGCATCTCGACAGCTAAAGAAACATCAGAAGAATTATCCGACTCATGACTTAGAATAGGCTGCTATCGTATTTGCACTCAAAATCTGATGTCATTATTTTTATGGTGAGCCGTGTGAAAGCTATACTGATCACAAAATCCTGCAATACATATTCAAGCAAAGAGATCTAGATTTGAGACAATGACAATAGTTAGAATTACTTAAAGATTATGACCTTACTATATTGTATAATCCCAGGAAGGCTAATGTGGTAACAGATGCCTTGAGCAGAAAGTCTATGGGCAGCTTGGCCTGATTTACTGCTGAAGAATGACCTATGGCTAAGGATATTAAGGCAGTAGCAAACCGCAGGGTTCGGATTGATCTTACAGTGTAGGGCGGGTTACTTGCATGTATGGTGGCACAATCTTCCTTAGTTGGACAAGTCAAGGCTTGCCAGAATGAAGATCCCCATCTTGCTAACCTACGAGATCAAGTGCCGAATGGGGGCGTTAAGTCATTCCCTATTGATGGCGAAGGCGTGTTACATCAACATGGTAGACTGTATATTCCCATAGTGGATGATGTCAAGCAACTAATTCTTGAAGAGCCTCATAGCTCGCGATACTCCATCCACCCAGGTACTGCGAAGATGTACCAAGACTTGCGTGGATGGTACTGGTGGAAAGGTATGAAGGCTGATACTTTGAAATATGTGACTAGTTGCTTAAATTGTCAACAAGTTAAGTATGGACCAAAAACCCAATGGAGTAACACAAAACTTGGTTATCCCAAACAATTACTATGGATTTCGTTGTTGGGTTGCTGAATACTTTTAAGAAACACGACTCAGTTTGGGTGATTGTAGATAGACTAACAAAATCTATACATTTTATACTGGTTCAGGTTACTGATACTGCAAAACAATTAGCGAATATTTACCTGTATCTGTCTGAGGTGCACAATTCACAGCTGAGTTTTGGAAGTCTTTTCAGAAGTCGTTAGGTTCACAGATCTAGTTAAGTACAACTTTTCATTCGATAACTGACAGACAATCTGAATGGGTTATTCAGATCTTGGAATACATGCTTAGAGCTTGTGCGATTGGTTTTGGTGGTTATTGGGATGTCAGCTGCCGTTGGTAGAATTCGCTTATAATAACAGTTACCAATCGAGTATACAAATGGCACTATTCGAAGCTCTATATGGTCGTAGGTGTCGTTCACCAGTAGGATTGTTTGAACATGGTGAAGCACAACTATTAGGTCCAGATTTGTTTCAGCAAGCCTTGGAGAAAGTTGCGTTGATATGAGAACGACTTAAAATAGTACAAAGCAAACAAAGGTCATACCTAGATAAGAAAGTTCGTGACATGGAGTTCATGAAGGGTGAAAAGGTCAATCTAAAAGTATCCCCTCTGAAAAGAGTTATGAGATTCTATCGGAAAGGTAAGCTATGTCCTGGGTATATTGGTCCTTATGAGATTTTGGATTGAATCGGGCCAGTGGCATATAGACTTGCTTTACCTCCGAGATTGTCTATCGTTCATCCCGTAATTCATGTGTCTATGCTTAGACGATATTTTCATAACAATAGCCATAAGATCCAGCCAGAGGATGTGGAGGTTGATGAGAATTTGACTTATAAGGAAGGTCCGGTATCTATTCTTGATAGGCAAGTTTGGACAATTGAGGTCAAAGAAGGTAACTTCAGACAAAGTATTATGGTGTAATCATCCGATCGAGGAGGCTACTTAGTAATCCGAGGCGGACATGCAAAATAAATATCCTCACATATTTGACACGATAGGTAGGATTCTAGATTTTTTCGTGGACAAATGTTATTTTAAGTGGTGGAAAATGTAATAACCCTAATTTAAATAAGGGTTATTTTCTAATTTAGACTAGAGAGAATAAAAAGAAAAGAAAAATGAAATTAAAGCAATGGGCAAATCCCATTCTCTTATTCTCAGTTGTTGCTCATGTTGAATAGAATAGGAGGGCATTAGAATATTCTTGTTTTGGACGTAAGTAGTGAATCAAAAAATAATAATAAGGATTGAAGGGGGTCGGCAACGACAATAAGGAATTCATTAGTCATTGTTTTGGGTGATAAACTTCAGGTATTGACATAAACTATTACATATAGTAGTACATATAATATATATATATATTGTATGAAATTTTCAGAAAGTGGGTTATTTCTACCCCTCGAATAGCTATATCAATGATTGGAGGATTTAATGGGAATTAGATAAGGAATTTGGGACTTTGGAAAGCTATTATGGAAAGGCAATTTTTATGCAGTTTCGATTTCTACTATTTTAAACTAGAAGACATTACAACTAATGATTGGATAATAATTAGAGAGGGACTACATGAGTAATATAATTATGATTTAATGAGGGTAATAGAGTAGTAGTTTCTTGGATTAATATGAGGAACAATATATTAAGAAGCCACGTGGCTACTTGAAGCCACAGTTTCGGCATAGTACTTTGGTGTAATTTCATATTCTGTGTAAATAATTTATACGCCATTTATTATTATTTGGAAAACAAGTGTTAATATATTGGACAGGAATTCCACTAATTAAGTTTGAGCTGTGAAGTTAAGATATTTTTTCTTTTAGTTCATAGCTTAAGGTGTGAGATATTAAGGGTTAGCTCTAAGATTGAAAGTTAAGGATATTTAGATTTGACCCTGACTAGCATAATTGACTTCTTTAATCAATAATTTGCATAGATTAAGGCTATTTGAGGCTGTTTGTTTGGTGTTCTATACGTTGCAAAGTTGGGGAACTTGTCATCAGCGAAGTAAGCTAGACTCTAAGCTTTGGGTGTGTTATATCCCGTATTTTTGTACGTTGGATTATTCGTAATTTAATCGACATAAGTTCGAGGACAAGGTTAATTTTTGAGGTTATAAGTATTTATGCGGTGCTTAACAATGTGATAAGTAGGTGTCGTGAAGGTTGGAGGTTACACAAATCGAATAGTATAAGTTTTATCAATACTATACCGGTACCTTCGGGATATGGTTTGAACCGCTCGCGTTGGAGAATTTTGATCATATTCAAGTATACAAATAACGAGATCGGTGTATATAAAGATGAGGTCCTAAAATAATTTAGGACTTAACAAATGTGACGACGGTGATTGAGAATAATATTTGGTGTATGTATAAAGAGGCTATGGATTAGGGTTCTACCACATTATTGTGGTAATGAGTATATGAAGTGTGTTAAAAGTGGTTCATGTTTAAGTAAATCATGATCAAGAAATTAATTATATGATTAATTTATTGGAATAAAGTGGGAGAATAAGGAGTGGATTATGGTATTAATTGAATTAAATGGAGGAGTGGATAGCATCCACATGTCACGTAAGGCAGCAAAGCTGGTGACTAATACACCTTTATTAACAATGTGGCATTCACAAAATTAAAGAGAGGATAGAGGTGGACTTAAGAATACACGTGTAAAGGAGGGGAAATATTATAGTAGTTTATATGGTGACTAATACCTATATACATTGTTAAATTGATAGATTTTATTTGGAGAAGGAGCATAGGGGCAGCAGCTAATTGTTTTTTAGCTGCATCGTGATTCTTAACATGGGCAGCAACGTACTAATACATTCAGTTCTTAGAAGTTTAAGCAACAACGTTATTTGATTTTTTTTTCGGGTTTTGCACATCGCTTCAATCTCGTTGTTCCATCTTATCGTGTTGTTGAATTCGGGCTTTCTTCGAAGCGAAGTAAAGAGGAAGAAGATTATTTCTTGGCATATAAGGTAATAATTCTCCTCTCCTAAGTATATTTAAATTCATCCAGGTTATAATTATATCGTGGGACGAGAAATACAAAAGTTATACCATAAATCGTATTTGATGTTGTTGTTGGCTTATGGGTTGTTCGTTGGACTGTTTTGTGGGTTATGTGGATGTGGTTATAGATGGAAATTATGGTAAATAGAATGAATGAGTTATGTGTTTACGAAGAAAATTAATGAAAGATTTGTCTACATAAATTTGGACTAAAACTCGAGGAAAGAGATTTTGTGTTCTTGAATTAGTTGAAAACAAAAAAGTGTGGCATAATTCTTACTTGGTTCGATATGGAAATTTATGCGTACGATTGTTGCTAATGTTGTTACCATTGATTGGGAGTTGTTTAAAGTTGGCCTGGAGTGGGTAACATAGGGGAAGTGCTGCCCGAATTTTGTTAAGTAACGTGCTAGCTTAGACTTGGGATTCTAAGTGTACTATAGTTAATACTTGATACCAATATTGTTGTTGTAGATTGGGGAGTCCGGGATCTGATTGGTGGTTAGCTTCAAGCGGATAAGGTATGTGAAGCTAACCCTTCTTTCTTTTGGCATGATCTTTATAAACAAATAGACGACGGGCATGTGATTTTAAAGAAACTCCTATTCTTAGAGACATTAGGATGGCTAATGTCCTTGATTCCCAGAACTTACTTTGTTATGTCTTGATACGTGTCTATGATTCCAGCCATCCTATTTTGATATACTCCATGGTGACATTAGAAGGGTACTTGATATGACTATTGTCTTGTTTTCAAATGATGGTTCATTTTGATTATTCTATTGAGTCTCAGATATAATTTAGTTTGCATATGGTTGCTCACTACTCTGCTCGTGCATGCCTCAATGTATCTTTCACCGAGTCCCGGGCCGGGTATGTTTTCGTGCACAGTTTCACTGCATTGTTCACCGAGTCCCTTACTAGAGGGCCGGGTACGGTATATATATATATGATATGATGATGTGATGATATGATGATATGATGATATGATGATATGATGATGTGATTACGGCGCCAAGGATGGCATGTGATGACATTATTCACCGAGTCCCATAATGGGCCGGGTATGATATATGATATTGATATGCATGATTTACATTTCATAAGGCAAGTGTATTGGTATTTTAAATGTCATACTTGTCACGACCTGACTAGGGGCCGCGACGAGCACCCGGTGCTAGCCCACCCGGGCACCCCTTAGCTTACACTTATCCTTACATCTAGGTGAGCTACACAATTTAAACATACACTTCAAATAATCATTCATACTAGTCCCATTGGACGACAAGACCTTTATCATCATTGGCATCTACGCCACGTCAAATGTACATAAGCCGACGAGGCTATCAAAATGATATACAAAAATATAGGCCGACAAGGCCAGACATACCTAACCATATACACGTGACTACGAGCCTCTACGAAGAGTATAACATATCACATGAGCGGGACAGGACCCCGCTATGCCCACAATTATGTACACAGAAGAATAAGTACCTAAAAGCTATGGCTCCGAATGAAATAGAGCTCTGCTATGAAATCTTTGAGAATGCAGCTATGGGTCAAGCCTGTCTCCCTGTGCACCTGCGGGCATGACGCACCGTCCAAAAACAAAAGGACGTCAGTACGAAGAATGTTCTGAGTATGTAAAGAATGATCAATATCAATGTAGAAGAAAAAGTAGCAACATAAGAAATAACATAGGATGGGAGATGGCAATAGCATCGTCATACGCACTTACTTGTCTTTCATAGGAACTTTCCATCGCTAATACGTATTTGTGTACATACATCATTATCCGTATCCATAATAGTATCCGTACCATATTTGTGCTCATATTCGTATACATACCCTTATTCACATTCATGTCGTGTCATTTTCATATTCATATCATATACATAATCATATCACATACGTAAAATTTACATAGCATACCCGACTATGCAGAATCGGTGTTTCATACATACTTGGCCAACCAAGGCTCAAGGTTACACATACCTGGCCCTATCAAGGCTTCAGGGTTATCCGTACCATCTACAGAGGTGTGCGCGCGTTTCATAATCGTATGCATGCTTATTTACATATCATACCCGGGCTCACAAGCTCAGGGTTCCATAATAGTCACACACACACACGCATATATATATATATATATATATATATATATATATATATACACACATACTAGCTCATAAGCATTATTACTATTAATATCATTATCATCATCGTTATCATTATCGTCATCGATATCATTATCACTATCACCGTCATTCATCACGTCTACCTTTATAAGCTTACTCGTTATACGAGGAACTAGTGCGATCGTAGCGTATCGAGAATTGTGAGCTTACTAGCTCGAAAGATCAATTCATTTGGAAGGACATCATAGTATCCTAGAAGATTTAGACGTTTGGCCAAAGAACCATGCCTTATGAAAGAAGGGTTAGCCTTACATACCTTTCCGTTGAACGATTATACACTGGCACGTTTTCCTCCGAAGCTCACATCTCTACCTTCATTAAAGTCATACTATCATTAGAATCGATAATTAGCACACACGGCTAAAGCTAGGGAGAATCAGATAGCATTTGCTTTATTTATACGACATTCCTCCATATCGTAATTCAACTTCCAAATGTCAACAATACATTCACAATATCACAATAATGGCCTTTAATCATCTACATTACCCATATTCTCAATTCACTTCCAATTATCCATATTCAATATCAAAACATATGATTTCGTCCATTCACATGCAATGTCTATTTCATGATCTTAACGTCATTTATAACCCATTCATGTCACAACACAACAACAATCATGATTCAATTCAAACTATTTCTCAAAATTGCACTATTCATCATTCATGACCCATTTTCTATGCTCTTTTAGAATCCAAGCATTTCAATCTCCAAATACCTAAAACAATGTATAAATATCATGAATCTTACCTTAGATGTTGTAGGAACAAGCCTTAGTTGATAATACTCGTCTTGAGCAAAAACCCTAGTTTTCCTCCATGAGATTCCTTGACTTGAATGATCCTTAATGGGTTCCCTTACTCTTGATTCACTTGTTTTATGTTGTTGATCACCAAATATTTTTGAATTCTTGTGGAATAAATGTAGAGAGATGTTTTAGAGAGAAGGGGTGTGATGTAGAAGTGAAATGAAATAAGCCTTGGTCCCCTTATTTAATGACTTGAAAATCTGATTTGAAGTTCAAAGTGGTCGTAAACTTGGTTTACGGTCCGTATTCCAGTTTACAGACCGTCCTTCATAGTCGTATTTAATCATAACAGAACCAGAAACTCAGGCTGAAACATGGTGATTTACGATCATGGTTAACGGGCCGTAAACCACTTTACGGTAAGTATTTTGGGTCGTATTTAACCATTTGATCAATTGGCAGAAAGTTGAAGTTTTGGAAGCCAAAATATGACATGGCAGTTTACGGACCGTATACCACTTTACGGTCCGTATTTCATTTACGACCAACTGGCCAGAATTCAAACTTGCAACTTTTCACATTTCTAGACTTTTCATTCTAGTCATCCACATCCATGGCTATAACGCACAACGACATCCATTTACATACATTGCTCATCTCGTGCCTTGCCTTATCTTAGCCAACTTTCTCGCCTTACATCGGATGCCTTTGATATCTCGGCTAAGGTCATCAAACGTCATTTCTTACTCATGGAACATCATACACTCGTACTCATCACTAGTTCATTCACTTGCATACCAACAGAAGATTTTTCGAGGTGTAACATTCTTCCTCCCTTAAGAACATTCGTCCTCGAATGTTAAGCACTCGGGGATTCCACAAATATTTCGCCAGAGTCTCCCCTATAATATGGCACTATCATCCTATCAACACAACCCATAATATCGATGCCTCACAGGGCCACAACACGATAACGTAAAAATTTGTCCACACACGACCCAAAAAGCATAAAAGGAAAACATACATACCTTAAAATCTTGACGTCTCATCTTGGATTTCTTCCACGGGCTGAAATAAGTGTGGGTACTTGGATCGCATACTCTCTTCCACTTCCCATGTTAGTTCCTCTCGTTTATTGCTTCTCCATCAACCCTTAGCCGAGGCTACTTCTTTGTTTCTAAGCCTCCGTACTTGCCTGTCAAGTATGGCAATGGGTACCTCTTCATAAGTAAATTTCTCTGTCACTTGGACATCACTTATTGGCATGATCTTAGTAGGATCTCCTACACATTTTCGAAGCATCGAGACATAGAAAACTGGGTGAACTGACTCCAAATCCGGAGGCAGGTCTAATTCATAGGCCACTTTTCCTACCTTGCGCACAATCTCATAAGGCCCAATGTACCGGGGACTAAGCTTCCCCTTTTTGCCAAATCTCATTACACCCTTCATAGGCGATGTCACGACCCAACCCCGTAGGCCGTGACTAGTGCCCGAACTGGGCACCCGAACACACTCATCAAAATCCGAATCACATACAGATAGCGTATACGGGCACAAATATCACACGCTGCCTTAAATTATATCAAACTGTCTCAGACATATTTCAAACACAACCATATATGTACATATATATCAGAAGCCGACAAGGCTATCAAATGGCGCAACGGCCCAAAACATATACAAACGCACGCCGTCAAGGCTGCCATGGCAAGTGGGATCATACAAACACACCCGTACAGAAGTAGGCATAAAACCCACATATACGTCTACAGACCTCTAAACAGACAGACCGAATCATATAGCGGGACAGGGCCCCGCCGTACCCCTGAACAAATACATACATATGCAACGAACGAAGATATATACTAAAATGTAGGCTCCGGAATAAGAGGAGCACTCCAAACAGCAGAAGAGGGTGTCCTAAACGGCTGGATCACCAAACTGAGCGTCTGCACCTGCGGGCATGAAACGCATCCCCCCGAAGAAAGGGGGTCAGTACGAAATATGTACTGAGTATGCAAAGCAGAAGATACAGAAAACAAATCTGAGGCATAAACGAAGTAGAAGTACAGAACATAAGTGCAAACCCAAAATATCAAAATGTTTACTCTCAAAATATAAGTCATGCATAGGGCACAGAGAATATGGTCGCCCGCCCGTCGATGGCGCCATAACACAGCATAACACCAGAAGGTTTCAAATCTCCGTATCCCCGTCACTCATCATCACAACATATCATAAGCCATATCACAGCATAACTCCATAAACGGAACCCGGTCCTATGGCGATGTCTCGGGAACCGTAACACAGCATACTGCCGAATATATCATAGTGCGCACGATCACAAAACCGGCCCGGGAACCGGCGAACGATATCATAATAATGGGCACGAGGAGAGTAGAGCGGAAACTAATGCAATTTATATATCAGAACATTTATGAGACTGGACATAATCATATGACAACCCGTTAGGCAAACTAGTCCGGACAACTGATCAATACGGAGTTTATCTCACAAAAGTACTTCTGAAATCGTATTCATAGTTCAAAATGTAAATCAGAATATCATGGAGTAATCAAAACATTATTCTTTAATAGCTAAAGTCATAAGCAAAAGTCTCTTTTCGATATAGAACAAAGTTAAGTCAATTAGGGCAACGAAGAAGACTCGGGGCTAGAGGGCCCACCTCGGTCCAAGTCGAGGCGGCGTACAAATTTTACAGACATTTGACCTTATGGAATCAACCATGAAAGCTTAGGGGTGATTCGATCATGTTTACGAAAGTTACGAATGTTTGAACGTTTCTTTTCAACAAAGCATAAGTTTCTAATTCAATTCCACTGAATGGAATAGTGCTAAAAGTAAACTCGGATTTCTATGAATAGAATGATCCCCGAGGTTCAAACTCAAACCTACGTTTTCTTTCTTTCAATCCAAATAAGAGAACAAAGAAAGCACTAAAAAATGAAAGTTCTCAACAACAAACACCTACCCCTCTATTAGAATAGAAATTCCAAAAAAAAAATTAGATTTGATTGTATAGTCTATACCCGTTATGTACACAAAATTGGCAGTTATTCTATTTTCATCATAGAATGATTATTCGATCTTTTTTCTTCTTTGTAATTTGTTACATCTAGGACATGCCAAGAGAAGGAAAGGGATAGCTTTACATACCTCACTTGCGCCTTACGCTCGTCCAAACTCAATCCCCGTTTCGTCCAAAATCTACAATTGGTCATAGTTGCCAAATATAAGTTTCACGCTTTTAGAATTTCAAGTCTTAAATTCATATTGCCTACCAAAATTTCGGCAGCATTCCCCCTATAAATTCAACGTCCCCGAGAATCATCTCGGCCCAAAATATCAACAACAACAACACCACAATACCAAGAGCATCAACAATCATCACAAAACACACTATAACATAAATAGTCCTCTTTTCTACATAAGGCGACAATTTCCATTCCACTTCACAATATCAAGCTAATATCAACATTCTCATATTCATACACTAACTCAAGGTTATTAAAACATAATTCACTAACACTCCAATCAATACCCAAGGATTTAAACAATTCCGCCAATTCCATATTCTATCCGAAACTTCAACGAATGCAACAACACTATCAACTCGCATTGTTTTCTTCCAAATTCATTAACAACAACCATAATTCACATTTAGAATCTCACTCTCCCCATGATATAAAAATCATATAAAAATCACATAATTTCCCATAATAACATACAACCAATTTCAATGCTAACTCAAATCGTTAAACCTTTATTTACGTCATAAATGTCACAACGACACAACTAACCAACTAACTGAACTTCACTTCACCTCCCCTTCACCATACTATGCCTCACGGCCATACACTACTTCACACACACACACGGCTATGCACACACACATCACAACTCCATAATTCTCATCCCATTCTCATCAACAACAACCACAATCTACACCTTAACAATTACATTTCCATAATTACATAAATTCCCAATAAAATCATAAAATTCCCTACAACAACTTAACAACATTTTCATGCCAACTTGACTATTATTCTTCCGATTACATCACAAGGTCACAACAACACAATTAACATAATAAATAAAATCAACTCATCTCCCCTTCACCATGAGGTACCTCACGGCCACAACACCTACACACATACACACGGCTCACACACACCACACTACAATTCCATGATTTCCATTCAATTCTACTCACTCTAACATCTATAAATCTTCCATAACATAGAAGAAACAAGAAATTCTTACCTTTTTCCAATAAGTTCTCCTTGCCACCAAAGTCACTTTCTTGCCAAAATAATTATACCACTTTGTAGAGAATCTTGAACTTAGTAGAGATACAAGAAAATTAGGATTTTTGGATTAAAGATTGAAGGGCAAAAAATTTTCTTTCTTTTCTCTCCCCCTTTTTTCTTATGGCCGAACCTCACCTTCTCTTTCTCTCTTTCTTTTGTTTTCTTGGTTGTTCTTGAAACTTCATGAAGAATGAAGACTTGTTGGCCCCCATTATTTATTTATCACATGACCTTAATAAATTCATGGGCTTGGACTATTCTTCATGGACCATGGCCGGCCAAGCCCTTAAATTGGGCCTCTAATTTCTCTTTTTTTTAGCCCAATTAGCTATGGATCATATTTTGTAATTCCCGAAACCAATTTTCGAAATTCCAATTTTGCCCTTGGCCTTCCTCCATATTTCCGCTCCAATAATTTTCATGTATGTATAAAGAGGCTATGGATTAGGGTTCTACCACATTATTGTGGTAATGAGTATATGAAGTGTGTTAAAAGTGGTTCATGTTTAAGTAAATCATGATCAAGAAATTAATTATATGATTAATTTATTGGAATAAAGTGGGAGAATAAGGAGTGGATTATGGTATTAATTGAATTAAATGGAGGAGTGGATAGCATCCACATGTCACGTAAGGCAGCAAAGCTGGTGACTAATACACCTTTATTAACAATGTGGCATTCACAAAATTAAAGAGAGGATAGAGGTGGACTTAAGAATACACGTGTAAAGGAGGGGAAATATTATAGTAGTTTATATGGTGACTAATACCTATATACATTGTTAAATTGATAGATTTTATTTGGAGAAGGAGCATAGGGGCAGCAGCTAATTGTTTTTTAGCTGCATCGTGATTCTTAACATGGGCAGCAACGTACTAATACATTCAGTTCTTAGAAGTTTAAGCAACAACGTTATTTGATTTTTTTTTCGGGTTTTGCACATCGCTTCAATCTCGTTGTTCCATCTTATCGTGTTGTTGAATTCGGGCTTTCTTCGAAGCGAAGTAAAGAGGAAGAAGATTATTTCTTGGCATATAAGGTAATAATTCTCCTCTCCTAAGTATATTTAAATTCATCCAGGTTATAATTATATCGTGGGACGAGAAATACAAAAGTTATACCATAAATCGTATTTGATGTTGTTGTTGGCTTATGGGTTGTTCGTTGGACTGTTTTGTGGGTTATGTGGATGTGGTTATAGATGGAAATTATGGTAAATAGAATGAATGAGTTATGTGTTTACGAAGAAAATTAATGAAAGATTTGTCTACATAAATTTGGACTAAAACTCGAGGAAAGAGATTTTGTGTTCTTGAATTAGTTGAAAACAAAAAAGTGTGGCATAATTCTTACTTGGTTCGATATGGAAATTTATGCGTACGATTGTTGCTAATGTTGTTACCATTGATTGGGAGTTGTTTAAAGTTGGCCTGGAGTGGGTAACATAGGGGAAGTGCTGCCCGAATTTTGTTAAGTAACGTGCTAGCTTAGACTTGGGATTCTAAGTGTACTATAGTTAATACTTGATACCAATATTGTTGTTGTAGATTGGGGAGTCCGGGATCTGATTGGTGGTTAGCTCCAAGCGGATAAGGTATGTGAAGCTAACCCTTCTTTCTTTTGGCATGATCTTTATAAACAAATAGACGACGGGCATGTGATTTTAAAGAAACTCCTATTCTTAGAGACATTAGGATGGCTAATGTCCTTGATTCCCAGAACTTACTTTGTTATGTCTTGATACGTGTCTATGATTCCAGCCATCCTATTTTGATATACTCCATGGTGACATTAGAAGGGTACTTGATATGACTATTGTCTTGTTTTCAAATGATGGTTCATTTTGATTATTCTATTGAGTCTCAGATATAATTTAGTTTGCATATGGTTGCTCACTACTCTGCTCGTGCATGCCTCAATGTATCTTTCACCGAGTCCCGGGCCGGGTATGTTTTCGTGCACAGTTTCACTGCATTGTTCACCGAGTCCCTCACTAGAGGGCCGGGTACGGTATATATATATATGATATGATGATGTGATGATATGATGATATGATGATATGATGATATGATGATGTGATTACGGCGCCAAGGATGGCATGTGATGACATTATTCACCGAGTCCCATAATGGGCCGGGTATGATATATGATATTGATATGCATGATTTACATTTCATAAGGCAAGTGTATTGGTATTTTAAATGTCATACTTGTCACGACCTGACTAGGGGCCGCGACGAGCACCCGGTGCTAGCCCACCCGGGCACCCCTTAGCTTACACTTATCCTTACATCTAGGTGAGCTACACAATTTAAACATACACTTCAAATAATCATTCATACTAGTCCCATTGGACGACAAGACCTTTATCATCATTGGCATCTACGCCACGTCAAATGTACATAAGCCGACGAGGCTATCAAAATGATATACAAAAATATAGGCCGACAAGGCCAGACATACCTAACCATATACACGTGACTACGAGCCTCTACGAAGAGTATAACATATCACATGAGCGGGACAGGACCCCGCTATGCCCACAATTATGTACACAGAAGAATAAGTACCTAAAAGCTATGGCTCTGAATGAAATAGAGCTCTGCTATGAAATCTTTGAGAATGCAGCTATGGGTCAAGCCTGTCTCCCTGTGCACCTGCGGGCATGACGCACCGTCCAAAAACAAAAGGACGTCAGTACGAAGAATGTTCTGAGTATGTAAAGAATGATCAATATCAATGTAGAAGAAAAAGTAGCAACATAAGAAATAACATAGGATGGGAGATGGCAATAGCATCGTCATACGCACTTACTTGTCTTTCATAGGAACTTTCCATCGCTAATACGTATTTGTGTACATACATCATTATCCGTATCCATAATAGTATCCGTACCATATTTGTGCTCATATTCGTATACATACCCTTATTCACATTCATGTCGTGTCATTTTCATATTCATATCATATACATAATCATATCACATACGTAAAATTTACATAGCATACCCGACTATGCAGAATCGGTGTTTCATACATACTTGGCCAACCAAGGCTCAAGGTTACACATACCTGGCCCTATCAAGGCTTCAGGGTTATCCGTACCATCTATAGAGGTGTGCGCGCGTTTCATAATCGTATGCATGCTTATTTACATATCATACCCGGGCTCACAAGCTCAGGGTTCCATAATAGTCACACACACACACGCATATATATATATATATATATATATATATATATATATACACACATACTAGCTCATAAGCATTATTACTATTAATATCATTATCATCATCGTTATCATTATCGTCATCGATATCATTATCACTATCACCGTCATTCATCACGTCTACCTTTATAAGCTTACTCGTTATACGAGGAACTAGTGCGATCGTAGCGTATCGAGAATTGTGAGCTTACTAGCTCGAAAGATCAATTCATTTGGAAGGACATCATAGTATCCTAGAAGATTTAGACGTTTGGCCAAAGAACCATGCCTTATGAAAGAAGGGTTAGCCTTACATACCTTTCCGTTGAACGATTATACACTGGCACGTTTTCCTCCGAAGCTCACATCTCTACCTTCATTAAAGTCATACTATCATTAGAATCGATAATTAGCACACACGGCTAAAGCTAGGGAGAATCAGATAGCATTTGCTTTATTTATACGACATTCCTCCATATCGTAATTCAACTTCCAAATGTCAACAATACATTCACAATATCACAATAATGGCCTTTAATCATCTACATTACCCATATTCTCAATTCACTTCCAATTATCCATATTCAATATCAAAACATATGATTTCGTCCATTCACATGCAATGTCTATTTCATGATCTTAACGTCATTTATAACCCATTCATGTCACAACACAACAACAATCATGATTCAATTCAAACTATTTCTCAAAATTGCACTATTCATCATTCATGACCCATTTTCTATGCTCTTTTAGAATCCAAGCATTTCAATCTCCAAATACCTAAAACAATGTATAAATATCATGAATCTTACCTTAGATGTTGTAGGAACAAGCCTTAGTTGATAATACTCGTCTTGAGCAAAAACCCTAGTTTTCCTCCATGAGATTCCTTGACTTGAATGATCCTTAATGGGTTCCCTTACTCTTGATTCACTTGTTTTATGTTGTTGATCACCAAATATTTTTGAATTCTTGTGGAATAAATGTAGAGAGATGTTTTAGAGAGAAGGGGTGTGATGTAGAAGTGAAATGAAATAAGCCTTGGTCCCCTTATTTAATGACTTGAAAATCTGATTTGAAGTTCAAAGTGGTCGTAAACTTGGTTTACGGTCCGTATTCCAGTTTACAGACCGTCCTTCATAGTCGTATTTAATCATAACAGAACCAGAAACTCAGGCTGAAACATGGTGATTTACGATCATGGTTAACGGGCAGTAAACCACTTTACGGTAAGTATTTTGGGTCGTATTTAACCATTTGATCAATTGGCAGAAAGTTGAAGTTTTGGAAGCCAAAATATGACATGGCAGTTTACGGACCGTATACCACTTTACGGTCCGTATTTCATTTACGACCAACTGGCCAGAATTCAAACCTGCAACTTTTCACATTTCTAGACTTTTCATTCTAGTCATCCACATCCATGGCTATAACGCACAACGACATCCATTTACATACATTGCTCATCTCGTGCCTTGCCTTATCTTAGCCAACTTTCTCGCCTTACATCGGATGCCTTTGAAATCTCGGCTAAGGTCATCAAACGTCATTTCTTACTCATGGAACATCATACACTCGTACTCATCACTAGTTCATTCACTTGCATACCAACAGAAGATTTTTCGAGGTGTAACATTCTTCCTCCCTTAAGAACATTCGTCCTCGAATGTTAAGCACTCGGGGATTCCACAAATATTTCGCCAGAGTCTCCCCTATAATATGGCACTATCATCCTGTCAACACAACCCATAATATCGATGCCTCACAGGGCCACAACACGATAACGTAAAAATTTGGCCACACACGACCCAAAAAGCATAAAAGGAAAACATACATACCTTAAAATCTTGACGTCTCATCTTGGATTTCTTCCACGGGCTGAAATAAGTGTGGGTACTTGGATCGCATACTCTCTTCCACTTCCCATGTTAGTTCCTCTCGTTTATTGCTTCTCCATCAACCCTTAGCTGAGGCTACTTCTTTGTTTCTAAGCCTCCGTACTTGCCTGTCAAGTATGGCAATGGGTACCTCTTCATAAGTAAATTTCTCTGTCACTTGGACATCACTTATTGGCATGATCTTAGTAGGATCTCCTACACATTTTCGAAGCATCGAGACATAGAAAACTGGGTGAACTGACTCCAAATCCGGAGGCAGGTCTAATTCATAGGCCACTTTTCCTACCTTGCGCACAATCTCATAAGGCCCAATGTACCGGGGACTAAGCTTCCCCTTTTTGCCAAATCTCATTACACCCTTCATAGGCGATGTCACGACCCAACCCCGTAGGCCGTGACTAGTGCCCGAACTGGGCACCCGAACACACTCATCAAAATCCGAAACACATACAGATAGCGTATACGGGCACAAATATCACACGCTGCCTCAAATTATATCAAACTGTCTCAGACATATTTCAAACACAACCATATATGTACATATATATCTGTCACGACCCAGCCCCGTGGGCCGCGACTGGCACCCTACCTGGGTGCCCAGACCAAATCACATCATCGTTTCCGAATCCAAACTTATTTCAGAATTTTCAAGAAGTTAAATCAAACATAATTTACATCGAAAATATGTCTTAAGCGGTCATATCAAATCAAACTCAAACAAAGCGGCGGAATAGACATCGCCGGTCAAAATACAAATATATACAGAAGGGCCATTTGGGGCCATCATATCAAACAGACCGCTTTAAGACCCGAAAGCAAAATCAAACAACATACACATAGGACCCTCGCCCCACAAAGATGACTACAGGCCTCTACGAATTCAAAACATAACATATGGCGAGACAGGGCCTCGCCGTACCCAAACTGTCAAATATACAAAACATATACAGAGTAAAGGAGTCTGTACCAAAAGTGGACCCCGGACCAAGTAAGAGTACTCCGGAAAGCAAGAAGCGAAGCCTACTGCGGAGGATCACCGATGTCTGCACCTGCGGGCATAAAACGCAGCCCCCGGAGAGAGGGGGTCAGTACGAAATATGTACTGAGTATGTAAAGCACGGAGTACAGAATTATGGATCAAAACCGAAGGCAGATCAAATGTCAAAGTGGGGTACAAACTGGTATGTCAAAATCTATATCAAAATCATATACATATGTTTTATGCAAATAAAATCATGCAAACGCTTAAGAATGTGGTCGCCACTCCGACGCTGGCGCCACACACAGCATAACACCAGAAGGTTTCAAATCTCCGTACATCTCCGAACATAATCATAATCATCGGTGAGCATATCGCGTCCCGAGCCATATCACAGCATAACTCCAAACGGAACTGGGCCCTATGGCGAAGCCTCGGAAACCGTAACACAGCATACGGCCGAATTCATCATACAGCGCACGAATCAAAACCGGCCCGGGAACCGGCGAACGAAGTCATATTAAGGCACGAGCGGAGTCGTGAGCAAGCAAATGCAAATCGTATTTCAAAATAGTCTTTCAAAGCAAAGTGAACTCATAAGTCATTTTAGAATACAAAATAGTCGAATACTTAGCCGACATAAAGTTTCATTTTGCAAAACGTTTCCCAAATGGTCCATATAGTTCGGAACATAGATTAGCGCATCGAATAGTCCAAACATACCCCGTAGGAGGATGTTCCAAAGATCGGAAGTGGTACTTTCAACTTTATTCTCAAGGGTGGCCCGAAGGGCAAATCGGGCATTTTGGGGTAGCGGACCCACCTCGGGTCGAAGTGAGGTGACGAACATATTTTTACGAGCAGTTATATGCCAAGGGTCATACATAATCATTTCTAGGTTACCCGACCACATTTCGATAGGTTTCGGACGAATAGTGGCATTCTAGCCAAATTGGAGCCTTTAGGCTTCAATAGAATTGAATGAATAGTAACCTTTCTGTGGGTCGGGTTTCGAGGAGCAGAAATGCTCCGGAAGGTCTCATATTTGACTGACACACTAAGATATGCCAAATGAAAGAGTGGGAGGCTTTACATACCTCACAGACGTCGTAAGCTCTTCCAAAAGTCCCGTCCCGTTTCGTCAAAAATCTGCAAATGGTCAAAGTTACCAAATGAGATCCTTAGGCTCAAAAATGCCTTTAACTCCATATTTGCCTACCGAAATTTCGGCAGCATTTCCCCTATAAATCTAACATCCCCGAGGCATAACTCGGCTCAAATTAACCAATCACAACAGCCCACACATCAACAACCAAACCAAACAACAATCAAACCATTCTAGCTTTAAAGTTCTACATGACTTCTAAAGTTGGCAACTTCCATTCAAACTTTCAAAATTCTAATTCTATATCTACAAAATTGTATGCATTCCCACATTCAAACTTATATAATCCCATTCTAATTACAAACCATGCCATACACGAAATTGCATAAAAATCCATTATTTTCCCAAATTCTTCAAAACATCTAAAATGCACTACGAACATTCTAACTCACGTCGTTTCATTCCGAATTCATCAACATCGATATAGATTCATATCTAAAGTCTATAACACCCAAGATATACATTGATATACATAAAGATACCGAAGGTATACGCTTTCCGATAATATTCAAAATCATTTTTCAACGCCAATTTCATTCCCCAATTAATAATTTACGATATAAGGATCACAACAACACATTATACCAACCTAACCAAGATCAATTCACACCAATCTCTCTATCTATGGCTCACGGCCAAACTCACTACAAACACACACCCACACGTTTCCATTTATGTCCAAATTACGGGATTCTCGTCTACTTCCAATCTTTAACACATTCATAGCAATTCTATAACATTAGAGGGGCAAGATTCTTACCTTTTACTAACTTTCCGACTTGTCGCAAACGGAATCCTTGTGCCAAACCAATTATACCACGTCGGAGAGCGTCTTGAGTACTTCTTAATTATGTGGAAGCCAAGATTTTTGGATCACACACAAGCTTGGAATCTTTTCTTTCTTTCCTCCTTTGCACTCGGCCGAAACCCCTTTTTGTGGTGAGTTCTTGATTTTTATTTTTTTGATCTAGAATTTGTTAAGTCCTCCTAGTATATATCCACAATATTGATCATGTGCATAGCACATGATCATTAAACAAGGGGCTTGGGCCATATATATGGCCGGCCACCCCAAGTCCTTTGGGCCTAACTTTGTGTCATTTTTTCCTTGGCCCAATTCCTAAAATGCCCCGTTTTGTAATTCCCGAAACTAATTTCCGAAGTTCCAAATTTACCCTCGGCCTTCCCCGAGGTCTTAGCATCAAAGATTTCACAACCAACATAGTCATATTCACAAAATTTAAATTAGGTCCTTATAACACACAAGTCGTAATTATTTCACGATTTCCAATTGTACGAAAACACGGGACATAACATTCTCCCCCCCTTAAGAACATTCGTCCCCGAATGTTAGATTAGTCTTATAAGGTCTTATGATCAAGGCAGGAGTGTCCCTTTTTAATGATGACATACATAATTCATTTTATCAATCAACACAACAAACTGAAAAAGGAATTAGATTACCTGCGGATGTCGGAAACAAGTGGGGATATTTCTTCTTCATCTCGTCCTCCGCCTCCCAAGTCATCTCCTCCCGATTATTGTTGCGCCACAGGACTTTGACCGAGGGCACTTCTTTAGTGCGTAGTCTCCGCACCTGTCGATCCAGAATAGATACAGGCTGCTCATCATAAGATAACTGCTCCGTCACCTGAATGTCGTCAACTGGGAATATCCTGGCAGGATCACCAATGCATTTCCGCAACATAGACACATGAAACACCGGGTGTACGGCCTCCAAGTCGGATGGTAAGTCCAGCTCATAGGCGACCTCGCCTATCTTTCGCACGATCTGATACGGTCCAATGTACCGGGGGCTCAACTTACCCTTTTTACCGAATCTCATGACACCCTTCATGGGCGACACCTTCAGGAATACCCAGTCGCCAATCCGGAACTCTAACGGTCGACGTCGTCTATCTGCATAAGCTTTCTGTCGACTCTGAGCAGCCAATAATCGTTCTCGAATAAGCTTTACCTTATCTACAGCCTCCTGGATTACATCTGGCCCAATCAACTTAGTCTCGCCCACGTCAAACCAGCCAATAGGAGATCTGCATCTCCTGCCATAAAGGGCCTCGTACGGAGCCATCTGAATGCTGGAGTGATAACTGTTATTATAGGAAAACTCAATAAGCGGCAAATGATCATCCCAGCTGCCCCTGAAATCAATAACGCAGGCCCGCAACATATCTTCGAGCGTCTGAATAGTGCGCTCGGCCTGCCCGTCGGACTGAGGGTGAAAAGCTGTACTGAGACTCACCTGAGTCCCTAATCCCTCCTGAAATGACCTCCAGAAATTTGCTGTAAACTGGGTACCTCGGTCAGTAATAATAGATATCGGGACTCCGTGAAGTCTGACTATCTCTCTGATATACAATCTGGCATAGTCCTCAGCCGAATAAGTAGTCCGAACCGGAAGGAAATGGGCTGATTTCGTCAGCCTGTCAACAACAACCCAGATAGAGTCGTACCTGCGTGGAGTGCGCGGTAATCCAACAACAAAATCCATATTAATCATCTCCCATTTCCAGGCTGGAATTTCCATCTCCTGCAATAATCCACCGGGCTTCTGATGCTCGATCTTAACTTGCTGGCAGTTCGGGCACTGACTAACAAACTCAGCAATATCTTTCTTCATGCCGTCCCACCAATACAAACACCTGAGGTCCCGATACATTTTAGTGGAACCAGGATGAACAGAATACCGTGCATTATGGGCCTCGCCCATAATCTGCCGCCGTAAGCCCGCAACATCCGGTACACAGAGCCTGCCGTCGTACAATAATACTCCTTCAGGCGAGATTTCGAACTGAGTCGTTGCTTTATTAAGGGCCACATCCCTGTACTGAATCAAAGTAGGATCCTCAAACTGGCGCTGCTTTACCTCCTGAATAATAGATGACTCAGCAACCGGGCGAACAGAAATCCCAGAATCCCCAGAATCTGCCAAACGGACCCCGAGGCTGGCCAGCTGATGAATATCACGAACCAGATCTCTCTTATCAGATGGAACATCAGCCAGACTGCCTACGGACTTGCGGCTAAGCGCATCAGCTACCACGTTGGCTTTCCCTGGATGGTACAGAATATCAACGTCATAATCCTTTAGTAGCTCAAGCCATCTCCGCTGCCGCAAATTTAGCTCCTTCTGCTTAAAAATATACTGGAGACTCTTATGGTCCGTATAGATATCAACGTGGACCCCATATAAATAATGCCGCCAAATCTTCAAAGCATGAATCACCGCGGCCAACTCAAGATCATGAGTGGGATAGTTCTTCTCGTGCGGTCTGAGCTGCCGGGAAGCATAGGCTATAACTCGACCGTGCTGCATCAATACACATCCTATCCCAATACCAGAGGCGTCACAATATACAACATACCCATCAGACCCCTCTGGAAGAGCCAGAACTGGCGCTGTAATCAATCTCTCCTTCAGCATCTGAAAGCTGCGCTCGCAGGCATCTGACCACTGGAATTTTTGCTGCCTTCTGGGTAAGCCTCGTCAGTGGTGCTGCAATAGAAGAGAAATCCTCCACAAACCTGCGATAATACCCAGCCAATCCCAGAAAACTGCGCACCTCCGTCGGAGTAGTAGGCCTGGGCCAATTCTGCACAGCCTCAATCTTCTGTGTATCGACCTGAATACCGTCTGCGCCGACAATATGACCCAAGAACGCCACAGAAGTCAACCAGAACTCGCATTTAGAAAATTTAGCATATAACTTCTGCTGACGGAGAATGCCAAGTACCGTCCGCAAATGATCTGAATGCTCCTCGGCTGAGCGCGAGTAAATCAGGATATCATCAATAAACACAATAACAAACATATCCAGGAAAGGCCGAAATACCCGGTTCATCAGACCCATAAATACTGCTGGAGCATTAGTCAGCCCGAAAGACATAACTCTGAACTCATAATGCCCGTACCGAGTCCTGAAGGCAGTCTTCGGGATATCTGACTCCCGTACTCGCACCTGATGATAACCAGAACGCAGATCTATCTTTGAAAAGTGTCTAGCACCCTGCAGCTGGTCAAACAAGTCATCAATCCGGGGGAGGGGATATTTATTCTTAACAGTCACCTTATTCAGCTGCCGGTAGTCGATACACATCCGTAATGACCTGTCTTTCTTTCTAACAAACAGCACCGGCGCTCCCCAGGGTGAGGTGCTGGGTCTAATAAAGCCCTTATCCAGCAAATCTTTCAGCTGCTCCTTCAACTCCTTCAACTCAGCTGGTGCCATTCTGTACGGAGAAATAGATATAGGCTGCGTATCTGGCATCAACTCAATAGAAAAATCAATCTCCCGCTCAGGCGGAAGGCCGGGAAGCTCGTCAGGAAAAACATCTGGAAACTCGCTGACGACCGGAACAGACTGAAGGGTAGGTACCTCCGCGGCAGTATCGTGCACACGAACCAAATGATAGATATAACCCTTCTGGATCATCTTCTTAGCCTTGAGGTATGAAATAAACTTACCCCTCGGCGATGCTGTAGATCCGAACCACTCTATGACTGGTTCCCCTGGAAACTGAAAACGGACTACCTTTTGCTGGCAGTCGACATTAGCATAGCAGGAAGACAACCAGTCCATACCCATAATGATGTCAAACTCGAGCATGTCTAACTCTACCAAATCAGCCTTAGTGCTACGATCATAAATGGTCACCGAACAATCCCTATAGATCTGTCTCGCTACAATAAAATCCCCAACTGGCGTAGCTACCTCGAACGGCTCTATAGGCTCAGACACGATCCCAATCTTACTAGCAACGAGCGGGGAAATATATGATAAAGTAGAGCCAGGGTCAATCAATGCATATACAGATCTGGAGAAAACCAGTAATGTACCTGTGACGACGTTTGGCGAAGCCTCCTGATCCTGGCGGCTGGCCAAAGCATATATGCGGTTCGAGGGACCGCTAGAACCTGAAGTGCCACCGCGGCCTCGACCGCGTCCTGCCGGTGCTGAAATACCTCGCCCTCCAGGGCGTGCAACTGATGGAGCAGAAGAAGAACCGGCGGCTGACCCTGTCTGCTGAGCAGCACTACCAGAACCGCTAGCCAATGGACAATCTCTCATAAAGTGGCCCTGACCGCCACAAGAAAAACAAGCTCCCGTCGCTCGGTAACACTCCCCGGGATGTGACTTCCCGCAGTGTGGACAACGGGGTCTAGGTGGTCTGGCTTGACTGGGACCCCTGGATACTTGCGAACCTGCCACTCTGGAGCTCTGACCGGCCCCAGACGGTCCCGTACTGTCGAATCTCCGGCTGCCTGACTGAGTACCCCGGCCGGAAGAAGGAAAATATCTGTCAGACTGCTGCTGCTGCTGAGGCTGTCCGCCTCGAGAATCCCCTGAATAACCCGCGGATCTAGCCCTCTTGGGCGGCCTCCTGTCTCTATATCTGCCAGCAGGATCAGATCTGCGACGGTCCTCCACCCCCATCGCATAGGCCTGAAGCCGGGAAATATCCATGTCTGCCTGCAGTGACACGGCCATACAGCTGTCTACCAAATACCGGTCTAATCCCATAACATAGCGATGCATCCGATCGGACATATCTGCTACCACGGCCGGTGCATACCGGGCCAGAGAATCAAACTCAAGGCTATACTCGCGAACACTCCGACCCCTCTGCTGCAGACGCAAAAACCGATCAGCTCGTGCCCGCCGTAACTCTGGCGGCAAAAAGTGGCGGGTGAATGCTGTCACAAACTGATCCCAAGTGGCTGGAGGGGCACCCACTCCCCTAGACAGCTCCCAAGTCTCGTACCAATGAGTAGCCACATCTCGGAGCCTGTGTGAAGCCAGCTCAACTGACTCGGTCTCAGAAGCCCTGACCAAGTCCAGCGAGCGTCGCATCCCCCGAATAAAGTCATGGGGGTCCTCATCGGGCTTAGACCCGAAGAACTCTGGAGGGCCACATAGCAGGAACTCCCGAACTCGCAGGCTGTCCCGTCTGTCATCATCATCGTCGTCCCTCCGCCCGCGCCTACGAGCCTGTCCTGCTACCAGTGTAGTCAACAGCTGTACAGCCTCCCTCAGGGTCCTATCCTCCGCCCCTGGCTGAGGAGCTGGAGTCCCAGGTGCGGGTACACGGACCTCTGGAGCTGCTGAAGGTCCTGCTCCAGGCTGTACTAGTGGGGGTGTAGCAGACCCCTCAGAATGAGGCACATCCTCAGGCAAATCATAGACACGAGCCCGGGTAGCTCGCTGTGCCTGGCTAGTCTCTCCAATCCTCGCCTTGCCCTTCTGGGCCGCTGTTGCCTTCTTCGGAGGCATCACTGCAAACACAAAGGCGAGTCAGATCATAATCATCCTAATAGCACAGCTCTATCGCACGATCTAAGATTTCAAAGAAAGTGACATCCTAAATGCCCTGTAGCTTCCCGTTTATAGATGTGGTGCACAACACATCGATAAACAAGACTCTACGAGACACGGCCTGTAGACATTCCGAGGACAGACTGCTCTGATACCACTTTTGTCACGACCCAGCCCCGTGGGCCGCGACTGGCACCCTACCTGGGTGCCCAGACCAAATCACATCATCGTTTCCGAATCCAAACTTATTTCAGAATTTTCAAGAAGTTAAATCAAACATAATTTACATCGAAAATATGTCTTAAGCGGTCATATCAAATCAAACTCAAACAAAGCGGCGGAATAGACATCGCCGGTCAAAATACAAATATATACAGAAGGGCCATTTGGGGCCATCATATCAAACAGACCGCTTTAAGACCCGAAAGCAAAATCAAACAACATACACATAGGACCCTCGCCCCACAAAGATGACTACAGGCCTCTACGAATTCAAAACATAACATATGGCGAGACAGGGCCTCGCCGTACCCAAACTGTCAAATATACAAAACATATACAGAGTAAAGGAGTCTGTACCAAAAGTGGACCCCGGACCAAGTAAGAGTACTCCGGAAAGCAAGAAGCGAAGCCTACTGCGGAGGATCACCGATGTCTGCACCTGCGGGCATAAAACGCAGCCCCCGGAGAGAGGGGGTCAGTACGAAATATGTACTGAGTATGTAAAGCACGGAGTACAGAATTATGGATCAAAACCGAAGGCAGATCAAATGTCAAAGTGGGGTACAAACTGGTATGTCAAAATCTATATCAAAATCATATACATATGTTTTATGCAAATAAAATCATGCAAACGCTTAAGAATGTGGTCGCCACTCCGACGCTGGCGCCACACACAGCATAACACCAGAAGGTTTCAAATCTCCGTACATCTCCGAACATAATCATAATCATCGGTGAGCATATCGCGTCCCGAGCCATATCACAGCATAACTCCAAACGGAACCGGGCCCTATGGCGAAGCCTCGGAAACCGTAACACAGCATACGGCCGAATTCATCATACAGCGCACGAATCAAAACCGGCCCGGGAACCGGCGAACGAAGTCATATTAAGGCACGAGCGGAGTCGTGAGCAAGCAAATGCAAATCGTATTTCAAAATAGTCTTTCAAAGCAAAGTGAACTCATAAGTCATTTTAGAATACAAAATAGTCGAATACTTAGCCGACATAAAGTTTCATTTTGCAAAACGTTTCCCAAATGGTCCATATAGTTCGGAACATAGATTAGCGCATCGAATAGTCCAAACATACCCCGTAGGAGGATGTTCCAAAGATCGGAAGTGGTACTTTCAACTTTATTCTCAAGGGTGGCCCGAAGGGCAAATCGGGCATTTTGGGGTAGCGGACCCACCTCGGGTCGAAGTGAGGTGACGAACATATTTTTACGAGCAGTTATATGCCAAGGGTCATACATAATCATTTCTAGGTTACCCGACCACATTTCGATAGGTTTCGGACGAATAGTGGCATTCTAGCCAAATTGGAGCCTTTAGGCTTCAATAGAATTGAATGAATAGTAACCTTTCTGTGGGTCGGGTTTCGAGGAGCAGAAATGCTCCGGAAGGTCTCATATTTGACTGACACACTAAGATATGCCAAATGAAAGAGTGGGAGGCTTTACATACCTCACAGACGTCGTAAGCTCTTCCAAAAGTCCCGTCCCGTTTCGTCAAAAATCTGCAAATGGTCAAAGTTACCAAATGAGATCCTTAGGCTCAAAAATGCCTTTAACTCCATATTTGCCTACCGAAATTTCGGCAGCATTTCCCCTATAAATCTAACATCCCCGAGGCATAACTCGGCTCAAATTAACCAATCACAACAGCCCACACATCAACAACCAAACCAAACAACAATCAAACCATTCTAGCTTTAAAGTTCTACATGACTTCTAAAGTTGGCAACTTCCATTCAAACTTTCAAAATTCTAATTCTATATCTACAAAATTGTATGCATTCCCACATTCAAACTTATATAATCCCATTCTAATTACAAACCATGCCATACACGAAATTGCATAAAAATCCATTATTTTCCCAAATTCTTCAAAACATCTAAAATGCACTACGAACATTCTAACTCACGTCGTTTCATTCCGAATTCATCAACATCGATATAGATTCATATCTAAAGTCTATAACACCCAAGATATACATTGATATACATAAAGATACCGAAGGTATACGCTTTCCGATAATATTCAAAATCATTTTTCAACGCCAATTTCATTCCCCAATTAATAATTTACGATATAAGGATCACAACAACACATTATACCAACCTAACCAAGATCAATTCACACCAATCTCTCTATCTATGGCTCACGGCCAAACTCACTACAAACACACACCCACACGTTTCCATTTATGTCCAAATTACGGGATTCTCGTCTACTTCCAATCTTTAACACATTCATAGCAATTCTATAACATTAGAGGGGCAAGATTCTTACCTTTTACTAACTTTCCGACTTGTCGCAAACGGAATCCTTGTGCCAAACCAATTATACCACGTCGGAGAGCGTCTTGAGTACTTCTTAATTATGTGGAAGCCAAGATTTTTGGATCACACACAAGCTTGGAATCTTTTCTTTCTTTCCTCCTTTGCACTCGGCCGAAACCCCTTTTTGTGGTGAGTTCTTGATTTTTATTTTTTTGATCTAGAATTTGTTAAGTCCTCCTAGTATATATCCACAATATTGATCATGTGCATAGCACATGATCATTAAACAAGGGGCTTGGGCCATATATATGGCCGGCCACCCCAAGTCCTTTGGGCCTAACTTTGTGTCATTTTTTCCTTGGCCCAATTCCTAAAATGCCCCGTTTTGTAATTCCCGAAACTAATTTCCGAAGTTCCAAATTTACCCTCGGCCTTCCCCGAGGTCTTAGCATCAAAGATTTCACAACCAACATAGTCATATTCACAAAATTTAAATTAGGTCCTTATAACACACAAGTCGTAATTATTTCACGATTTCCAATTGTACGAAAACACGGGACATAACAATATCAGAAGCCGACAAGGCTATCAAATGGCGCAACGGCCCAAAACATATACAAACGCACGCCGTCAAGGCTGCCATGGCAAGTGGGATCATACAAACACACCCGTACAGAAGTAGGCACAAAACCCACATATACGTCTACAGACCTCTAAACAGACAGACCGAATCATATAGCGGGACAGGGCCCCGCCGTACCCCTGAACAAATACATACATATGCAACGAACGAAGATATATACTAAAATGTAGGCTCCGGAATAAGAGGAGCACTCCAAACAGCAGAAGAGGGTGTCCTAAACGGCTGGATCACCAAACTGAGCGTCTGCACCTGCGGGCATGAAACGCATCCCCCCGAAGAAAGGGGGTCAGTACGAAATATGTACTGAGTATGCAAAGCAGAAGATACAGAAAACAAATCTGAGGCATAAACGAAGTAGAAGTACAGAACATAAGTGCAAACCCAAAATATCAAAATGTTTACTCTCAAAATATAAGTCATGCATAGGGCACAGAGAATATGGTCGCCCGCCCGTCGATGGCGCCATAACACAGCATAACACCAGAAGGTTTCAAATCTCCGTATCCCCGTCACTCATCATCACAACATATCATAAGCCATATCACAGCATAACTCCATAAACGGAACCCGGTCCTATGGCGATGTCTCGGGAACCGTAACACAGCATACTGCCGAATATATCATAGTGCGCACGATCACAAAACCGGCCCGGGAACCGGCGAACGATATCATAATAATGGGCACGAGGAGAGTAGAGCGGAAACTAATGCAATTTATATATCAGAACATTTATGAGACTGGACATAATCATATGACAACCCGTTAGGCAAACTAGTCCGGACAACTGATCAATACGGAGTTTATCTCACAAAAGTACTTCTGAAATCGTATTCATAGTTCAAAATGTAAATCAGAATATCATGGAGTAATCAAAACATTATTCTTTAATAGCTAAAGTCATAAGCAAAAGTCTCTTTTCGATATAGAACAAAGTTAAGTCAATTAGGGCAACGAAGAAGACTCGGGGCTAGAGGGCCCACCTCGGTCCAAGTCGAGGCGGCGTACAAATTTTACAGACATTTGACCTTATGGAATCAACCATGAAAGCTTAGGGGTGATTCGATCATGTTTACGAAAGTTACGAATGTTTGAACGTTTCTTTTCAACAAAGCATAAGTTTCTAATTCAATTCCACTGAATGGAATAGTGCTAAAAGTAAACTCGGATTTCTATGAATAGAATGATCCCCGAGGTTCAAACTCAAACCTACGTTTTCTTTCTTTCAATCCAAATAAGAGAACAAAGAAAGCACTAAAAAATGAAAGTTCTCAACAACAAACACCTACCCCTCTATTAGAATAGAAATTCCAAAAAAAAAATTAGATTTGATTGTATAGTCTATACCCGTTATGTACACAAAATTGGCAGTTATTCTATTTTCATCATAGAATGATTATTCGATCTTTTTTCTTCTTTGTAATTTGTTACATCTAGGACATGCCAAGAGAAGGAAAGGGATAGCTTTACATACCTCACTTGCGCCTTACGCTCGTCCAAACTCAATCCCCGTTTCGTCCAAAATCTACAATTGGTCATAGTTGCCAAATATAAGTTTCACGCTTTTAGAATTTCAAGTCTTAAATTCATATTGCCTACCAAAATTTCGGCAGCATTCCCCCTATAAATTCAACGTCCCCGAGAATCATCTCGGCCCAAAATATCAACAACAACAACACCACAATACCAAGAGCATCAACAATCATCACAAAACACACTATAACATAAATAGTCCTCTTTTCTACATAAGGCGACAATTTCCATTCCACTTCACAATATCAAGCTAATATCAACATTCTCATATTCATACACTAACTCAAGGTTATTAAAACATAATTCACTAACACTCCAATCAATACCCAAGGATTTAAACAATTCCGCCAATTCCATATTCTATCCGAAACTTCAACGAATGCAACAACACTATCAACTCGCATTGTTTTCTTCCAAATTCATTAACAACAACCATAATTCACATTTAGAATCTCACTCTCACCATGATATAAAAATCATATAAAAATCACATAATTTCCCATAATAACATACAACCAATTTCAATGCTAACTCAAATCGTTAAACCTTTATTTACGTCATAAATGTCACAACGACACAACTAACCAACTAACTGAACTTCACTTCACCTCCCCTTCACCATACTATGCCTCACGGCCATACACTACTTCACACACACACACGGCTATGCACACACACATCACAACTCCATAATTCTCATCCCATTCTCATCAACAACAACCACAATCTACACCTTAACAATTACATTTCCATAATTACATAAATTCCCAATAAAATCATAAAATTCCCTACAACAACTTAACAACATTTTCATGCCAACTTGACTATTATTCTTCCGATTACATCACAAGGTCACAACAACACAATTAACATAATAAATAAAATCAACTCATCTCCCCTTCACCATGAGGTACCTCACGGCCACAACACCTACACACATACACACGGCTCACACACACCACACTACAATTCCATGATTTCCATTCAATTCTACTCACTCTAACATCTATAAATCTTCCATAACATAGAAGAAACAAGAAATTCTTACCTTTTTCCAATAAGTTCTCCTTGCCACCAAAGTCACTTTCTTGCCAAAATAATTATACCACTTTGTAGAGAATCTTGAACTTAGTAGAGATACAAGAAAATTAGGATTTTTGGATTAAAGATTGAAGGGCAAAAAATTTTCTTTCTTTTCTCTCCCCCTTTTTTCTTATGGCCGAACCTCACCTTCTCTTTCTCTCTTTCTTTTGTTTTCTTGGTTGTTCTTGAAACTTCATGAAGAATGAAGACTTGTTGGCCCCCATTATTTATTTATCACATGACCTTAATAAATTCATGGGCTTGGACTACTCTTCATGGACCATGGCCGGCCAAGCCCTTAAATTGGGCCTCTAATTTCTCTTTTTTTTAGCCCAATTAGCTATGGATCATATTTTGTAATTCCCGAAACCAATTTTTGAAATTCCAATTTTGCCCTTGGCCTTCCTCCATATTTCCGCTCCAATAATTTTCATGAATATCACACATGTGTTCAATAAAACAAAAACATAGCCTTATTTCCTACAAGGCAAGATTATTCCAACTTTTTCAAATGCGCAAAAATGTGGGATATAACAGGAGACACTTTTAAGAATACCCAATCTTTCACTTTGAACTCCAAGTCTCTTCGACGATTATTCACATAGGACTTTTGACGACTTTGAGCTTTCAACAATCTACCTTGTATGAGCTTAACCTTCTCTGTGGCCTGCTGGACCAAGTCTGGCCCAATCAATTTAGCCTCTCCTGTTTCAAACCACCCGATCGGGGATCTACACTTTCGCCCATATAAAGCTTGATACGGTGCCATTTGAATGCTAGAATGATAACTGTTATTGTAAGCAAATTCGATGAGTGGCAAATGATTTTCCCAATTTCCTCCAAAATCTATCACGCATGCCCGTAACATATCGTCAACAGTTTGAATGGTGTGTTCAGCTTGCCCATCGGTCTGCGGATGAAAGGTCGTGCTAAGGCGCACTTGGGTCCCTAGACCCTCTTGGAAAGACTTCTAAAAATTAGCCGTAAACTGAGTCCCTCTATCGGAGATAATAGATACCGGAACGCCATGGAGTCTCACTATCGCTTTAAGGTAAAGCCTTGCATAATCTTCTGCCACATAGGTCGTTCTGACTGGTAAGAAATGAGCTGACTTTGTGAGTCTATCCACAATCACCCATATGGAATCATACTTACATCGAGAACGGGGTAAACCTGAAATGAAGTCCATGTTAATCACTTTCCACTTCCAAGTTGGGATTTCTATAGCTTGCAACAATCCACCCGGCTTTTGGTGCTCGATTTTCACTTGTTGACAATTAGGACATTAAGCTATGAATTCCGCTATATCTTTCTTCATTCCATTCCACCAGTATATGGACTTAAGATCCTGATACATTTTCGTCGCTCCGGGGTGGACAGAATATCTAGAACAATGAGCTTCTCTCAATATTTGGTGGCATAAGTCTGCCACATCGGGAACACATAATCTGCCTCGACATCGGAGAACTCTGTCTCCTGAAATATCAAATGATGACTCCTTTTTCTGAGGGAGTGTATCTCTGTACTGCATTAGCATGGAATCTTCGTATTATCGCTTTTTCACTTCTGCTACTAGCGACGAGACTGCTGAATTCTGAATAATAGTCCCCTTGCTACCTAAGTCCACTACTCGGACTCCTAGGCTAGCTAACTGCTGGAGTTCACGGGCCATTTCTCTCTTCTCTGATCGTACATCACATAGAATTCCCATCGATCTACGGCTAAGAGATCAGCCACAACATTTGCCTTTCCGAGGTGATACAAAATATCAACATCATAGTCTTTTAGCAATTCTAATCATCGTCGTTACCGCAGATTCAACTCTTTTTGCTTGAAGATATACTGAAGACTCTTATGATCTGTATAAATATCCACATGGACACCATATAAATAATGTCTCCATATCTTTAATGCATGAACCACCGCGGCCAATTCTAGATCATGGGTAGGATAATTTTTCTCATGTTTTCGCAGTTGCCTTGAAGCATACGTAATCACCTTGCCATGTTGCATCAATACACAGCCTAGCCCAACACCTGAGGCATCGCAATAAACGACATATCCTTCCAATCCCTCTGGAAGTGTCAATACTGGGGCGGAAGTTAATCTATCTTTCAACTCCTGGAAACTACGTTGACAAGCATCTGTCCACTGAAACTTTGCTGATTTCTGGGTCAACTTTGTAAGTGGTGCAGAAATAGAAGAAAAACCTTCAAAAGATCTCCTGTAATAACCTGCTAAGCCCAGAAAGCAACGAACCTCCGTGGGAGTCGTGGGCCTTGGCCAAGTCTTCACGGCCTCAATCTTTCGACTATCCACTCGAATACCATTGGCTGCAACAATATGCCCCAGAAACGCAACTGAGTTCAACAAAAACTCGCATTTGGAAAACTTTGCAAACAACTCTCGGGTTCGAAGAACTCCAAGGACAGTACGCAAGTGATCAGCATGTTCTGCCTCGGATCTAGAATACACCAAGATATCGTCGATGAATACGATCACAAATAAATCAAGGAAAGGCCTGAACACATTGTTCATTAAATCCATAAATACCGTCGGCGCATTCGTTAGCCCAAATGACATTACTCGGAACTCAAAATGACCATATCTTGTTCTGAAGGCTGTCTTAGGGATATCGTTCTCCCTAACTCTCACTTGATGATACCCGGACCTCAAATCGATCTTTGAAAACCATTTGGCACCTTGAAATTTATCAAATAAATCATCAATCCTCGGGAGGGGATATTTATTCTTAATCGTCACCTTATTCAATTGCCTATAATCAATGCACATCCTCAAGGAGCCACCTTTCTTTCAGACAAATAATACGGGTGCTCCCCACGGGGATGAACTAGGCTTAATAAAGCCTTTATCAAGCAAGTCCTTCAATTACTCCTTCAACTCTTTAAATTCTGCGGCAGCCATTCTATAAGGAGGAATAGATATAGGCTTAGTGCCTGGTAACACATCAATGGCAAAATCAATCTCCCGCTCAGGAGGAAGGCCTGGAAGCTCTTCCGGGAACACATCCGGAAATTCATTCACTACGGCAAATGACTGAAGAGTCGGCGATTCAGCCTCTACATCTTGAACCCGAACTAAATGATAAGTGCAACCTTTCGTGATCATTTTCCTTACCTTTAGATAGGAAATAAACCTACCTTTTGGTGACGCCGTATTTCCTTTCCATTCTAAAACTGGTTCTCCCAGAAAATGGAAACGAACCATTTTCATTCGGCAATCAACATTGGCATAGCAAGAAGCCAACTAGTCCATGCCCATAATAACATCAAAATCCACCATTTCTAACTCATGCAAGTCAATCATGGTACGATGATCGCAAAAAACAATTACACAATTTCTATACACTCGGCTAGCTATCACCGATTCACCCACGGTTGTAGACACCTCAAAAGGTTTAATCAACTCCGATTTGACTCTAAATCGACCCGCAACATACGGAGTAACATATGACAATGTGGAGCTCGGATCAATCAAAGCATATACATCATGAGAGAATACCGATAATATACCTCTGACCACGTCAGGAGAAGACTCGAGATCTTGGCATCCAGCCAAAGCATAAATACGGTGCTGAGGACCACTAGAACTAGGGGCTTTCCCTCTACCTCTACCATGACCGACTGGCGCATGTGAACCTGGCCCCATAGGGCGTACAGATGCTGAAGATCCGGCTACCGACCCTGAGGGTTGGGTCCTACCTCTACCATGGACTGAGGGGCAATCACGCATGATATGGTCGGGTCGACCACATGAATAGCAAGCATCTGAACCCAATCGGCATAGACCCCAATGCAACTTCCCACATTGGGAACATCGTGGTACAGGTGGCCTTGACTGGCCTGAATCATCTCTGAACTGAGGTCCTGAATAACTCGGACTCGGCCCGGATCGAGCAGATCTATCAAATCTTTGGCCTGAAACTCGCGGAGGTGCACTAGTCATAGAATAGCCTGAGTGCCTGGACATCTGCTGTCTGTGCCCACCTCTGAACTCACTCGTTGGACCTGAAGATCTGACCCTCTTGCTATGACCCCTATCCTGCTCGCACTCACTTCTCTTGTTCTGTAGGCTTTTTTCTAAATTATGAGCATGATCCTGAATGCGTGCAATATCCATATTGTCCTGAAGGGACGCAGTTAAACATCTATCCATCAAATGTGTCCCTAGGCCTTTAACAAATCGGTGCACCCAATCACCCATATCCGCTACCATGGCCGAAGCATACCTAGCCATAGAATTGAAGCGGAGACTATACTCTAGAGCACTCATGCTACCTTGCCTCAAATTTAAGAATTTATTGGCTCTAGGTCGCCGAACATCTGGAGGCATATAGTGTCGGAGAAAAGCATCAACAAGCTCTTGCCATACCGGGGGAGGTGCATTGGCTCCCCGTGAAGCCATCCAAACTGTGTACCACTGGATTGAGACATCTCTCAATCTATATGACGCTAGCTCCACCGATTCGGTGTCCGAAGCATGTATCAATCGAAGCGTCCTCAACATACCATCAATAAAATCCCGAGGGTCCTCCACCGGCTTTGATCCAAAGAATTCCAGAGGGTTCAAAGTAATGAAGTCACAGGCTCTTGCACTAACAACCCTGTCACCTTGCCCTGAACTTTGCCTCTGAGTCTGGGCCGCAACCAACTGAGTCAGCAAATTAATGGCCTCTTTCACATCTTAGCCTGAAGCATCCGGTGGATGGGCTGGAGGTGCTGGATCTAGGGCTGAGGCTCCCTCACGCTCCTAAAAAATAGGCACTGTCTGGGAGGACTGAGATTGAGCCGCACTCTGGGACTCACTTTCCACTACTACCGGTGGCGGTGCTCTTTCAGCCCTCTTTTCTGCCAACGTTTAGCCATTTTGGGCGGCTGTAGCCTTTCTCTTTACAGGCATTTCTGAAATACACAACACACGATTAAGGAACAAGAATTTCTTACATCATAGCTCTATCGCACGATTCTTATGCAGAAAGAAGGTCATTTATTCCTAAAATGTCCGCACCTTCTTGTTTATAAGTGTGGCGCGCAACACACCCATAACCAAGACTCTATCAGACACGGCTCGTAGACACACCCTAGGACTGAACTGCTCTGATACCACTTTTGTCATGACCCGACTAGGGGCCGCGCCGAGCACCCGGTGCTAGCCCACCCGGGCACCCCTTAGCTTACACTTATGCTTACATCTAGGTGAGCCACACAATTTAAACATACACTAAAAATCATCATTCATACTAATCCCATTGGACGACAAGGCCTTTATCATCATTGGCATCTACGCCACGTCAAATGTACATAAGCTGACGAGGCTATCAAAATGATATACAAAAATATAGGCCAACAAGGCCAGATATACCTAACCATATACACGTGACTACGAGCCTCTACGAAGAGTATAACATATCACATGAGCGGGACAAGACCCCGCTATGCCCACAATTATGTACATAGAAGAATAAGTACCCAAAAGCTATGGCTCCGAATGAAATGGAGCTCTACTATGAAATCTCTGAGAATGCAGCTATGGATCAAGCCTGTCTCCCTGTGCACCTGCGGACATGACGCAGCATCCACAAACAAAAGGACGTCAGTACGAAGAATGTACTGAGTATGTAAAGCATGATCAATATCATTGTAGAAGCATAAGTAGCAACATAAGAAATAACATAGAATGGGAGATGGCAATAGCATCGTCATACGCACTTGTCTTTCATAGGAACTTTCCATCGCTAATACGTATTTGTGTACATACATCATTATCCGTATCCATAATAGTATCAGTACCATATTTGTGCTCATATTCGTATACATACCTTTATTCACATTCATGTCCTGTCATTTTCATATTCATATCATATAAATAATCGTATCACATACGTAGCATTTACATAGCATACCCGACCATGCAGAATCGGTGTTTCATACATACTTGGCCAACCAAGGCTCAAGGTTACACATACCTGGCCCTACCAAGGCGTCAGGGTTATCCGTACCATCTGTAGAGGTGTGTGCGCGTTTCGTAATCGTATGCATGCTTATTTACATATCATACCCGGCCTCACAAGCTCGGGGTTCCATAGTAGTCACATATATATATATATATATATATATATATATATATATATATATACACATACTAGCTCATAAGAATTATTACTATTAATATCATTATCATCATCGTCATCATTATCGTCATCGATATCTTTATCACTATCATCGTCATTCATCACGTCTACCTTTATAAGGTTACTCGTTATACGAGGAACTAGTGCGATCGTAGCGTATCGAGTATTGTGAGCTTACTAGCTCGAAAGATCAATTCATTTGGAAGGACATCATAGTCTCCTAGAATATTTAGACGTTTGGCCAAAGAACCATGCCTTATGAAAGAAGGGTTAGCCTTACATACCTTTCCGTTGAACGATTATACACTGGCACGTTCTCCTCCGAAGCTCACGTCTCTACCTTCATTAAAGTAATACTATCATTAGAATCGATAATTAACACACACGGCTAAAGCTAGGGAAAATCAGACAGCATTTCCTTTATTTATACGACATCCTCCATATCGTAATTCAACTTCTAAACGTCAACAATACATTCACAATATCACAATAATGGCCTTTAATCATCTACATTACCCATATTCTCAATTCACTTCCAATTATCCATATTCAATATCAGAACATATGATTTCGTCCATTCACTTACAATGTCTATTTCATTATCTTAACGTCATTTATAACCCATTCATGTCACAACACAAGAACAATCATGATTCAATTCAAACTATTTCTCAAAATGGCATTATTCATCATTCATGACCCATTTTCTATGCTCTTCTAGAATCCAAGCATTTCAATCTCCAAATACCTAAAACAACGTATAAATATCATGAATCTTACCTTAGATGTTGTAGGAACAAGCCTTAGTTGATAATAATCCTCTTGAGCAAAAACCCTAGTTTTCCTCTATGAGATTCCTTGACTTGAATGATCCTTAATGGGTTCCCTTATTCTTGATTCACTTGTTTTATGTTGTTGATCACCAAATATCTTTGAATTTTTGTGGAATAAATGTAGAGAGATGTTTTAGAGAGAAGGGGTGTGATGTAGAAGTGAAATAAAATAAGCCTTGGTCCCCTTATTTAATGACTTGAAAATCTGATTTGAAGTTCAGAGTGGTCGTAAACTTGGTTTACGGTCCGTATTCCAGTTTACGGACCGTCCTTCATGGTCGTATTTAATCATAACAGAACCAGAAACTCAGGCTGAAACATGGTGATTTACGATCACGGTTTACGGGCAGTAAACCACTTTACGGTCCGTATTTTGGGTCGTATTTAACCATTTGATCAATTGGCAGAAAGTTGAAGTTTTGGAAACCAAAATACGACATGGCAGTTTACGGACCGTATACCACTTTACGGTTCGTATTTCATTTACGACCAACTGGCCAAAATACAAACCTGCAACTTTTCACATTTCTAGACTTTTCATTCTAGTCATCCAAATCCATGGCCATAATGCACAACGACGTCCATTTACATACATTGCTCATCTCGTGCCTTGCCTTATCTTAGCCAACTTTCTCGCCATACATCAGATGCCTTTGAAATCTCGGCTAAGGTCATCAAACGTCATTTCTTACTCATGGAACATCATACACTCGTACTCATCACTAGTTCATTCACTTGCATACCAACAGAAGATTTTCCGAGGTGTAACAATACTTGTCTCCGGTGATCTCTATTTCAGTCATGATTCTCTTTATTGTATTTCATGCTTTATATACTCAGTACATATCTCTTACTGACCCCCCTTTCTTTGGAGGGGCTGCATTTCATGCCCGCAGGTACAGATACTCGATTCGGTGATCCTCCAGCTTAGGACTTCTACTCAGCTGTCTTGGAGAGCTCCATTGTTCCGGAGCCTAGAATTTTTGTACAGATCTTTTGATGCATATATATGTTTATCCAGGGGTACGGCGGGGCCCTGTCCCGTCTTATTTCACTACTGATACTCTTAGAGGTCTGTAGACATATGTGTGAGTTGTGTATAAGTTTTGTTCAGCTGTGTCTATATGATGTGCTATAGATATGTTCGTCTGTAGTGGCAGCCTTGTTGGCTTGCGTATGACATTGACATGTAGTGGCAGCCTTGTCGGCGTGCGTACCATATTATGGTTTGATTAGTGGTAACTCCTCGGGAGACAAGGTATCTGGATATATATATACATGACGACGTTATGAACCTTGGAGTTCTTTTGCAAGTTTCCATATTGTTCTTAGATTCAGTCTGACTATATCTAACAGGTACGTAAACGAGTGTCCAGCTCGGGCACTAGTCATGGCCCACGGGGTTGGGTCGTGACAAAAGTGGTATCAGAGCAGTTCATCCTCGAAGTGTCTACAGACCGTGTCTAGTAGAGTCTTGTTTATCGGTGTGTTGTGCACCACATCTATAAACAGGAAGCTTCAGGATATTTAGGATGTTACCTTTCTTTCTTACTCTAGATCGTGCGATAGAGCTAAGAGATAAGGAATGACATCCTTTATATACTGACCTTTGATTTCAGCAGGAGAGTGGTGTCGACAAGAGAAGGTAAATAATGCTACTGGGAGTTACAGAGGCTAATATTTCATTGAGGTTACGTTATCAGAAATTGTATATACAGAATGGCGACTGGTCATCATCAAGGTAAGTTATTGTAAGTATAGTAAGAAAATGTATTGAATGTATATATGTTGTTGATAAGTTCAGTTATAAGGTGCGCACAGAAGAAGCTGTAGGAATCAGTAACGGTAAGCAGAATATATGTCAGATATAGTGTGAATGTTGCAGGTATGATTGAAACCTGCAGTTAAAGATTGAAAGGGAAAATAAACCGGAAAGTGTAACAGGTATAGTTTGAGTTGGACATACGAGGTAAGTTCATCATTTTCATATTGTTATTGATATGGGGAGCCCTGTGCGGTTGTGATATGAGATAATATATATGTATATATGTTGGCCCTGTGAGGCATTGTTGGTATTTCCTACGTGCAGGTTTTGAGATAGTAAGAAATACAGAGGAAACTCTGCCAAAATTTTCCTAGAAAAAAAAAAGAATGAGATATAAGTTCGTAATATTCTTGAAAGGTCGTGTCAATAGTAATGATAGGATTTGACTAAGCGGTGAGTATAGCTGGATTCGAGAAGTAAAGTTAACTGTTGAATTGATAGGTAATAGTAATTATGAGGTCGATATCGATTTGGTAAAAAGAAATGCTAGGATAATTTGGAAGGGCTTGTGATACTGAGAGATGATTTAGAAAAGGATGGAAAATCTTAATAGAGCGTTATATTGAGGTATCGACTGGGTTGATAAGCAGGGATAAATTATGACGAGTTTATAGTTAAAAGGAGTAATGGTATGATTGAGACAAGAGTACGGAGGAGGAAGAATTGCGACGAATATGAATGCACTGATAAGATAGCTTGTGAGGTATTAAGGATAAGATTGATCAGAAAGGATAAAAGGTTAAGTACGCCTACTCCACATAATGTAATTAAACCATAGTAAGAATCTTGAATAAGGTTAAGAAGTGTTACACCGTAGGATTGATTACGAACAGGATATTATGTGAATACAATAACGATTGTTATGAAAATGAGTAAAGCCTAACGAGGAAGTGACTAAAAGATATAGCGTGATCTATGTGATTAAAGTATAAAGGCGAGCTACAGAACGAATAAGAAAGACTTATAGAGTTCTTCTATAGGGAAAGTTCAGAATAAAGATTATGTGATAACGAAAATGATAGTGAGCACAAGAGAAGAAGGAGTTAATTGTAAGAAGGAAACAAGATGAAAGCGAGATAACAGTGCAGTAATAGGTTATGACATGTATAGAAGAGAACACGAGTAATATAAGTGACGGAACTGTGAAAGACCAACTATAGAAAGATGAGCAACGAGGTAGCGTGAGATTCTTCGTGTACAGAATAAAAGATGGACATAGACTGGAGGAATGGTAAGGAAATATTAAAGGAAGCACCCAAGATAGACGCAATTAATTGAGTACGAGTATAAAATAAAAGGGAAATATATAGCTACCAACTTAAAGGTGTAGTTATAACTAGGTAATTGTATTGTTGTAGTTGATGGACTATGGTGTATTCATGTTGAATTAGTTATATTGCTGTGATATTATTACCGCAAGGATCAAGGTAACGATCATGACAAAAGATTTATAACAATAGTGCAAGAAAAGTCTAAGATAAAGGAATTATCAAGTTGGAAACAATAAAGTCGACACCAAGGATAAGGCTTGAAATTGACTATAAGAAAAGGATGAGAGTAGAAACACTTGGTCCAAGGTAAGCTCATATGTTATACCCCGTATATTTATACGTTAAATTATTCGCAAGCAAGTCGACTCTCAATTATTCGGACACGAGATAGAAACCTTTAAATTTCAATTTTAAATTAGAACATGAATTATTTATAAATTTTATTTAGTGTAAAAATATTATTGGAGATTAGGGATTAATTAATTGTGATTAGATTATTAAGTAAAAATTAGTGAATTAAAATTAATTAATTTAATTAATAGAAGTGGGCCCAACCCGATTTTTTAAAAAAAAATATAAAAAAATATATAAAACAAAACATGGTGAGTCACAAGGAGAGGGGGACGTGTCAACTTAAAGGGAACCATATATAAATGGTTGATTAGTGAATCAACAAACATTTTCATCTCATTTCCAAGAGTTGAAACTTAGAAACAAAAAAAGAAGGAGCAACCATGGCTGCCACTGTTCACGGCCAGCCATGGCTGTTTAAATTTTTTTTTTTGCTTTGATTTAATTCCAAGGTGATTTACAAGTTCAAGGAGATGATAACAACATTGGATAATGAATCGAGGAAGAAGAAATTGCGAAATTGGAGCAATTAAGAGTAGAAATTCCTCCAAGAAAATTATGGTAAGATTTTCTTGTTTTATGGTGTAATTGTGTTAATAGTATTATAATGGAGTTATTAAAATTGGATTGGACGAAATTGGAATTAAGAAAATGCATGAAATTGATGTTATAGGAAATTGTGGGCTGAAATGAATTTAGAGAAGTTGTTGGGTTGTTGGAATTGTTATGGGCTGAATTGTAAGAATTTTATATGTATATTTTTGTTGTTTGTATTTCTGTGTTGACAGGAGGATAATTAGAAATTCGGTTTAAGCGAATATATAGGGGAAATGCTGCCCGATTTTCGTTAAGTCCTTAATAATGGAAAACTCTTAACGAGAAAGTATAAGTTAAATAATAAATTCTATAAGCGATGGCCTACGGATTTACGAACTAGAAAATATAGTTACTAATGATAACGTTACTCTTATATTAAATAGGCTAAAAGAGCGACGAGGCGAACTGATTTATGAATAGTCGTTAACAGGTATGTAAAGTTGTCCCTTCTTTCTTTTGGCATGTCCTAGATATAAGTGATGAATGATATGAGCTTTGGGGTAATTCTATTCATAAGTTTTGAGTGTGATTTATGATTCTTATTCACTTCTTGATGTTAGAACTCTCAAGTGATTGAGCCTCCCTTTTTAGTTTTCTGTACGTTGGGTAATATTCAATATATAAGCTCCTATTCTTAGGAACTCTATGATAACTAATGTTCGGATTTCTATAAGGTGTTTCATACTATATCGACATATGACTATGATTCCTAAAGCTCTTTGATATACTTTATGATGACATTTGAAGGATGTTTGATATGGTACCGAGTGACATTCGAAAGATATTTGATACGACTATTGTCTTGATTTTCAAATGATAACCCGTGTTGATTATTCCATTGAGTCTTTGAAAATGTTTTAATTTGCATATAGTTGCTCACTACTCTGCTCGTGCGTGCCTCAATATGTCTTTCACTGAGTCCCGGGCCAGGACATGTTTTCGTGCACAGTTTCACTGCATTGTTCACCGAGTCCCTCACTAGAGGGCCGGGACACGTTATATCTATATATATATATATATATATATATATATATATATGATATGATGATGTCATGATATGATGATATGTTATGGCGGCCAGGAGGGCTTATGATGACTTTATTCACCGAGTCCCTCACTAAAGGGCCGGGACACGTTATATATATGATATATGATATTGATATGCATGATTTTCATTTCATAAGGCAAGGGTATTGATGTTTTAAAAGTCATACTTGTTTCTGGTAATCCCTATTTCAGTTATGATTCTTTTTACTATATTTCATGTTGTATATACTCAGTACATATCCCGTACTGACCCCCATTCTTCGGGGGGCTGCGTTTCATGCCCGCAGGTTCAGATAGTCGGTTTGGTGACCCTTCAGCATAGGACTTCTACTCAGCTATTTTGGAGAGCTCCGTTGTTCCGGAGTCTAGACTTTTGGTTCAGATCTTATAATGTATATGTATATGTTTATCCAGGGGTACGGCGGGGCCCTGTCCCGTCATATTTCACTGTTGATACTTTTAGAGGTCTGTAGACATATGTGTGGATTGTGTATGGGTTCTGTTCAGCTGTGTCTATAAGATGTGCTGTGGTATGATATTCATCTCTAGTAGCAGCCTTGTCGGCTTGCATACGATATTGATATGTGATGGCAGCCTTGTCGGCTTGCGTATTATTTCATGATATGATTAGTTGTGACTCCTCAGGAGACCGTTGATCTGGAAGTATATATATATATATGATGATGTTACGAACTTTGGAGTTCCTTTATAAGTTTCCGTATTGTCGTTGTTTCAGTTTGATGTTATATGTAAAAGGTTGGTATACGGGTGCCCAGTTCAGGCACCAGTCACGACCTACGGGGTTGGGTCGTGACATCATATGACCATAGTATTTCTATACCCTGGGGCAATCTTCGATGGGCTATGATAGACGGGTATTGTAACACAAAGACTGAAGTCCAAGAGCGCTGTCCAGGAGTTCATATACCCTATACATCTTCATAACTAGCTTCATGACTGGATAGTTAAGAGGGGTATATGAATTAAGCAATTAAAGAAGGTGGCTATTGCTAGTAAAGGGTTCTAAATTTTACAAGGAGAGGAAAGAGTCCACTACCATCTAACGACTTGGGGCACAATAACTATTCAGGAGGAGCATAAAATCATGGGACAGTATGGAGTGGAAGGGAATGTATCGAGGGACATGGAAAAGTTACTTGTATAGTGTGCTTTCTAATTATGTATAGGTTGGGGTAAAGATAATAATATGAGAGTTTTAAACGACTATCATCGGAATATAAGTGTTACCTAATTGATAATTTGTAACGACTATAAGTACTAATTAATTATTAGTTGGAGTAAGTGTAATGTGGCCTTGGATGAGTTGTTACATGGGTTGCATTACTCGAGTATAGATGGTCAGATGAGATTTTGTACTGATTTTGTACTATATATAGAAAGGTTCTCGTCGCTTCATGATTTTGTTAAGGTTTCGTACGTGGACAATCAAGTTATAAATTATAAAGAAAGGACATGGATATGGTACAGTATACCAAGTGAATTGAAAAAAGGATCAGATGAATTTGAGATTGGAAATAGGGACATAGAGCAGAATATGAACGGATAATGATATAAGTACACCCTTAAGGGGGGAAGCGGGTGAGAGAAATGCAAGTGTAAGATGGAAACAATTGACACTACAATATATTTGACGTGGATACTTAAACTTCAAGTGAGATCCCTTGCTGAAACAAGTTAGTATGATCTGAAAGCCAGCAATAAACAGATGGAAGTCAGGATGGTATTTGAGACAGTGTTGAGAATTATTTGAAAAAAATCCTGGATGATATGACATTAAAAGGTAGGTGCTTATGAAAGGAAAGAGTATGATAAGGGAATGGTAACGAGTAACTTAAGAGATATTACGAAGGATAACAATGCTATACTAGATTAGAGGCTAAGATTTGACAATAGAGTTGTGCACTAATGATATTGCGACTTATAAGTAGCAAAGAGAAGGGATAGAAAATCTCCTATAGTAGGATATGAGAAAATCAAAGGGGTGAATAAAGGAAGGGAAAGGAGTATGCCAAGATAGATTACGAGCGCGTTTTAGTACGGATGAAATATGTAAAGCAGAATGAACCAGGAGAAGGAAAGACTATGACTAAGATTGGATGTATTTTATACAAGTTGTACAAGAATAGTTAAACAACCTACGAATATTTGTATGCTAAGAATGAGACCAAGTGAGTATTTGCTAAGAAGAGTAAAGATTCAGTAATAACAATGCGGTTGCGATATTTTGGATACATGCATGAAGGAAAGGTGTAACATGGTTTGAGCCAAATTACCGAGATAGAATTAGTACGGAGAGCAAATAGGACATGGCCATGGTTGAGCCCCGGTATCGATTGTAAGTTACGAGAGGAGAATGCAAGGTAAAGCATAAAGATTAGTGAAGCGACGCTAAGGTATTTGAGTACCTTCGCATATTCTTGTAAAGATTGCAACATAATGTGTGACAGAAAAACTAAGCGCAAAATCTGAGTAAAGAGGCAACAGAAGAGTTTGAATTAAAAGTAAGGAAACGATACGAGATAATATGCCTAAAGTGTTACAAGTTGGGTTAAGGGAAATCATGAAATGGTTTAAGCGAGATGATCAGAACGAGCTGGTTACTAGAAGACATGAATTTATATGTCAAATCAAAAATTCTTTCAAAATTATACCAGTTAATGATAGTCAAATCACAGAGCAGCTATGTAAAGTTATTATATGAGGGAACTCCAGCGCTACTTGATAGCCAACTCTGAAGACTGAGATTAAGAGCTAAAAAGTAGAGCGGCAGTTAAAGTCTTTTAAAGAAGTCGAGGAATGATACATGAGGCTAAAGATTCCAGAATATGGATTGGAACAGCAGAGTAATGTAAGGTTATTGAAGTAAAATAATGTAACACCTTGGAAAATTTTGTTTTATTCGTAGAGTCTGCGAAGGGTCTACAGGTTGCCAGAGGAATGAAATACTCCAGGGATTGTAAAGTCTAATAAATCGACGAGTGACGTCTACGTGTAAGAGGTAAGATGAAGTGAACGATACATCTTAAGGGAGTAACTTATAGAAGAAAAAAAAAGTCGAGTTATGACTAAGTGCACCATAGAGAGGAGTAAGATTTCAGCAGAAGAGCTCGCAATACAACTGTCAACCAACTGCGAAATAAAAAGGGGAGTAAAGACAACGACGCGGAATTATTACCTCGAGAGGCAAGAGCAAGGGGAAATATTACGGGAATGGTTACTTAGAGATCTGGAATGCGTTATAATAAATTAAAGGGGATCTACCAATGAAAGAGGCATGTGACGGGCATAATTCAATAAGAGAACATTTAAGGAAGTATTGGGAGTGCAGGACTAGTTTAACATTCGAGGATGAATGGTCCAAAGAGGGGAAGGATGTTATATCCCGTATTTTTGTATGTTGGATTATTTATAATTTAATCGACATAAGTTCGAGGACAATGTTAATTTTTGAGGTTATAAGTATTTATGCGGTGCTTAACAATGTGATAAGTAGGTGTCGTGAAGGTTAGAGGTTACACAAATCGAATAGTATAAGTTTTATCAATACAATACCGGTACCTTCGGGTTATGGTTTGAACCGCTCGCGTCGGAGAATTTTGATCATATTCAAGTATGCAAATAACGAGATCGGTGTATATAAAGATGAGGTCCTAAAATAATTTAGGACTTAACAAGTGTGACGACGGTGATTGAGAATAATATTTGGTGTATGTATAAAGAGGCTATGGATTAGAGTTCTACCACATTATTGTGGTAATGAGTATATGAAGTGTGTTAAAAGTGGTTCATGTTTAAGTAAATCATGATCAAGAAATTAATTATATGATTAATTGGTTAAACATTGGAATAAAGTGGGAGAATAAGGAGTTGATTATGGTATTAATTGAATTAAATGGAGGAGTGGATAGCATCCACATGTCACGTAAGGCAGCAAAGTTGGTGACTAATACACCTTTATTAACAATGTGGCATTCACAAAATTAAAGAGAGGATAGAGGTGGACTTAAGTATACACGTGTAAAGGAGGGGAAATATTATAGTAGTTTATGTGGTGACTAATACCTATATACATTGTTAAATTGATAGATTTTATTTGGAGAAGGAGCATAGGGGCAACAACTAATCTTTTTTAGCTGCATCGTGATTCTTAACATGGGCAGCAACGTACTAATACATTCAGTTCTTGGAAGTTTAAGAAACAACGTTATTTGATTTTTTTTTTGGGTTTTGCACATCGCTTCAATCTCGTTGTTCCATTTTATCGTGTTGTTGAATTCGGGATTTCTTCGAAGTGAAGTAAAGAGGAAGAAGATTATTTCTTGGCATATAAGGTAATAGTTCTCCTCTCCTAGGTATATTTAAATTCATCCAGGTTATAATTATATCGTGGGACGAGAAATACGAAAGTTATACCGTAAATCGTATTTGATGTTGTTGTTGGCTTATGGGTTGTTCGTTGGACTGTTTTGTGGGTTATGTGGATGTGGTTATGGATGGAAATTATGGTAAATAGAATGAATGAGTTATGTGTTTATGAAGAAAATTAATGAAAGATTTGGACAAAAACTCGAGGAAAGAGATTTTGTGTTCTTGAATTAGTTGAAAAAAAAAAAGAAAAAGTGTGGCATAATTCTTACTTGGTTCGATATGGCAATTTATACGTACGATTGTTGCTAATGTTGTTACCATTGATTGGGAGTTGTTTAAAGTTGGATTGGAGGGGGTAACATAGGGGAAGTGCTGCCCGAATTTTGTTAAGTAATGTGCTAGCTTAGACTTGGGATTCTAAGTGTACTATGGTTAATACTTGATACCAATATTGTTGTTGTAGATTGGGGAGTCCGGGATTTGATTGGTGGTTAGCTTGAAGCGGATAAGGTATGTGAAGCTAACCCTTTTTTCTTTTGGCATGTTCTTTATACACAAATAGACGACGAGCATGTGATTTTAAAGAAACTCCTATTCTTAGAAACACTAGGATGGCTAATGTCCTTGATTCCGAGAACTTACTTTATTATGTCTTGATACGTGTCTATGATTCCAGCCGTCCTATTTTGATATACTCCATAGTGACATTCGAAGGGTACTTGATATGACTATTGTCTTGATTTTCAAATGTTGGTTCATTTTGATTATTCTATTGAGTCTCAGATATAGTTTAGTTTGCATATAGTTGCTCACTACTCTGCTCGTGTATTCCTCAATGTATCTTTCACCGAGTCCCGGGCCGGGTATGTTTTCGTGCACAGTTTCACTGCATTGTTCACCGAGTCCCTCACTAGTGGGCCGGGTACGATATATATATATATATATATATATATATATGATGATATGATGATGTGATGATATGATGATATGATGATGTGATGACATTATTCACTGAGTCTCATAATGGGCCGGGTATGATATATGATATTGATATGCATGATTTACATTTCATAAGGCAAGTGTATTGGTATTTTGAATGTCATACTTGTCTCCGGTGATCTCTATTTCAGTCATGATCCTCTTTATTGTATTTCATGCTTTATATACTAAGTACATATCTCGTACTGACCACCCTTTCTTCGGGGGGGGGCTGCGTTTCATGCCCGCAGGTACAGATACTCGATTCGGTGATCCTCCAGCTTAGGACTTCTACTCAGCTGTCTTGGAGAGCTCCATTTTTTCGGAACCTAGACTTTTAGTACAGATCTTTTGATGCATATATATGTTTATCCAGGGGTATGGCGGGGCCCTGTCCCGTCATATTTCACTACTGATACTCTTAGAGGTCTGTAGACATATGTGTGGGTTGTGTATAAGTTTTGTTTAGCTGTGTCTATATGATGTTCTATGGATATGTTCGTCTGTAGTGGCAGCCTTGTCGGCTTGGGTATGGCATTGACATGTAGTGGCAGCCTTGTCGGCTTGCGTACCATATTATGTTTTGATTAGTGGTAACTCCTCAGGAGACAGGTTATCTGGATATATATATACATGACGATGTTATGAACCTTGGAGTTCTTTTACAAGTTTCCATATTGTTCTTAGATTCAGTCTGACTATATCTAACAGGTACGTAAACGAGTGTCCAGCTCGGGCACTAGTCATGGCCCACGGGGTTGGGTCGTGACAGGGTTAGTATTTTTCTAACCCGTTTTAAAATATGTTTTGTCTGGCTGGTCCATATGTTGGGACGGGTGCATGCTTTGTATAATCGGTGGTCCTTGAGGCCAGCTGCATACGCTTTATTTTCAAATACTCTAAAACTCCCTTTATAAATTATTTTGTAATGTGATACGGTTGTGAGCCATGATATTGAGGCATTGTGTATGCTTCTTGATGAGATTGGGGCATTGTGTATGCTTCCCATAGAATTGTGTATGTTTCTTGATATGTTTGGCACACTGTGTATGTTGTCGTGGATTCATGGTATTGATTAAGTTCTTTAACTGCCGCTTGTCAGGTCCTTAGTGTAAATTATGGTGAGATGGTTAAAAAACTTGATAAATAGTGGTTTGAACCTTGGTTGATATTATATAATGATATATTCATGTGCATAATATTTTTGTGCTTGTTGTGTGTTTGTATTTCCTAACACTTGTTCCAGGGGTATTTAAAGTGGCGGGTACTGGGTTATATTTATGTGTAACTCACTCCTTACCTACATGTCCATGCAGATACTGTCGCTGGGAGCGAGGCTTGTGGCTGATGATTTCGTGAGTGGATTCTTTTGTTGAGGTGAGCCACTGCATTGTTCGTGGAGGCGGCCATTTCAGCTTTATAGAGTGTATCTCCAGTTATTTCTTTTATTGTTGGCTTACATGCCCAATATTCAAACTCGTGTAACTCCGTTAGATTCTCCATGATCTTGAGTGTGGGATTTGGGCTAGAAATTCCCTTATCTTAGTGATGGTGTATTTTCATAAATTAAGTATGGATTTGGTTGATAACTATGTAGTATTTTTGTTATTGACATTGTTGTTGGACCTGCACTTGTTTTCTTTTAGTACTTTTGTAAATAATTATTGGTATGAGATATGGTTTGCCTGGTGGGTGGTGCGTGCTGGGTGCCACTCACGTCCATGAGGTATTTTAGGGCATAAAAAAATTTGGTATCAGAGGTGGATCTTCTAGTATATGAGGTGCTCAGACCGGCCGTGGTGGTGGTCGGGGAGGCTCTTCAGCCGAGTTAGCAGTGCTTATTGTTATGTGTTTCTAGGTAGACCAAAAGCAGAGACTTCTTATGCAGTAATTGTAGGTACTATTACGGTGTGTCGCCGGTCAACTATGACATTATTTGATCCAGGCTCTACATATATCTATGTGTCTACTTATTTTACTTCGGGTTTGGATATGATGTGTGAGTCACTTGATTTTTCTGTTAATGTTTCTATCCCTGTTGGGGATTCCGTAGTGGTAGATCAGGTGTACTGATGTTACTTTTGTTATGAGTTGGTTATCTCAGTATCATGCGATCTTGGATTGTCATGCCAAGATAGTTATCTTACCTATGCTAGGAATCTCTAGGTTGGAGTGGAAAGGTGATTGCATTCGTGTGCTGAAAAAAGTGATATTGTTTCTTAAGGCTCGTCGGATGGTCGTGAAGGGGAGCCTAGCTCATTTGGCTTACATTTAGGATACTAGTGCTACCACTCCTCCTATTGAGTCTGTTCCTATGGTGAAGGAGTTTCCCAAGGCGTTTTCGACAGAATTATCAACTGTTCCACCGGTTCGCGACATTGATTTTTGTATTGACTTGGAGCTGGGCACACAGCCCATTTCTATTCCGCCATATCGAATGGCACCTGCAGAATTGAAGGAGTTCAAGAAACAGTTTCAAGATATGTTGAGTAAGGGGTTCATTAGACTTAGTGTTTTCCCTTGTGGTTCTCCAGTGTTTTTTGTGAAGAAGAACGATAGGTCTATCATGATGTACATTGATTTTAGACAGTTGAACAAGGTTATCATCAAGAACAAGTATTCCATTCCTCGGATTGATGATTTTTCTGACCAGCTTTGTTAGACCCCGTCCTTTTATATGTGTTTATCTTGAGTATACGAGGGTTTAAGTTCATGTTTGACATGTGTTGGAAGGATTTGAGGATGAACGAATCGAAGAGAATATGTTTCGTCGAAAGTTTATTTTGGCAAGCAAAAATACGGATCATATATTGGAAATACGAACCGTACTTTGAAATACGATCCATACTTCTTTAAAAAGAGTAGATGATTTTCATGTTAAGAATTACGGTCCAAGATACAGACCATATTTAAAAAACAATCCACACTTGTGGCTGTATTTATAAGTCGGCTCAGATATGTTAATTTTATACAATTCTTGTACCCCTCATTTTCTTTCATTTTCTCCACTTCCCCTGATCTCTAGCCCTCTAGAAAGTTCTCTCTAACATATCTATCAAACCCCTAAGAAAAATCAAGGATCAAAAGAAAAGATTGAGTGTTTCAAGTTCTAAAGTGATTATGGATGCTTATTTCTCCTCTTGGTAGTGGCTTTAGAGGATACTCATGGTAAAGAACTCTTGGAATTGATGTATCCTTGAGTTTTAAGGTAAGGTTCTATCTTAACTCCAAGTTTATGTGTTTATATGATGATTATGTTAGGTTTGGAAGGAAAAGAGTTAGAGGAAAGGTTGAAATATGAATTTGAGTTTATTTTTGAGATGTAATATAACTTGAGTTATGTAATAAATGTGTTTTTAAGCTAAAACCTTGTTGTAAAGGTAGTAGTTGGTGTTGAGATCGTATTAAGTATATTATACTAGGTATAATTGGAAGAAGAAAGTGTATAAGTATTGTATATAATGTGTATATTGGGCTCTTTTGATGTAAATAGACTTTTCGAGCTCATCCCCTTTTCAACATATTTCTCTTATGATCTAACAGATTTTCATCAGGTGACCCTCGTGGTCCACCCTTGTTTATGATTATGATATGAAAGCATGTTCAGGGTGCTCGACAGGTAGGGCTCGGGTGACCGTCATGGCCCACCGATTTGGGTCGTGACAAATTTGGTATCAGAGCAGTTGCATCCTAGGGTTGTGTACAAGCCGTGTCAAGCAGAGTCTTGTTTATGGTGTGTTGTGAACCACACTTATAATTAAGTGGTTGCAGGGTATTTTGGAAGATTGTCCTTCTTTCTTAACTTAGATCGTGCGATAGAGCTATATCATCAGGATTCCTTTCCTAATAACATACTGTGATTTCAGCGATGCCTGTGATGAGGAAAGCTTTAGCTATCCAGAGAGGCAAGACCACGAAGGAGGGTCCCAGTCCGGTGGCACCAGTAGGTATGGGCCAGGGTGAGTTCCAAAGTGAGGCCCCATCTAAGTCTTCTACGAGCCCTTCCGTTATAGTGGATCCCAGAGGGGCTGCAGCTATAGTACCCGCAGTTTCTCCACATGATACCTCAGGCCAGGAGATATGTGATGCTATATTGTTATTGACTCAGTTAGTGGCCGATCTGGTCCAGCTTCGGGGTATGGGTACTAGTTATGTCGATAGGGCTGTTAGTGCTACGGTTCGAGACTTGATTAATTTGGACCCTTCAGTATTCTTTGGATCAAAACTAGATGAGGACCCGCAGAATTTTGTAGATCGGATGCTGAGGACACTGAGGGTAATGGATGCTTCAGACATGAGTCAGTAGAGTTGGCTTCCTACTATTTGCGAGATGTTGTTGTTCAATAGTATGGGACATGGGAGCTGTCTAGAGGGGTTAATACACCTCTAGCAGTATGGCAACAGTTCACTGAGGCCTTCCTTCGACATTATTTTTCACCGAAGGCCTGACGGGCTCGAGTTGATAGATTTTTGAATTTACGTCAAGAAAATATGAGTGTTCAGAAGTACAGTCTTCTCTTTAACGCACTAGCTAGGTATGCTCCGACAATTGTAGCTGAGATGGAGGATTAGGTACGCCGATTTGTGATTGGACTTAGGCCGCATTTGATTAATGACTGTATGACTGCGTCACTTCAGGAGGGTATGGATATCTCTCGTATTTAGGCATATGCTTAGGGTTTAGAGGAGAGGAAGCAGCAATAGCGAGGTGACCGAGAGTGTGATAGGAGTCAGGGTAAGAGAGCTTGATCTTTTGGGTCTTTTAGTGAGTACCGAGGTGATCACAGGCAGCAGTTCCTTAGGCGTTCAGCCGATTAGGCAGCTAGTGTGCCTTCATAGTTTCCAGGATCAAGGTTTGATAGAACCACTTATTCTGGGCCAGGCCAGAGCTCTAGGGCTTCCAGTTCCCAGTTCAGAGGTGATTCTAGCTAGAAAAAGCCATCTCTACCGGGATGCGTTCAGTGTGGTAAGTTGCATGACAGACAATGTTGTTTGGGTTCATATATGTGTTATACCTGCGTAGCCAGGCCATATTATGTGTGATTATCCGACGAGAGGTGGTGGAAGCCTAGTTCAACCTACAGGATCTGCATTTGGTTCTTCGTCCTCGGTACATCCTACGGGGCAAGGCTTTCAGACATCAGTTGGTCATGGTAGAGGCAGAGGTGGAGCCTCTAGTTTGAGCGGTCCCCAGAATTACATCTATGAATTGGTAGGTCAGCAGGATCTTGAGTCATCACCTGATGTTGTTACAGGTGTATTATCAGTTTTCCCCCATGATGTGTATGCATTGCTAGACTGAGGCTTTACTTTATCATATGTCACTGCTTTTATTGCTGGTAAGTTTGGATAAAACCTGAAATGGTTGGGATAGAACCTGAAATGATTAGGCCCTTTTGAGGTGTCTACACTTGTTGGAGATCTGATAATCGCTAGACGAGTATACAAGAATTGTGTAGTTATAATCTCTAATCGTCATACCATAGCAGGCTAATGAGTTGGACATAGTGGACTTTGATATTATTATGGGTATGGACTGGTTGGGTTCTTGTTATGCTAACGTTTATTACAGAACAAAGATGGTCCGGTTTCAGTTTCCAGGAGAGTCGGTGCTGGAGGGGAAAGGTAATATAGCTTTGCCAAGAGGTAGGTTTATTTCCTATCTCAAGGCAAAGAAGATGATCACAAAGGGTTGTATTTACCACATTGTTCAAGTCCTAGATGCAGAAACAGAACTACCGACCCTTTCGTCTATTCTGATGGTTAATGAATTCTTAGATGTATTTCCAGGCATTCCCCCTTATAGGATGGCCTATGCTGAGTTGAAAGAACTGAAAAAGCAATTGAAAGATTAACTTGAGAAAGGCTTTATTAGGCCTAGTGCGTCACCGTGGGGGGCACCAGTGTTATTTGTATGAAAGAAAGATGGCTCTTTACGAAGGTGTATAGATTGTAGACAGTTGAATAAGGTGACGATAAAGAATAAGTATCCACTCCCAAAAATTGGGTATTTACTTGATCAGTTGCAGGGTGCCAGATGTTTTTCAAAGATAGACTTGAGATCAAGTTATCATCAGGTCAGGATCAGACAGAAAGATATTTAGAAGACAACATTCAGGACCAGATATGGCTATTTCGAGTTTCTTATGACGTCATTTGGATTGACTAATCTGCCAGCATTATATATGGATTGGATAAATCGTGTATTCAGACCCTTGTTAGATTACTTTGTGATTGTATTTATCGATGATATTCTAGTCTACTCTCGATCAGAGGCTGAGCATGCGGATTATATGCGTGTTGTGCTCGGGGTACTTTAGGATAAGAAGTTGTATGCGAAGTTCTCCAAACGTGAGCTCTGATTGAACTCCATAACTTTCCTTGGGCATATTGTATAAGATGAAGGCACTAGGGTTGACACTCAGAAGATAGAAGTCGTGAAGACTTGGCCTAGACCCACGACACCAACAGAGATTTGTAGTTTTCTAGGGTTGGCAGGATATTATAGGAGATTTGTTGAGGGATTCTCCTCTATTTCAGCGCCATTGACAAAAATGACGCAGAAGGTAGCTATGTTCCAGTAAAGAAACATTTGTGAGTAGATTTTTTAGGAGTTGAAGAACAGGCTGACTTCAGCGCCTGTTTTGACACTTTCAGAGGGATCAGTGTGTTATGCTATCTATTATGACGCCTCGGGCATCGGATTGAGTTATGTGTTAATTTAGCACGGTAAGGTTGTTGCTTATGATTCGAGGTAGCTGAGGAAGCATCAGAACAATTATTCAATCAATGATTTGTCGTTAGCTTCGGTAATTCATGTGCTTAAGGTTTGGAGACATTATTTATATGGTGTTCGCATTGATGTTTATACAAATCATAAGAGCCTTCAGTACATCTTTAAGCAGAAAGAGTAGAATTTGTGTCAGAGACGGTGGTTAGAGCTGTTGAAGGATTATGATGTTGATCTTCTATACCATCCAAAGAAGGTGAATGTTGTAGCTGATACCCTTAGCCACAGATCTATGGGTAATATATGTCACGACCCAACCGTAGGGCCATGACGGGTACCTGGTGCTAACCCACCCGGGCACCTCTTAATGTACATTCACCTTTACGTCTAGGTGAGCCATATGGCTAAATCATACTTTCTATCCATCATTTAAGCTAATCTCGTTGGGCAACGATACATTTATATCATCATCAATAACTATGCCCATATCAATGTACATAAGCCGGTGAGGCTAACAAAATGATATACAAGATATAAGCCGACAAGGCTAAATTCATCTAACCATATACAAATGTCTACGAGCCTATAAGGAGAGTATGTCGCATCATATAGGCAGGACAGGACCCCGCCATGCCCATAAGTATGTACACAAAAGAATAGATACCAAAAGCTGTAGCTCCGAATGAAATGGAGCTCCGCTACGTAGTCCCTGAGTAATAAAGCTATGGATCAAGCTTGTCTCCCTGGCCACCTGCGGGCATGACGCAACGTCCACAAACAAAAAGACATCAGTACGAATAATGTACTAAGTATGTAAAACACAATCAACATCATTATAGAGTACAAAAGACAACATAAGGAATAGCATAAGATGGGAGGTAGTAGGACCATCGTCATAAACACGTACTTTCTTTTCATAGGGGCCTTCAATTTCAAGTGCCTGGTTGTGAACATACATCCATATCCGTATCCGTATTCGTATATGTATTTATTTACATTTCCATATCCATCATCATATTCATAATCGTATTCATATTCGTATTCATAGCATACCCGACCACAAAGGATCAACGTTTCACATACCCGGCCATTGCAAGGCTCGGTGACTATACATACCTGGTCCTACCAAGGCTTAGGGTTATACTTACCCAACTGCAGCGGTGTGCGCGCAATACATATCATACCCGACCTATTACGCCTCGGAAAATCCTCCGTTGTTGCACAAGGGAATGGACTAGCGAGGAATACGAGTGTCTGATATTTCCATGAGTAAGAAATAACATTCGATGGCCTTAAGCAAGATTTCAAGGTAATTGCGATAAGAGATAGGGCATGCTCCACAATTACTAATTATAGGTTCTGAAGACGTGAAAGTTGAAGAATTTCACTTTGACCCAGTCGATCATAAAGTGAAATACGGACCGTAAAGTAGTTTACGAGCCATAACCAGCCATGTCGTATTTCAACTTCCAAATCTTCGACTTTCTGTCAAGTGCTTGAATGGTTAAATACGACTTGGAATACGGACCGTAAACTGGAATACAGACCGTAAACTGAGTCGTAAATCACCATGCCCTCAGACTGCCTTTCTGGTTCTGTTATGCTTTAATACGCCCATGAAATTCGGACCGTAAACTGGAATACGACCGTAAACTGGGTTTACGACCACTGTGCACTTTCCACTACTGTTCATTTCAGATTTGATTTTGGGTTATTAAAAGGGGACCAAGTTTATTATTTCATTTCCACATGATACCCCTTCTCTCTAAAACATCTCTCTACATTTATTCCACAAGAATTCAAGGATTGTTAGTGATCAACAACATAACTCAAGTGAATCAAGTATAAGAAAACCCATTAAAGATCATACAAGTCAAGAAATCTCATTGGAGATGAACTAGGGTTTTGCTCAAGTTGAGTATTATCAACAAAGTCTTGTCCCTACAACATCTAAGGTAATATTTATGGTATTTATATGTTGTTTGAGGTATTTAAGAGTTGAAATACTTGGATTTTAGAAGGCTATAGAAAAAATGGGTCATGAATGTGGAAAAATGGCATTTTGAGTAATAGCTTAAATTGAGTTATGATTCTTGATGTGTTGTGATGTAAATATGTTATAAATTACGTTGAGAACATGGGATAGGCGATGTATATGAATGGGCGTAGTCGTGTGTTATGAACATGGATATGGGTGATTGAGGGTAAATTGAGAAATGTGGATAATATGGATGAATAATGACTATTGTTATAGTATTGTGAATGTATTATTGACGGTTGAGAGGTTATATATGCTATAGAGGAACGTCGTATAAATAGAGGAGACGCTACCCGATTTTCTCTAGTTTTTGTCATGTATGCTAGCTATCGATTCTAATGATAGTATGACTTTAATGAAGGTGGAGACGTGAGCTTCGGAGGAGAACGTGCAAGTGTAGAATAGTGGAACAGAAAGGTATGTAAGGCTAACCCTTCTTTCATAAGGCATGGTTCTTTGGCCAAACGTCTAAATCTTCTATAAGACAATGATATCCTTCAAATGATTTGATCTTCTGAGCTATTAATCTCACGATTATTGATACGCTACGATTGTACTAAGTTCCTCATATGACGAGCAAGCCTATAAGATGGATGTAACGAATGACGATAATAGTGATAATGACATTGACGATGACTATAATGGTAATAGCGATAACGATAACAATGACGATGTTGATAGTGATGATAATGGTAAAGATGCTTATCAGCTTATATGTATGTGTGCCTATGTATGGCTACTATGAACCCCGAGCCTATATGGTCGGGTAGTATATGTATAGATGTATATGTATGTATGTTTACGTAACGCGCGCACACCACTGCCGGTGGGTACAGACAACAATGAGCCTTGGTTGGCCAGGTATGTATGATCACCGAGCCTAGCTATGGTCGGGTACGTGAAACACCGAGCCTTCGTGGTCGGGTACGCTTTGTAAATGAGAAATATATGATATGAATATGTATATGCTACGGTAGATATATGATATATATATGAGTATGAATACGAATATGATACGATATGAATGTGAATAAGGGTATGTATACGAATACGAGTACTAATATGGGACGGGTACGATTATGGATACAGATATGGATGTAAGTGCACAAATACGCATTAGAAATGGAAAGTTTCTATGAAAGGAAAGTAAGTGCCCATGACGATGATATTACCATCTCCCATCTTGTGCTATTTTTCATGTTGTTCATTATGATTCTATATTGATATTGATTATGCCTTTACATACTCAGTACATTCTTCGTACTGACGTCCTTTTGTTTGTGGACGCCGCGTCATGCCCGCAGGTGCACAGGGAGACAAACTTGATCCATAGCTACATTCTCAGGGACTGCATAGCAAAGCTCCATTTCATTCAGAGCCAAAGCTTTTGGGTACTTATTCTTTTGTGTACATAGTTATGGGTATAGCGGGGTCCTGTCCCGCTCATGTGATGTGTTATACTCTTTTTAGAGGCTCATGGACATGTGTATATGGTTAGATATTGTTATATCCCATAATTTTATATGTCGAGTTATTCGCAAGCTAATCGACTTAAGTTAAAGACAGATTATTTTCGGATACGAAATAGGAACTTTTAATTTTCAATTTTAATTAGTACACAAATTGTTTATAAATTTTATTTAGTGTAGAAATATTATTGGAGATTAGGGACTAATTAATTGTGATTAGATTATTAAGTAAGGATTAATGATTAATTAAAATTAATTAATTTAATTACTATGTGTGGGCCCCACCCGAAATAATTATAAAAAATATAAAATAACAATTCAAGAAATCATTTGGTGAGTCATTAAGGGGGGGGGGGGGGGGCACGTGTCAATATAAGGGAAACCATATATAGGTGGTTGAATAATGAACAAACAAACATTTCATTTCATTTCTTAAAAATTAAAGCTTAGAAGAAAAAAAAATAAAGCTCCCATGGCTGCCAAGCTCTCGGCCAGCCATGGTGATTGAAAAAAAAATTGTTTGTTGCATATTGTTATCAAGTTCGAAGTGAATTACAAGCTCAAGGAGGTGATAGAAACATTGGATATTGAATTGAGGAGGAAGAAATTGTGAAATTGAAGCAATTAAGTGTAGAAATTCCTCCGAGAAAATTAAGGTAAGATTTTTCTTATTTTCTGGTATAATTGTATTAATGGTATTGTAATGGAAGGATTAAAATTGGATTGGGTAAAATTGGAAGTAATAAATTGCATGAAATGGTTGTTACATGAAATTGTGGGTTGAAAGGATTAAAAGTATGATTTATGTTCATATGTCGTTATTCGTGTTGTGGTCGTGTTGTCGTTGATGTGGATTCTAGATTTGGAATAAAGAAGTGTATAACGTATCGTATACAAAGCGTGTGTTGGGTTGTTTGGTGTATAATCTTAAAACGTTAACGATTTGGATTGGAAAAGGATTAAGAAGGGTTGCTGGATTGTTAGAGTTGTTTATGGGCTGAATTGTAAGGGTTTTTATATGCATATCTCTATTACTGTCATTGTTGGTATTTCTGTGATAACAGGAGGTTAATTGAAATGTCGGGTTAGGCGAGTATATAAGGGAAATGCTGCCCGATTTCCGCTAAGTTCTTAACTAATGAAAATCCTAATCAAGAAAGTATGAATTAAAGAATGAGTCCTATAAATGATTGGTTACAGATTTATAAGCTAGGAAGTATAGTTTACTAACGATAGCATTACTTTCATATTAAATAGGCTAAAGGGGCGACGAAGCGAACTTGGTTATGGTTAACCGATAACAGGTATGTAAAGTTATCCTTTCTTTCTTTTTGGCATGATCCTTATCATATGAACGAACACAGTGAGCAAGCAAGTTCTAACGACTCTGTTCTTAGAGAGTGTAGAGATATTTGTATCATTTGCCTCCTATGTTTCATGTCCATAACTCCCAGAGACTTTTCATATTAGCTTTTTATGTCACCAAAGGGGTTCAGAGTATCCTTTTCCCAATTTTACATGCATTTGTATATATTATATTATATATGGATCGGGCCGTACGTTCCTCGGCACTAAAATATTATATTTATGGATCGGGCCGTACGTTCCTTATCACTAACATATTATATTATATATGGATCGGGCCGTACGTTCCACGGCACTAACATATTATATTTATGGATCGAGCCGTACGTTCCTCAGCACTAACATATTATATTATATATGGATCGGGCCGTACGTTCCTCGGCACTAACAAATTATACTTATAGATCGGGCCGTACATTCCTCGGCACTATTATATCATATATGGATTGGGCCGTACGTTCCTCGGCACTATTATATTATATATGGATCGGGCTGTACATTCCACAACACTATCAGTTATATTATAATCTATGCCTATCATACGCCGTAGAGTCAGTTTCCGTCATATAGTGTTATGCAAATATTCTCAGATGTTAGCCACAGATACATTCTATTATTGAGGCTGGTTTTCATGATTCATCTGTACCTGATGTTATTATGCTTTATATACTCAGTACATATTCCGTACTGACCCCCTTTCTTCGGGGGGCTGCGTTTCATGCCCGCAGTTACAGACGCTAGGTTCGGTGATCCCCCAGCTTAGGATTTCCAGTCAGCTGTCTTGGAGAGCGCTGTTGTTCCGGAGCCTAGAATTTTGGTACAGATCTTTTGATGTATTTATAGATGGTTGTCTAGGGGTACAATGGGGCCCTGTCCCGTCATATTTCACTGTTAGTACTCTTAGAGGTCTGTAGACATGTGTGTGGGTTGTATATAGATTATGGTCAGCTGTGTCTATATAGTTGTTGTAGATGTATCTGTTGGTTGGGGCAGCCTTGCCGGTTTGCATATGTTATCGATACGTAGTGGCGGCCTTGTCGGCTTGCGTAGTATATTAACATGTGGTGGCAGCCTTGTCTGCTTGCGTATTATAATGATATACAGTGGTAGCCTCGTCGGCTTGCGTATTTGATTTCGTTGTGATTGGTTGAGACTCCGCAGGGGACAAATTATCTTGATATGTGATGTTGAGGACCTTTGTGTCTATGTCGAGTCCCATGTTGTCTATAGTGTCAGTCTGATTATGTCTAACAGGTATACATATGGGTGTCCAGTTTGGGCACTAGTCATGGCCCACAGGGCTGGGTCGTGACAGATATGTCTGGCCTTGTCGGCCTATATTTTGTATATCATTTTGTAGCCTTGTCGGCTTATGTACGTTGGTATGACATAGATGTCAATGATGATATAAAGGCGTTGTTGTCCAATGGGACTAGCGTGATGAATGAAAAAAATCATATGTTTTATTATGTGGCTCACCTAGATACAAGCGTAAGTGTAAGCTAAGGGGTGCCCGGGTGGGCTAGCACCGGGTGCTCGTCGCAGCCCCTAGTCGGGTCGTGACAAAAGTTGTATTAGAGCAGTTCAGTCCTAGGGTGTGTCTACGAGCCCTGTCTAGTAGAACCTTGGTTATGGGTGTGTTGCGCGCCACACTTATAAACAAGAAGCTACGGACATTGTAGGAATGAATGACCTTCTTTCTTTATAAGAATCGTGCGATAGAGCTATGATATAAGAAATTCTTGCTCCTTAACCATGTGTTGGGAATTTCAGAAATGCCTGTAAAGAGAAAGGCTACAGCAGCCCAAAATGGCAAGACGGTGGCAGAAAAGCGGGCTGAAAGAGCACCGCCACCGGTAGTAGAGGAAAGTGAGTCCCAGAGTGCGGCTCAATCTTAGTCTTCCCGCTTAGTACCTATATTAGAAGAGCGTGAGGGAACCTCAGCCCCAGCTCCAGCACCTCCAGCTCCTCCACCGGATGCTTCGGGCTAAGATGTGAAAGAGGCCATACATCTGCTTACTCAATTGGTTGCTCCTCAGACTCAGCGGCAAAGTGCAGGGCAAAGTGATAGGGCTGTTAGTGCAAGGGACCTTACTTCATTACTTTGAACCCTCCGGAATTCTTTGGATCAAAGCCAGAGGAGGACCCTCAAGATTTTATCGATGGTATGTCGAGGACGCTTCGATTGATACATGCTTCAGACACCGAAACGGTGGACCTAGCGTTGTATAGGTTTAGGGATGTCTCGGTCCATTGGTACACGGTTTGGATGGCTTCACGGGGAGCTAATGGACCTCCCCCGGTATGGCAAGAGTTTGTTGATGCTTTTCTCTGATATTACATGCCTCCAGAAGTTCGGCGAGCTAGAGCCGATAAGTTCTTAAATTTGAGGCAAGGTAGCATGAGTGTTCTAGAGTATAGTCTCCGCTTTAATTCTTTGGCTAGGTATGCGTGGGCCATGGTAGCGGATATGGGTGACAGAGTACACCGGTTTGTGAAAGGCCTAGGGTCGCATTTGATGGATAGGTGTTTGACCGCATCCATTCAGGACAATATGGTTATTGCACGCATTCAGGCTCATGCTCAGAACGTAGAAGAAAACCTACAGCAGCAAAGAAGCGAACGCGAGCATGATAGGGGACATGGAAAGAGGGCTAGATCTGCAGGTCAGATGAGCGAGTTCAGAGGTAGGCACAGGCAGCAGTTTTCCAGGCATCCAGGTTATTCTATGACCGGTGCACCTCCACGGTTTTCAGGCGAGAGATTCGATAGATCAACTCATTTCGGGCGAAGTCAGAGTTTTTCAGGGTCTCCGTTCAGGGGTGATTCGGGTCAGGCAAGGTCAGCCATACCATGATGTTCCCAGTGTGGGAAGTTGTATTGGGGTCAATGCCGATTGGGTTCAGAGGGTTGCTATTCATGTTGCGGACCAGGCCATATTATGCGTGATTGCCCTTCGATTCATGGTAGAGGATGGGCCCAGCCTTCAGGGTCGGTAGCCGGATCTTCATCTTCTATGCGCCCTAAGGGTCCAGGTTCACATGCGCCAGTCGCCCATGGTAGAGACAGAGGGAGAGTTCCCAGTTCTAGCGGTCCTCAGCACTGTGTTTATGCTCTAGCTGGACGCCAAGATCTTGAGTCTTCTCCTGACGTGGTCACAGGTATATTATCGGTATTCTCTCATGATGTACATGCTTTGATTGATCCGGGCTCTATATTGTCATATGTTACTCCATATATTGCGAGTCGATTTAGAGTCGAACCGGATTCGATCAAACCTTTTGAGATGTCTACACCCGTGGGTGAATCGGTAATAGCTAGCCGAGTATATAGAAATTGTGTAATTGTGATTTGTGATCGTCGTACCATGATCGACTTGCATGAGTTAGAAATTGTGGATTTGGATGATATTATGGGCATGGATTGGTTGGCTTCTTGCTACGCCAATGTTGATTGCAGAATGAAAATGGTTCGCTTCCAATTTCCAGGAAAACCAGTTTTAGAATGGAAAGGGAATACGGCGTCACCAAAACGTAGGTTTATTTCCTATCTAAAGGTAAGGAAAATGACCACAAAAGGGTGTATCTACCATCTAGTCCGGGTTCAAGATGTAGAAGCTGAATCGCCAACTCTTCAATCAGTTCCCGTAGTAAATGAATTTCCGAATGTGTTCTCGGAAGAGCTTCCATGCCTTCCTCCCAAGCGGGAGATTGATTTTGCCATCGATGTATTGCCAGGCACTAAGCCTATATCTATTCCTCCTTATAGAATGGATCCTGCAGAATTGAAAGAGTTGAAGGAGCAATTGAAAGACTTGCTTGAGAAAGGCTTTATTAGGCCTAGTTCAATCCCGTGGGGAGCACCCGTATTGTTCGTCCAAAAGAAAGATGGCTCCTTCAGAATGTGCATTGATTACTGGCAATTGAATAAGGTGACGATTAAGAACAAAAATATCCTCTTTCGAGGATTGATGATTTATTTGATCAATTGCAAGACGCCAAATGGTTTTCAACGATAGATTTGAGGTCCGGGTATCACCAAGTGAGAGTTAGGGAGAAAGATATCCCTAAGACAGCCTTCAGAACAAGATATGGCCATTTTGAGTTTCGGGTAATGTCATTTGGGCTAACTAATGCGCCGGCGGTATTTATGGATTTGATGAACAATGTGTTCAGGCCCTTCCTGGATTTGTTTGTGATTGTATTCATCGATGACATCTTGGTGTATTCTCGATTTGAGGCAGAGCATGCGGGTCATTTCCGTACTGTCCTTAGAGTTCTTCAAACTCGAGAGTTGTTTGCAAAGTTTTTCAAATGTGAGTTTTGGTTGAACTCAGTGGCATTTCTAGGGCATATTGTTGCAGCCGATAGTATTCGAGTGGATAGTCAAAAGATTGAGGCCGCGAAGACCTCGCCAAGGCCCACGAATCCGACAGAGGTTTGTAGCTTTCTGGGCTTAGTAGGCTATTACAGGAGATTTGTTGGGGGTTTTTCTTCTATTTCTGCACCGCTCACAAAGTTGACCCAGAAATCAGAAAAGTTTCAATTGACATATGCTTGTGAACGTAAGAGTTTAAAGGTAGATTGACTTCCGCCCAGTCTTGACACTTCCAGAGGGACTGGAAGGATATGTTGTTTATTGCGATGCTTTAAGGATTGGGCTAGGTTGTGTGTTGATGCAACATGGCAAGGTGATTGCGTATGCTTTAAGGAAATTGCGGAAACATGAGCTGAATTATCCAACCCATGATCTAGAATTGGCAGCAGTGGTTCATGCATTAAAGATATGGAGACATTATTTATATGGTGTCCATGTGAATATTTATACGGATCATAAGAGTCTTCAGTACATATTCCAGCAGAAAGAGATGAATTTGCGGCAACAACGGTGGTTGGAATTGCTAAAAGATTATGATGTTGATATCTTGTATCACCCTGGAAAGGCAAATGTTGTAGCTCATGCTCTTAGCCGCAGATCTATGGGAAGTTTATGTGATGTACGACCAGAGAAGAGAGAAAAGGCTCGTAAGCTCCAACAGCTAGCTAGCCTAGGAATTCGAGTAGTGGACTCATGTAGCGAGAGAACTACTATTCAGAATTCAGCAGCCTCGTCGCTAGTAGCGGAAGTGAAAGAGCGGCAATACGAAGATTCTATGCTAATACAGTACAGAGATACACACCCTCAGAAAGATGAGTCATCATTTGATGTTTCAGAAGACGGAGTTCTTCGATGTCGAGGTAGATTATGTGTTCCCGATGTTGCAGGCTTACGCCACCAGATATTGAAAGAAGCTCATTGTTCCCGTTATTCTGTTCACCCCGGTGCGATGAAGATGTATCACGATCTTAAGTCTGTATATTGGTGGAATGGGATTAAGAAAGATATAGCGGAATTTGTAGCTCAATGTCCCAACTGTCAAAAAGTGAAAATCGAGCACCAAAAGCCGGGTGGATTGTTGCAAGCTATAGAAATTCCAACATGGAAGTGGGAAGTAATTAACCTAGACTTCATTATAGGTTTACCCCGTTCTCGACGTAAGTATGATTCTATATGGGTGATTGTGGATAGACTCACAAAGTCAGCTCATTTCTTGCAAGTCAGAACGACATATGTAGCGGAAGTTTATGCAAAGCTTTATCTTAAAGAGAAAGTGCGACTCCATGGTGTTCCAGTATCTATTATCTCAGACAGAGGAACTAAGTTTACAGCCAATTTTTGGAAGTCTTTCCAAGAGGGTCTAGGGACCCAAGTGAGCCTTAGCACGGAATTTCACCCGCAGACCGATGGACTAGCTGAGCGCACTATTCAGACTCTTGAAGATATGTTACGGGCATGTATGATAGATTTTGGAGGTAATTGGGACGATCATTTTCCACTAATTGAATTTGCTTACAATGATAGTTACCATTCTAGCATTCAAATGGCACCGTATGAAGCTTTATATGGGCGAAAGTGTAGATCCCCAATTGGGTGGTTTGAAACAGGAGAGACTAAATTGATAGGGCCAGACTTGGTCCAACAAGCCATAGAGAAGGGTAAGCTCATACAAGATCGGTTGTTAGCAGCCCAAAGTCGCCAGAAGTCCTATGCGGATAATCGTCGAAGGGACTTAGAGTTCCAAGTGAAAGATTGGGTATTCTTGAAAGTGTCACCAATGAAGGGTGTTATGAGATTTGGAAAAAAGGGGAAACTTATCCCCCGATACGTTGGGCCTTATGAGATTGTACGAAAGATAGGCAAAGTGGCCTATGAGTTAGATCTACCCCCGGATTTGGAGTCAGTTCATCCAGTTTTCCATGACGCGATGCTTCGAAAATGTGTTGGAGATGCTACTAGGATCATGCCACTAAGTGATGTGCAAGTGACAGAAAAGTTGACTTATGAAGAGTTACCCATTGCCATACTAGATAGGCAAGTACGGAGGCTTAGAAACAAAGAGGTAGTCTCAGTTAAGGTTCTATGGAGAAGCAGTAAACGAGAGGAAATGACATGGGAAGCGGAAGAAAGTATAAGATCCAGATACCCGCATTTGTTTCAGCCCCTAGAAGAGATACAAGATGAGACGTCAAGATCATAAGGTACGTACGTTTTCCTTTTATGCTTTTTGGTCATGTGTGGCCAAATTTTAATGCTATTATGTTGTGGCCCTGTGAGGCATCGATATTATGGGTTGTTGTGACAGGATGGTAGTGCCATATTATAGGGGAAACTCTGGCAAAATTTTTATAGGATCCCCGAAGACTTTAACATTCGAGGACGAATGTTCTTAAGGGGGGGAGAATGTTACGCCTCAGAAAATCCTCCAGTGTTGCACAAGGGAATGGACTAGCGAAGAGTACGAGTGTCCGATATTTCCATGAGTAAGAAATAACATGCGATGGCCTTAAGCAAGATTTCAAGGCAATTGCGATAAGAGATAGGGCATGCTCCACAATGACTAATTATAGGTTCTGAAGACGTGAAAGTTGCAGATTTGCACTTTGGCCCAGTCGATCGTAAAGCGAAATACGGACCGTAAAGTAGTTTATGGGCCTTAAATTGCCATGTCGTGTTTCAACTTCCAAATCTTCGACTTTCTGTCAAGTGCTTGAATGGTTAAAAACGACTTAGAAACTGAGTCGTAAATCACCATGCCCTCGGACTGCCTTTCTGGTTCTGTTATGCTTTAATATGCCCACGAAATAGGGACCGTAAACTGTAATACGACCCATAAACTTGGTTTACGACCACTGTGCACTTTCCACTACTGTTCATTTCAGATCAGATTTTGGGTTATTAAAAAGGGGACGAAGTTTATTATTTCATTTCCACATGACACCCCTTCTCTCTAAAACATCTCTCTACATTTATTCCACAAGAATTAAAGGATTGTTAGTGATCAACAGCATAACTCAAGTGAATCAAGTATAAGAACACCCATTAAAGATCATTCAAGTCAAGAAATCTCATTGGAGATGAACAAGGGTTTTGCTCAAGTGGAGTATTATCAACAAAGGCTTGTCCCTACAATATCTAAGGTAAGATTTATGGTATTTATATGTTTTTTGAGGTATTTAAGAGTTGAAATACTTGGACTTTAGAAGGGTATAGAAAAATTGGGTCATGAATGTGGAAAAATGCCATTTTGAGTAATAGCTTGAATTGAGTAATGATTCTTGATGTGTTGTGATGTAAATATGTTATAAATGACGTTGAGAACATGGGATAGGCGATGTATGTGAATGGACGTAGTCGTGTGTTATGAACATGGATATGGGTGATAGAGGGTAAATTGAGAAATGTGGATAAATAATGGCTATTGTTATAGTATTGTATATGTATTATTTACGTTTGAGAGGTTATATACGCTATTGAGGAATGTCGTATAAATAGAGGAGACGCTGCCCGATTTTCTCTAGTTTTTGTCATGTATGCTACCTTTCGATTCTAATGATAGTATGACTTTAATGAAGGTAGAGACGTGAACTTCGGAGGAGAACGTGCAAGTGTAGAATAGTTGAACAGAAAGGTATGTAAGGCTAACCCTTCTTTCATAAGGCAAGGTTCTTTGGCAAAACATCTAAATCTTCTATAAGGCCATGATATCCTTCAAATGATTTGATCATCCGAGCTAGTAAGCTCACGATTCTTGATATTATACGATTGTACTAAGTTCCTCATATGACGAGCAAGCCTATAAGATGGATGTAACAAATGACGATACTAGTGATAATGACATTGATAACGACTATAATGGTAATAGCGATAACGGTAACGATGACGATGTCGATAGTCATGATAATGGTAAAGATGCTTATCAGCTTATATGTATGTGTGCCTATGTATGGCTACTATGAACCCCGAGCCTATATGGCCGGGTAGTATATGTATAGATGTATATGTATGTATGTTTACGTAACGCGCGCAGACCACTGCAGTTGGGTACGGACAACACCGAGCCTTAGTTGGCCAGGTATGTATGATCACCGAGCCTAGCTATGGTCGGGTATGTGAAACACCGAGCCTTCGTGGTCGGGTACGCTATGTAAATGAGAAATGTATGATATGAATATGTATATGCTACGGTAGATATATGATATAGATATGAGTATAAATACGAATATGAGACGATATGAATGTGAATAAGGGTATGTATACGAATACGAGTACTAATATGGGACGGATACGATTATGGATACAGATATGGATGTAAGTGCAAAAATACGCATTAGAAATGGAAAGTTTCTATGAAAGGCAAGTAAGTGCCCGTGACGATGATATTACCATCTCCCATCTTGTGCTATTTCTCATGTTGTTCATTATGATTCTATATTGATATTGATTATGCTTTACATACTCAGTAAATTCTTCGTACTGATGTCCTTTTGTTTGTGGACGCTGCGTCATGCCCGCAGGTGCACAGGGAGACAGACTTAATCCATAGTTACATTCTCAGGGACTACATAGCAGAGCTCCAGTTCATTCGGAGCCAAAGCTTTTGGGTACTTATTCTTTTGTATACATAGTTATGGGTATAACGGGGTCCTGTCCCGCTCACGTGATGTGTTATACTCTTTTTAGAGGCTCCTGGACATATGTATATGGTTAGATAGGTCTGGCCTTGTCGGCCTATATTTTGTATATCATTTTGTAGCCTTGTCGGCTTATGTACGTTGGTATGACATAGATGCCAATGATGATATAAAGGCGTTGTTGTATAATGGGACTAGCGTGATGAATGAATAGAATCATATGTTTTATTACGTGACTCACCTAGATATAAGCGTAAGTGTTAGCTAAGGGGTGCCCGGGTGGGCTAGCACCGGGTGCTCGTCGCGGCCCCTAGTTGGGTCGTGACAAAAGTGGTATTAGAGCAGTTCAGTCCTAGGGTGTGTCTACGAACCGTGTCTAGTAGAGCCTTGGTTATGGGTGTGTTGCGCGCCACACTTATAAACAAGAAGCTGCGGACATTTTAGGAATGAATGACCTTCTTTCTTCATAAGAATCGTGCGATAAAGCTATGATATAAGAAATTTTGCTCCTTAACCGTGTGTTGTGTATTTCAGAAATGCCTGTAAAGAGAAAGGCTATAGCAGCCCAAAAGGGCAAGACTTCCCACTCAGTACCTATATTAGAGGAGCGTGAGGGAGCCTCAGCCCCAGCTACAACACCTCCAACTCCTCCACCGGGTGCTTCAGGCCAAGATGTGAAAGAGGCCATACATTTGCTTACTCAGTTGGTTACTGCTCAAACTCAGCGGCAAAGTGCAGGGCAAGGTGATAGGGCTGTTAGTGCAAGGGACCTTGACTTCATTACTTTGAACCCTCTGAAATTCTTTGGATCTAAGCTGGAGGAGGACCCTCAGGATTTTATCGATGGTATGTTGAGGACGCTTCGATTGATACATGCTTGGGACACCGAATCGGTGGAGCTAGCGTTGTATAGGTTAAGGGACGTCTCGGTCCATTGGTGCACGGTTTGGATGGATTCACGGGGAGCTAGTGCACCTCCCCCGGTATGGCAAGAGTTTGTTGATGCTTTTCTCTAACATCACATGGCTCCAGAAGTTCGGCGAGCTAGAGCCGATAAGTTCTTAAATTTGAGGCAAGGTAGCATGAGTGCTCTAGAATATAGTCTCCGCTTCAATTCTTTGGCTAGGTATGCCTCGGCCATGGTAGCGGATATGGGTGACAGAGTACACCGGTTTGTGAAAGGCCTAGGGTCGCATTTGATGGATAGGTGTTTGACCGCGTCCCTTCAGGACAACATGGATATTGCACGCATTCAGGCTCATGCTCAGAACTTAGAAGAAAGCCTACAGTAGCAAAGAAGCGAATGCGAGCACGATAGGGGACATGGCAAGAGGGCCAGATCTTCAGGTGAGATGAGCAAGTTCAGAGGTGGGCACAGGTAGCCGTTTTCTAGGCATCCAGATTATTCTATGACCGGTGCACCTCCACGATTTTCAGGCCAAAGATTCGATAGATCTACTCATTTGGGGCCAAGTCAGAGTTTTTCAAGGTCTCCGTTCAGAGGTCATTCGGGTCAGGCAAGGTCAACCGTACCACGATGTTCCTAGTGTGGGAAGTTACATTGGGGTCAATGCTGATTTGGTTCAGAGGGTTGCTATTCATGGGGCCGAACAGGCCATATTATGCGTGATTGCCCTTCGATTCATGGTAGAGGTAGGGCCCAGCCTTCAGGGTCGTTAGCAGGATCTTCATCTTCTATGCGACCTATGGGGCCAGGTTCACATGCGCTAGTCGGCCATGGTAGAGATAGAGGGAGAGTTCCCAGTTCTAGCGGTCCTCAGCACCGTGTTTCTGCTCTGGCTGGATGCCAAGATCTTGATTCTTCTCCTGATGTGGTGACAGGTATATTATCGGTATTCTCTCATGATGTATATGCTTTGATTGATCCGTGCTCCACATTGTCATATGTTACTCCGTAGAATGGAAAGAGTTGAAGGAGCAATTGAAAGACTTGCTTGAGAAAGGCTTTATTAGGCCTAGTTCATCCCCGTGGGGAGCACCCGTATTGTTCGTTCGAAAGAAAGATGGCTCCTTCAGAATGTGCATTGATTATCGGCAATTGAATAAGGTGGCGATTAAGAACAAATATCCTCTTCCTAGGATTGATGATTTATTTGATCAATTGCAAGGCGCCAAATGGTTTTCAAAGATTGATTTGAGGTCCGGGTATCACCAAGTGAGAGTTAGGGAGAAAGATATCCCTAAGACAGCCTTCAGAACAAGATATGGCCATTTTGAGTTTCGGGTAATGTCATTTGGGCTAACTAATGCGCCGGCGGTATTTATGGATTTGATGAACAATGTGTTCAGGCACTTCCTGGATTTGTTTGTGATTGTATTCATCGATGACATCTTGGTGTATTCTAGATCCGAGGCAGAGCATGCGGGTCATTTGCGTACTGTCCTTAGAGTTCTTCGAACTCGAGAGTTGTTTGCAACGTTTTCCAAATGTGAGTTTTGGTTGAACTCAGTGGCATTTCTGGGGCATATTGTTGCAGCCGATGGTATTCGAGTGGATAGTCAAAAGATTGAGGCCATGAAGACTTGGCCAAGGCCTACGACTCCGACAGAGGTTCGTAGCTTTCTAGCCTTATCAGGCTATTACAGGAGATTTGTTGGGGGTTTTTCTTCTATTTCTGCACCGCTCACAAAGTTGACCCAAAAATTAGCAAAGTTTCAATGGACGGATGCTTGTGAACGTAAGACTTGAAAGGTAGATTGACTTCAGCCCAGTCTTGACACTTCCAGAGGGATTGGAAAGATATGTTGTTTAATGAGATGCTTCAAGAATTGGGCTAGGTTGGGTGTTGATGCAACATGGAAAGTTGATTGCGTATGCTTCAAGGCAATTGCGGAAACATGAGCCGAATTATCCAACCCATGATCTAGTATTGGCCGCAGTGGTTCATGCATTAAAGATATGGAGACATTATTTATATGGTGTCCATGTGGATATTTATACGGATCATAAGAGTCTTCAGTACATCTTCAAGCAGAAAGAGTTGAATTTGCGGCAACGACGGTGGTTGGAATTGCTAAAAGATTATGATGTTGATATCATGTATCACCCTGGAAAGGCAAGTGTTGTAGCTGATGCTCTTAGCCGCACATCTATGGAAAGTTTATGTGATGTACGACCAGAGAAGAAAGAAAAGGCTCGTGAGCCCCAACAGCTAGCTAGCCTAGGAGTTTGAGTAGTGGACCCAGGTAGCGAGGGAACTACTATTCAGAATTCACCAGCCTCGTCGCTAGTAGCGGAAGTGAATGAGCGGCAATACGAAGATTCCATGCTAATACAGTATAGAGATACACACCCTCAGAAAGAGGAGTCATCATTTGATGTTTCAGAAGACGAAGTTCTTCGATGTCGAGGTAGATTATGTATTCCCGATGTGGCAGGCTTACGCCACCTGATATTGAAAGAAGCTCATTGTTCCCGTTATTCTGTTCACCCCGGTGCGATGAAGATGTATCACGATCTTAAGTCTGTATATTAGTGGAATGGGATGAAGAAAGATATAGCAGAATTTGTAGCTCAATGTCCCAACTGTCAACTAGTGAAAATCGAGCACCAAAAGCCGGGTGGATTGTTGCAAGCTATAGAAATTCCAACTTGGAAGTTGGAAGTAATTAGCCTGGACTTCATTATAGGTTTACCCCGTTCTCGACGTAAGTATGATTATATACGGGTGATTGTGGATAGACTCACAAAGTCAGCTTATTTCTTGCCAGTCAGAACGACATATGTAGCGGAAGTTTATGCAAAGGTTTATCTTAAAGAGAAAGTGAGACTCCATGGTGTTCCAGTATCTATTATCTAAGACAGAAGAACTCAGTTTACAGCCAATTTTTTGAAGTCTTTCCAAAAGGGTCTAGGGACCCAAGTGAGCCTTAGCACGACATTTCACCCGCAGACCGATGGACAAGCTAAGTGCACTATTCAGACTCTTGAAGATATGTTACGGGCATGTATGATAGATTTTGGAGGTAATTGGGACGATCATTTGCCACTCATTGAATTTGCTTACAATAATAGTTACCATTCTATTATTCAAATGGCACCGTATGAAGCTTTATATGGGTGAAAGTGTAGATCCCCAATTGGGTGGTTTGAAACAGGAGATAATAAATTGATAGGGCCAGACTTGGTCCAACAAGCCATAGAGAAGGTTAAGCTCATACAAGATCAGTGGTCGAAGGGACTTAGAGTTCCAAGTGAAAGATTGGGTATTCTTAAAAGTGTCGCCAATGAAGGGTGTTATGAGATTTGGCAAAAAGGGGAAACTTATCCCCCGATACATTGGGACTTATTAGATTGTACGAAAGATAGGCAAAGTGGCCTATAAGTTAGATCTACCCCCGGATTTGGAGTCAGTTCATCCAGTTTTCCATGTCGCGATGCTTCGAAAATGTGTTGGAGATCCTACTAGGATCGTGCCAATAAGTGATGTGCAAGTGACAAAAAATTTGACTTATGAAGAGGTACCCATTGCCATACTAGATAGGCAAGTACGGAGGCTTAGAAACAAAGAGGTAGCGTTAGTTCAGGTTCTATGGAGAAGCAGTAAACGAGAGGAAATGACATGGGAAGCGGAAGAAAGTATGCGATCCAGATACCCGCATTTGTTTCAGCCCCTAGAAGAGATACAAGATGAGACGTCAAGATCATAAGGTACGTACGTTTTCCTTTTATGCTTTTGGTCGTGTGTGCCCAAATTTTAATGCTATTCGTTTGTGGCCCTGTGAGGCATCGATAATATGGGTGGTTGTGACAGGATGGTAGTGCGATATTATAGGGGAAACTCTGGCAAAATTTTTATAGGATCCCCGAATTCTTTAACATTCGAGGACGAATGTTCTTAAGGGGGGGGGGGGAGAATGTTACGCCTCGGAAAATCCTCCAGTGTTGCACAAGGGAATGGACTATCGAGGAGTACGAGTGTCCGATATTTCCATGAGTAAGAAATAACATTCGATGGCTTTAAGCAAGATTTCAAGGCAATTGTGATAAGAGATAGGGCATGCTCCACAATGACTAATTATAGGTTCTGAAGACGTGAAAGTTGCAGATTTGCACTTTGGCCCAGTCGATCGTAAAGCGAAATACGGACCGTAAATTAGTTTATAGGCGGTAAATTGCCATGTCGTATTTCAACTTCCGAATCTTCGACTTTTTTTCAAGTGCTTGAATGGTTAAATACGACCTAGAATACGCATCATAAACTGAGTCGTAAATCACCATGCCCTCAGACTGACTTTCTGGTTCTGTTATGCTTTAATACGCCCATGAAATACGGACCGTAAACAGGAATACGGCCAATAAACTTGGTTTACGACCACTGTGCACTTTCCACTACTGTTCATTTCAGATCAGATTTTGGGTTATTAAAAAGGGGCCAAGTTTATTATTTCATTTCCACATGACACCCATTCTCTCTAAAATATCTCTTTACATTTATTCCACAAGAATTCAAGGATTGTTAGTGATCAACAACATAACTCAAGTGAATCAAGTATAATAAAACCCATTAAAGATCATTCAAGTCATGAAATCTCATTGGAGATGAACTAGGCTGACCCTTCTTTCATAAGGCATGATTCTTTGGCAAAAAGTCTAAATCTTCTATAAGGCCTTGATATCCTTCAAATGATTTGATCTTCCAAGCTAGTAAGCTCACGATTCTTGATATGCTACGATTGTACTAAGTTCCTTATATGACAAGCAAGCCTATAAGATGGATGTAACGAATGACGATAATAGTGATAATGACATTGACGACGACTATAATGGTAATAGCAATAACGGTAACGATGACGATGTCGATAGTCATGATAATGGTAAAGATGCTTATGTGTGCCTATGTATGGCTACTATGAACCCCGAGCCTATATGGCCGGGTAGTATATATATAGACGTATATGTATGTATGTTTACGTAACGCGCGCACACCACAGCAGTTGGGTACGGACAACACTGAGCCTAGGTTGGCCAGGTATGTATAATCACCGAGCCTAGCTATGGTCGGGTATGTGAAACACCGAGCCTTCGTGGTCGGGTACGCTATGTAAATGAGAAATGTATGATATGAATATGTATATGCTACGGTAGATATATGATATAGATATGAGTATGAATACGAATATAAGACGATATGAATGTGAATAAGGGTATGTATACGAATACGAGTACTAATATGGGACGGATACGATTATGGATACGGATATGGATGTAAGTGCACAAATACGCATTAGAAATGGAAAGTTTCTATGAAAGGCATGTAAGTGCCCATGACAATGATATTACCATCTCCCATCTTGTGCTATTTCTCATGTTGTTCATTATGATTCTATATTGATATTGATTATGCTTTACATACTCAGTACATTCTTCGTACTGACGTCCTTTTGTTTGTGGACGCTGCGTCATGCCCGCAGGTGCACAGGGAGACAGACTTGATCCATAGCTATATTCTCAGGGACTACATAGCAGAGCTCCATTTCATTCGGAGCCAAAGATTTTGGGTACTTATTCTTTTGTGTACATAGTTATGGGCATAGCGGGGTCCTATCCTGCTCATGTGATGTGTTATACTCTTTTTAGAGGCTCCTGGATATGTTTATATGGTTAGATAAGTCTAGCTTTGTCGGCCTATATTTTGTATATCATTTTGTAGCCTTGTCGGCTCATGTATGTTGGTATGACATAGATGCCAATGATGATAAAAAGGCGTTGTTGTCCAATTGTACTAGCGTGATCAACGAATAGAATCATATGTTTTATTATGTGGCTCACCTAGATATAAGTGTAAGTGTAAGCTAGGGGGTGCCCGGGTAGGCTAGCACCGGGGGCTCGTCGCGGCCCCTAGTCGGGTCGTGACAAAAGTGGTATCAAAGCAGTTCAGTCCTAGGGTGTGTCTACGTGCCGTGTCTAGTAGAGCCTTGGTTATGGGTGTGTTGCGCGCCACACTTATAAACAAGAAGTTGCGGACATTTTAGGAATGAATGAACTTCTTTCTTCATAAGAATCGTGCGATAGATCTATGATATAAGAAATTCTTGCTCCTTAACCGTGTTGTGTATTTTAGAAATGCCTGTAAAGAGAAAGGCTACAGCAGCCCAAAAGGGCAAGACGGTGGTAGAAAAGCGGGCTGAAAGAGCACCGCCACCGGTAGTAGAGGAAAGTGAGTCCCAGAGTGCGGCTCAATCTCATTTTTCCCACTCAGTACCTATATTAGAGGAGCGTGAGGGAGCCTCAGCCCCAGCTCCAGAACCTCCAGCTCATCCACCGGATGCTTCAGGCCAAGATGTGAAAGAGGCCATACATTTGCTTACTCAGTTGGTTGCTGCTCAGACTCAGCGGCAAAGTGCAGGGAAAGGTGATAGGGCTGTTAGTTCAAGGGACCGTGACTTCATTACTTTGAACCCTCCGGAATTCTATGGATAAAAGCCGGAGGAGGACCCTCTGGATTTTATCGATGGTATGTTGAGGACGCTTCGATTGATACATACTTCGGACACCGAATCGGTGGATTTAGCGTTGTATAGGTTAAGGGATGTCTCGGTCCATTGGTACATGGTTTGGATGGCTTCACGGGGAGCTAGTGCACCTCCCCCGGTATGGCAAGAGTTTGTTGATGCTTTTCTCCGACATCACATGCCTCCAGAAGTTCGGCGAGCTAGAGCCGATAAGTTCTTAAATTTGAGGCAAGGTAGTATGAGTGCTCTAGAGTATAGTCTCCGCTTCAATTCTTTGGCTAGGTATGCCTCGGCCATGGTGGCGGATATGGGTGACAGAGTACACCGGTTTGTGAAAGGCCTAGGGCCGCATTTGATGGATAGGTGTTTGACCACGTCCCGTCAGGACAATACGGATATGGCACGCATTCAGGCTCATGCTCAGAACTTAGAAGAAAGCCTACAGTAGCAAAGAAGCGAACACGAGCATGATAGGGGACATGGCCAGAGGGCCAGATCTTCAGGTCAGATGAGCGAGTTCAGTGGTGGGCACAGGCAGCAGTTTTCTAGGCATCCAGGTTATTTTATGACCGGTGCACCTCCACGATTTTCAGGCTAGAGATTCGATGGATCTACTCATTTCTGGCCAAGTTAGAGTTTTTCAAGGTCTCCGTTCAGAGATGATTCGGGTCAGGCAAGGTCAACCGTACCACGATGTTCCCAGTGTGAAAAGTTGCATTAGGGTCAATTCTGATTGGGTTCAGAGGGTTGCTATTCATGTGGCCGACCAGGCCATATTATGCGTGATTGCCCTTCGATTCATGGTAGAGGAAGGGCCCAGCCTTCAGGGTTGGTAGCTGGATCTTCATCTTCTATGCGCCCTATGGCCAGGTTCACATGCGTCAGTCGGCTATGGTAGAGATAGAGGGAGAGTTCCCAGTTCTAGCGGTCCTCAGCACCGTGTTTATGCTCTGGCTGGAAAATCCTCCAGTGTTGCACAAGGGAATGTTACGCCTCGAAAATCCTCCAGTGTTGCACAAGGGAATGGACTAGCGAGTGGTACGAGTGTCCGATACTTCCATGAGTAAGAAATAACATTCGATGGCCTTAAGCAAGATTTCAAGACAATTGCGATAAGAGATGGGGCATGCTCCACAATGACTAATTATAGGTTCTGAAGACGTGAAAGTTGCAGATTTGCACTTTGGCCCAGTTGATCGTAAAGTGAAATACGAACCGTAAAGTAGTTTACGGGCCGTAAATTGCCATGTCGTATTTCAACTTCCAGATCTTCGACTTTCTGTCAATTGCTTGAATGGTTAAATACGACTTAGAATACGGATCAGAAACTGAGTCGTAAATAACCATGCCCTCAGACTGCCTTTCTGGTTCTGTTATGCTTTAATACACCCATGAAATACGGACCGTAAACTGGAATACGGCCCATAAACTTGGTTGACGACCACTGTGCACTTTCCACTCCTGTTCATTTCAGATCAGATTTTGGGTTATTAAAAAGGGGACCAAGTTTATTATTTCATTTCCATATGACACCCCTTCTCTCTAAAAAATCTCTCTACATTTATTCCACAAGAATTCAAGGATTGTTAGTGATCAACAACATAACTCAAGTGAATCAAGTATAAGAAAACCCATTAAAGATCATTCAAGTCAAGAAATCTCATTGGAGATTAACTAGGGTTTTGCTCAAGTGGAGTATTATCAACAAAGGCTTGTCCCTACAACATCTAAGGTAAGATTTATGGTATTTATATGTTGTTTGAGGTATTTAAGAGTTGAAATACTTGGATTTTAGAAGGGTATAGAAAAAATGGGTCATGAATTTGGAAAAATGCCATTTTGAGTAATAGCTTGAATTGAGTTATGATTCTTGATGTGTTGTGATGTAAATATGTTATAAATGACGTTGAGAACATGGGATAGGCGATGTATGTGAATGGACGTAGTCGTGTGTTATGAACATGGATATGGGTGATTGAGGGTAAATTGAGAAATGTGGATAATGTGGATGAATAATGGCTATTGTTATAGTATTGTATATGTATTATTGACGTTTGAGAGGTTATATACGCTATAGAGGAACGTCGTATAAATAGAGGAGACGCTGCCCGATTTTCTCTAGTTTTTGTCATGTATGCTACCTATCGATTCTAATGATAGTATGACTTTAATGGAGGTAGAGACGTGAGCTTCGGAGGAGAACGTGCAAGTGTAGAATAGTTGAACAAAAAGGTATGTAAGGCTAACCCTTCTTTCATAAGGCATGGTTCTTTGGCAAAACGTCTAAATCTTCTATAAGGCCATGATATCCTTCAAATGATTTGATCTTCCGAGCTAGTAAGCTCACGATTCTTGATATGCTATGATTGTACTAAGTTCCTCATATGACGAGCAAGCCTATAAGATGGATGTAACGAATGACGATAATAGTGATAATGACATTGACAACGACTATAATGGTAATAGCGATAACGGTAACGATGACGATGTCGATAGTCATGATAATGGTAAAGATGCTTATGAGCTTATATGTATGTGTGCCTATGTATGGCTACTATGAACCCCGAGCCTATATGGCCGGGTAGTATATGTATAGACGTATATGTATGTATGTTTACGTAACGCGCGCACACCACTGCAGTTGGGTACGGACAACCCTGAGCCTTGGTTGGCCAGGTATGTATGATCACCGAGCCTAGCTATGGTCGGGTATGTGAAACACCGAGCCTTCATGGTCGGGTACGCTATGTAAATGAGAAATGTATGATATGAATATGTATATGCTACGGTAGATATATGATATAGATATGAGTATGAATATGAATATGAGACGATATGAATGTGAATAAGGGTATGTATACGAATACGAGTACTAATATGGGATGGATACGATTATGGATACGGATATGGATGTAAGTGCACAAATACACATTAGAAATGGAAAGTTTCTATGAAAGGCATGTAAGTGCCCATGACGATGATATTACCATCTCCCATCTTGTGTTATTTCTTATGTTGTTCATTATGATTCTATATTGATATTGATTATGCTTACATACTCAGTACATTCTTCGTGCTGACGTCCTTTTGTTTGTGGACGCTGCGTCATGCCCGCAGGTGCACAGAGAGACAGACTTGATCCATAGCTACATTCTCAGGGACTACATAGCAAAGCTCCATTTCAATCGGAGCCAAAGCTTTTGGGTACTTATTATTTTGTGTACATAGTTATGGGCATAGCGGGGTCCTGTCCTGCTCATGTGATGTGTTATACTCTTTTTAGAGGCTCCTGGACATGTGTATATGGTTAGATATGTCTGGCCTTGTCGGCCTATATTTTGTATATCATTTTGTAGGCTTGTTGGCTTATGTACGTTGGTATGACATAGATGCCAATGATGATATAAAGGCGTTGTTGTCCAATGGGACTAGCGTGATGAATGAATAGAATCGTATGTTTTATTATGTGGCTCACCTAGATATAAGCGTAAGTGTAAGTTAAGGGGTGCCCGGGTAGGCTAGCACCGGGGGCTCATCGCGGCCCCTAGTCGGGTCGTGACAAAAGTGGTATCAGAGCAGTTCAGTCCTAGGGTGTGTCTACGTACCGTGTCTAGTAGAGCCTTGGTTATGGGTGTGTTGCGCGCCACACTTATAAACAAGAAGTTGCGGACATTTTAGGAATGAATGACCTTCTTTCTTCATAAGAATCGTGCGATAGATCTATGATATAAGAAATTCCTGCTCCTTAACCGTGTGTTGTGTATTTCAGAAATGCCTGTAAAGAGAAAGGCTACAGCAGCCCAAAAGGGCAAGACGGTGGCAGAAAAGCGGGCTGAAAGAGCACCGCCACCGGTAGTAGAGGAAAGTGAGTCCCAGAGTGCGGCTCAATCTCATTCTTCCCACTCAATACCTATATTAGAGGAGCGTGAGGGAGCCTCAGCCCCAGCTCCAGCACCTCCAACTCATCCACCGGATGTGTTACACCCCAAAAATTTTTGCGTTACCAAGACTGTCGACAACTTAGTATGAGCTCAAGGGAGAGAAACGTTACACAAGGATTAGGGATAAAGATTATATTAGCTGAGTACAAGAATGTATATATATGACATTTGGAGATGGTATGGGGTAAATCGGTTAACAAGTTACTTGATAATAGCCCTCGTAACCATAAGTTAAGGGGGGGGCCCACATGTTGGAATTTTATAAAGGACATATTAAGAGATATATGAGTAGTACATATGATGTTGAGAAAGTCCAAAGAAGGACCCTTAAGCCAAATATGGGCGTAAGCCCTCCAAAAGGATGATTTAAGGATACGTTTTCGGATGACCTGACTTGGAGGGGCAAAAACGCTATTATACGTTCGGAATTTGGGAAAACCCCAGAAATAAAAGTTGTATATAATTGAAGTATCTTTCCAACGGTATGTCGTGGGCCCTCACACGATGTCGGGATCAAAATTTATGGCCATTTTAAGAGAAAGACCTCAAGCTGTCAAAAAGGGTTCCGCGGGCCCCACATAGAGAAGTCGGTGGAACCGACCCAAGGGGCTATAAATACCCCATCAACCCGTTTTGTTTCAGCATATTAACATACCAAACAGTTCTAGAAGTCTCTCAAAACTTCTCCCAAATATTATAGTCCGATAAATCAAGAATTTAACAAGATTTCGCAAAACTAGTCCGTGAAAGGTGATTGTTCTTGCTTCTACTCAAGTGTGGCGTTGGAGAAAATTGATGTGGCTAAGTTTCTTCAAGTATAAGGTATTTTATTCATCGCATCTCTTGTGTTGATTTTATTTGAAGGTCTAGCAAGCGTTAAAAACGAAAGTAGTTATGGAGAAAGGGTCATAAAGTGTTGTGTTGAAGCTATTCTGTTTATGGGCTGTTTTGAACATGTTGTGGCCGTGTATATAAATGGTAGTGTGGCCATGTGGTGGTGGTGGTGTAATATGTAAGAGAATGAGTCAATTTTATTTAGTATATTGGTTATTGTTGTAATGAAATTTATGGTGGAAAATGGAAGCTTAATAATTTTAGTTTAAGTGGTAATTGTTGGAAACTTGTTTTAGAAGTTTATGTAAATTGAATATAATGTTCTTGCATGCATGGAAGGTAATGTTGTTAGTGTGGTGTTGTTAATATGATGTTTTTAGTGTGTAGTTCATTAGTTTGGAAGGACAGGAAATGGGTTGTCATTGGTTTCGTTAAATTTGGAAGGTGTTGGATGGAGTAGTATGTTAATTAAATCGTTTTGAAAGCTATGTGAATTGAATTGAATAGAATAGAATTGAATGTCGAAGTGTTAATAGAATACTTGTTGGTATTGTTGTTGATAGTTTGGCCGGGTTGAATTCCCGGATTGTTGTTGATTAAAATTTGGCCGAGTTAGAATCTCGGGGATGGTGTATTTACAGGGGAGGTGCTGCCGAAATTTCGGCAGATCATAACTGAATGAACTTTAAAGGTTAAGACAAGTATATGTCGATGACTCTAACGATAATGTCAATCTTCTTGCATGTAGACTAACAAGTTGGACGAATAAGCGCAGCTAGTAAGGCGCGACACAGGTATGTAAGGCTCGTCCCTTTTCTTCCAAAGGCATGATCCCCAAGTCGTAATGTCTCAAATATTTTTTTATACATCTTCTTTACTTGCAAAAGCTATAAGTCAATGACTCCAAGGTATAAGTCTTTTCCTATAGTTCATAATTGTTTTTTTTTTCAAAATGTCCATATTTTCCGAAAACCAAGTTTTAAGAGATAGGAAGCTCTTATGACTAAGATTATGAATATGATCTTATAATGACAACGATGAAGTCAAATATGAGAAAATGTCTATGATAGATATGTTGACGATATGTTCCTACCATGAATATGACAATATGAAAATGTTAAACTATTTCTTGATATCTCAACTCTATTATGGATAATGACTATTTAAAGGTTCCAAGTAAATGAAACGATGCCTTATGATCCTATTTTATGTTTTCTCATGATGACACTCTTCATTGATAGTCTCGCCTTATAATACTATTTCCTTCAAGGTGGGACACGGCGCCCATGACTATTCCATAATATAATCGGAGGTTACCGACCTTACGTCACTCCGATGGATACATGACTTTCTTTGGGCTCTCATGCATGCTATATATGTATATGTATATGTATATGTACATGGGGGGAGGGAGGGAGATATGGAGGGGAAGGGACATATGTTGCGCTATAGACGCATTGCCACCCGGTCAGCTGGCATTATATCATCCCGAACGCGGGATATATGGGCGAGCCGACGTATTTCGGCGCTATGTGGGCGAGCCGACGTTGTTCGGCGCTATGATATGATATGATATGCTATGATATGCTATGGTATGATATGATATGACCGGATAAGCATGCATGGCATCTGCCCTAAGGGGCACTCACATGTACAGGTTACTCCTTTATCTTATGATATGTACTATATTCCCATACAGTTAATATTCGTATGTTCATCTTTTACTATGTTACCATTTATGCCTTACATACTCAGTGCATTGCTCGTACTGACCCCTCTTCTTCGGGGGCTGCGTTTCATGCCGCACAGGTACACCCAGATGAGCTGAAGCTAGTATAGAAGAAGTTCCAGCGAAGTTGGTAGACCCCACTTGTTCCTGGGAGTGCTGCCGAGTCAGAGCTTGTATGCTAAGATTTCTGGATTGATGTTAGAGACTTTGCAGACAGTGTCGTGGGTATCGGGAGTCAGTTTGTATTATGATATAAATTTTACACAGTTACAGACTTTATTTGATTTGAAAGCAACAAAAAGAATATTTCAGTAAGCTTTATTGTGTGTACTTGAGTTAGGGGTTCAAAAGATTATGTACGTAATAAGAGTCAGCGGGTTCGCTTGGCTCCGGATATGGGGTCGGGTGCCCATCACACCCTAGTAAGATTGGGGTGTGACAAAGTGGTATCAGAGCTGGTCGGTCTAAGGGTTGTCTGCAAAGTGATGTCCAGTAGAGTCCTGTTTATGGGTGTGAAGCCGACCACACTTATAAGCAGGAGGCTGCGGGGCATCTAGGGATTGTTGACCTTCTTTCTGTCTTAGATCGTGCGATAGAGCCAAGTCATAGGAAATAAGATTCCTGATACTAATCGTTGATTTTCGAAGACATCCAATAGCAACGGAAAAAGGCGAGTGACGATATGGCAAGTCACAGAGGTAAGTCTGGATATCTGTTCTGTTACTTGGAACTGGAAGTTCTGATGGCTGGAATATGTCATATAGCCATATGTTTTGCGAAGTATTGTCGATATTTGCTACATACAGATTTTGAATAGTAGGAGTGGTAGAGGATGTTTTACTAGAATGGATACGCTTAATAGAAGCAGACGCGGAAAGGGAATGCCGTAAACAGACAATAAATGGGATGTGTTGTTCTAGGGGACCTATGGGTCTGGCGTGGCGATGAAGGTGCGATCACTACTATCGGGAATCTGGAAGTCCAGGATAGGAGGTAGCCATACACACAGGCGGAAGGTGAACATTGGAAATCGAGAAGGGCAAAATAGTAATTATAAAAGAAAGGACGTGTTACGAAAATGTCCCGGAATCTGTAAGACTTCTACTTGCTCCAGAACATGTAATAAAGGTCATGTGAGGAAGCGCACGCGAAAATATCGGCATTAAGGCACCGAATTCTAGTGAAGTTTTTGGGTTAAGCGTGCTCAGGTGGGAGCAATTCTATGATGGGTGACCCCCTGGGGAATTGGCAAGAAATTCTATAGATTGAGACATAAGAGACAAATGAAAAGCTAGGGTAGTCTAAGGAAAACTAGGATATACGGGATGGTTGGAGACCATAGGAAGACACGTAGGACGAGGCAAACTAGATCGGTGAAGAGACAGAAAGTGCATTACAGCTTTGGAATTAGGATAGGCTTGAACAGTGATTGGAGGTATTTTGTGGCTAGTTGATAGTAAATATATATACATATATATACGAATGTGTAGGATATCCCACGTATGATTGTATCAGAGGATATGTGAGTTCCAACAACCGAAGCTACGGTATAAGAGGTATCAACCGAGTAAGGGTACCGAAGATAGTGGGACGGCAAGAATAAATGGTACAAGTGTTCCAAAGTAAGCTGCTATTATGTTAAGATTGGAAATTCTAGTATAACGATATTTGGAAAATAAAGAGATCAAAGTGTCGGAAGGAGGTGAAAGGTAAGAAACATCAGTAAGTGAAGCTCCCGAAAGAAACTACCGGCAAAGCGCGAGACTATTTGGGTAAGAACTCAAAGTAGGCATGTAAAAAGAGATAGAGTGTGGCAAAAGGAAATAGGAGAGGAGTGTATGAGGTTGGAGAACTGACTTCAACAAGTGGGGCTAAAGGAATAGTGATTAGGATAAGGAGAGTGAAAGTTGTAAAGATTCTATGCTGAGAACAAAAGTAGCAGCACGCTTGAGAGATATGGACACACAGCTACGGCACAAACGCGCAATTAAGGAAGAATTACGAACAAGCCAATTAAGCAAGTGAAAGATGAATAGTGGATGGAAATGTAGACAAAATGAGAGCAAGGAATACCCTGTGGCCATATTGGATCGTCAAGTGAGAATCGCGTACCGAAGACATGGCTTCCGATAAGGTGTGGCGCCGAAACAGTAACAAAGAAGAGACGATCTAGGAAGAACAAGGATAATGAGTTGGCACAGTGAATTAGGTAACCTGTGACATGGAATGAGGATTCATGTAAAGACTAAAAAGTTCGATTATAAAGGAGGTGAAAGGTAAGGAGTGGTCATGAAGGAAAGGACAACTATGGAAGGGAACCCCTCCCCCCCCCGAAGTATTATAAGACCCCATAAGATCAGTTGAACATTCGAGGACGAATGTTCTAAAGGGGGGAGGATGTTACACCCCGAAAATTTTTGCGTTACCAAGACTGTCGACGACTTAGTATGAGCTCAAGGGAGAGAAACGTTACACAAGGATTAGGGATAAAGATTATATTACCAGAGTACAAGAATGTATATATATGACATTTGGAGATGGTATGGGGTAAATCGGTTAACAAGTTACTTGATAATAGCCCTCGTAACCATAAGTTAAGGGGGGGCCCACATGTTGGAATTTTATAAAGGACATATTAAGAGATATATGAGTAGTACATATCAAGTTGAGAAAGTCCAAAGAAGGACCCTTAAGCCAAATATGGACGTAAGCCCTCCAAAAGGATGATTTAAGGATACGTTTTCGGATGACCTGACTTGGAGGGGCAAAAACGCTATTATACGTTCGGAATTTGGGAAAACCCCCAGAAATAACAGTTGTAGATAATTGAATTATCTTTCGAACGGTATGTCGTGGGCCCTCACACGATGTCAGGATAAAATTTTATGGCCATTTTAAGAGAAAGACCTCAAGCTGTCAAAAAGGGTTCCGCAGGCCCCACATAGAGAAGTCGGTGGAAACGACCCAAGGGGCTATAAATACCCCATCAACCCGTTTTGTTTCAGCATATTAACATACCAAACAGTTCTAGAAGTCTCTCAAAACTTCTCCCAAATATTATAGTCCGATAAATCAAGAATTTAACAAGATTTCGCAAAACTAGTCCGTGAAAGGTGATTGTTCTTGCTTCTACTCAAGTGTGGCGTTGGAGAAAATTGATGTGGCTAAGTTTCTTCAAGTATAAGGTATTTTATTCATCTCATCGTTTGTGTTGAGTTTATTTGAAGGTCTAGCAAGCGTTAAAAACGAAAGTAGTTATGGAGAAAGGGTCATAAAGTGTTGTGTTGAAGCTATTGTGTTTATGGGCTGTTTTGAACATGTTGTGGCCGTGTATATAAATGGTAGTGTGGCCGTGTGGTGGTGGTGTAATATGGAAGAGAATGAGTCAATTTTATTTAGTATATTGGTTATTGTTGTAATGAAATCTATGGTGGAAAATGGAAGCTTAATAATTTTAGTTTAAGTGGTAATTGTTGGAAACTTGTTTTAGAAGTTTATGTAAATTGAATATAATGTTCTTGCATGCATGGAAGGTAATGTTGTTAGTGTGGTGTTGTTAATATGATGTTGTTAGTGTGTAGTTCATGAGTTTGGAAGGAAAGGAAATGGGTTGTCATTGGTTTCGTTAAATTTGGAAGGTGTTGGATGGAGTAATATGTTAATTAAATCGTTTTGAAAGTTATGTGAATTGAATTGAATTGAATAGAATTGAATGTCGAAGTGTTGCTAGAATACTTGTTGGTATTGTTGTTGATAGTTTGGCCGGGTTGAATTCCCGAATTGTTGTTGATTAAAATTTGGCCGAGTTAGAATCTCGGGGATGGTGTATTTACAGGGGAGGTGCTGCCGAAATTTCGGCAGATCATAAGTGAATGAACTTGAAAGGTTAAGACAAGTATATGTCGATGACTCTAACGATAATGTCAATCTTCTTGCATGTAGACTAACAAGTTGGACGAATAAGCGTAGCTAGTAAGGCGCGACACAGGTATGTAAGGCTCGTCCCTTTTCTTCCAAAGGAATGATCCCCAAGTCGTAATGTCTCAAATATTTTTTTATATATCTTCTTTACTTGCAAAAGCTATAAGTCTATGACTCCAAGGTATAAGTCTTTTCCTAATAGTTCATAATTGTTTTTTTTTTCAAAATGTCCATATTTTCCGAAAACCAAGTTTTAAGAGATAGGAAGCTCTTATGACTAAGATGATGAATATGATCTTATAATGACAACGATGAAGTCAAATATGAGAAAATGTCTATGATAGATATGTTAACGATATGTTCCTACCATGAATATGACAATATGAAAATGTTAAACTATTTCTTGATATCTCAACTCTATTATGGATAATGACTACTTTAAAGGTTCCAAGTAAATGAAACGATGCCTTATGATCCTATTTTATGTTTTCTCATGATGACACTCTTCATTGATAGTCTCGCCTTATAATACTATTTCCTTCAAGGTGGGACACGGCGCCCATGACTATTCCATAATATAATCGGAGGTTACCGACCTTACGTCACTCCGATGGATACATGACTTTCTTTGGGCTCTCATGCATGCTATATATGTATATGTATATGTATATGTATATGTATATGTACATGGGGGGAGGGAGGGAGATATGGAGGGGAAGGGACATATGTTGCGCTATAGACGCATTGCCACCTGCTCAGCTGGCGTTATATCATCCCGGACGTAGGATATATGGGCGAGCCGACATATTTCGGCGCTATGTGGGCGAGCCGACGTTGTTCGGCGCTATGATCTGATATGATATGATATGATATGCTATGATATGATATGATATGACCGGATAAGCATGCATGGCATCCGCCCTAAGGGGCACTCACATGTACAGGTTACTCCTTTATCTTATGATATGTACTATATTCCCATACAGTTAATATTCGTATGTTCATCTTTTACTATGTTACCATTTATGCCTTACATACTCAGTACATTGCTCGTACTGACCCCTCTTCTTCGGGGGCTGCGTTTCATGCCGCGCAGGTACACCCAGATGAGCTGAAGCTAGTATAGAAGAAGTTCCAGCGAAGTTGGTAGACCCCACTTGTTCCTGGGAGTGCTACCGAGTCAGAGCTTGTATGCTAGGATTTCTGGATTGATGTTAGAGACTTTGCAGACAGAGTTGTGGGTATCGGGAGTCAGTTTGTATTATGATATAAATTTTACACAGTTACAGACTTTATTTGATTTGAAAGCAACAAAAAGAATATTTCAGTAAGCTTTATTATGTGTACTTGAGTTAGGGGTTCAAAAGATTATGTACGTAATAAGAGTCAGCGGGTTCGCTTGGCTCCGGATATGGGGTCGGGTGCCCATCACACCCTAGTAAGATTGGGGTGTGACAGGATGCTTCAGGCCAAGATGTGAAAGAGGCCATACATTTGCTTACTCAGTTGGTTGCTGCTCAGACTCAGCGGCAAAGTGCAGGGCAAGGTGATAGGGCTGTTAGTGCAAGGGACCGCGACTTCATTACTTTGAACCCTCCGGAATTCTATGGATAAAAGCCGAAGGAGGACCCTCTGGATTTTATCGATGGTATGTTGAGGACGCTTCGATTGATACATGCTTCGGACACCGAATCGGTGGAGTTAGCGTTGTATAGGTTAAGGGATGTCTCGGTCCATTGGTACACGGTTTGGATGGCTTCACGGGGAGCTAGTGCACCTCCCCCGGTATGGCAAGAGTTTGTTGATGCTTTTCTCTGACATCACATGCCTCCAGAAGTTCGGCGAGCTAGAGCCGATAAGTTCTTAAATTTGAGGCAAGGTAGTATGAGCGCTCTAGAGTATAGTCTACGCTTCAATTCTTTGGCTAGGTATGCCTCGGCCATGGTAGCGGATATGGGTGACAGAGTACACCGGTTTGTGAAAGGCCTAGGGCCGCATTTGATGGATAGGTGTTTGACCGCGTCCCTTCAGGACAATACGGATATTGCACGCATTCAGGCTCATGCTCAGAACTTAGAAGAAACCATACAGCAGCAAAGAAGCGAACGCGAGCATGATAGGGGACATGGCAAGAGAGCCAGATCTTCAGGTCAGATGAGCGAGTTCAGTGGTGGGCACAGGCAGCAGTTTTCTAGTCATCCAGGTTATTTTATGACCGGTGCACCTCCACGATTTTCAGGCCAGAGATTCGATGGATCTACTCATTTCGGGCCAAGTTAGAGTTTTTCAAGGTCTCCGTTCAGAGATGATTCGGGTCAGGCAAGGTCAACCGTACCACGATGTTCCCAGTGTGAAAGGTTGCATTAGGGTCAATTCCGATTGGGTTCAGAGGGTTGCTATTCATGTGGTCGACCAGGCCATATTATGCGTGATTGCCCTTCGATTCATGGTAGAGGTAGGGCCCAGCCTTCAGGGTTGGTAGCTGGATCTTCACCTTCTCTGCGCCCTATGGGGCCAGGTTCACATGCGTCAGTCGGCCATGGTAGAGATAGAGGGAGAGTTCCCAGTTCTAGCGGTCCTCAGCACCGTGTTTATGCTCTGGCTGGACGCCAAGATCTTGCGTCTTCTCCTGACGTGGTCACAGGTATATTATCGGTATTCTCTCATGATGTATGTGTTTGATTGATCCGGGCTCCACATTGTCATATGTTACTCCATATATTGCGGGTCGATTTAGAGTCGAACCGGAGTCGATCAAACCTTTTGAGGTGTCTACACCCGTGGGTGAATCGGTAATAGCTAGCCGAGTATATAGAAATTGTGTAATTGTGATTTGTGATCGTCGTACCATGATCGACTTGCATGAGTTAGAAATGGTGGATTTGGATGTTATTATGGGCATGGATTGGTTGGCTTCTTGCTATGCCAATGTTGAATGCAGAATGAAAATTGTTCGCTTCCAATTTCCGGGAGAACCAGTTTTAGAATGGAAAGGGAATACGGCGTCACCAAAAGGTAGTTTATTTCCTATCTAAAGGCAAGGAAAATGATCACAAAAGGGTGTATCTACTATCTAGTCCGGGTTCAATATGTAGAAGCTGAATCGCCAACTCTTCAATCAGTTCCCGTAGTAAATGAATTTCCAGATGTGTTCCCGGAAGAGCTTCCAGGCCTTCCTCCCGAGCGGGAGATTGATTTTGCGATCGATGTATTGCCATGCACTAAGCCTATATCTATTCCTCCTAATAGAATGGCTCCCGCAGAATTGAAAGAGTTGAAGGAGCAATTGAAAGACTTGCTTGAGAAAGGCTTTATTAGGCCTAGTTCAACCCCGTGGGGAGCACCCGTATTGTTCGTCCGAAAGAAAGATGGCTCCTTCAGAATGTGCATTGATTATTGGCAATTGAATGAGGTGACGATTAAGAACAAATATCCTCTTTCGAGGATTGATGATTTATTTGATCAATTGCTAGGCGCCAAATGGTTTTCAACGATAGATTTGAGGTCCGGGTATCACCAAGTGAGAGTTAGGGAGAAACATATCCCTAAGACAGCCTTCAGAACAAGATATGGCCATTTTGAGTTTCGGGTAATGTCATTTGGGCTAACTAATGCGCCGGCGGTATTTATGGATTTGATGAACAATGTGTTCAGGCCCTTCCTGGATTTGTTTATTATTGTATTCATCGATGACATATTGGTGTATTCTAGATCCGAGGCAGAGCATGCGGGTCATCTGCGTACCGTCCTTAGAGTTCTTCGAACTCGAGAGTTGTTTGCAAAGTTTTCCAAATGTGAGTTTTGGTTGAACTCAGTGGCATTTCTGGGGCATATTGTTGCAGCCGATGGTATTCGAGTGGATAGTCAAAAGATTGAGGCCGTGAAGACATGGCCAAGGCCTATGACTCCGACAGAGGTTCGTAGCTTTCTGGGCTTAGCAGGCTATTGCAGGAGAGTTGTTGGGGGATTTTTCTTCTATTTCTGCACCGCTCACAAAGTTGACCCAGAAATTAGCAAAGTTTCAATGGGCGGATGCTTGTTAACGTAAGAGTTGAAAGGTAGATTGACTTCCGCCCAGTCTTGACACTTCCAGAGGGATTGGAAGGATATGTTGTTTATTGCGATGCTTCAGGCATTGGGCTAGGTTGTGTGTTGATGCAACATGGAAAGGTGATTGCGTATGCTTAAAGGAAATTGCGGAAACATGAGCCGAATTATCCAACCCATGACCTAGAATTGGCCGCAGTGGTTCATGCATTAAAGATATGGAGACATTATTTATATGGTGTCCATGTGGATATCTATACGAATCATAAGAGTCTTCAGTACATCTTCAGGCAGAAAGAGTTGAATTTGCGGCAACGACGGTGGTTGGAATTGCTAAAAGATTATGATGTTGATATCTTGTATCACCCTGGAAAGGAAAATGTTATAGCTGATGCTTTTAGCCGCAGATCTATGGGAAGTTTATGTGATGTACGACCAGAGAAGAGAGAAAAGGCTCGTAAGCTCCAACAGCTAGCTAGCCTAGGAGTTCGAGTAGTGGACTCAGGTAGCGAGGGAACTACTATTCAGAATTCAGCAGCCTCGTCCCTAGTAGTGGAAGTGAAAGAGCAGCAATACGAAGATTCCATGCTAATACAGTACAGAGATACACACCCTCAGAAAGAGGAGTCATCATTTGATGTTTCAGAAGACGAAGTTCTTCGATGTTGAGGTAGATTATGTGTTCCCGATGTGGCAGGTTTACGCCACCAGATATTGAAAGAAGCTCATTGTTCCCGTTATTCTGTTCACCCCGGTGCGATGAAGATGTATCACGATCTTAAGTCTGTATATTGGTGGAATGGGATGAAGAAAGATATAGCGGAATTTGTAGCTCAATGTCCCAACTGTCAACAAGTGAAAATCGAGCACCAAAAGCCGGGTGGATTGTTGCAAGCTATAGATATTCCAACTTGGAAGTGGGAAGTAATTAAACTGGACTTCATTATAGGTTTACCCCGTTCTCGACGTAAGTATCATTCTATATGGGTGATTGTGGATAGACTCACAAAGTCAGCTCATTTCTTGCCAGTCAGAACGACATATGTAGCGGAAGTTAATGCAAAGCTTTAGCTTAAAGAGAAAGTGAGACTCCATGGTGTTCCAGTATCTATTATCTCAGACAGAAGAACTCAGTTTACAGCCAATTTTTGGAAGTCTTTCTAAGAGGGTCTAGGGACCCAAGTGAGCCTTAGAACGACATTTCACCCGCAGACCGATGGACAAGCTGAGCGCACTATTCAGAGTCTTGAAGATATGTTACGGGCATGTATGATAGATTTTGGAGGTAATTGGGACGATCATTTGCCACTCATTGAATTTGCTTACAATAATAGTTACCATTCTAGCATTCAAATGGCACCGTATGAAGCTTTATATGGGCAAAAGTGTAGATCCCCAATTGGGTGGTTTTAAACAGGAGAGACTAAATTGATAGGGCCAGACTTGGTCAAACCAGCCATAGAGAAGGTTAAGCTCAAACAACATCGGTTGTTAGCAGCACAAAGTTGCCAGAAGTCCTATGCGGATAATCGTCGAAGGGACTTAGAGTTCCAAGTGAAAGATTGGGTATTCTTGAAAGTGTCGCCAATGAAGGGTGTTATGAGATTTGGCAAAAAGGGGAAACTTAGCCCCCGATACATTGGGCCTTATGAGATTGTACGAAAGATAGGCAAAGTGGCCTACGAGTTAGATCTACCCCCGGATTTGGGGTCAGTTCATCCAGTTTTCCATGTCGCGATGCTTCGAAAGTCTGTTGGAGATCCTACTAGGATCGTGCCAATAAGTGATATGCAAGTGATAGAAAAGTTGACTCATGAAGAGGTACCCATTGCCATATTAGATAGGCAAGTACGGAGGCTTAGAAACAAAGAGGTAGCCTCACTTAAGGTTCTATGGAGAAGCAGTAAACGAGAGGAAATGACATGGGAAGCGGAAGAAAGTATGCGATCCAGATACCCGCATTTGTTTCAGCCCCTAGAAGAGATACAAGATGAGACGTCAAGATCATAAGGTACGTACGTTTTCCTTTTATGCTTTTGCTCGTGTGTGGACAAATTTTAATGCTATTCGTTTGTGGCCCTGTGAGGCATCGATATTATGGGTGGTTGTGACAGGATGGTAGTGCGATATTATAGGGAAAACTCTGGCGAAATTTTTATAGGATCCCCGAAGACTTTAACATTCGAGGACGAATGTTCTTAAGGGGGAGGAGAATGTTACGCCTCGGAAAATCCTCCAGTGTTGCACAAGGGAATGGACTAGCGAGGAGTACGAGTGTCCGATATTTCCATGAGTAAGAAATAACATTCGATGGCCTTAAGCAAGATTTCAAGACAATTGCGATAAGAGATGGGGCATGCTCCACAATGACTAATTATAGGTTCTGAAGACGTGAAAGTTGCAGATTTGCACTTTGGCCCAGTTGATCGTAAAGTGAAATACGAACCGTAAAGTAGTTTACGGGCCGTAAATTGCTATGTCGTATTTCAACTTCCAGATCTTCGACTTTCTGTCAAGTGCTTGAATGGTTAAATACGACTTAGAATACGGATCGTAAACTGAGTCGTAAATAACCATGACCTCAGACTGCCTTTCTGGTTCTGTTATGCTTTAATACACCCATGAAATACGGATCGTAAACTGGAATACGACCCATAAACTTGGTTGACGACCACTGTGCACTTTCCACTCCTGTTCATTTCAGATCAGATTTTGGGTTATTAAAAAGGGGACCAAGTTTATTATTACATTTCCATATGACACCCCTTCTCTCTAAAACATCTCTCTACATTTATTCCACAAGAATTCAAGGATTGTTAGTGATCAACAACATAACTCAAGTGAATCAAGTATAAGAAAACCCATTAAAGATCATTAAATTCAAGAAATCTCATTGGAGATGAACTAGGGTTTTGCTCAAGTGGAGTATTATCAACAAAGGCTTGTCCCTACAACATCTAAGGTAAGGTTTATGGTATTTATATGTTTTTTGAGGTATTTAAGAGTTGAAATACTTGAATTTTAGAAGGGCATAGAAAAAAGGGTCATGAATTTGGGAAAATGCCATTTTGAGTAATAGCTTGAATTGAGTTATGATTCTTGATGTGTTGTGATGTAAATATGTTATAAATGACGTTGAGAACATGGGATAGGCGATGTATGTGAATGGACGTAGTCGTGTATTATGAACATGGATATGGCTGATTGAGGGTAAATTGAGAAATGTGGATAATGTGGATGAATAATGGCTATTGTTATAGTATTGTATATGTATTATTGACGTTTGAGAGGTTATATACGCTATAGACGAACGTCGTATAAATAGAGGAGACGCTGCTCGATTTTCTATAGTTTTTGTCATGTAAGCTACCTATCGATTCTAATGATAGTATGACTTTAATGAAGGTAGAGACGTGAGCTTCGGAGGAGAACGTGCAAGTGTAGAATAGTTGAACAGAAAGGTATGTAAGGCTAACCCTTCTTTCATAAGGCATGGTTCTTTGGAAAAACGTCTAAATCTATATAAGGCCATGATATCCTTCAAATGATTTGATCTTCCGAGCTAGTAAGCTCACGATTCTTGATATGCTACGATTGTACTAAGTTCCTCATATGACGAGCAAGCCTATAAGATGGATGTAACGAATGACGATAATAGTGATAATGACATTGACGACGACTATAATGGTAATAGCGATAACGGTAACGATGACGATGTTGATAGTCATGATAATGGTAAAGATGCTTATGAGCTTATATGCATGTGTGCCTATGTATGGCAACTATGAACACCGAGCCTATATGGCCGGGTAGTATATGTATAGACGTATATGTATGTATGTTTACGTAACGCGTGCACACCACTGCAGTTGGGTACGGACAACACTGAGCCTTGGTTGGCCAGGTATGTATGATCACCGAGCCTAGCTATGGTCGGGTATGTGAAACACCGAGCCTTCGTGGTCGGGTACGCTATGTAAATGAGAAACGTATGATATGAATATGTATATGCTACGGTAGATATACGATATAGATATGAGTATGAATACGAATATGAGACGATATGAATGTGAATAAGGGTATGTATACTAATACGAGTACTAATATGGGACGAATACGATTATGGATATGGATGTAAGTGCACAAATACGCATTAGAAATGGAAAGTTTATATGAAAGGCATGTAAGTGCCCATGCCGATGATATTACCATCTCCCATCTTGTGCTATTTCTCATGTTGTTCATTATGATTCTATATTGATATTGATTATGCTTTACATACTCAGTACATTCTTCGTACTGACGTCCTTTTGTTTGTGGACGATGCGTCATGCCCGCAGGTGCACAGGGAGACAAACTTGATCCATAGCTACATTCTCAGGGACTACATAGCAGAGCTCCATTTCATTCGGAGCTAAAGCTTTTGGGTACTTATGTTATATCCCGTATTTTTATACATTGGGACATTTTAAACTAAACGCGACAAGTTAAAAACAAGACTATTTTAAGGTACGAAGTAGAGACTTTAACTTCCGATTTCGTTTCAAGTCACAAGTTGCCCATAAAATTTCGTTTGGTATAGAAGTATTAATGGAAAATTGGGATTAAATTAACCATGATTAGATTATTAAGTGGGATTAAAAAACTTAATCAGTCCATTAAACAAAGCCAAGTGTGGCCGTGTATGTATGTGGAGATGGTCAATGATAATTGACTCAAATATTGAGTGGGACACATGTCCAACCCATGGACATCATATATATATAAGAATGCTGATTCATTTATCACTAAACAAGACATTTTCATCTTTACAAAGTCAAGAATACTTAGAGATAGAGAGGGAGAGTCTCGGCCATAGCTGGCCGAGAATGGAGCTGTGCAATTGATAAAACAAAATTCAGTTTCTCAAGCAATTCAACTCCCTTAAAGGTGTATAATAATGTGTAGCATTCATTGGAATAGCAAGAACAAGTGTTAAAATTCAAGAAGTGAAATTGAAGGGCTAGCCGATTGAAGTGTTTAGTTACAAGGTAAGAATTTATCCCTTCTTATGTGTTTTGTGGTGAATTGAATGTATATGGTTGTGCATGTTGGTATTGGACTGTTTTTCTTGAAGTTGAAGTGAGCCGTGCACATTGAATTATGTGAAATGATGCTTAATCGCCTTGTACATGTATTGGGAATGAATTGAATGTGTTGTAGTATGGATAAATGGATGAAAATCATGAAGTTGTTGTAGTTGTGTTGAAGCCGTGTAGGGGACTGATTTAGGAGAAGTTATGGACTGTTTTGTGTCATGTTTTAATTGTTGTTGTTATGGACATTGTGGTGTATTGTATGCATTATGGAAAGATGAATTGGGGTGTAAAAGAAATGAATTATGTTGAAGGAGGAAAACAGTCCCAAACCGTGGACTGTTTTAATGATAGGAGTGGATTAGTGCATTTTGAATGTTGATTGTTGTTATGAACGTATGATGAAAGTGAAGCTTAATGATTCAAGTTGAAATTGAAATGGTTTGTGGGCTGTTGTAAGAATAAATAGGATACTAAAACAGTTCCAATAATCGTATAAGTAATGTTGTAAACGTGTTGTTGTCGTTGTAGTTGAAGTTGGAAAACTGCGAATTGAAAATGGTAATGTTATGCGTGCTGTTTGGCCGTGAATAGGGGACTGTTTTGAATGATGTACGGACTGTCCAAAGTTCCCTTAAGTCATGTTTAACCAAGTTCGGATTGATACTTGAAAGTATGATTAGCAATATTAGTTTGTAGTACTAGTTGGTTTGAATACGAACGAAACGTCGTCTAAATGTTAGAAAGGGATTGTTAACGTTAAAATACATATTGAATTCCCTCGTAGACTAATCGTAGCTCTTGATATATTGATATAGGATAAGTACCATTGGGCAGCAAGTACAAGTTATAATACGACTAAACGCTAAAGGTATGTAAAGCCTATTCCTTCTTTTTCTTGGCATGTCCTAGACGTAAGTAAGAAATGATATGAACCTTGGGGTAAATTCTACTCTCTAGTTCCAAGCATAACTTATGATTCAATTCATTCCTTAATGTTATTGTCACGAGCCTACTATATGATTGACTAATAAATGATGTATAGAAGTTCCTACTCTTAAAGAATTGCATAATTAGAGGCATACTTGGCTTTCAAAAGCTACACCATGTTAAATTGATACATGTACATGAAATCTGAAACGTTCCTTGTTATAGTTTGTAGTGAATTTAGAAAGAACTTAATATGATCATTATCATGATACTTGAGAGCTGATTAGTTTACTTATCTATTGAGTCTCAAAAGATGATTTGTATGTATGTGGTTGCTTATTACTCTGCTCGTGCTTACCGTTACATCATTCACTGAGTCCCGGGCCAGGACACGTTTTCGTGCGCATATTTATTACATTATTCACCGAGTCCCCTAGTAGAGGGCCGGGACACGTTATATATATATGATGATATGATGACATGATGATATGGGGATGGCGGCGAGGAGGGCATATGTTCATTATTCACCGAGTCCCTCACTAAAGGGCCGGGACACGTATATGTACATGTTTATGATGCCATGATTTTAATTACCGAGCCTCTCACTAGAGGGCCGAGACAAGTTATATATGTTATATAAAGAATGATTACTCAGCTTTGATTACAAAACTCTATATTGATATTGATATGAGAACGATACAGTTGAATTATGTTCAAAGGTAAGTTTTATGAATTTCTGTTTGTTGCATTGGGTTCTACACACCTTGTCTCAGTATGAGTCTATTACTATATTTCATGCTTTACATGCTCAGTACATATTTCGTACTGACCCCCTTTCTTCGGGGGGCTGCGTTCATGCCCGGAGGTACAGACGCTCGTTTGGGAGATCCGCCAGCCTAGGATATCTATTCAGCTACTTTGAAGTACTCCTTTGTTCTGGAGCCTAGCTTGTGGTATAACTCCCTTTTGTTGTATATATATGCGTTTGTTTGGGGTACGGCGGGGCCCTGTCCCGTCATATGATACTGTCAGTGCTCTTAGAGGTCTGTGGACATTTGTGTGGGTCTGTATATAGTTGTTGTTGCGTTGTATGAATACGACTTATGTTTGGGGCGTACCCATTCGTAATGGCAGCCTTGTCGGCTTGCATATATATATATATATATGTTTGGGATGTTGCGTGTAGTGGCAGCCTTGTCGGCTTGCGTAGATATATATATATATATATATATATATATGTTGTTGTTGAAGATCGTAACTCCTCAGGAGACAGGTGCCTACGACATACAAAATTGTGACAGCTTTAAAATAACGTTCTCCTTTTTATACAAATAAGTTCATAATATGCTGGTTATAAAAGATTAGAGTTAACAGGGGACACGAGTGTCCAACTCGGGCACTAGTCACGGCCTACGGGGTTGGGTCGTGACAAAGTGGTATCAGAGCGGTTCAATCCTCGGAGTGTCTACCGACCGTGTCGACTAGAGTCTTGTTTATCGATGTGTTGTGCACCACATTTATAAACAGGAAGCTACATGACATTTAGGATGTCATCTTTCATTCTCATTCTAGATCGTGCACTAGTGAGACCCGGAGGATTACTAGGGCTTATGCCCAATATGTGCCTGAGATTAGGCTTCAGTCAGCGAGCTCCGCTACACCACCATTATCAGAGGGGCCTAGGGCAGCAACAGCTGCAGATCAGGAGACAGATTTACCACCAGCTCCTGAGGTTCCAGCACCTGAGCCTCCAGCTCCCCAGCCAGGGGCGGAGGATAGGGCTATGCGAGACGCAGTACATTTGTTGACCAGGTTGGTATCGGGACAGGCTCGCAGACGCGGGTTAGGAGGTGACTATGCGGACAGACATGATAGTTTGAGGGTCCGTGATTTCTTGACTTGTAACCCCCCAGAGTTCGATGGGTCAAAGCCCACGGAGGATCCACAAGAATTTATTCGACAGATGCTGTGTACTTTGCGGGTGACTAAATCCTCCGAGACTCAGTCAGTTGAATTTGCTTCATATCGGTTGCGTGACGTAGCGGTTAATTGGTATGAGTCCTGGGAGTTGTCCAGGGGTGAGGATGCCCTACCAGCAGTATAGGACGAGTTCGTGGAGGCTTTTCCGGGTCACTTTCTGCCTCCGGAGATGAGGCGAACCAGAGTTGACAGATTTCTACACCTGAGGCAGAATGGCAGAAGTGTTCGAGATTATATCCTCGAGTTTGATTCACTGGCTAGGTACGCACCCACTATTGTAGCTGACATGGCAGATGGGGCTGGATAATCACTTGATTGATAGCTGTATGGCAATGGCTTCTCAGCCCGGTATGGAAATCGCTCGAGTGCAGGAATACGCCCAGGGGGTTGAGGATCGACAAAGAGGTCGTCGATTTGATAGGGAGCAGGACAGGGGTCAGCATAAGAGAGTTAGATCAGCTGGGTACTTTTCTAGTGACTTTCGGCGCAGGCAGCCCCAACAGCAGTATAGTAGATATCCTTCCCAGCCGGCACGGAGTGCACCTCCACGATTTACTGGTAGGAAGTTTGATAGCACGGGGTATTCGGGAGCTGGTCAAAGCTCCATGACTTCAGGTTCCCAGATGCACAGGAATACAGGCCAGATGAGACCACCTATACCTCCGTGTCCTCGATGTGGCAGACGCCATCTAGGGGAATGTCGTTTAATTACTGGTGCTTGTTTCTCTTGCGGCCGTCAGGGCCATACTATGAGGGAGTGTCGATTTAGGGGTGGTGCAGGTGGCGCAGCTCAGCCTGCTGGATCAGTTGCTGGTTCTTCCTCTTCGGTGGCTGGGCGCCCTATGGGGCAAGGTATTCCGACACCAGCAGGCCGTGGTAGAGGCCGTGGAGGGGCTTCCAGTTCTGGCGATCCTTCAAACCGTATATATGCTTTAGCCAGCAGACAGGATCAAGAGGCGTCGCCAAATGTGGTTACAGGTATACTATCGATTTTGTCCCGAGATGTATATGCATTGATAGACCCAGGCTCCACATTATCATATATTTCCCCTTTTGTTGCTAGTAAAATTGGGATAAAATCTGAATTCATAGAACCATTCGAGGTAGCTACACAAGTAGGGGATTTTGTTTTAGCAAGACTAGTGTATAAAGACTGTTCGGTGGTCATATGTAATCGCTGCACCAAGGCAGATTTGATAGAACTAGACATGACTGAGTTCGATGTTATTAAGGGGATGGACTGGTTGGCTTCTTGTTATGCTAATGTTGACTACAGAGGCAAAGTAGTTCGATTTCAGTTCTTAGGGGAACCAATTATAGAATGGAGGGGGAATACAACATCGCCGAGAGGTAAGTTTATTTCATACCTCAAGGTAAGGAAGATGGTTAGAAAGGGCTATATTTATCATCTGGTTCGTGTGCATGACTTGAAAGCTGAGGCACCGACTCTTCAAACAGTCCCGGTAGTTAATGAATTTCCAGATGAACTTCCAGGCCCTCCTCCTGAGCGTGAGATAGAGTTCACTATAGATGTATTGCCAGATACTAAGCCCATATCTATTCCTCCTTACAGAATGGCACCTGCAGAATTGAAAGAATTGAAGGAGCAACTGAGAGATCTATTAGAGAAGGGCTTCATTAGGCCCAGTACATCACCTTGGGGCGCACCAGTATTATTTGTAAGAAAGAAGGATGGGTCGCTGCAAATGTGTATTGATTATAGGCAGCTGAACAAAGTAATATAAAGAATAGATATCCCCTCCCCAGGATTGATGATTTATTTGACCAGTTGCAGGGTGCTAAATGTTTTTCAAAGATAGACTTGCGGTCAGGTTATCACCAGGTGCGGGTAAAGGAAGCAGACATTCCGAAGACTGCATTCAGGACCCGATACGGGCATTACGAGTTTAAAGTGATGTCTTTTGGGCTGACCAATGCTCCAGCCGTGTTTATGGACTTGATGAACAGGGTGTTTAAGCCATTCCTCGACTTTTTCGTGATTGTATTTATTGATGATATTCTGGTCTATTCACGATCGGAAGAAGAGCATGCAGATCACTTGAGGACTGTACTTAAGGTCCTCCAGAATCAGAAATTATATGCTAAGTTCTCTAAATGTGAATTCTGGTTGACTTCAGTAGCATTTCTGGGCATATTGTTGGAGCAGACGGTATTCGGGTAGACTCGCAGAAAATTGAGGCCGTCAAGACTTGGCCTAGACCTACGACGCCTACTGAGGTACGTAGCTTTCTGGGGCTAGCAGGATATTACAGGAGATTTGTAGAAAAGTTTGCTTCAATTTCAGCACCTTTAACAAGGCTAACACAGAAAGCGGCTAAATTCCAGTGGACCGATGCTTGTGAATGAAGTTTCCAATTATTGAAAGATAAGTTGACCACGGCTCCAGTTCTAACTCTTCCTGAGGGGCCAGATGGCTATGTTATTTATTGTGATGCTTCCGGTGTTGGGTTGGGTTGCGTGTTGATGCAGCACGGCCGAGTTATCGCCTATGCCTCCCGACAGCTCAGAAAGCACGAAAGAAATTATCCTACCCATGACCTGGAGTTGGCGGTAGTGATACATGCCTTGAAGATATGGAGACATTATCTATATGGCGTGCATGTTGATATTTATACAGATCATAAGAGTCTCCAGTATATCTTTAAGCAGAAGGAGCTGAATTTGCGGCAAAGGAGGTGGATAGAGTTGCTGAAAGATTATGATGTCGATATTCTATATCACCCAGGAAAGGCTAACGTTGTAGCAGATGCACTCAGCCGTAAATCTATGGGTAGTTTGGCAGGTGTACAACCGGGAAGGAAAGAGATAGTCCATGAGATTCATCAGCTAGCTAGTCTTGGAGTTCGTTTGGCTGATTTTGATGATGGTAGAATTTTTATGCGAGGTGTTGGTGAGTCCTCTATTGTAGAAGAAGTGAAGAGACGTCAATATGAGGATCCTATTCTTGTACATTACAGAGACACAACACTTCAGAAGGACGAGACCCCATTCAAGATGTCATCTCATGGAGTACTACGATACAGAGACAGATTATGTGTACCTGAGGTTGCAGGATTACGGCAGCAGGTAATGGGGGAGGCACACTATGCTCGTTATTCTGTTGACCCAGGATCAACAAAAATGTATCATGACCTTAGGTGTTTGTATTGGTGGGATGGTATGAAAAAGGACATAGCAGAATTCGTGGCCCGGTGTCCGAATTGCCAACAAGTCAAGATAGAGCACCAGAAGCCTGGAGGACTACTGCAGGAGATGGAGATTCCGACCTGGAAATGGGAGGTAATTAATATGAATTTCTTCACAGGTCTACCTCGCACTCCACGGAAATATGACTCTGTCTAGGTTATTGTTGATAGATTGACAAAATCAGCCCACTTTCTTCCAGTCAGGACTACGTATTCAGCTGAGGATTATGCCAGATTGTATCTTAAGGAGATAGTGAGACTTCATGGGGTTCCCACAGCTATTATCTCGGATAGAGGGGCCCAGTTTACAGCTAATTTCTGGAGATCCTTCCAGGAGGGATTGGGGACACAGGTGAGTCTCAGCACAGCATTTCACCCTCAGACTGACGGACAGGCCGAGCATACCATTCAGACGCTACAAGATATGTTACAGGCCTGTGTTATTGATTTTAGGGGCAGCTGGGATGATCACTTGCCGCTGATCGAGTTTGCTTATAATAAAAGCTACCATCTAGCATTCAGATGGCACTGTACGAAGCTCTATATGGCAGGAAGTGTAGATCCCCTATAGGCTGGTTTGATGTTGGTGAGACTAAGCTAATAGGCCCAGATATGGTTCAGCAGGTTATCGATAAGGTGAAGCTTATTCAGGAAAGGTTACTGGCAGCCCAGAGTCGGCAGAAGTCATATGCAGATAATCGACGTCGACACTTGGAATTTCAGGTTGGCGATTGGGTGTTCTTGAAGGTGTCACCCATGAAGGGTGTTATGAGATTCGGCAAGAAAGGGAAGTTGAACCCGCGATACATTGGACCTTATCAGGTTATCCGTAAGGTAGGCCAAGTTTCCTACGAGTTAGATCTACCAGCGGATTTAGAAGCAGTACATCCGGTCTTCCATGTGTCAATGCTTCGGAAGTATATAGGCGATCCTTCCAGGGTGTATCCTGCAGATGATATCCAGGTAACAGAGGAGCTATCATACGAAGAGCAGCCTATAGCCATACTTGATCGACAAATCAGAAGGTTGCGAACAAAAGATGTGGCGTCGGTTAAAGTGTTGTGGCGGAACAATAATAGGGAGGAGATGACTTGGGAGGCTGAAGAGGAGATGAAAAAGAAATATCCTCACTTGGTTTCTAAACCCCCTTGCTTGATTGTGTTAATTGTCTGCTCAATCTATATGTTAGCGATAAGGAAATCCCTACCCAAGACTCTTATAGAACCCGACGGGATAAAAATTGACATTCGAGGACGAATGTTCTAAAGGGGGGAGAATGTTATATCCCGTATTTTTATACATTGGGACATTTTAAAATAAACGCGACAAGTTAAAAACAAGACTATTTTAAGGTAAGAAGTAGAGACTTTAACTTTCGATTTCGTTTCAAGTCACAAATTTCCCATAAAATTTCGTTTGGTATAGAAGTATTAATGGAAAATTGGGATTAAATTAACCATGATTAGATTATTAAGTGGGATTAAAAAACTAAATCAGTCCATTAAACAAAGCCAAGTGTGGTCGTGTATGTATGTGGAGATGGTCAATGATAATTGACTAAAATATTGAGTGGGACACATGTCCAACCCATGGACATCATATATATATATAAGAATGCTGATTCATTTATCACTAAACAATCCATTTTCATCTTTACAAAGTCAAGAATACTTAGAGATAGAGAGGGAGAGTCTCGGCCAGCTAGAGATAGAGAGGGAGAGTCTCGGCCATAGCTGGCCGAGAATGGAGCTGTGCAATTGATAAAAAAAAATCAGTTTCTCAAGCAATTCAACTCCCTTGAAGGTGTATAATAATGTGTAGCATTCATTGGAATAGAAAGAACAAGTATTAAAATTCAAGAAGTGAAATTGAAGGGCTAGCCGATTGAAGTGTTTAGTTAAAAGGTAAGAATTGATCCCTTCTTATGTGTTTTGTGGTGAATTGAATGTATATGGTTGTGCATGTTGGTATTGGACTGTTTTTCTTGAAGTTGAAGTGAGCCGTGCACATTGACTTATGTGAAATGATGCTTAATCTCCTTGTACATGTATTGGGAAAGAATTGAATGTGTTGTAGTATGGATAAATGGATGAAAATCATGAAGTTGTTGTAGTTGTGTTGAAGCCGTGTAGGAGACTGCTTTAGGAGAAGTTATGGACTGTTTTGTGTCATGTTTTAATTATTGTTGTTATGGACATTGTGGTGTATTGTATGCATTATGGAAAGATGAATTGGGGTGTAAAAGAAATGAATTATGTTGAAGGAGGAAAACAGTCCCAAACCGTGGACTGTTTTAATGATAGGAGTGGATTAGTGCATTTTGAATGTTGATTGTTGTTATGAACGTATGATGAAAGTGAAGCTTAATGATTCAAGTTGAAATTGAAATGGTTTGTGGGCTGTTGTAAGAATAAATAGGATACTAAAACAGTTCCAATAATCGTATAAGTAATGTTGTAAACGTGTTGTTGTCGTTGTAGTTGAAGTTGGAAAACTGCGAATTGAAAATGGTAATGTTATGCGTGCTGTTTGGCCGTGAATAGCGGACTGTTTTGAATGATGTACGGACTTTCCAAAGTTCCCTTAAGTCATGTTTAACCAAGTTCGGATTGATACTTGAAAGTATGATTAGCAATATTAGTTTGTAGTAATAGTTGGTTTGAATACGAACGAAACGTCGTCTAAATGTTAGAAAGGAATTGTTAACGTTAAAATACATATTGAATTCCCTCGTAGACTAATCGTAGCTCTTGATATCTTGATATAGGATAAGTACCATTGGGCAGCAAGTAAAAGTTATAATATGACTAAACGCTAAAGGTATGTAAAGCCTATTCCTTCTTTTTCTTGGCATGTCCTAGACGTAAGTAAGAAATGATATGAACCTTGGGGTAAATTATACTCTCTAGTTTCAAGAATAACTTATGATTCTATTCATTCCTTAATGTAATTGTCACGAGCCTACTATATGATTGACTAATAAATGATGTATAGAAGTTCCTACTCTTAAATAATTGCATAATTAGAGGCATACTTGGCTTTCAAAAGCTACACCATGTTAAATTGATACATGTACATGAAATCTGAAACGTTCCTTGTTATAGTTTGTAGTGAATTTAGAAAGAACTTAATATGATCATTATCTTGATACTTGAGAGCTGATTAGTTTACTTATCTATTGAGTCTCAAAAGATGATTTGTATGTATGTGGTTGCTTATTACTCTGCTCGTGCTTACCGTTACATCCTTCACTGAGTCCCGGGCCAGGACACGTTTTCGTGCGCATATTTATTACATTATTCACCGAGTCCCTCACTAGAGGGTCGGGAAATGTTATATATATATATGATGATATGATGATATGATGACATGATGATATGGGGATGGCGGCCAGGAGGGCATATGTTCATTATTCACCGAGTCCCTCACTAAAGGGCCGGGACACGTATATGTACATGTTTATGATGCCATGATTTTAATTACCGAGCCCCTCACTAGAGGGCCGGGACAAGTTATATATGTTATATAAAGAATGATTACTCAGCTTTGATTACAAAACTCTATATTGATATTGATATGAGAACGATACAGATGAATTATGTTCAAAGGTAAGTTTTATGAATTTCTATTTGTTGAATTGGGTTCTACACACCTTGTCTCAGTATGAGTCTATTACTATATTTCATGCTTTACATGCTCAGTACATATTTCTTACTGACCCCCTTTCTTCGGGGGGCTGCGTTCATGCCCGCAGGTACAGACGCTCGTTTCGGAGATCCGCCAGCCTAGGATATCTATTCAGCTACTTTGAAGTGCTCCTTTGTTCCAGATCCTAGCTTGTGGTATAACTCCCTTTTGTTGTATATGTATGCATTTGTTTGGGGTACGGTGGGGCCCTATCCCGTGATATGATACTGTCAGTACTCTTAGAGGTCTGTGGACATTTGTGTGGGTCTGTATATAGTTGTTGTTGCGTTGTATGAATACGACTTATGTTTGGGGCGTACCCATTCATAATGGCAGCCTTGTCGGCTTGCAAATATATATATGTTTGGTATGTTGCGTGTGGTGGCAGCCTTGTCGGCTTGCGTAGATATATATATGTTGTTGTTGAAGATCGTAACTCCTCAGGAGACAGGTGCCTACGACATATAGAATTGTGACAGCTTTAAAATAACGTCCTGCCTTTTTATACAAATAAGTTCATAATATGCTGGTTAAAAAAGATTAGAGTTAACAGGGGACACAAGTGTCCAACTCGGGCACTAGTCACGGCCTACGGGGTTGGGTCGTGACAACTTATTCTTTTGTGTACATAGTTATGGGCATAGCGGGGTCCTGTCCCGCTCATGTGATGTGTTATACTCTTTTTAGAGGATTCTGGACATGTGTATATGGTTAGATATGTCTGGCCTTGTCGGCCTATATTTTGTATATCATTTTGTAGCCTTGTCGGCTTATGTACGTTGGTATGACATAGATGCCAATGATGATATAAAGGCGTTGTTGTCCAATGGGACTAGCGTGATGAATGAATAGAATCATATGTTTTATTATGTGGCTCACCTAGATATAAACGTAAGTGTAAGCTAAGGGGTGCCCAGGTCGGCTAGCACCGGGGGCTCGTCGCGGCCCCTAGTTGGGTCGTGACAAAAGTGGTATCAGAGCAGTTCAGTCCTAGGGTGTGTCTACGAGCCGTGTCTAGTAGAGCCTTGGTTATGGGTGTGTTGCGCGCCACACTTATAAACAAGAAGTTGCGGACATTTTAGGAATGAATGACCTTCTTTCTTCATAAGAATAGTGCGATAGAGCTATGATATAAGAAATTTTGCTCCTTAACCGTGTGTTGTGTATTTCAGAAATGCCTGTAAAGAGAAAGGCTATAGCAGCCCAAAAGGGCAAGACTTCCCACTCAGTACCTATATTAGAGGAGCGTGAGGGAGCCTCAGCCCCAGCTACAACACCTCCAGCTCCTCCACCGGGTGCTTCAGGCCAAGATGTGAAAGAGGCCATACATTTGCTTACTCAGTTGGTTGCTGCTTAGACTCAGCGGCAAAGTGCAGGGCAAGGTGATAGGGTTGTTAGTGCAAGGGACCGTGACTTCATTACTTTAAACCCTCCGTAATTCTTTGGATAAAAGCCGGAGGAGGACCCTCAGGATTTTATCGATGGTATGTTGAGGACGATTCGATTGATACATGCTTCGGACACCGAATCGGTGGAGTTAGCGTTGTACAGTTTAAGGGATATCTCGGTCCATTGGTACACGGTTTGGATAGCTTCACGGGGAGCTAGTGCACCTCCCCCGATATGGCAAAAGTTTGTTGATGCTTTTCTCCGACATCACATGCCTCCAGAAGTTCGGCGAGCTAGAGCCGATAAGTTCTTAAATTTGAGGCAAGGTAGCATGAGTGTTGTAGAGTATAGTCTCCGCTTCAATTCTTTGGCTAGGTATGCCTTGGCCATGGTAGCGGATATGGGTGACAGAGTACACTGGTTTGTGAAAGGCCTAGAGCCGCATTTGATGGATAGGTGTTTGACCGCGTCCCTTCAGGACAATATGGATATTGGACGCATTCAGGCTCATGCTCAGAACTTAGAAGAAAGCCTACAATAGCAAAGAAGCGAACGCGAGCATGATAGGGGACATGGCAAGAGGGCCAGATCTTTAGGTCAGATGCGCCAGTTCAGAGGTGGGCACAGGCAGCAGTTTTCTAGGCATCCAGGTTATTTTATGACCGGTGCACCTCCAAGATTTTCAGGCCAGAGATTCGATGGATCTACTCATTTCGGGCTAAGTTAGAGTTTTTCAGGGTCTCCGTTCAGAGATGATTCGGGTCAGGCAATGTCAACCGTACCACGATGTTCCTAGTGTGGAAAGTTGCATTGGGGTCAATGCCGATTTGGTTCAGAGGGTTGCTATTCATATGGCCGACTAGGCCATATTATGCGTGATTGCCCTTCGATTATGGTAGAGGTAGGGCCCAGCCTTCAGGGTCGGTAGCCGAATCTTCATCTTGTATGCGCCCTATGGGGCCAGGTTCACATGCGTCAGTCGACCATGGTAGAGATAGAGGGAGAGTTCCCAGTTCTAGCGATCCTCAGCACCGTGTTTATGCACTGGCTAGACGCCAAGATCTTGCGTCTTCTCCTGACGTGGTCGCAGGTATATGATCGGTATTCTCTCATGATGTATATGCTTTGATTGATCCTGGCTCCACATTGTCATATGTTACTCCATATATTGCGGGTCGATTTAGAGTCGAACCGGAGTCGATCAAACCTTTTGAGGTGTCTACACCCGTGGGTGAATCGGTAATAGCTAGCCGAGTATATAGAAATTGTGTAATTGTGATTTGTGATCGTCGTACCATGATCAACTTGCATGAGTTAGAAATGATGGATTTGGATGTTATTATGGGCATGGATTGGTTGGCTTCTTGCTATGCAAATGTTGATTGCAGAATGAAAATGGTTCGCTTCCAATTTCCGGGAGAACCAGTTTTAGAATGGAAAGGGAATATGTCGTCACCAAAAGGTAGGTTTATTTCCTATCTAAAGGCAAGGAAAATGATCACAAAAGGGTGTATCTACCATCTAGTACGGGTTCAATATGTAGAAGCTGAATCGCCAACTCTTCAATCAGTTCCCGTAGTAAATGAATTTCCAGATGTGTTCCTGGAAGAGCTTCCAGGCCTTCCTCCCGAGCGGGAGATTGATTTTGCCATCGATGTATTGCCAGTCACTAAGCCTATATCTATTCATCCTTATAGAATGGCTCCCGCAGAATTGAAAGATTTGAAGGAGCAATTGAAAGACTTTCTTGAGAAAGGCTTTATTAGGCCTAGTTCATCCCCGTGGGGAGGGGAGCACCCGTATTGTCCGTCCGAAAGAAAGATGGCTCCTTCAGAATGTGCATTGATTATTGGCAATTGAATAAGGTGACGATTAAGAACAAATATCTTCTTTCGAGGATTGATGATTTATTTGATCAATTGCAAGGCGTCAAATGGTTTTCAAAGATAGATTTGAGGTCCGGGTATCACCAAGTGAGAGTTAGGAGAAAAATATCCCTAAGACAGCCTTCAGAACAAGATATGGCCATTTTGAGTTTCGGGTAATGTCATTTGGGCTAACTAATGCGCCGACGGTATTTATGGATTTGATGAACAATGTGTTCAGGCCCTTCCAGGATTTGTTTGTGATTGTATTCGTCGATGACATCTTGGTGTATTCTAGATCCGAGGCAGAGCATGCGGGTCATTTGCGTACTGTCCTTAGAGTTCTTCGAACTCGAGAGTTGTTTGCAAAGTTTTCCAAATATGAGTTTTGGTTGAACTCAGTGGCATTTCTTGGGCATATTGTTGCAGCTGATGGTATTCGGGTTGATAGTCAAAAGATTGAGGCCGTGAAGACTTGACCAAGGCCTATGACTCCGACAGAGGTTCGTAGCTTTCTAGGCTTAGCAGGCTATTACAGGAGATTTGTTGGGGGGTTTTTCTTCTATTTCTGCACCGCTCACAAAGTTGACCCAGAAATTAGCAAAGTTTCAATGGACGGATGCTTGTTAACGTAAGAGTTGAAAGGTAGATTGACTTCCGCCTAGTCTTGACACTTCCAGAGGGATTTGAAGGATATGTTGTTTATTGCGATGCTTCAGGCATTGGGCTAGGTTGTGTGTTGATGCAACATGGAAAGGTGATTGTGTATGCTTCAAGGCAATTGCGGAAACATGAGCCGCAGTGGTTCATGCATTAATGATATGGAGACATTATTTATCTGGTGTCCGTGTGGATATTTATACGAATCATAAGAGTTTTCAGTACATCTTCAGGCAGAAAGAGTTGAATTTGCGGCAACGACAGTGGTTGGAATTGTTAAAAGATTATGATGTTGATATCTTGTATCACCCTGGAAACGCAAATGTTGTAGTTGCTGCTCTTAGCCACAGATCTATGGGAAGTTTATGTGATGTACAACCAGAGAAGACAGAAAAGGCTCGTAAGTTCCAACAGCTAGCTAGCCTAGGAGTTCGAGTAGTGGACTCAGGTAGCGAGGGAACTACTATTCAAAATTCAGCAGCCTCGTCCCTAGTAGCGGAAGTGAAAGAGCGGTAATATGAAGATTCCATGCTAATACAATACAGAGATACACACCCTCAGAAAGAGGAGTCATCATTTGATGTTTCAAAAGATGAAGTGCTTCGATGTCGAGGTAGATTATGTGTTCCCGAGGTGGCAGGCTTACGCCACCAGATATTGAAAGAAGCTCAATGTTCCCATTATTCTGTTCACCCCGGTGCGATGAAGCCGTATCACGATCTTAAGTATGTATATTGGTGGAATGGGACGAAGAAAGATATAGCGGAATTTGTAGCTCAATGTCCCAACTGTCAACAAGTGAAAATCGAGCACCAAAAGCCGGGTGGATTGTTGCAAGCTATAGATATTCCAACTTGGAAGTGGGAAGTAATTAAACTGGACTTCATTATAGGTTTACTCCGTTCTCGACGTAAGTATGATTCTATATGGGTGATTGTGGATAGACTCACAAAGTCAGCTCATTTCTTTCCAGTCAGAACGACATATGTAGCGGAAGTTAATGCAAAGCTTTAGCTTAAAGAGAAAGTAAGACTCCATGGTGTTCCAGTATCTATTATCTCAGACAGAAGAACTCAGTTTACAGCCAATTTTTGGAAGTCTTTCTAAGAGGGTCTAGGGACCCAAGTGAGCCTTAGAATGACATTTCACCCGCAGAATGATGGACAAGCTGAGCGCACTATTTAGACTCTTGAAGATATGTTACGGGCATGTATGATAGATTTTGGAGGTAATTGGGACGATCATTTGCCACTCATTGAATTTGCTTACAATAATAGTTACCATTCTAGCATTCAAATGGCACCGTATGAAGCTTTATATGGGCGAAAGTGTAGATCCCCAATTTGGGTGGTTTTAAACAGGAGAGACTAAATTGATAGGGCTAGACTTGGTCAAACCAGCCATAGAGAAGGTTATGCTCAAACAAGATCGGTTGTTAGCAGCCCAAAGTCGCCAGAAGTCCTATGCGGATAATCGTCGAAGGGACTTAGAGTTCCAAATGAAAGATTGAGTATTCTTTAAAGTGTCGCCAATGAAGGGTGTTATGAGATTTGACAAAAAGGGAAAACTTAGCCCCCAATACATGGGGCCTTATGAGATTGTACGAAAGATAGGCAAAGTGGCCTATGAGTTAGATCTACCCCCGGATTTGGAGTCAGTTCATCCAGTTTTCCATGTCGCGATGCTTCGAAAATGTGTTGGAGATCCTACTAGGATCGTGCCAATAAGTGATGTGCAAGTGATAGAAAAGTTGACTTATGAAGAGGTACCCATTGCGATACTAGATAGGCAAGTACGGAGGCTTAGAAACAAAGAGGTAGCCTCAGTTAAGGTTCTATGGGGAAGCAGTAAACGAGAGGAAATGACATGGGAAGTGGAAGAAAGTATGCGATCCAGATACCCGCATTTGTTTCAGCCCCTAGAAGAGATACAAGATGAGACGTCAAGATCATAAGGTACGTACGTTTTCGTTTTATGCTTTTGGTCGTGTGTGGCCAAATTTTAATGCTATTCATTTGTGGCCCTGTGAGGCATCGATATTATTGGTGGTTGTAACAGGATGGTAGTGCCATATTATAGGGGAAACTCTGGCGAAATTTTTATAGGATCCCCGAAGACTTTAACATTCGAGGACGAATGTTCTTAAGGGGGGGAGAATGTTACGCCTCGGAAAATCCTCCAGTGTTGCAGAAGGGAATGGACTAGCGAGGAGTACGAGTGTCTGATATTTCCATGAGTAAAAAATAACATTCGATGGCCTTAAGCAAGATTTCAAGGCAATTGCGATAAGAGATAGGGAATGCTCTACAAAGACTAATTATAGGTTCTGAAGACGTGAAAGTTCAAGATTTGCACTTTGGCCCAGTCGATCGTAAAGTGAAATACAGACCGTAAAGTAGTTTACGGGCCGTAAATTACCATGTCGTATTTCAACTTCCAAATCTTCGATTTTCTGTCAAGTGCTTGAATGGTTAAATACGACTTAGAATACGGATCGTAAACTGAGTCGTAAATAACCATGCCCTCAGACTGCCTTTCTGGTTCTATTATGCTTTAATACGCCTCTGAAATACGGACCGTAAACTAGAATACGGCCCATAAACTTGATTTACGACCACTGTGCACTTTCCACTCCTGTTCATTTCAGATCAGATTTTGGGTTATTAAAAAGGGGACCAAGTTTATTATTTCATTTCCATATGACACCCCTTCTCTATAAAATATCTCTCTACATTTATTCCACAAGAATTCAAGTATTGTTAGTGATTAACAACATAACTCAAGTGAATCAAGTATAAGGAAACCCATTAAAGATCATTCAAGTCAAGAAATCTCATTGGAGATGAACTAGGGTTTTGCTCAAGTGGAATATTATCAACAAAGGCTTGTACCTACAACATCTAAGGTAAGATTTATGGTATTTATATGTTGTTTGAGGTATTTAAGATTTGAAAAACTTTGATTTTAGAAGGGTATAGAAAAAATGGGTCATGAATGTGGAAAAATGCCATTTTGAGTAATACCTTGAATTGAGTTATGATTCTTGATGTGTTGTGATGTAAATATGTTATAAATGACGTTGAGAACATGGGTTAGGCGATGTATGTGAATGGACGTAGTCGTGTGTTATGAACATGGATATGGGTGATTGAGGGTAAATTGAGAAATGTGGATAATGTGGATGAATAATGGCTATTGTTATAGTATTGTATATGTATTATTGACGTTTGAGAGGATATATACGCTATAGAGGAACGTCGTATAAATAGAGGAGACGCTGCCCGATTTTCTCTAGTTTTTGTCATGTATGCTACCTATCGATTCTAATGATAGTATGACTTTAATGAAGCCAGATACGTGAGCTTCGGAGGAGAACGTGCAAGTGTAGAATAGTTGAACAGAAAGGTATGTAAGGCTAACCCTTCTTTCATAAGGCATGGTTCTTTGGCAAAACGTCTAAATCTTCTATAAGGCCATGATATCCTTCAAATGATTTGATCTTCCGAGCTAGTCAGCTCACGATTCTTGATATGCTACGATTGTATTAAGTTCCTCATATGACGAGCAAGCCTATAAGATGGATGTAACGAATGATGATAATAGTGATAATGACATTGACGACGACTATAATGGTAATAGCGATAACGGTAACGATGACGATGTCGATAGTCATGATAATGGTAAAGATGCTTATGAGTTTATATGTATGTGTGCCTATGTATGGCTACTACGAACCCCGAGAATATATGGCCGGGTAGTATATGTATAGATGTATATGTATGTATGTTTACGTAATGCGCGCACACCACTGCAGTTGGGTACGGACAACACTGAGCCTTGGTTGGCCAGGTATGTATGATCACCGAGCCTAGCTATGGTCGAGTATGTGAAACACCGAGCCTTCGTGGTCGGGTACGCTATGTAAATGAGAAATGTATGATATGAATATGTATATGCTACGGTAGATATATGATATAGATATGAGTATGAATACGAATATGAGACGATATGAATGTGAATAAGGGTATGTATACGATACGAGTACTAATATGGGACAGATACGATTATGGATACGGATATGGATGTAAGTGCACAAATACGCATTAGAAATGGAAAGTTTCTATGGAAGGCATGTAAGTGCCCATGACGATGATATTACCATCTCCCATCTTGTGCTATTTCTCATGTTGTTCATTATGATTCTATATTGATATTGATTATGCTTTACATACTCAGTACATTATTCGTACTGACGTCCTTTTGTTTGTGGACACTGCGTCATGCCCGCAGGTGCATAGGGAGACAGACTTGATCCATAGCTACATTCTCAGGGACTACATAGCAGATCTCCATTTCACTCGGAGCCAAAGCTTTTGGGTACTTATTCCTTTATGTACATAGTTATGGGCATAGCGGGGTCTTGTCCCGCTCATGTGATGTGTTATACTCTTTTTAGAGGCTCCTGGACATGTGTATATGGTTAGATATGTCTGGCCTTATCGGCCTATATTTTGTATATCATTTTGTAGCCTTGTCGGCTTATGTACGTTGGTATGACATAGATGCCAATGATGATATAAAGGTGTTGTTGTCCAATGGGACTAGCGTGATGAATGAATAGAATCATATGTTATATTATGTGGCTCACCTAGATATAAGCGTAAATGTAAGCTATGGGGTGCCCGGGTGGGCTAGCACCGGGTGCTCGTCGCGGCCCCTAGTCGGGTCGTGACAAAAGTGGTATCAGAGCAGTTCAGTCCTAGGGTGTGTCTACGAGCCGTGTCTAGTAGAGCCTTGGTTATGGGTGTGTTGCGCGCCACACTTATAAACAAGAAGTTGCGGACATTTTAGGAATGAATGACCTTCTTTCTTCATAAGAATAGTGCGATAGAGCTATGATATAAGAAATTTTGCTCCTTAACCGTGTGTTGTGTATTTCAGAAATGCCTGTAAAGAGAAAGGCTACAGCAGCCCAAAAGGGCAAAACGGTGGTAGAAAAGCAGGCTGAAAGAGAACCGCCACCGGTAGTAGAGGAAAGTGAGTCCCAGAGTGCGGCTCAATCTCAGTCTTCCCACTCAGTACCTATATTAGAGCAGCATGAGGGAGCCTCAGCCCCAGCCCCAGAACCTCCAGCTCCTCCACCGGATGCTTCAGGCCAAGATGTGAAAGAGGCCATACATTTGCTTATTCAGTTGGTTGCTGCTCAGACTCAGCGGCAAAGTGCAGGGCAAGGTGATAGGGCCGTTAGTGCAAGGGACCGTGAATTTAGTACTTTGAACCCTCCGGAATTCTTTGGATCAAAGCCGGAGGAGGACCCTCAGGATTTTATCGATGCTATTTTGAGGACGCTTCGATTGATACATGCTTCGGACACTGAATCGGTGGAGTTAGCGTTGTATAGGTTAAGGGACGTCTCGGTCCATTGGTACACGATTTGGATGGCTTCACAGGGAGATAGTGCACCTCCCCCGGTATAGCAAGGAGTACTGCGTGTATGTGACTTCATCTCGGAAATAGTGAAATCTTTAAAGGACAAGGACTGTAGGCCTGAGGAACAAATAATGTATTGTAAATCTATTAAAGGAAACATATGATACACGTAGGGATAAAGATAATGTTACAACAGATCTTTGAACACTTATCATCGGTATATAAGTGCTACTTAATTGAGAATTTGGAACGACTACAAGTACTCACTAATTACTGATTGGACTAAGTGGAATGTGGCCTTGGATTAGTTGATACATTGATTGCATTACTCGAGTATGAATTATCAGATAAGATTTTATACTATATATGGAAAGGTTCTCATCGCTTCACGATTTTGTTAAGGTTTCGTACGTGGATAATCAAAGTTATATATTATAAAGAAAGACATGAGTATGGTACAGTATACCAAGTGAATTAGAAAAGAGATCAGATGAATTTGAGATTGGAAATAGAGATAGAGCAGAATATAAACAGATAATGATATAATTACACCCTTAAGGGGGGAAGCGGGTGAGAGAAATGCAAGAGTAAGCTGGAAACAATTGGTACTGCAATATATTTGATATGAATACTTAAACTTCAAGTGAGATCCCTGGCTGAAACAAGTAAGTAAGATCTGAAAGCCAGCAACAAACGGATAGAAGTCAGGATGGTATTTGAGACAGGACTGAGAATTATTTGTGAAGACCCTGAATGATATAAAAAAAAAGAGGATGGGTGTTTACGAAGAGAAAGAGTACGACAAAAAAAATGGTAACGAGTAACTTAAGAGATATTATAAAGGATACCAATGCTATACTAGATTAGAGGCTAAGATTTGGCAATAACGTTCTGCGCTAATGATGTTGCGACTTACGAGTGGCAAAGGGGAGAAATAGAAAATTTCTATGGTAGGATATGAGAAAATCATGGGGTAAATAAAGAAAAGGAAAGGGATAAGACGAGATAAGGCTACGAGCGAGCTTTAGTACAGATAGGATATGTAAAGCAGAATGAACCAGGAGGGGGGAGGACTACAACTAAGATTGGACATATTTTATACAAATGGTACCAGAATAGCTATGCAACCTATGAATAACTGCAAGCTAAGGACGAGACCGAGTGAGTATTTGATAGGAAAAGTAAGGATTCAGTAATAACAATGCGGTTGCAATATTTTGGATACAAAGTACCGAGATGGGATTAGTACTAAGGGAAAAAACCATAGTTGAGCCCCGATATCAATTGAAAGATATAAGAGAAGAATGCAAGGTCTGCATAAAGACTAGTGAGACGATGCTAAGGTATTTCTCGGGCTGATTTGAACGCCTTCGTATATTCCTGTAAAAATTGCAATATAATTTGGGACAGAAAAACTAAGAGCAAAATCTGAGTAAAGAGACAAGAAAAGCGTTTTGATTAAAGACAAAGGAATGACACGAGATAATATGCCTAAAAGTATTGCAAGTTAGGTTAAATGAAATTACAAAATGGTTTAACCGAGACGATTAGAACAAGCGGGTTACTGGTTACTGGATGGCAGTGACTTTATATGTCCAATCAAGAGAAATTCTTTCAGAATTATACCAGTTAATGATAGTCAGATCATAGAGCGACTACGTAGAGTAATTATAAGAGGAAGCTCCAGCGTTACTTGATAGCCAACTCTAAAGATTGAGATCAAGAGCCAGAAGCAAAGTGACAATTAAAATCTTTTTTTTTAAAAAAAAAAAAAGTCAAAAGTGACACATGATGCGGAAGGTTCCAGAATACGGACTGTAACAGTAGGGCAAATCAAGGTTATTGGAGTAAAATAATGTTACACCCTGGGAAATGTCATTTTATTCGTAGAGTCTGTGAAGGGTCTACAATTTACCAGAGATATGAAATACTCCAAGGGTTGTAAAGTCTAATAAATCGATGAGGGATGTATGCGCGTTACAAGATCTTATTTAAGGATTAGAAGGTAAAGTGAAGTGAACGATGTATCATCGTAAGGAAGTAACTATAGAAAAAGAGAAAGAGTTGAGTTATGACTAAAAGCACCATGAATACAAGTCCGAATCAATCAGCGACAGTATGCAGACAAGAGAAAGAGTAACACTTCAGTAGAAGAGCTGGCAATACAACTGACAACCAACTGCGAAATAAAGAGGAGAGCAAAGACAACGACGTGAAATAATTACCTTGAGAAGCAACAGATGGAAGAAATATTACGGGAGTGACTATGTAGAGACCTGGAATGCGTTATAGTGAATTATAGCGAACTGACCAATGAAAGAGGCATGTGAGGGGTGTAATTAAATAAGAGAACACTTGAGTAAGTATTGGGAGTTCAAGACCAGTATAACATTCGAGGACGAATGTTCTAAAGGGGGGAAAGATGTTATACCCCGTATTTTTACTCGTCGGATTATTCGTAAGCTAATCGACGTAAGTTTAAGGACAAGATTATTTTTGGGATATGAGACAAGGGCTTTTAAATCCCCGATTTTTAATTAGTACACGAATTGCTTGTAAATTTTATTTAGTATAAAAATATTATTGGAAATTAGGGACTAATTAATTATGATTAGATTATTAAGTAGAGATTAGTGATTAATTAAGATTAATTAAATTAATTATATCTTGTGGGCCCCACCTGTTATTTATTTTTAAAAAATAGGAAAAAAAGAAAAGAAGTGATGAATCATTGGTGGTACACATGTCAAGGTAAGTGGACACGTGTCCTATGGCTAGGAAGAATATACATTCACATAATATGTGAATCATGCCTTGCCGTGTACCTCATTTTTGCACAATTCAATTGTATTGAAAAAAAAAAAAGAGAAGGCACATAGCCATGGCTGCTCTCACGGCCATGGCATCTCATGGATGAGCTTAAAGAATTGGAGAGAAGAGAAATTAAGTTCTAAAAGTGTTCTACGCATTCAAGGAGGTGATAGCAACATTGGTATTGAATTGAGGAAGAAGAAATAGTGAAATTGGAGCAAATAAGTGTAGAATTTCCTCCGATTAAATTAAGGTAATATTTTATCATTTTATGGTATAATTGTATTAATGGTGTTGTAATGGAAGGATTAAAATTGGATTGCATGAAATTGAAAGTAAGAAATTGAATGAATTCATTGATATTAGGAATTGTGGTTGTTATATGGAATTGTTGAGTTGAAAGAATTAAAAGTATGATTTATGTTCATATGTTGTTGTCTTGTTGTCATTGGTGTGGATTCTAAATTTTGAGGAAAGAAGTGTATAATGTATCGTACATTAAGCATATGTTGGTCTGTTTGGTGTATAATCTTAAACGTTAATGATTTGGATTTGAAAAGGGTTAAGAAAGGTTATTGAGTTATTTGAGTTGTTTATGGGCTGAATTGTAAGTATTTTATATGAATATTGCTATTACTGTCATTGTTGGTATTGCGGTGATAACAGGAGGTTAATTGGAAGTTCGGGTTAGGCGAGTTATATACGGGAAATGCTGCCCGATTTCCGTTAAATTCTTTACTAATAAAAATCCTAATCAAGAAAGTATGAATTGAAAAGTGATTCCTATAGGTAATTGGTTGCAGAATTATAAGCTAGAAAGTATAGTTTACTAACGATAGCGTTACTTTCATATCGAATAGGCTAAAGGGGCGGCGAAGCGAACTTGACTACGGTTAACCTATAACAGGTATGTAAAGTTATCCTTTCTTTCTTTTTGGCATGATCTTTATGAAACAACAGATGACGTGTATATGATTCCAAAGAAGTTCCTATTCTTAGAGCCACTAGGATGGCTAATGTTCTTGATTCCCAGAACTTACTTTATTATGTCTTGATACGTATCTATGATTTCTGAAGTTCTATTTGATATGTTCCCTAGTAACAATCGAAGGATACTTTATATGACTATTGTCTTGATTTTCAAATGATGGTTGATTTTGATTATTCCATTGAGTCTCAGATATGATTTAATTTACATATAGTTGCTCACTACTCTGCTCGTGCATGCCTCAATATGTCTTTCACCGAGTCCCGGGCCGGGTATGTTATCGTGCACAGTTTCACTGCATTGTTCACCGAGTCCCTCACTAGAGGGTCGGATACGGTATATATATATATGATGATATGAGGATATGATGATATGATGATATGACGATGGCGGCCAGGATGGTATATGATGACTTTATTCACCGAGTCCCATAATGGGACAGGTATGATATATGATATTGACATGCATGATTTATGTTTTAAAAGGCAAGTGTTTTGGTATTCTGGATGTTATACTTGTCTCTTGTACTCCATATTTCAGTTATGATCCTCTTTACTATATTTCATGCTTTACATACTCAGTACATATCTCGTACTAAGCCCTTTTCTTCGGGGGGGGGGGGGGGGGGGAGGGGGGGCTGCGTTTCATACCCGCAGGTACAGATAGTCGGTTTGGTGACCCTTTAGCAGAGGACTTCCACTCAGCTGTCTTGGCGACCTCTGTTGTTCCGGAGTCTAGAATTTTGGTACAGATCTTATGATCTATGTATATGTGTATCCAAGGGTACGGCGGGGCCCTGTCCCGTCATATTTCGCTATCGATACTCTTAGAGGTCTGTAGACATATGTGTGGGTTTTGTATAAGTTCTGTTCAGTTGTGTCTATACGCTGTGCTATGGATATGTTCGTCTGTAATGGCAGCCTTGTCGGCTTGCATATGATATGATGTTCGACTGTAGTGGCAGCTTCGTCGGCTTGCGTATCATTTTATGATTTGATTAGTTGTGACTCCTCAGGGGACAGTATATCTGGATATATATATATATACATGACGACGTTATGAACCTTGGAGTTCTTTTACAAGTTTCCATATTGTTCTTAGATTCAGTTTGACTATATCCAACAGTTACGTATACGAGTGTCCAGGTCGGGCACTAGTCATGGTCCACGGGGTTGGGTCGTGACAAGAAATCTTATGCGGACAACCGGTGGCGAGACATAGAATTTCAAGTTGATGATTGGGTATTCTTAACGGTGTTGCCAATGAAAGGAGTGATGAGATTCGGTAAGAAAGGGAACTTAAGTCCTCGATACATTGGACCTTACAAAATTGTCCGCAATGTGGGTCAAGTAGCTTATGAATTGGACTTACCCTCAGAGCTCGAATCAGTCCATCCGATTTTCCATGTCTCAATGCTCCGTAAGTGTATTGGAGATCCTACGAGGATTGTCCCGATAGATGATGTTCAAGTGACATAAAGGTTGGCTTATGAAGAAGTACCCGTTTCCATACTAGATAGGCAAGTACGGAGACTTAGAAATAAAGAAGTAGCCTCAGTTAAGGTCATATGGAGGAATAACAACTGAGAAGAAATGACTTGGGAAGTGGAAGAGGGTATGAAATCCAAGTACCCACACTTAGTTCAGCCCTCGGAAGGGATCCAAGATGAAACATCAAGATTATGAGGTATGTATGTTTTCTTTTTGTGCATATGGGTCGTGTGTGGCCAAACTTTATTGTTATTATCTTGTGGCCCTATGAGGCATTGTTATTATGGGCAGTTGTGACAGGATGGTAGTGCCATATTACAGGGGAAACTCTGGCGAAATTTTCGTAGAATTCCCGAGTGCTTAACATTCGAGGACGAATGTTCCAAAAAGGGGGGAAAATATTGCACCTCGGAAAAAAAAAATCATGCACAGTGAATAGACTAACGAAGGGCATGACATATATTATGTTTCGATAAGTAATAAATAATATTTGATGATCCTAATTGAGATTTAAAAGACATTCGAATGTAAGACAAGAAAGGTTGCCAAGAAAGACAAGGTATACGTCATGTATTGAGAAAGATTTACGAGTACCGAACTGACGATGACTTAGTGATGTTTTGGAGAAGAGTTATAATGTCCCATAGATTGTTAATGAGGAGTTAAACAAGTGTTAAGAAGGTTCAATAAGGATTGGAGATCAAACGAGTCGACGAGATCAAATTCGGGAAAGTTGGGCAGCATACGGTCCAACATACTGGCCGTATGTTCGGCCTTATGTTTTGACCAGACTGAGGGCCTTCACTAGACCAAACATATGGCCAGTAGAAAAGATACAGACCGTATGTTGGTCCGTATGTTCATGTCGGGACAGATTTTAAAAGTATATATAAGGACCCCATCTCATTTAATTCATTTCATTCTTTCTCTCCACACTTCAAGAATTCTCTAGAAATCTCTCCACACTTCGTCCACAAGAACTCAAGAGAGATTTGTGATCAACTTCATCAAACCAAGGAAATCAAGTGTAAGAAACTCATTAGAGTTCATCCAAGTCAAGAAATTCCATTGGAAGTGAACTAGGGTTTTCGCTCAAGTGAATTATTTCCACTCAAGGCTCATTCCCAAACTATCTAAGGTAAGTTTTATGATCATTCCATGTTTTTTAAGATATGGACAGGTTGAAAGACTTAGATTATGAAAGGAGAAAGAAAATGGGTTACAAATATGAGAATAATGAGATTTTGAGTAGTAGCTTGGGATGAGTCATGATTCTTGATATATTGTGATTATGATTATGTTATAAATGATATTAAGGACATGGGATAAGCATTATATGTGGGAAAACGTAGTAATGTACTATGACCATGATTATGGAGGAATTGAAGTGAAATTATGAAGTGTGGGTAATGTAGGTGTGTGAAGATTATTGCTTATGGTGTTGTGAATGTAATTATAGATGTTTGGGAGTTGATATGTGATATGAGAAAAGTTGTATAAACAAAGGAAATGCTACCCAATTTTCTCTAGCTTTAATTAAGCATGTTCGTATAATCGATTAGCTAATGTTAATACGAACTCTCTTGAAGGTAGAAACATGAGCATTGAAGGAAAACGATCAAGTAATAGAAAAGCTAAACGAAAAGGTATGTAAGGATAGTCCCTTATTTCTAAGGCATGACTCCCATGGCATGATTTTCCCTTACTCTCCATGACCCTCTTACATTCCAAATATTATGAGTCTATGTTCATGAAGAGCCATATGAGATAAAGATAAGAGGCACGTTATGAGAATGATAATGGTGATTATGATAATGATGATGCTTATTGTATACACTCACCTTATATGCTAATTCCTTCAAGGTGAGGCAGAATGCTTATAAATGCTCTATAATGGAATCGGGGGTTCACGACCTTATATCACCTCAATAAAGTATGGTTGCCTCTGAGTTTCTATGCTTGCATTATCATAAGTCTATGATGATGATGTTACACCGTGCCTATATGGTCGGGCAGACACCACTAAGGCGGGCAGCGTAGACACCATGTCTAGATGGCATGGGCAGACACCACTAGTGGACGGCATGACAATGTTACCCCGGACGCGGGAGGCCTGGACGCCGGCTAATGATGATCACACCGTACCTATATGGTCAGGAAGCTTATATAGATATGCGTACATGATATGATGATGTTTATGAAGTGAGTTAGCAAGTTTTAATTCTATCAAAATTGACAGTCAATCACTGGCTGTTCTTCATTTGATATCTCCCTATTTCATTGATGTATTATTATTGTTTATGCCTTACATACTCAGTATAATGCTCGTACTGACGTCCTCTTTCTTTGGATGTTGTGTTCATGCCCACATGTAGACAGGGAGGTGATCCAAATTCATAGGAGCAATCAGCAGACTTGAGAGCACTGTATTGTTCCGGAGGTGCCATTACTTATGATTTTGTGTATATATATTTTGGGCACGACGGGGTCCTGTCCCATCCATATGTCTAGTACTCTAGTAGAGGCTCGTAGATGCGTATGTGTGGGCAGTATGGTCTCACAATTTCCTCATTGTATATATATTATTCTGATAGCCGAAGGACTGATGTATATAAGGGTAAATATGTTTCAAAATGGAAATGGTTTTCCTATGATTTTAAGTATGAGAATAATTAATGGACGCAGGATGAGTACAATGGGTAATAGTATGAGCGGTGCTCGGTGGTTAGCCCCGGGTACCCGTCTTGGACCCTAATTGGGTCTTGACAGTAACTCTCTTCCAAAGCATCATTAAGTCATCATTGATTCGGTACTCGTAAATCTTATCCGACACATGACGTATACCTTGCCTTTCTTTGAAACCTTTCTTCTCTTACCTCGAATGTCTTTACAATCTTAATTAGGTTCATCAAATGCTATTTCATACTTGTTGAAACATCGTATACTTTGTGCCCTTCGTTAGTCTATTCACTGTGCATCAACGAAATTTTTTTGAGGTGTAACAATTTGTCTTCCTTGCGAGTAGAGAAAAGGCAGTTAGCTCACGAGCTTCATCAACTAGCCAGTCTAGGAGTTGGATTATTGGACTCAGGTGATGCAGGAGTTACATTTCAGGATAAAACTATCCTTAGTAGTTGAGGTTAAAGAACACTAGTATGAGGATCCTTCTTTGATTCGGTACAGGGACATTGCCCCACAGAAAAAGAATTCGCCCTTTGATATTTCCAGAGATAGAGTTCTGAGGCATCGAGGCAGATTATGTGTTTTGGAGGTTGCTGGGCTACCTCACCAGATTAGGGCAGAATCTCATCATTCCTTCTATTTTATTCATCCAGGGTCAATAAAGATGTACCATGATATAAGAGAGATTTAATGGTCGAATGGTATGAAGAAGGATGTAGCAGAGTTCATGGCTCAATGCTCTAATTGTCAGCAGGTAAAATTTGAGCATCAGAAGCCTAGTTGATTATTGTAGGATTTAGAGATTCCAACTTGGAAATGCGAGGCGATTAATATGGATTTCATTGCAGGCTTGCCTCGTTCCCTGCTCAAGTTTGACTCATTATGGGTGATTACTAATAGACTCACGAAGTCAGCACATTTTCTACTTGTCAGAACTAGTTATTCCGCCAAAGATTATGCAAAGTTATATAATAAGAAGATAGTGCAACTACATGGTGTTCCAGTATCTATTATTTTAGAAAGAGGTGTACAATTTACAGCTAATTTGTGGAGATCCTTCCAGAAGGGTTTGGGGACACAGGTGAACCGTAGTACATCATTTTATCCCCAGATAGAAGGGCAAGCTGAGTGTACTATTCAAACACTCGAGGATATGCTAAGAGTATGTGTGATAGACTTTGGAGGTAGCTGGGATGATCATTTGCCACTTATTGAGTTTGCATATAATAATAGCGACCATTCCAGTATTCAGATAGCTCCGTACGCAGCCCTATATGGGCAAAAGTGTACATCTCCAATCGAATAGTTCTAGGTCGGAGAATAAAAGTTAATAGGGCCTGATTTGGTTAAGCAGGTAATGCATAAGGTAAAGCTCATTCAGGAGAGATTGCTAGCAGCTCAGAGTAGCTAAAAGTCTTATGTAGATAACAGACGACGAGACTTGGATTTCCAGGTAGATGATTTGGTGTTTTTGAAGGTATCACCAATAAATGGTATCATGAGATTCAGTAAGAAGGGCAAGCTTAGCCCTAGATACTTTGGTTCTTATAGAATTGTGCGTAGTGTAGGCCAAGTATCCTATGATTTGGATTTACCTTCAGACTTGGAGTCTGTACATTCGATTTTCCATGTATCCATGACTCCACAAGTACATCGAAGATCCATCAAGGATTTTCCCCGTAGGTGATGTCCAGGTTACAAAGCAATTGCATTATGAGGAAGTCCCTATTGCTATTTTAGATCTCCGGTTCACAGGTTGCTAACCAAAGAGTTTGCTTCTGTAAAAATACTTTTGAGAAATAAGAATGTAGAAGAGATGACCTGGGAAGCCGAGGAAGATATGAGAAATAAGAATGTCTAGATACCCTCATTTGTTTCCGACTCCAGAGCAGATGTAGACTACAACTCCATCGTGTTTAGGAATGCATTATTTATCAGTTACTCTTATTGGTCATGTTGGACCCTTGTTGTTATTGATTGTTGTAGCATTATGTGGCATTGTACTGTGTTGTTAGGCTGTGTGAAAGGTCGGTAGTAGTGCGATTACAGAGGAGATTCTGCCAAAATTTTTGTAGACTCCTAAGAGTGCTAACATTCGAGGATGAATGTTTCTAAGGGGGGGAGGATACTACACCCCGTACTTTTATACGTTAAGTTTCTTCATGAGTTGGTTGCTATAGATTCGGAAAGCGGAGTTACCTATTCGATTATATGATATTAGACGTGTTTATCTTGAGTATCGAGGGTTTAAGTTCATGATTGGTATGTGTTGGAAGGATTAGAGGATGAACGAATCGAAGATAATTTTTTTCGTCGAAAGTTGATTTTGGCAAGCAAAAATACGGACTGTAAATGGGAAATACAGACTAAAATTGGAAATACGGTCCGTACTTCCTTAGATAGGTTAGATGATTTTCATATTGAGAATGACGGTCCAAGATAAAGACCATATTTAAAAAAAGAGTCCGTACATGTGGCCTTTTAAGTCGACTCAGTTACGTTTATTTTTATATAGTTCGTGTACCCCTCATTTTATTTCATTTTATCCACTTTCCCTGATCTCTAACCCTCTAGAAAGTTCACTCCAACATGTCTATCAAACCCCTAAGATGTAACGACCCGTTTGGTCGTTATTTCCTTTTTATCATTTTCCCCCATAGACTTGTCCCCCAGCCTTTTTAGTACTATTTTTATCCATGGGGACAGGTGGCACAGTTCCCTAAGCATCATTTTGGGTTATGGAATGACTTTTAGAAAACTTGGTCTTAAAGCGAAAGTTGTTTTGACTCAAAGTTGACTTTTGGGTAAACGCCCCTGTAATTGAATTTTGACAGTTCCATTAGCTCCGGAGAGTGGTTTATCACTTAGTGTTGTCATTGGTTTTGTTGCTGAAGGGTTCGGGTGTGATTTTGGTCATTGGTTGAGAAACTAGTTAAGTTAGAATTGGAGTTGACCACAGTCAACATCGGGTCAAGCTGATCCTGTGTCGAGGTTTTGAAAGTTCCAAAAAGTTTGCATGATGATTTTTGACATGTCCACAGAGTTTGAGTAGATTCCGATGAGTTTTGGATAAGTTTGGACTGTTTGGTGATTGTTTTCAGTTTCGACGTCGATTTGAGCATAAAGGATACCATATTGAGCAAACGGCCTTTGATTCGTGTTTCGACAAATCAATTATATCCATATCATAATTTTGGAACCATAGCAACTGAAATCATCAAGTTTCGACATCGTATAAGGGATTTATGGTCATTTTACTAAGAATTGGGTTGCCAGATTTTTCAGATTAATTACGAAATTGCTACTGAATTCGTATTTAATAATCTTCACTATTCCAAATATTGAAACCAACATATCTCTTTCATTATAAGGTCAAATGGTGTGATTCAAAGGGCTAACTTGACTGGAATTTCACAAGGAATCCATTGGAGCTATCAAAAAAGAGTTTTGGGATCGTTTGCACAAGAAACGAGGCAGAATAGCTGGGTTTTTTGGCTGTTAATGTTGTTTGAGTTTTTCTCATATTGAAAGTTTGGGTTTGAGAGAATTCAAGGATGTTCTTCAAGTTTCTTCCATGGGATAAGTAGTTCCCTTTGACTCATTCCCTTGGTTTAAGCTTTAGTCCATGATTTCTAAAGTAGGAAATTGGGGTTTTTCATAAAGAAAGTTTAATGGATCTTTCTTGAGAAGTTCATAAAATTTGTTAGACTTCCTAAGTTGCTTTAAATTATGAAATTGATTTGGTTTATGCTAGATTATGATGTATCTAAGGTTGTTAATCATATACCTTCCATTATTAGTGATGAATTCCTGAATTTAAGAGTTAGGGTTTATGCCCAAAATTGGGGATTTTGCTTGGATTTCGAAATTGGATGAATCCTTGATTTAATTTACCAATTAGGTGATGGGTTTTGATTACTTAGGGTTTAATTAGATAATTTAACCTCGAATTTTTTGTTTTACCCTTGTGGGCCCCGTTTCCCAAATTCTAGGGTTAGATTTGACCTAATTCGAATGATAACAATATAGGTATCGATCTCTATGGTTTCTAATATAGAATGCGAATATGCCTATACTTTCTTGATCTTGAGGCTCAGCGGAATGGCAAGTCTACGAAGTAATCGTTGGTGTATTCTTGTTCGGCCATCCAGGTAAGTTATGGCTTACCCTTTGTGAGACTTCATGTAGCGAAGCATATATTTAGATGATATTGTTGGAGACAGCATGTAAACCTTCGGGTATAAAGTTGGGTTGGATATTGTCTTACGATAGGCCCTATTGTGTGATTAGGGTTAGCCACCCCGTTAGGTTGTGACTTGATTGTTCTATCGTTGTTGGCTTGATACCACGTGCTGATAGTAGATATTGGGGACTATCGTTCCGTCGTGTTTGTGATATTGTAGTACCTTGTTGATATTGATTCGAGGACATAGTTCTATATGATTGTGTCGTCTTCCATGATATTGTTGGTGTACTCATGTTTGGTACTTGTGATATTGATTGATTATTGATGTTGACACATATATTGCACGCATTCTCATCCTTCATGATATACTATTGATACATTGTTGATACTTGATACAACACTGTGATGAGCTAGGCTCAGATTAGATGAGAGTGATATGAGAGTCCGATATACGATATTTGTCCCAAAATCACGGATTGAGTAAGTGCATGGACTCCGCGGGTCCCCTAGGGTAGTGCTGATAAAAATCCTTCGTGGGCAAAGATCTGGAGTCTCGTCTGTCTATTGAGCAAAGATCCAGGACGAGTAGCACTTAGACTTCCCGAGTCACCTTGGTTTGTACTACTGAGATGTGGAGGTATTCCGTCCGGAGTACATGTGTACACAGTATTACATTTGCATTCATACATTATTGCATTGCATTGCATCATGGCTTATATTGTGATGATCTGGTGTTTTACTTGTGATGTTGGTTTTGGATTGGATATATATTGAGACTTGGCACATTTGGGTTTAGATGCTCTACCTAGGTAATGATGTGTACTTGGTTTTGTTTGTGGTTGGCTTATACTTGTTGATTTATCTGCTTATCTTACTTTATTGTCTGAATTATGTTAGCTATACTTAGTTGGCCGATGATACCTGTTACACCTCGGAAATTTCTCCGCACTTGTATGATGAGTGGAATGATGAAGAGTTTGAGTGTATGATGTTTTGTTAAGTCAGGAATGGCTAATTATGAATTTTTGGAAATAAGAAAGTCGCGGAAAAAATTTTAGTCCAGTGGTCGTATATGGTACTATACGGCCCGTAAAGTGATTTACGGACCGTATAGTGCAATCGTCCTCCGGCTTGTCAAAAATCTCAACTTTCTGTAAATTGTGAAAATGGTTAAATACGACTTGGAGGACGGCCCGTAAACTGGTTTACGGACCGTAAACCTCAGTCGTAAATTGCCATAATCCTCGGCCAAACTTTCTGTTTCTGGGATGATTAAAAACGACCATGGAGGACGGACCGTAAACCACAATACGGTCCGTAAACTGCAATTTACGACCACTGTTCACCCCGACAATTTTTCATTAAAGACCAGATTTTGAATTATTAAAAGGGAACTTAAGCCTCAATTCACGTCATTTTCTTCCACACAACTCAAGAAACTTCTAGACCTCTCCACATACTTCATCTATAGAAATCCCAAAGAATCAAAAGAACATCAAGACCAACAACACCAAATTCATGAAATCAAGTGTAAGAACACAACAAAGGATCATCCAAGTGAAGATATTTCAAAGAAGGTGGAACTAGGGTTTTGGTCAATTGGAGTATTTCAACTTAAGGATTGTTCAACCATCATCCAAGGTAAGTTCCATGATTATTTCATGATTGTTTGAAGTATTGGAAAGCTTAGACACTTGAAATGTAGAAGAACATAGCAATGGGTCATTATTGAGTGAATAGTGACATAAATGAATGATAGTGGAATTGAACTATGAATATTGAAGTGTTGTGAGTTCAAATACGTTATAAATGATGTTTATATCATGAAACAAGCATTAAATGCATGAAAACTCAAGGATGAGCTAGAAGTAGAAATAAGGGAAAATTGGAGGAAAATGGTGGATTTTGCCAAATGTATGTAAATGACAATTGTCGATTATGATATTGCGAATAATATTATGAATATTGGGAGTTGATATATAACGTGAGAAAAGTAGTATGAACAAAGGAGACGCTGCCCAACTTCTCCTAGAATTAGCGACGCGTTCTTATAGTTAGTTTACTAATGTTGATCCGAATTCTATTATGAAGGTAACGACGTGATATCGACGGAAAACAAGTGAGCGATGTCTTAGATAAACGACCAAGGTATGTGAGGCTAGTCCTTCTTTCTAATGGCATGAATCTTTGAGCTTGAATCCCTATTCCTTTCATGAGGTCTGACATTCTAAGAAGTTAAAAGCTTATACCTATGAATATCTATATGAGGTGAATTATACGATATGATGACACTAGAATGATGATGATGTTATTCCTTGCCTACACTCACCTTATGTACTAGTACTTTCAAGGTGAGGCAGAATGTCCATAACGGTTCAATAATGTAACCGGGGGATCACGACCTTACGTCTCCCCGATAGAGTAAAGTGATCATGAGCCTTATACACGCATTATGATAAGATAAGCATTTTATGATAAGCATATTACTATGAGTATTTACATTAAGCATGTCATGAGCATTTCACACCGGGCCTAGTTGGCCGGGCAGACACCGCTTCGGCGGGCGGCGATACGGATACACTAGTGGGCGGCATGAGATGGTACCCCGGACGCTGGAGGCCTGGACGCGGGCTAATGTTATTGATTATCACACCGTTCCGACATGGACGGGCAGCTTGCATATGATGCATACATATTATGATAATGAGTATGAGTAAGACAGCATGCATTACTTCATTTATGATTATCAGTCAGATTCAGATGTCTCATGTTGATGTTATTCCCATATTGTTGATGTCTCCTTTCATTATCTATTCCTCTCATACTCGGTACAATATTCGTATTGACGTCCTTTCTTCGGACGCTGTGTTCATGCCCACAGGTAGACAGGGAGGAGAGCTTGGCCCAGGTCCTCAGTAGCTGTCAGTTGATAGATAGCACTCCATTGTTCGGAGGTGCTTATTGCTATTCTTTTGATGTACATATACATATGCATATTTTAGGCATGACGGAGTCTTGTTCCGTCTATGTATTCATTATGTTAGTAGAGGCTCGTAGATACGCAGTGTGGGTTAGATGGTCTCACAAGATGTTTTCATATGTATGTATATTATTTTGATGGCCAAGAGGCAAATGTATATAGGGTACTTATGTTTTGATTAAATATGATTTTACTACAATTGGTATGTAAAATTTATAAAATAGTATTAAATGAGCAAAACAAGCAGTAGAGTTAGCGGTGCTCGGTAATTGCTCCGGGTACCCGTCGCGGCCCCTAGCTGGGTCGTGACAGAAGTGGTATCAGAGCAGTTCGCCCTAGGAAGTGTCTACGAGCTGTGTCTAGTAGATTCTTGTTTATGGTGTGTTGCGCGCCACGCTCATAAACAAGAGGCTACAGGGCATTTAGGAAAATGACCATTCTTCTTCTCATGAGATCGTGCGATAGAGCCATGTCTAGGATTATATCATTCCTAAAAGTGCGTTATGGTTTCAGAAAATGCCGCCGAAAGGAAAAGCTACAGCTACCCAGAAAGGCAAAGCTACGACAAAGAGGCAGGCGGAAAGAGAGCCTCCGGCAAATGTAAAGGAAAGGGAATCGCAAAGTGAGGTCGCGCCCAATGTAGAAGAGCAGGGAGGAGCCTGAGCTCCGATTCCTCCACCGGGTGCTTCGGGTCAACAAGTGTCCGAGGCCATACATTTATTGACACAGTTGGTTGCCGCTCAGGCACAACGACAGAATGCTGGCCCAAGTGATCGTTCGGCTAGTACAAGAGCCCGTGATTCCCTTACTCTAAACCCTCCAGAATTTTTTGGGTCGAAGCCGGATGAGGACCCACAAGGTTTTATCGATGAGATGTTGCGGACGCTGAAACTTGTGCATACTTTTGAGACCGAATCCGTGGATTTGGCCTCATATAGACTTCGCGATGTGGCGGTACTATGGTATAAAATTTGGGTGATATCAAGGGGAGAGAACGCACCACCTCCCGATTGGCAAGAATTTGTGGATGGATTTATTCATCATTACTTGCCACCTGAAGTCCGCCGAGCCATAGCGGACAGGTTCTTGAATTTGAAACAGGGAAGCATGAGTGCCCGAGAGTATAGTATGCAATTTAACTCATTGGCCCGGTATGCTCCGACTATGGTGGCTGACATGGGAGACCGAGTCTATAGATTTGTGAGTGGTTTAGGACCACACTTGTTCAGAGATTACCTGATAGCCTCTTTGCAAGACGGGATGGATATTTCCCGAATACAAGCCCATGCTCAGAACGTCGAGGAACGACAACGACAGCAGAGAAGTGATCGTAAAGGTGAAAGAAGACAAGGTAAGAGGGCTAGATCTATGGGGGAGAGTAGTGAGTACCGAGGGGGACCGAGATAGACGCATTCCAGACACTCAGGTCAGTCAACAACCAGTGCACCTCCCAGATTCTCGGATAGGAGATTTGACCGTTCTTTTCAGTCAGGCCAGGGGCAGAGTTCGAGGGCCTCAGATTCGCAGTCTAGGGGAGACTTTAGCCAGAGGAGACCTTCAGTACCGCGGTGTAGCTAGTGCGGTAAATTGCATTTCGGACAGTGTCGTCAGGGTTCGGATGCTTGTTATGCTTACGAGCAGGCTGGTCATATGATGAGAGATTTCCCTTCAGCGAGAGATAGAGCGGGGACTCAGCCCACAGGTTCAGCAGCAGGTTCTTCGTCAGCTCGCCCCCGACAGCACAGACTCCTCAGACTACAGTAGGCAGAGGCAGAGGTAGAGGGGGAGCATCCAGTTCTGGTGCTGTTCAGCCCCGTGTGTATGCTCTAGCTGGGCGACAGGATTTTGAGTCTTCCCCAGATGTTGTCACAGGTACCTTGACTATATTTTCCCGTGACGTATATGCTCTGATTGATCCAGGTTCTACCTTCTCATATATTACTCCGTATATCGCTGATTGTGTTAGGGTGAGACGCGAGCCGATTAAACCTTTCGAGGTATTCACTCCGGTTGGTGATCCTGTAATAGCGAGGCAAGTATATAAGGACTGTGTAGTCATTATATGTGATCGCCAGACGACAGCGGATTTGATTGAACTTGAGATGATAGATTTTGACGTAATTATGGGTATGGACTGGTTGGCATCGTGCTATGCTAATGTTTGTTGCCGGACAAAGGTAGTTCGATTCCAATTTCCAGGAGAGCCCATACTTGAGTGGAAGGGTAATACAGTTTCCCTAAAGGGTAGGTTTATTTCCTACCTTAAGGCGAGAAAGATGATAGCCAAAGGTTATATTTTTCATCTAGTTCGGGTTCATGACACGGAAGCGGAAGTGCCAACTTTCCAGTCTCTCCCGGTAGTGAATGAATTCCCAGATGTGTTCCCCGACGAGTTACCAGGCCTTCCTCCAGATAGGGAAATGGACTTTGCTATTGATGTATTACCAAACACCGAGCCTATTTCTATTCCTCCGTATCGAATGGCTCCAGCAGAACTGAAAGAGCTAAAAGCACAGCTAAAATATTTACTTGAGAAGGGATTTATAACGCCTAGTTCTTCGCCGTGGGGAACACCAGTCTCATTCGTAAGGAATAAAGACGGATCTCTACGAATGTGCATCGACTACAGGCAGTTGAACAAGGTGACAATAAAGAATAAATACCCCCTTCCCAGAATCGACGATTTGTTTGATCAATTACAGGGCGCTAAATGGTTCTCCAAGATAGATCTGAGATCGGGTTATTATCAGGTGAGAATTAAGGAAGCAGATATTCCCAAGACTGCCTTCAGGACAAGGTATGGTCACTACGAGTTTTGAGTAATGTCGTTTGGGTTAACAAATGCCCCGGCAGTGTTCATGAATTTAATGAATAACGTGTTTAGGCCGTCTTGGATCTCTTTGTGATAGTGTTTATCGACGATATCCTGGTATATTCTCGCACAGAATCAGAACATGTAGATCATCTAAGGATTGTTCCTGGCGTTCTTAGAGATCGGGAATTGTATGCAAAGTTTTAGAAGTGTGAGTTTTGGCTAAACTCAGTGGCATTTATAGGTCATGTTATTTCAGATGATGGTATCCGAGTCGACACTCAGAAAATAGAAGTTGTGAAGACTTGGCCAAGACCTACGACGCCTACAGAAGTTCGTAGCTTTCTGGGTTTGGCAGGTTATTATCGAAGATTCGTAGAGGGCTTCTCATCTATTTCAGCCCCATTGACAAAGTTAACCCAGAAGTCGGCTAAATTCCAGTGGAGTGATGCCTGTGAGCGTAGCTTCCAAGAGTTGAAAAACAGGTTGACCTCAGCGCCAGTGCTAACACTTCCAGAAGGATCAGATTGCTATGTAGTATATTGTGACGCCTCCGGTGTGGGATTAGGATGTGTATTGATGCAGAATGGGAAAGTTATTGCATATGCTTCGAGACAGTTGCGAACACATGAACAGAATTATCCCACTCATGATCTTGAGCTAGCTGCGGTCATTCATGCATTGAAAATGTGGAGACACTACTTATATGGTGTGCACGTGGACATCTATACGGATCACAAAAGCCTTCAATATATTTTCAAACAGAAGGAGTTGAACCTGCGACAAAGGCGATGGTTAGAATTATTGAAGGATTACGATGTGAACATTCTATATCATCCAGGGAAGGCGAATGTAGTAGCAGATGCACTTAGCCGCCGATCGATGGGTAGTTTAAGCGGAGTTCCTTCGGAAAAGCGAAAAATGGTTCGTGAGGTCCATCGGTTAGCAAGTCTCGGCGTACGGCCAATTGATTCAGGAGATGCAGGTATTAGCATCAATGACCCCACAATTTCATCATTGAATCTAGAAGTGAATGAACGGCAATATGAAGATCCTCAGTTAAGCCACTATCGAGATCTATCTCATGAAAAGGAAAAGTCTCCATTCAAAGTTTCCATAGAAGGGGTTCTTAGATATCGAGACAGGTTATGTGTACCGAATGTAGCAAACTTGCGCCAACGGATTTTAGAGGAAGCACATTATTCCCGGTATTCCGTTCAACCAGGTGCAACCAAGATGTACCACGATCTCAAATTGATATATTGGTGGGATGGCATGAAGCGAGACATAGCAGGATTTGTAGCACAGTGCCCAAATTGCCAGCAAGTGAAGGCCGAGCATCAAAAACCAGGAGGCTTATTGCAAGCAATTGAGATTCCTACGTGGAAATGGGAAGAAATTAACATGGATTTTGTGGTAGGATTACCCCGTACGCGAGGGAAGTATGGTTCTATATGGGTGATCGTGGATAGACTCACAAAAGCAACTCATTTTCTCCTCGTTAAAACCACATATTCAGCGGAAGATTATGCTAAATTGTATCTCAAGGAGATTGTACGACTTCACGGTATTTCTTTGGCCATTATCACAGACAGAGGGGCACCGTTCACAGCCAAGTTCTGGAAGTCCTTTCAAGAAGGTCTAGGTACTCAAGTTAAGCTCAGCACGGCGCTCCATCCGCAGACCGACGGACAAGCCGAGCGTACTATTCAGACGTTGGAAGATATGCTACGAGCGTGTGTGCTGGACTTTGGTGGTAGTTGGGATGACCATTTGCCTCTTATTGAATTTGCCTATAATAAGAGCTATCATTCCAGTATTCAAATGGCTCTATACGAGGCCTTATATGGAAGAAAATGCAGATCTCAAATTAGATGGTTTGAAACCGGAGAAGTACAATTGATAGGCCCCGACTTGATCCAACAAGCAGTTGAAAAGGTTAAAGGGATTCGAGACCGACTGTTAACAGCTCAAAGTCGCCAAAAGTCTTATGCAGATAATCGCCGACGAGACTTGGAATTTCAAGTGGGCGATTGGGCGTTCCTGAAGGTATCACCGATGAAGGGAGTAATGAGATTTGGCAAGAACGGAAAGCTAAGTCCCAGATATATCGGACCCTACCAAATCATTCGCAATGTGAATCGAGTAGCCTACGAATTGGACTTGCCTTCAGAGCTCGAATCCGTGCATCCAGTATTCCATGTTTCGATGCTCCGCAAGTGTATTGGAGACCCACAAGAATGGTTCCGGTTGATGATGTGCAAGTAACAGAGAAGCTAACATACGAGGAAATGCCCATTGCCATTTTGGATAGACAAGTACGAAGGCTTACGAATAAAGCGGTTGCTTCAGTCAAAGTTCTATGGCGGAACAATAATCGGGAAGAAATGACTTGGGAAGCGGAGGAGAAGATGAAATCTATGTACCCCCATTTGTTCCAATCCCCAGAAGATATTCAATATGGGACGTCGACTATATAAGGTATAAATGTTTTAGTTTTATGCTTTTGGTCGTGTGTGGCCATAAATGTGTTGATATTGTGATATAGCCCTGTGAGGTGAAGATATTGTGGGTTGTTGTAATGGAAAGGTAGTGTCCAAATTACAAAGGAAACTCTGGCAAAAATATTTCCAGGATCCCCGAGTGTCGAACATTCGAGGACGAATGTTCCAAAAGGTGGGAAGAATGTTACACCTCGGAAATTTCTCCGCACTTGTATAATGAGTGGAATGATGAAGAGTCTGAGTGTATGATGTTTTGTTATGTCGGGAATGGCTAATTATGACTTTTTGGAAATAAGAAAGTCGCAGCAAAATTTTCAGTCCAGTGGTCGTATATGGCACTATACGGCCCGTAAAGTGATTTATGGACCGTATAGCGCAATCGTCCTCCGGCTTGTCAAAAATCTCAACTTTCTGTAAATTGTGAAAATGGCTAAATACGACTTGGAGGACGGCCCGTAAACTGGTTTACGGACCGTAAACCTCAGTCGTAAATTGCCATACTCCTCAGCCAAACATTATGTTTCTGGGATGATTAAAAACGACCATGGAGGACGGACCGTAAACCGCAATACGGTCCGTAAACTGCAATTTACGACCACTGTTCACCCCGACAATTTTTCATTAAAGACCATATTTTGAATTATTAAAAGGGAACTTAAGCCTCAATTCACGTCATTTTCTTCCACACAACTCAAGAAACTTCTAGACCTCTCCACATACTTCATCTATAGAAATCACAAAGAATCAAAAGAACATCAAGACCAACAACACCAAATTCATGAAATCAAGTGTAAGAACACAACAAAGGATCATCCAAGTGAAGAAATTTCAAAGAAGGTGGAACTAGGGTTTTGGTCAATTGGAGTATTTCAATTTAAGGATTGTTCAACCATCATCCAAGGTAAGTTTCATGATTATTCCATGATTGTTTGAAGTATTGGAAAGCTTAGACACTTGAAATGTAGAAGAACATAGAAATGGGTCATTATTGAGTGAATAGTGACATAAATGAATGATAGTGGAATTGAAATATGAATATTGAAGTGTTGTGAGTACAAATACGTTATAAATGATGTTTATATCATGAAACAAGCATTAAATGCATGAAAACGCAAGGATGAGCTAGAAGTAGAAATAAGGGAAAATTGAAGGAAAATGGTGGATTTTGCCAAATGTACGTAAATGACGATTGTCGATTATGATATTGCGAATAATATTATGAATATTGGGAGTTGATATAGAACGTGAGAAAAGTAGTATGAACAAAGGAGACGCTGCCCAACTTCTCCTAGAATTAGCGACGCGTTCTTATAGTTAGTTTACTAATGTTGATCCGAATTCTCTTATGAAGGTAATGACGTGATATCGATGGAGAACAAGTGAGCGATATCTTAGCTAAACGAACAAGGTATGTGAGGCTAGTCCTTCTTTCTAATGGCATGAATTTTTGAGCTTGAATCCCTATTCCTTTCATGAGTTCTTACATTCTAAGAAGTTAAGCTTATACCTATGAATGTCTATATGAGGTGAATTATACGATATGATGACACTAGAATGATGATGATGTTATTTCTTGCCTACACTCACGTTATGTACTAGTCCTTTCAAGGTGAGGCAGAATGCCCATAAGGGTTCCATAATGTAACCGGGGGATCACGACCTTACGTCACCCCGATAGAGTAAAGTGATCATGAGCCTTATACACGCATTATGATAAGATAAGCATTTTATGATAAGCATATTACTATGAGTATTTACATTAAGCATGTCATGAGCATTTCACACCGGGCCTAGTTGGCCGGGCAGACACCGCTTCGGCGGGCGGCGATACGGATACACCACGACCTACGGGCGTGGGCATACACCACTAGTGGGTGGCATGAGATGGTACCCCGGACGCGGGAGGCCTGGACGCGGGCTAATATTATTGATTATCACACCGTTCCGACATGGACGGGCAGCTTGCATATGATGCATACATGTTATGATGATGAGTATGAGTAATATAGCATGCATTACTTCATTTATGATTATCAGTCAGATTCAGATGTCTTATGTTGATGTTATTCCCATATTGTTGATGTCTCCTTTCATTATGTATGCCTCTCATACTCGGTACAATATTCGTACTGACGTTCTTTCTTCGGACGCTGTGTTCATGCCCATAGGTAGACAGGAAGGAGAGCTTGGCCCAGGTTCTCAGTAGCTGTCAGCTGATAGATAGCACTCCATTGTTCGGAGGTGATTATGGCTATTATTTTGATGTACATATACAAATGCATATTTTGGGCATGACGGAGTCTTGTTCCGTCTATGTATTCATTATGTTAGTAGAGGCTCGTAGATACGCAGTGTGGGTTAGATGGTCTCACAAGATGTTTTCATATGTATGTATTTTATTTTGATGGCCAAGAGGAAAATGTATATAAGGTACTTATGTTTTTATTAAATATGATTTTCCTACAATTGGTATGTAAAATTTATAAAAGAGTATTAAATGAGCAAAACAAGCAGTAGAGTGAGCGGTGCTCGGTAATTGCTCTGGGTACACGTCGTGGCCCCTAGCTGGGTCGTGACAATACCTACCAGTACGGTGGTTTTGTACTGACCTGCACTTGCTACATTCTTTTATGAATGCAGAATTCCAAGTTGGATCTACTTCTGTTTCTCATGGCAGATAGTCATCCCGAGAGTTGCTTAGAGTCTACAAGGTGAGCACGAGACATCCGCCGCCTTGAAAATTCTTCTCAATTATGTCTTATTTCCTATTCCGAGACATATTCAAACTTGATGTATTATTGATATTACATACTTGTAGATTTTTCTTAGATGCTCTTGTATGACCAGACCAGATACTGGGGCCTATTTCATTTACTTCTGCATTTTCTTATTTAAGTTATAATTATGAGACTTTTGCTATTTTACTTCTTCCACTATTTCTATTATTTATGAATGTTGAGTTAAGGGTTCGCCTACTGAGGTGGGAAAAGTTGGTGCTCGTACGACTTAGCCAAATTGGGTCGTGACAAGTTGGTATCAGAGCCCTAGGTTACCCGGTCTATAATACAAGAGGGTGTCTAGTAGATTCTTGTGGATCGGTACGATGAGCTTCGTACATATCTGGGACAGGCTATAGGACATTTAGGAAACTTCCAATTCTTTCATTCTCTTGTGCGAATTCATTCAAATTGGTATCTAGTCGACTTCAATTGATACATAAATTTTCTTATCTTAATCACCTACGGAGGGTGGATGATGTGCCGGGAATTTTTGCACATCTAATGCTTTTTAACTCTAAGTTTTACTTGTTTTTGAGCAAGTTTATGTTGGTTTGATGTGTTTTGTGTGTTGTGCAAGTATTTTGAAGTTAGAATGGTCGGAAAGCGAAAAAATGAGGAAAAGAAACAATCTGTTCGGATAAGCATAAGGATGGACCGTCAACATGTTCGACGGCCCGTCGAGTTGCCTCCTCGATAAGTTCCTGCGAAGTGGCAATTCATCAGATCATCATCAGATCTTCGACTTGCACCATCGACATGATCGACGGTCCGTCGAAGTGCTTCGACGGTAGAGTTCCTGCAGAGTGATAAAAGTATACTCAGATCGTCGAGCATGTCGACCTCAGATCGTCGAGTTAGTCGTCGAGCATGTCGATGACCGTCGAAGTGCAAAGACGACCCGTCGATGTGCAAGCCGAGATGGAACAGGACTAGGATTGATTATTCCGAGTTTTGACTTGTATAAATACCTGTTTAGGTTTTATTTTTCAGACATCTGGAGTTTTAGACTTGTAGTAATTACTTTTGAGTTGTTATTGCTATTGAAGATTTCCAGACAATTACATTCATTACTTTCAAGTTTTATTCGTAAGTTCAAGACAATAATTCAATTATGCAATCTTCAATCTTTTCCTGTTTTCTTGTTTCCATGAGTAGCTAAACACCTTTACTAAGGTTGTGAACCCAAGGATGGGTGTGTTATGATTGGGGATCGTGAAAGATATACGCATAATGGATTGTTAGGGTTTATTTGTTCTTCGTTTTCATCATATAGTTAGTGGTTGCAAACATTAGCTAACGCCTTAATATTTTAGTTTATTTGGAAAAATAGCTAGGGTTAGGTAAGAACAAATTACAAGAACTCAGGGCTTTAAACATTATTTAATAAATTCACTTAGGAATAAGAGGAATTTACTTGGCATGATTAACCGTTCTTCACGCATACTTCCTTATCTTTGGAAAAAAGCATAGAAAGAAATAATCTTTTCTTGTTGGGAAATAGTTCAGATTCACATAGAGGTTGAGTGCATCCATACAAACAGTCCATTAGAAGTATATCAAGATCGATACCCATGATCATAGACTTTATCTGACGGGGACACAACCTTGGTCCTTTTTACCCATATATTTACAATTTTCAATTTTCAGTCATTTTAAATTATTCCACAAACCAAATCAACTATAAAACCCTTTTCTGGAATACACCAGGACCGCAAGATTAGTACAATACTTGTTTAGTAAATTTTTCACACCATATTATCTATGGGATTCGACCCCAATCTTGTTGGGTTACTATATTTGACCACATCCTTATTATACCATTAATAGGTGTAATTTGAGCGTATCTAATTTTAGCGCCATTGCCGGGGAATACGGTTTTGAAATAACTAAATAGTGTTTACTCTTCTTAAAGACTTTGTCATATTCGAACGCACCTTTTTTGCTACGTTGTAAACCAGGTGATCGTGGCCAACAATGAACTTTCTATCGAGAATGTTTTTGCTGATGAACCAGAAGCAGACGAAGACTTTGCATCTGCAATAATTCAGCCGAGGGTGACTGCTACTACTATCAAGTTTGACAATTCCCTCTATCATATGCTCAAACAAGAGGGATACTTTCGGAATGCAGTCGATGATGACCCTCACCAACACGTAACGAACTTTCTGGATGTGTGCTCTCAGCATATCCAACGGGGTGTGACACAAGAAACTATTCGGCTGAAACTCTTCAAATATTCGGTAGCCGGAGAAGTGAGAAAATGGTTCAGAAAGCTGCCCCGAAACTCTATTGATACATGGGAAGAGATGGTCAGAGTGTTCCTCGGGAAGTGGTATCCTCCGAGTAAAAGAGCTGAAATTCGTGATCAGATCTACGAGTTCATACAACGTAATGGGGAATAACTTTTCGAAGCATGGGAGAGGTACAAACAATATTTGGATAGGAGTCCAAACTATGGTTTTCCAGATCATATTTTGAAGGCGAAGTTCTATAAAGGGTTGGATCCTATGACCCAAGCGATCGCCAATAATGCTGCCAACGGTTGTTTCATGAATAAGTCCTATACTACTATTACTGATATACTTGATAGATTGACTACACATAGCCAAGCATGGCATTCAAGTAATTCTGATGGTCTATCACTTACCGTTGATTCAAAATCTTAAGCTTAAGCAGCTCCCAGCACACTTGAGATATGAGTTCCTTGGTCCGAACAAGACATTGCCAGTGATCATTTCAGCATTATTGACTAAGGAACAGATTGTGTGTTTAGTGGAGATTTTGTGCCAGTACAGACGCGCTATTGGGTGGACCATATCAGACATTCGGGGTATTCCTTCTGGCATCTATGAGCATAAAATTCAGCTAGAGGAGGATAGCAAGCCGAGTGTTGAGCATCAGCGGAGATTGAACTAGAACATGCAAGAGGTCGTGAAAAAGGAGATCATAAAGTGGTTAGAAGCTGGAGTAGTGTATCTGATTGCAGACAACAAGTGGGTAAGTCCTGTTCAATGTGTACCAAAGAAAAAAGGTATCACCGTGGTGCCTAATGCAAATAATGAGCATATTCCCACTCATACAGTTACTGGATGGCGTGTTTACATGGACTATAGGAAGCTGAATACTATCACTTGTAAAAACCATTTTCCCATGCAATTCATTGATCAGATGCTGGATATGCTGGCTGGGAGGTCTTACTATTGCTTCCTAGATGGATACTCAGGCTATAATCAGATCAACATTGCCTTGGAAGATCAAAAGAAGACGACTTTTTCTTGTCCTTATGGGACGTTTGCGTTCAGCCGAATGCCCTTTGGGTTGTGTAATGCACCAGCCACTTTTAAGAGGTGCATGATGTCGATCTTTTCTAACATGGTAGATGTTACATCCCATATTTTCATGTGTTGGAAAGCGTGCGAGTTAAATGATATTAGTAATGGGCATGAGGTTATTCCCCAAGCTTATAGGTGGTTAAAGTGATGGTACACATGTATCGAAGGATTTGAAGTTAAACCAATCGAAGAAAATAAATTTTGTCGAGTTTTAACATTTATTTGAGTGAAATACGGTCCAAGCTATAATACCCCGTATTTTTGGACTAGGAAATTGAACTGTCCAACATGAGCGATTTTACTGAGGTCGTAGGGTTTGGTCATATTCAAACATGTAAATCAAGAACTCGGTGTATAAAAGGATAAAGTCCCAAATTATTTAAGAATTAAAAGTGGAATGACGGTGAGTGGAAATAATATTTTTATTTGTGCCCAAAAGGGCTATGGAATAGTGATATGTCACATAATCATGACGACAAGTACATGAAGTGCGTTAAAAATAATTGATATTAAAGTGAATTGAGATCAAGAAATTAATTATGTGGGTGATTGGTTAAATGTTGGGATAAAGTAAGAGAGTAAGGGACTAATTATGGTATTAATTGGGATTAGTGGCCGAGTATTATTGGTAGGCAGCCACATGGCATTTGTTAGGCAAGGAAAAGTGTCATTAAGTTACACTTGATGAGTCAAAGCACGTGTTGTGCTTGAGTGACACATGGCATGGCATAATGTGTCAAGGTGGCCTAATATTCATGTCATAAAGGCTAAATCACGTTTTGGAAGGGTCAAAAGTAATACATTGAATGAAATACTTGACAAAGCTAAATTCAAGGACTAAAACGTGACCAGCAGCTCAAAAGGTCTCGGTTTGCTTCTATATTCAACACCGTTACTTAATTTTGGTACGAGTTTTGATCAATGCTTCGACTTTGTTGTTCCGTCTTGTCGTGTTGTTGAATCCGGGCTTTCTTCGAAGTAAAGTAAGGTGGAAGAAGAGTAGTTAATGGCATATAAGGTAATAATTCTCCTCTCCATGATATATTTAAATTCATCCCTGTCATATCTAAATTGCAAGATGGGAACTACGAAATTAATTGCGGGAAATCGGATAAGTTATTGTTGTTGTTGTGTGGCCTGTTTTGGAGTGTTTTTTTGAGTGGTGGTGGCTGGATTTCTACGTATTTAGCTTGTGTACGTTTTAGTTGTTGTTGTGGTTCTTGATTTTGAGTTGAGGACATGATAAAAATAACGGAGATGCTGCCAGATTCTTTATAGAAACGAGTTATCATATGATATACAGACGTAGTTGTCATGTGGTATTGCGGACTGTTTTATAAAGGCTCTTGGAGGTTGTTTTGCTTGATTTTCATGGTGACATTTTTTGCTACTGTTGTTATTAATATTATGGTGTATATCATGGGTTGTTGATGGGATGGGAATATCGTGAAACTAAGGTCAAAAGAAGGGAGTTACGCACGCATGGTTATGGATTGTTTTGTAAAGAGGTTGTAAGGACATTTTTGGTATTATTTTGCATGACTATCATGGCTATGGGTTGTTGTTATTTTTTTGTTAATATGTTATTGATATATAGGGATTGATTTGGATATGGATTGAGGTGAGTTATATAGGGGGAACGTTACTTGGATTTCATTAAGCCTTTTGTTAGTTTGGTTTAGTTTAAGAATGGTTCTAATGGACTAATTAAATGCATAATGTGTTGGATATAGAATTACAAATTCGAAGGATAGACGTGGGATGAGTAAGTAAGTGACAAGTTACGTAAAGCTATCCCTTCTTTCTTTTTTTGGCATGATCTTTATGAAACAAACGGGCGACATGTATATGACTCCAAAGAAGTTCCTATTCTTAGAGACACTAGGATGGCTAATGTTCTTGATTCTCAGAACTTACTTTATTATGTCGTGATACGTATCTACGATTTTCTGAGGTTCTATTTAAGATGTTCCATAGTGACATTCGAAGGGTACTTGATATGACTATTGTCTTAATTTTCAAATGATAGTTCATTTTGATTATTCTATTGAGTCTCAGATATGATTTAGTTTGCATATGGTTGCTCACTACTCTGCTCGTGCATGCCGAAATATGTCTTTCACCGAGTCCCGGTCCGGGTATGTTTTCGTGCACAGTTTCACTGCATTGTTCACCGAGTCCCTCACTAGCGGGCCGGGTACGGTATATATATATATGATTATATGATGATGTGATGATATGATGATATGATGATATGATGATGTGATTATGGCGCCAAGGATGGCATATGATGACTTTATTCACCGAGTCCCATAATGGGCCGGGTACGATATATGATATTGATATGCATGATCTACATTTCATAAGGCAAGTGTATTGGTATTTTGAATGTCATACCTATCTCCTGTGATCTCTATTTCGGTCATGATCCTCTTTATTGTATTTCATGCTTTATATACTCAGTACATATCTCGTAATGACCCCCTTTCTCCGGGGGGGGGGGGGGATGCGTTTCATGCCCGCAGGTACAGATACTCGATTCGGTGATCCTCCAGCTTAGGACTTCTGCTTAGCTGTTTGGAGAGCACCATTGTTTCGGAGCCCAGATATTTTGGTGCAGATCTTCTATATAGACTTATATATATATATATATATATATATATCCAGGGGTACGGCAGGACTCTGTCCCGTCATATTTCACTCTTGTACTCTTAGAGGTCTGTAAACATATGTGTGGGTTGTGTATACATTTTGTTCAGCTGTGTCTATACAATGTGCTATAGATATGTTCGTCTGTAGTGGCAGCCTTGTCAGCTTACTTATGGTATTGATATGTAGTTGCAGCCTTGTCGGCTTGCGTATCATATTATGATTTGATCAGTTGTGACTCCTCAGGAGACAGGTTATGTAGATATATACGTATGATGACGTTATGAACCTTTGGAGTTCTTTTGCAAGTTTCCATATTGTTCTTAGATTCAGTTTGACTATATCTAACAGGTATGTATACGAGTGTCCAGCTCGGGCACTAGTCATGGCCCACGAGATTGGGTCGTGACAGTAAAGGACTTCTTGGAGGTATTTATGAATGATTTCTCTATTGTTGGTGATTCGTTTGATGATTGTCTTGACCATCTGGGTCAAGTGCTGAAAAGATGTGAGGAGACGAATCTCGTGCTAAATTGGGAGAAGTGCCACTTTATGTAAAGGAAGGGATCGTCCTCGATCACAAAATCTCTGAAAAGGGAATTGAGGTCGATCAAGTGAAGATAGATGTGATTGCGAAACTTCCTCCACCCAACTCAGTCAAAGGTCTCTGATGTTCCTTAGGACATGTCGGGTTTAACAGGCGCTTCATCAAGGATTTCTCCAAGATTGCTAACTCGATATGCAAGCTTCCTGAAAAAGAGGCTAAGTTTGTGTTTGATGACAAGTGCCGAAAGGCGTTTGATGAATTAAAGGAGCGCCTCACTACTGCTCCAGTGATTGTTACTCCGGATTGGACCTTACCGTTTGAGCTGATGTGTGATGCTAGTGGGTTCGCAATAGGTGTTGTGCTTGGTCAGAGGCACAATAAAATTATGCACCCGATCTACTATGCTAGTAGGACACTTAATGCGGCGCAGATGAGCTACACGGCGACCGAGCAAGAACTGCTTGCAATAGTTTATGCTTTTGAGAAGTTTCGGTCCTATTTGCTGGGGTCAAAGGTTGTGGTGTACACTGACCATGCTGCGTTGAGGTATTTGATGGAAAAGAAGGAAGCTAAGCCGCGTCTGATTTGTTGTTTCCTTTTGTTGCAAGAGTTTGATTTCGAAGTAAAACATCGAAAGGGATCCGAAAATCAAGTCGCAGATCATCTCTCAATGCTTGAAGAAACTGGGGTGCCAGCAGAAGAACTTGACGTTGAAGATGCGTTTCCAGATAAGAAAGTTTTGGTGGTGTCTATGAAGGTGGCACCTTGGTTTGCTGATTTTGCTAACTACTTGGATACTGGTAGCATTCCCGACGAGATAAAATCGTATCAGAAGAAGACGTTTCTGCGGGATGTTCGTCAGTACTATTGGGACGAACCTGTCACGACCCAGCGAGGGTCCGTGACGGGTACCTGGGGCTAACCACCGAGCAGCGCTCATTCCCTTACTCGTCATAGTCATTATACACTTCTTCACCACTCATATACTCATAATTATAAGACAATCATTTTCATTTGAAAACATAATTAATTTTATATACATAAGCCCTTCGGCTAACAAAATAATTATATACACATACAATCATAGCATCGTGAGACCATACTACCCGCACATGCGTATATACGAGCCTCTACTAGAGTACTAGACATATGGACGGGACAAGACCCCGCCGTGCCCAAAATACGCATATATATACACAAAAGAACAATTAAGCACCTCCGGAACACTGGAGTGCTCTCAAACAGCTAACAGCACCTACAAGTCTGGATCAAGCTTACCTCCCTGTCTACCTGTGGGCATGAACACAACGTCCAAAGAAAATGGACGTTAGTACGAACATTGTACGGAGTATGTAAGACATGAATGAAATAAGCACAGTAGAAGAATCATAAACCATAGGAGAAGGATATAACTTGTATGAGTTCTATAGATAAGTACATTTCATAAATATATCGTACATTTACATAGTTATGGAACATGTATCATCATAGCACATATATCATCAAATCATCATCATCATCGTTAACCCACATCCGGGTAACCATCGTATGCCGCCCACTAGTGGTGTTATGTCTGGCCCTCTAGGCATTGTGTAATCATAAGCAGCCCGCATTAGAGGTGACATGTCCTGACATCTAGGCACAGTGTAACCATGAGCAGCCCGCATTAGCGGTGACATGTCCGGCCATCTAGGCACGGTGTAATTATGAGCAGCCCGCATTAGCGGTGACATGTCCGGCCATCTAGGCACGGTGTAATCATATTGTCACATAACCATTCATTTACTTAACACTTTTCATACCTCGCATAAGCATATTATAACTTACATTATTGACCATTTCATAGACATATCATAAATTAGCATCCTTATACATTAATCATTAAAACATACATTAGAACTTGAAGAAGACTATGGCTATGTCGGGGTGACATAAGGTCGTGAACCCCCGCTTATATTATGGAGAAATCATCAACATCATATCTCACCTTGAAGGAACTAACAATTTAAGGTGAGTGTACGCAAGGAGAAGCATCGATGAAAACATACTTCGAATTATTAGCTTCATGGACATCCTTTATTATACTAGGACTTATCATACTTATGTTCATCATCATCATTATCATGCTCGTATCATGTTTCCTTTCTTAATCACGTGCGTATGTAGCTTCGTATATTCGTGGGCTCATAGTCTCCATTGTATAGGAAGATTATGGAAAATTTGAAAGATTGATGCCTTAGAAATAAGGGATTGGTCTTACATACCTTTGTCGTTCACCTACTCTATTGCTTGCTCGTTCTCCTTTAATGCTCATGTCTTTACCTTCAAATGAATTCGCATTAACATTAGCTAGTCGATTACTTAAATGTACTTACTAAGGCTAAAGAAAATTGGGCAGCATTTCCTTTGTTTACACTACTTTTCCCCCTATTCTATATCATCTCCAAATCATCCATGACAACATTCACAATATAATAGATAAGAATCGTCAGTCATCTACATTCTCCGCATTTCGCCATTTCACGCCAACTTCTCCATATTCATGGCCATAGTTCATTATTGCATTTTCTCACATATAATGCTTATTCCATGTTCTAAATGTCTTTCATGACATTTTCGCAATCACAACATATCAATAATCATGACTCAATCCAAACCTTTACCCAACAATGTCACTATTCACATATTCATGACCCATTTCCTATGTCTTTCTAAAATCCAAGTGTTTCAACCTTTCAATACCTTAAACATCATGAAAATATCATAAAATGTACCTTAGATATTGTAGGAACAAGCCTTGAGTGGTATTGTGTTTCTTGCACCAAAACCCTAGTTCACTTCTCTTGAAATTTCTTGGCTTAGATGACTTTAATATGCTTCACACTCTTGATTTTTGTTGGTTTGATGAAATTGATCATCAATTTCCTTTGTGTTGTTGTGGATGAAGAGTAGAGAACATTCTAGAGAGTTCTTGACTTGTGTAGGAGAGAAATGAAATAAAGTGAACTTGGGTCTCCTTTTAATGACTTAAAATCTAATTCCGTCGGGCAATTATACGGTCCGTATAAACTTATACGGTCCGTATAAGTGACCGTGAAATGGACCCTTCAGTTTCTCTTCTCTGTGACCATTATACAACACATTATACGGTCCGTATAAATTTATACGGTCCGTATAAGTGACCGTATAATCTCACCAGTGAGGGACCTTCACTGTGATGGTTCTACGGTCTATTATACGGACCGTATAACATTATACGGACCGTATAATCGATAGTATAACCTATCAGTTCACTGAATCTTATTTTCGTCACTTCGTTTGATCTCCGATCCTTATGGAACCTTCTTAACACTTGTTTAGCACTTCATTAACAATCTAAGGGTTGTTGTAACTCTTCTCCAAAACGTCTTTAACTCTCATTAATTTGATACTCAAAATTCTTGCCCGATACACAACATATAACCTGCTTTCCTTAACAACTTTCTTCCCTTACTTTAAATGTCTTTGAAATCTCGATTAAGGTCATCAAATTCTATTTCTTACTTATCAAAATATCGTATACGTCATACCCTTCGTTGGCCTATTCACTGTACGCTAATGGGAAATTTTCCGAGGTGTAACATTCTTCCCCCCTTTTGGAACATTCGTCCTCGAAAGTTAAGTCATCGCGAATTCTATAACAATTTTGCCAGAGCTTCCCATACAATATGGCACTACCATCCTGTCACAACAACCCATAATAACATTTCCTCACAAGGCCACACACAATAGGAATATAAATTGGCCACACACAACCCATATGCATAAAAGAATAGCATACATACCTCATAATCTCGATGTCTCATCATAGATTTCTTCTTGGGGCTGAAATAAATGCGGATATGTGGATTTCATCTTCTCTTCTGCCTCCCAAGTCATCTCTTCTCGATTGTTATTTCACTATAAGACCTTAACTGAGGCCACTTCCTTATTTCGAAGTCTTCGTACTTGCCTGTCTAATATGGCAATAGGCACTTCCTCATAAACTAGCTTTTCTGTCATCTTAACATCATCTACTGGAACAATCCTCGTAGGATCTCCAACACACTTGCGGAGCAATGAGACATGAAAAACTGGATGGACTAATTAAAGCTCCGAAGGAAAGTCCAACTCGTAGGCTATATGACCCACCTTACGGATAATTTTATAGGGTCCAATGTATCGAGGACTTAATTTCCCTTCCTTGCCAAATCTCATCACCCCTTTCATTGACGACACCTTCAACAATACCCAATCATTAACTTGAAATTCCAAGTCTCATTGGCGGTTGTCCGCATAAGATTTTTGGCGACTCTCGACTGTCAACAATCGATCTCGGATCACTTTGACTTTTTCGACCGGTTGCTGAATCAACTCAGGGCCTATTAGTTGTACTTCTCCTGTTTCAAACCATCCTATTAGGGATCTGCACTTCCTTCCATATAAAGCTTCATACGGAGCCACTTGGATACTGGAATGATAACTATTGTTGTATGCAAATTCTATTAGAGGCCATTGATCATCCCAACTTCCTCCGAAATCTAGAACACATGCTCTTAACATATCCTCCAAGGTTTGAATAGTACGTTCGGCCTGTCCATCGGTCTGCGGATGAAATGTCGTGCTAAGCTTCACTTGGGTACCTAGACCTTCTTGAAAAGACTTCCAGAACTTGGCTGTAAATTGGGCTCCTCTATCTGTAATAATGGAGAGTGGAATACCATGGAGCCGCACAATTTCTTTGAGATACAACCTTGCATAATCTTCCGCTGAGTATGTGGTTCTTACTGGAAGAAAATGAGCTGCTTTCGTCAATCTATCCACAATCACCCATATAGAATCATACTTTCCTCGAGAACGAGGTAACCCCACAATAAAGTCCATGTTGATCACTTCCCATTTCCAAGTAGGAATTTCCATTGCTTGCAATAATCCTCCTGGCTTTTGATGTTCGATCTTTACTTGTTGGCAATTTGGACATTGGGATACAAATTCTTCTATGTCTCTCTTCATGCCATCCCACCAATACATCAATTTGAGATCATGATACATCTTTGTTGCACCTGGGTGAATAGAGTACCAAGAATAATTGGCTTCGTCGCGCAATTCTACAACATTCGGCACACATAGCCTGCCTCGGTATATAAGAATTCCATCCATTGAAATTTCAAATGGAGACTTCTCTTTTTTCATGAACTGTGTCTCTATAATGGCTCAACTGGGAATCTTCATATTGCCGCTCTTTCACTGCCATATCCAAGGACTAAACTTTGGGATTATTAACACTAACTCCTGCACCACCTGAATCGATTAGACGTACTCCAAGGTTAGATAGTTGATGGAGCTCACGAATCAATTCTTTCTTCCCCGAAGGAACTTCACATAAACTGCCCATTGATCGGCGGCTAAGCGCATCAGCTACTACATTTCCTTTTCCGGGGTGGTATAAAAAAATCACATCATAGTCTTTCAACAATTCTAACCACCGCCTCTGCCGCAGATTTTACTCCTTCTGCTTGAAAATGTATTGAAGGCTCTTGTGATCTATGTAGATATCAACATGCACACCATACAAGTAATGTCTCCACATTTTCGATGCATGAATAACTGTAGCTAATTCGAGATCGTGAGTTAGATAGTTCTTTTCATGTTTCTGCAGCTGTCTCGAAGCATAAGCAATAACTTTACCGTGCTGCATTAACACACATCCTAACCCAACACCGGATGTATCACAATACACAACATAACCATCTGACCCTTCTGAAAGTGTTACGATTAGAGCCGAGGTTAATCTATCCTTCAACTCTTGGAAGCTGCATTCACAAGCATCATTCCATTGAAATTTAACTAACTTCTGGGTTAATTTTGTCAATGGGGCTGAAATAGAGGAAAACCCTTCTACGAATCTTCTATAGTACCCTGCCAATCCCAGAAAATTACGAAATTTTGTAGGCGTCGTAGGCCTTGGCCAAGTCTTCACAACTTCAATTTTTTGGATGTCGACTCGAATGCCATTATCTGAGATAACATGGCCCAGAAAGGTCACAGAATTCAGCCAAAACTCGCACTTTGAAAATTTTGCATACAATTCTCGGGCTCGAAGAATTCCAAGAACAATACGTAAATGATCGGCATGTTCTGATTCTGTGCGAGAATATACCATAATATCATCAATGAATACTATCATGAATAGATCCAAGAGTGACCTGAATACACTATTTATCAAATTCATGAACACTGCCGGAGCATTAGTTAACCCAAACGACATCACTCAGAACTCATAGTGGCCATATCTCGTTCTGAAAGCTGTTTTGGGAACATCTTCTTCTCTAACTCTCACTCTATGATAACCCGACCTCAAGTCTATTTTGGAAAATCATTTGGGACCCTGTAGTTGATCAAATAAATCATCAATCCTTGGGAGAGGATATTTTTTCTTTATCGTCACCTTGTTCAATTGCCTATAATCGATGCACATTCGTAGAGAACAGTATTTCTTTCTCATGAACAAGATTGGTGCTCCACACGATGATGAACTGGGTCTAATAAACCCCTTTTCAAGTAAATCCTTCAACTGTTCCTTTAGTTCTTTCAATTCTGCCGGAGCAATTCGATAAGGATGAATGGAAATAGGCTTGGTGTCCGGCACCACATCAATAGCGAAGTCAATTTCTCTTTCTGGAGGAAGGACTAGAAGCTCATCAGGAAATACATCCGAAAATTCAGTCACTACCTGAACGGATTGGAAAGTTGGCGACGTTGCTTCGGTGTCATGTACTCGGACTAAGTGATAAATGTGGCCCTTGGCTATCATCTTTCTTGCCTTAAGGTAGGAAATAAACCTACCTTTTGGAGAAGCCGTATTACCCTTCCATTCAAGTACGGGCTTTCCCGAAAATTGAAATCGAACTATTTTTATTCGGCAATCAACACTAGTATAACATGAAGTCAACCAATCCATACCCATAATCACATCGAAGTCTAGCATTTCCAGCTCAATTAAATCAGCTTTGGTCTGGCGATCGCATATCACAAGAAAACAATTTTTATACACTTGTCTAGCTATCACAGGATCACCAACCGAAGTCGATACCTCAAAAGGCTTAATTGGCTCGGGTTTCACCCCAATATGACCAGCAACATACGGAGTAATATAAGAAAGCGTAGAACCCGGATCTATCAATGCATACACATCATGGGAAAATATAGATAATGTACCTGCAACCACATCCGAGGAGGACTCTAGATCCTGTCGTCCGGTTAAAGCATACATACGGGGCTGAGTGGCACCTGAAGTAGATCCTCCCCCTCTGCCTCTATCTCGACCTGCTGACATCTGGGGAGTCTGCCCTACCGGGCGCACTGAAGAGGAACCAACTGCTGATCCTGTGGGTTGAACCCCACCTCTACCATACCTCGAGGGACAATCTCGCATCAAATGACCAGTCTGTCCACAAACATAGCAAGCATCTGTGCCCTGGCGACATAGCCCCGAGTGTAATTTTATGCACTGGCTACACCTGGCTACACCGTGGAACTGGTGATCTCCTCTGACTATAATCACCCCCAACTGAGAACCCGAAGCTCTCGAACTCTGACTCCGTCCTGAAGAAAAGGAGCAATCAAATCTCCTATCTGCAAATCGTGGAGGCGCACTAGTCACTGACTGGCCTGAATGTCGAGAATAAGTCTGCCTCGATCCCCCTCTATAATCGCTACCTATCCCCATAGATCTGGCCCTCTTGCTTTGCCTTTTATCAATGCCGCGGTCGCCCCATTGCGGATGTCGTTGTCCTTCTAAATTCTGGGCATGGGCTTGTATTCGAGAAATATCCATCCCTTCTTGTAGCGAAGCCGTCAAGCAATCCTTGAATAGATGTGGCCCAAAGCCACTCACAAAGAGATGCACTCTATCTCCCGTGTCAGCCACCATAGTTGGAGCGTATCTAGCCAAGGAATTAAACTGAAGGCTATATTCCCGGGCACTCATGTTTCCTTGTTTCAAATTTAGAAATCTATCCGCTCTATCTCGGTGGACCTCGGGTGGCAAATAATGGCTTATGAAAGCGTCTACAAATTCTTTCCACATGGGAGGAGGCGCATTTTCTTTTCTTGATGCTAGCCAATTATTATACCACAATAGCGCCACATCTCGGAGTCTATATGCGCCAACTCCACAGATTCAGTCTCGGAGGCATGAATAATCCTCAAGGTTCTCAGCATCTCATCAATGAAGCCTTGTGGGTCTTCATCCGGCTTTGACCCAAAAGGATTTAAACTCATAAAATCACGGGCTCTGGTACTAGCTGCCCGATCACTTGTACTCACATTCTGCCACTGTGCCTGGGCGGCAACTAACTGTGTCAATAAATGAATGGCTTCGGTCACTTGTTGACTCGAAGCACCAGGTGGAGGAATTGGAGCTGAAGCTCCCCCTTGTTCTTCCACATTAGGCGGGGTGGAGGAAGTAATAGATGGGGCCTCATTATATGACTCACCCTCTTCTTTATTCATTGGCGGCTCTGTTTCTACCCTCCTTTTTGTCGTAGTCTTGCCCTTCTAGGCGGCTGTATCTTTTCCCTTTGGCGGCATTTCTGAAATCATAACACACTATTAAGAGGGGAAAATCTTATAACACAGCTCTATCGCACGATCTCTTAAGATGAAAGATGGTAATTTTTCCTACATGCCCTGTAGCCTCTTGTTTATTAATGTGGTGTGCAACACACCATAAACAAGACTCTACTAGACACGGCTCGTAGACCCTTCCTAGGACTGAACTGCTCTGATACCACTTTGTCACAACCTAGCTAGGGGCTGTGACGGGTACCCGGGGCTAACCACCGAGCACCGCTCATTCCCTTACTCGTCATAGTCATTATACACTTCTTTACCATTCATATACTCATAATTATAAGACAATCATTTTTCATTTGAAAACATAATTAATTTTATATACATAAGCCCTTCGGCTACAAAAATAATAATATACATATACAATCATAGCATCGTGAGACCATACTACCCATACATGTGTATCTACGAGCCTCTACTAGAGTACTAGACATATGGATAGGACAAGACCCCGCTGTGCCCAAAATACGCATATATATACACAAAAGAACGATCAAGTACCACCGGAATAATGGAGTGCTCTCAAACAGCTAACAACTCTTACAAGTCTGGATCAAGCTCACTTCCCTGTCTACCTGTGGGCAAGAACACAACGTTCAAAGAAAATGGACGTCAGTACGAACATTGTACTGAGTATGCAAGACCTGAATGAAATAAGCATAGTAGAAGAATCATAAACCATAGGAGAAGGATATAACCTGTATGAGTTCTATAGATAAGTACATTTCATACATATATCATACATTTACATAGTTATGGAACATGTATCATCATAGCACATATATCATCAAATCATCATCATCATCGTTTACCCGCGTTCGGGTAACCATCGTATGCCGCCCACTAGTGGTGTCATGTCCGGCCCTCTAGGCATGATGTAATCATAAGTAGCCCGCATTAGCGGTGACATGTCCGGCCATCTAGACACGGTGTAATCATGAGCAGCCCGCATTAGCGGTGACATGTCCGGCCATCTAGGCAAGGTGTAATTATGAGCAGCCCGCATTAGCGGTGACATGTCCGGCAATCTAGGCACGGTGTAATCATATCATCACATAACCATTCATAACTTAACACTTTTCATACCTCACATAAGCATATTATAACTTACATTATTGACCATTTCATAGATATATCATAAATTAGCATCCTTATACATTAATCGTTAAGACATACATTAGAATTTGAAGACAACTATGGCTATGTCGGGGTGACATAAGGTCGTGAACCCCCGCTTATATTATGGAGAAATCATCAACATCATATCTAACCTTGAAGGAACTAACAAATTAAGGTGAGTGTACGCAAGGAGATGCATCCATGAAAACGTAAGCATCGATGAAAACATACATAGAATTATTAGCTTCATGGACATCCTTTATTATACTAGGATTTCTCATACTTATGTTCATCATCATCATTATCATGCTCGTATCATGTTTCCTTTCTTAATCACGTGCGTATGTAGCTTCGTATATTCGTGAACTCATAGTCTCCATCGTATAGGAAGATCATGGAATATTTGAAAGATTCATGCCTTATAAATAAGGAATTGGTCTTACATACCTTTGTCGTTCAACTACTCTATCTCTTGCTCGTACTCCTTTAATGCTCACGCCTTTACCTTCAAAAGAATTCGCATTAACATTAGCTAGTCGATTACTTAAATGTACTTACTAAGGCTAAAGAAAATTGGGCAGCGTTTCCTTTGTTTACACAACTTTTCCCCCTATTCTATATCATCTCCCAATCATCCATGACAACATTCACAATATAATAGATAACAATCGTCATTCATCTACATTGTCCGCATTTCGCCATTTCACGCCAATTTCTCCATATTCGTGGCCATAGTTCATTAATGATTTTCTCACATATAATGCTTATTCCATGTTCTAAATGTCATTCATGACACTTTCACAATCACAACATATCAATAATCATGACTCAATCCAAACCTTTACCCAACAATGTCACTATTCACATATTCATGACCCATTTCCTATGTCTTTCTAAAATCCAAGTGTTTCAACCTTTCAATACCTTAAACATAATGAAAATATCATAAAACTTACCTTAGATATTGTAGGAACAAGCCTTGAGTGGTATTGTGTTTCTTGCACCAAAACCCTAGTTCACTTCTTTTGAAATTTCTTGGCTTAGATGACTTTAATGTGCTTCACACTCTTAATTTTTGTTGGTTTGATGAAGTTGATCATCAATTTCCTTTGTGTTCTTGTGGATGAAGAGTAGAGAACATTCTAGAGAGTCCTTGACTTGTGTAGGAGAGAAATGATATAAAATGAACTTGGGTGTCCTTTTAATGACTTAAAATCTGATTCCGTCGGGCAATTATACGAACACTTATATGGTCCGTATAAACTTATACGGTCCGTATAAGTGACCGTGAAATTGACCCTTCAGTTTCTCTTCTCTGTGACCATTATACGACACATTATATGGTCCGTATAAATTTATACGGTCCGTATAAGTGACCGTATAATCCCACCAGTGAGGGACCTTCACTGTGATGGTTCTGCGGTCTATTATACGGACCGTATAACATTATACGGACTGTATAATCGACCGTATAACCCATCAGTTCACTGAATCTTATTTTCGTCACTTCGTTTGATCTCCGATCCTTATGGAACCTTCTTAATAATTGTTTAGCACTTCATTAAAAATCTAAGGGTCGTTGTAACTCTTCTCCAAAACGTCTTTAACTCTCATTAATTCGATACTCGAAATTCTTGCCCGACACACAACATATAACCTACTTTCCTTAACAACTTTCTTCCCTTACTTTAATGTCTTTGAAATCTCGATTAGGGTCGTCAAATGTTATTTCTTACTTATCAAAACATCGTATACGTCATACCCTTCGTTAGCCTATTCACTGTACGCTGATGGGAAATTTTTTGAGGTGTAACAGAACCATACTTATTCAGAACTTGTGCTGATAACATTATTCGGCGTTGTGTCCCAGAGAGTGAGGTATTGGAGATTCGGAAGGCTTTCCACGACTCTACTGTTAGGGGACATCATAGTGGTACGAGGACTGCTGCAAAGGTCCTCGAATATGATTATTATTGGCCCACTCTCTTTCATGATGCTAATCTGATGGTGCGTTCTAGTGATCAGTACCAAAGGCAGGGGAATATTGGTAGGAGGCAAGAGATGCCTATGAACTTTGTAATGGCAGTTGAAGTGTTCGATGTTTATTGATTTTATGGGTCCCTTTGTAAGATCTTGTGGCATGAAATACATCATGGTGGCTGTTGATTATGTCTTCAAATAGGTAGAAGTGGTGGCCTTACCTAATAATGAAGCCAAGAGTGTCATGGGATTCTTGAAAAAGAATATATTTACTCGTTTTGGTACCCCAAGGGCAATAATCAGTGATGGTGGTTCTCACTTTTGCAATAAAGCCTTTGCGGGATTGATGGAGAAGTATGGAGTAAGGCATAGGGTGGCAACCCCGTATCATCCTCAAACAAGCGGTAAGTTGAAGTCTTTAATCGGGAGATAAAGAGTATTTTAACCAAGACGGTGAATGCAAACATAACTGATTGGGCCCCGCAAGCTCGATGATGCTCTATGGGCTTACCGGACTGCCTTCAATACTCTGATTGGGACTTCACCCTTCAAGCTAGTTTTTGGAAAGGCATGTCACCTGCCAGTTGAACTTGAACATAAATCCATGTGAGCCTTGAAGAAGCTGAACATGAATTGGGAAGAAGTTACCAAACTCAGGTTGTTTCAGCTCAATGAGATGGATGAGTTCCGCTATCAGGCATATGAAAGTGCAACGCTATACAAAGAGAGGATGAAGCAATATCATGACAACAAAATCCTGAAGTGGGAATTCTACAAGGGTAACCCCGTCTTGCTGTTTAATTCTTGATTGAAGCTGCTTCCGGGCAAATTGAAATCACGGTGGTCAGGTCCCTTTGAAGTGGTAAGTGTCTTACCCCTTGGAGCTATTGAATTGAAGTCCGAAGACGGAACTCAAACATTTAAGGTGAACGGGCAGAGGGTGAAACACTACCATGGTACGATTCACGGAGATAGGATTGTGGACCGATATCGGTTGAAGCACCTTGGGACAAATGCTGAAGCGGCGAGTTCCGTCGTGCTGCGGCGTTAAATTAAGCGCTTATTGGGAGGCAACCCAAGTTTAAAATTCTGTAATTTTTTTTTGTAGGTTTTAGATTTTTTATTTTTTTACAGGTGTCAAGAGCGCAGGAACTGAAACTCAAAAAAACCAGCAAAGTTACACCAGAGCACAAAGACGGGCCATCGACATGTCGAAGGACTGTCAATGTGCAATGATGGTATGCAGAGCTGAGATTCTGAGGCTTAGAAATTGCTCATTTTCATGTAAGTAAATTGACGAGCATTTCGACGGACCGTCGACACGTTCGACGAGGCCGTCGAAGTGCTCGTCAACAGGTCAATCCTTTTCTTTAATTTTCTTGTCGTCTTTACCCTTTTCCAAAAACTTCGAAAAATTATTAAAGGGCAACAACCGCGTTCTAAAAGAAGGCACAAAGCAATTATAAGGGCAGAGCAGTTATTTCCTCGTTCTTCAAATTCCTAAACCCCCGCCACATTAAGCCATAACCTCCATAATTTCCTCCATAACTTCCCATTAAATTCTCCACCTTCCTTCACAAATTAAAAGAACAAATTGCCCCATTCTCATATCCACTCACAACTGAAACCCTCTGCCCTTGAATACGAAAATCTACCACCTTGGTTTTTAATATTTGAGTCAAGTGTTCTTCTACTTCTTCACATAAACAGGTATGATGAGTTAAGTTCTACCCTTTCTTGGTTTTAGTGTTGGTATCTGTTCGAAAATTGCTAAAAGAGATACCTAGGTTTCCTAAATTAATTGAAAAATTGGATTTTGGGACCTAGGGTGTATTTGATGGTATTGACATATGTTGGGTATGCTTTTAACTATGATACATGGGTAATATCAGTGATGTGAATACTAAGGGTAGAGATTATGACTTAGGGTTTGTATTTGTTGAATGAAATCTATTCTTGAATTGGAAAAATTGTGAAATTGTGGTTGGGGGAAGGGACTTTTGGTATGATTGGTGTTAGATGGAGTCATGGGGACGAGCGTATCATGCTCCCATTAACTCGATCGGCATTTTGATCAACTTGTTGGTTCATTATGCCCGCCAATGGTCCGAAAAAGAGAAAGTCTATCAAAACATGGTGCTTAAGGAATGAAGTCTGAGTAACTCCAACTGGTCGGAGGGTATTTCGATTAAAAATCTCGGTTTGAAATCGTTATACCCACCAAACAAAACCTGGATAATGGCCTAAAGACCAAAAATTTGAAAATGAGGGTGACGTCTGAGTAACCCAAAGCCCCAAAACCCCAAATGTGCAAAATAGTGGAAAATTGGTTCTCTGATTGATTGAAATGGAAAACGCAAAACTGAAACAAGTTCTGATGTTTGTCAACTGTTGGTAACTAATGCAGGGCCGTAAACATGTTGATGGTACCATCGACAGGTCGACGGACCCGCTTTTCACAAAGACGGTCCCGTCGAGCTAATTAACGGTCTGTCGACAGGTTCGACGGTTCGTCAAAGTGCATCGACGGTCTACAGAACGTGTTGATTTCACTTGTACGAATTAACTAGATTATGGATTTTGATTATTACAGGTATGGCGCCACCCAAGTTGAAAACCACCCGAGGGGGTGGCTCGACGCAAACTCAAAGATCAGCGAGTTGGAGGAGGCCCAGTGGCCAACCTACATTTAGAGACGAGAGGTCGGATGACTAGCCTGAGGTTATGCTAGTGAAGTATAACAGGGCTGCTCCTCCCCCGTGGAACAGACAGGTCACAGTACCGGCTTCTACACTTCCCAGTCTGACGAAGAGGAATCATCTACATCTGGGTCCGGTGATGGATCCGAGGAGGAGGGATCAGAGGCTGCATCTGGAGATGCCTCACCTGCTGCACTAGCATAGTCTACTAAGGATGCTGCTCAGTCCTCTCAGGCACATTCTAGATCCCAGATCCGTCAGAGCTCACAGCCTAGTGATGATGAGGCTGATACTGATACTGATGCTGAGGCGGCTAGGGCTCGGGAACTTAGAAGCAAGAGGAACGAGGATCGTTTCACTGTTGAGGGTGCCAGGAAATTATATGAATATCGCATTGAATTGAAGGGTGACGACACTCAGCATTAGAACCGCACCATAAATGAGGAGCAGCGTGTTACACCTCATAACATTTTCCATTGATGCACAAATAAATAGGCTAGTGAAGAGTACGAGCATACAATATTCCTATAAGTAAGAAATGACATACGATGACCCTAGTTTAGAATTCAAAGATGTCAGAGATGGGGGAGAAAGTTGGCCAAGAGAAGGCAAGGTATACGATAGGTATCGGAAAGGAAATATGAGTAACGAGTTAATGAGGATTTAATGATGTCTTGGAGAAAAGTGATAACGTCCCTTGGATTGTTAATGAGGTGTTAAACAAGTGTTAAGAAGATCCCATAAGGATTGGAGATCAAACGAAGTAGCAAGAACAAGTTCAGTGGACTGATGGGTTAGACAGCTCATTATACGGACCATATAAGGTTATACGAACCGTATAATGGACCGCAGAACCATCATAGTGAAGATCACTCACTGGAGGGACTATATGGTCAGTTATACGGCCCGTATAATGGACCGTATAATGGTCACAGAAAAGGGTTGATGAAAGGTCCATTTCACGGTCCCTTATACGGACCGTATAATGTTATACGACCCGTATAATGGACCATATAATTTCCCTGACAGATCAGATTTTGGGTTATTAAAAAGGGGACCAAGTTTATTATTTCATTTCCACATTTCACCCCTTCTCTCTAAAACATCTCTATACATTTATTTCACACAAATTCAAGAGATATTAGTGATCATCTACATCAAACTAAGTGAATCAAGTGTAAGGAACCCATTAAAGTTCATCCAAATTAAGAAATCCAAGTGAAGGTGAAACTAGGGTTTTGCTCAAGTGAAGCATTTTCAACCAAGGCTTGTTCCTACAACATCTAAGGTAAGATTTATGGTATTTCTATGTTTTTTAAGGTATTTGAGAGTTGAAACACTTGGATTGTACAAGGATGTAGGAAATGGGTCATGAACGTGGGAATGGTGTCACTTTTGAGTAAATGTTTTGATTGAGTTATGATTCTTGATGCATTATGATTATAATCAAGTTATAAATGACGTTGAGAACATGGGATAGGCAATATATGTGAATGAACGTAGTAGTGTGTAATGACCATGGATATGGGTGAATGGAAGCGAAGTGAGAAATATAGATAATGTGGATGAATAAAGACTATTGTTATGATATTGTGAATGTATTATTGACGTTTGGGAGTTGATATACGTTATGAAGAAATGTAGTATAAATAAAGGAGTCGCTGTCCGATTTTCTCTAGTTTTAGTCATATATGCTAGCTATCGATTTCTAATGATAGTATAGCTTTAATGAAGGTAGAAACGCGAGCGTTGAAGGAGAACGTGCAAGTGGAAAATAGTTGAACGGAAAGGTATGTAAGGCTAACCCTTCTTTCATAAGGCATGGTTCTTTGGGCACACATCCAAATCTTCTATAAGTCTATGATGTCTTTCAAATGACTCGATCTTCCGAGCTATTGAGCTCACGATTCTTTATATGCTACGATTGTACTAAGTTCCTCATATAACGAGTAAGCCTATAAAGATAGATGTAGTGAATGACGATGATAGTGATAACGATAATGATAACGACGATAGTAGCAATGACGATAATGATGACGATGATGATAGTAATGATAATAGTAAAAAGGCTTATGAGCTATTATGTATGTGTATTTATGTATGACTATTATGGAACCCCGAGCTTATATGGCCGGGTAGAATATGTATATGATTATGTAACGCGCGCACACCTCTGCAGATGGTACGGATAACCCTGAAGCCTTGGTAGGGCCAGGTAGATGTAACCCTAAAGCCTTGGTAGGGCCAAGTATGTGCAACCTTGAGCCTTGGTTGGCCAAGTATGTATGGAACATCGATCCTTCATGGTCGAGTATGCTATGCAAATGCTATGTATATGATATGATTATGTGTATGATATAAATATGAGTATGAATATGAATATGACACGAATATGAATAAGATTATGTATATGAATACGGCGATTAACGCAACGTAAATGAGTACGGATACGGATATGGATGTATGCACATAAATACGCGTTAGAAATGGAAAGTTCCTATGAAAGGCAAGTAAGTACCCATGATGATGATATTACTATCCCCCATCCTATGCTATTTCTCATGTTGCTTATTATGCTTCTATATTGATACTGACCATGATTTACATACTCGGTACATTCATCGTATTGATGTCCTGTTGTTGTGGTCGCTGCGTCATTCCCGCAGGTGCATAGGGAGACAGACTTGATCCATATCTATATTCACAGAGACTACATAGCGGTGCTCCATTACATTCGGAACTATAGCCTTTGGGTACTTATTATTTTGTGTACATAATTATGGGCATAGTGGGGTCCTGTCCCGCCTATATGATATGTTATACTCTCCTTAGAGGCTCATAGACATGTGTCTATGGTTAGATATGTTTGGACTTGTCGGCCTATATTTTGTATATCATTTTGTAGCCTTGTCGGCTTATGTACATGGGTATGGCATAGATGCAAATGTTGACATAAAGGTGTTATCGTTCAATGGGACTAGTATGATGGATGAATAGAAATATATGTTTTATCATGTGGCTCACCTAGATGTAAGAGTAAGTGTATGGTAAGGGGTGCTCGGTGTCACGACCCAACCCCGTGGGCCATGGCTAGTGCCTGGACTAGACACCCATATACGAACCTGCTAAATATAGTCGGACTAACACTAAGGACAATATGGGAACTTACAAAAACAATATGACAATCTGTAAACAATATGAAAGCAATATGACAATCTGTAAAAGCCCGCTGTAAACTCATCACGTCATACATCAAAAGAACCCGTCTCTTGAGAAACCACAGCTAACCAAACATAAAAATATACGCAAGCCGACAAGGCTGCCACTACATCCGGTACGATACGCAAGCCAACAAGGCTTCCACTACAGACGGGAATATCCTTAGCAAATCATATAGACACAGCCAAACAAACTTATACACAACCCACACATATGTCTACAGACCTCTAAGAGTATCAGAGTGAAATACGATGGGACATGGCCCCGCCGTACCCCTGGATATATACGTAAGTCTATATAGAAGATCTGTACCCAAAATATCTAGGCTCCGAAACAATGGAGCTCTCCAAACAGCTGAGCAGAAGTCCTAAGCTGGAGGATCACCAAGTCGAGTATCTGTACCTGCGGGCATGAAACCCTCCGGAGAAAGGGGGTCAGTACGAGATATGTACTAAGTATATAAAGCATGAATTACAATAAAGAGGATCATGACTGAAATAGGGATTACAGGAAACAAGTATGACATACAAAATACCACTAAGCTTGCCTTATGAAATGAAAATCATGCATATCAATATCGTATATGATATCCGGCCCACTATTGGACTCGGTGAATAAAGTCATCACATACCATCCTTGGCGCCATAATCACATCATCATATCATCATATCATCATATATATATATATACCGTATCCCAGCCCTCTAGTGATGGACTCGGTGAACAATGCAATGAAACTGTGCACGAGAACGTACCCCGGCCCGGGACTCGGTGAAATATATATTGAGGCATGCACGAGCAGAGTAATGAGTAACCATATGCAAACCAAATCATATCTGAGACTCAATAGAATAATCAAAATGAACTATCATTTGAAAATCAAGACAATAGTCATATCAAGTACGCTTCGAATGTTACTATGTATTATATCAAAATAGGACGTATGGAATCATAGACACGTAATAAGACATAATAAAATAAGTTCTGGGAATCAAGAACATTAGCCATCCTAGTGTCTCTAAGAATAGGAGCTTCTTTGGAGTCATATACACGTCGTCTGTTTGTCTTATAAAGATCATGCCAAAAAGAAAGAAGGGTTAGCTTTACATACCTGTTCAACCTCCTATTGGCTACGCTTATGCGTCCGAGCTCGTAAGTCTACATTTAAGAGGATTTACACTAACGTTAGCCTCTTTATCACACACTTATTCAAAGTTTCAAATCAAACTATTCTATATTCTACCGAAAATCGGGCAGCATTTTCCCTATTTATATGCCTACCCCGAATTCTCAATTCAACAACCAACAATAATCACAACAATACCAACATTAACCATAATATTTCCAACTCCAAAATACTTCATAGAACAGCCCACACGCTGTTTTTCAACTTCCATAACTAATCAACTCAGTATACAATTATTTAGCCGCGCTTTCTTCGTAAATAAATAGGTATTAACACAAATAGAAAGAGATTCATACCTTTACCTCGATAATAATGCTATATCTTCATCCCTCCACCTTGAACTTAAGCCACAACGCCTCAATACACACTTTTGTGGTTGCAACTATACACCGTCTGAACCGGGATTTGGGAATTATACCTGGTTTTGGGCTACAAAGTTGGTCTTTGGAATGTTGGGGAAGTTTTTGGAGTATTTGAGTAGTTTTTGGTGTGTTTGGGACCAAATGATGGGGTATCCCCCTTCTATAGAACGGTCCAGGTTCTGCCTGAACCGACTTACTTTTCCTTCAGCGCGTTCGCGCTGGTTTTTTTTTTTTCTGACTGTACCTTCGTTCAGTAAAAAGGTCATAAATCTTGATCCCAATATCATGTGAGGGCCCACGAACTATGGTTGAAAATATATTTCAATTATCTACAACTTTAATTCTTTATGTGTTTCCAAATTCCAAACCTATAATATCGTTTTGTCCCCTCCAAGTCAGATTATCCGAAAATGTTTCCTTTAATCGTCCTTTTAGAGGGCTTATGCCCATATTTGGCTTAAGAGTCCTTCTTAGGACTTGTTCAACTTTCCATGTACTACTCATATATCTCTTTATATGTCCCTTATAAAACTCCGGTATGTGGGCCCCACTTAGCTTGCAGCAACGAGGGCTTTTCGTCAAGTAACATATGAACTAATTCACACAACATGGTCTCCTAATGCCTTACATAGGTTATTATTACATTCTTATAATACAACCTTCATTCGAAATCTGGGCCTCGAAATTGTCCAGCGCGTTCGCGCCTCATGGTGGCGCGTTCGCATTGTGTTGGCCCTTGGACTTCTGCGCATTCGCGCTGTGTTGGCCCTTGGCCTTCTGCGCGTTCGCGCTGTGTTGTCCCTTGACCTTCTGCGCATTCGCGCAAACCATTTTCCTGGTCTGCCAGCCCGACTTGTAACGTCCATATCTCCTTACCCCGATATCCTATTGAGGAGCGGTTTGTTGCGTTGGAAACTAGACTTCCAGAACTTCACTTTAGACTTTTTTTTCACTTCAAAACTCTTAATATACAAAAACCTATTCTTTCTTCGAATTAGGCCAAAATTTCCGTACCAACCCTTGCCCAACTTTCCTTTAAAGCCTCGGAAGCTTAATCTCCTTAATTCACTGGTTTTCCAATCCTCCTATAACCTATTACGCGAACTCAGACTCTTATAATCGTAACACGAGCACCTATAATCTTATATCTTCTCTACAGTAACTCCGATGTTTGCAATTGAGTAGCTAATAACTCACGAATCTCAACGTATAGAAGTTACGGGGTGTAACATCCTTCCTCCCTTAGAAGCATTCGTCCTCGAATGTTGCAGTATTGCCAACCCACGACACCATCTTTGATTCCTTAGAACCGTTATCCTTCCTTTTGGGTCTGATCATCGTTTGCTTAGACTTTATCTTGGTTCAGTCTCTTCTCACCTTCCCTTAACTCTTTCATTGCTTTCAGTCAGCCTCTTTCACTTCTTTGTCTTCATGTACATGGTCGGAAATTAACTAGCATCTTGATTTTATTTTGTCTCCATTATTGTAGTCTTGACTTATCGTGCCATAACTATTCATCGGCCTGTAAGTATCCTCTTTTTCTCGCTCCTTGTTTCCCTACTAGTGGGCAATTACCTTGCTCATATACGACGCACTCTTTGCATTTATCTCTTCAGTACCATCTCGGACTGTCCTTTTTATACCTGTTGATCTTGGATATACACTACATTGACTCCTTGTAGTTCATTGGTTAGCTTCATTAGTCCTTACGTCCTTGTCACCATCTCTCTTAATCCGATATTCTAAATATTTGTTCAATCATGACTTTGTCGCTAACGAGTATAATGGTTAGGTGCCTTTCCAAGGCCAGTTATATCAATATCCAAAATACGTATATACATAATGGTTCTTCACCCTTTACTATCTTTCACAGTGCAGTTACACTTATGGCAATCTTATAATCCGAGCTCAACCTAAATCCCTAGGGCTCTTGCCACAATTCTTACTCCATTACGACCCTCTTACAACATATATATCTAGCTTTGATTTCTTTGTACCAGCGATCACTTTGTCAGTCGTCATTCCTTGTTGACTTTCTGACGTGGCTTTTTGCAATTATAGTTGGGCATAGCTTCACGCTAACGGTTCATGTAATTCCATATCACATGCTCTCATGTTCAGTATGATTAGCGATCCATGAAGTGTTTTCAATATGCGGTGAAATAATTTATTTTCATTCGCAGGAGCATCGTTCTTTCTTTCCTTCAAAATTTTCCAAACTACCAATCGTTGTTACTTTCGTCGTTGTCATCCGAAATGTCCTTTGGATTTGTCATCCTCTCCATTATCCTTCGTGAACTTTGCTTGCAAACCTTTCTTGCTCTCTTTATTACCCTTTAGGATGTGCCGCTGCACACTTAGGTACGGTGCAATTTTTGCCCGATATAGGGGTTTCAAACCATGGTCTAGAAATATCGTAGCTCATGTCGGCGTGAAGCATTCCCTTGAGTTTTCTTCCATACTTTCTTTCTACGTCTGCCTCCTAGAACACTTATTTTCTGTTCGTTTCTGTTTCTTTCTGGTACCTTTCTGATATGTCGATACGCCTCAAACTTTGGCCTTGAGCTAATAAATTTCTTCTTTTGGGGCTTGAGAACGTCATAGCTCCTTTCAAGTCTAGTATGTTCTTCCCCCCTTATTAAGAAGGTCCTTATACGTCCATATCCTTCGAGTACCCATCACCTTCGACAATTATGTGCCGCCCTTCACGATCTTCTTAAAATTGGAGTTCCTTCATCGCATGGTTTGACTTATCTATCTTCTTGCTAGTCACACTCTTGTATCCAATCGGAATACTTATAAGGCTATCCAATTCTGATGCCTTCTCTTTTGTCTTTTCATTCCTCTATCTTTTATGACTAACGGTGTCCTGGACCCACAAGTTAATGGGGACATCGAGATTTACCACGTCCCTTTTATGAAGTCTTCGATTATGCCTTACTCCTCGTCCCTTTTTCCGACTTTGCCCATAACATGTCTAAAACCTCTTACCCTGAGTTCTCCTTCCATTTATGTCTATACTATACCATTTTTTTTAACATTTCCATACTCTTCCATCCACTACCAGCCCTTTCACCCGCTTAGCTCACTTACTCATAATCCTTCTTAACTACGCGTTTGTGTTGCAGCTGTGCATCCAAGTTTTTCGAGTGTTCTGCTAATTTTGCTCTTAACACAGAATTCTTATAGTTTACAACCTCTCTGTCCTCGTTCATCGAACCTTTATTTCTATCCTCGTTCATCGAACCTTTTCTATCTTTATGATGCTACGGCCGAGCGGTATCCCATGCGCGTTCCTTATATTTCATTCTATTTCCTCTATGATCAAATCTCTCGGTCCTCACATTAATTCATGCCATTAGTTGTCTAATTAATTGTGTTACTCATCATCCTTGTTCTTTCCTCGATGAGTAATCGGTTTCCTACCGCCAATTCATTAAAGTATCCTTCTTACTCTCATGGTTAAATATTTCCAGTTACTTTCCTCCTAAATACTCTCCTTTTCCTTCGTTCAGCCCATTGGTATACCTTTCCTACTTTCATCCTTAGCCTTCCTTGGGTTTCTTCATCCTCGAGCACCTTTTTTCTCTTGTTATTTGTAGTATCGGCTCTGGAGTCCGTGAAATATTACTTTAAACGCGCAAATCCGTTTTATTCTTAAGTCGTCTTTTTAGGAAAGCTTCTCTATATCCGAGGAAACCATATCAATATGACTACACATTTATCCCATTGTATACCTCGCAAGAGCTGAAAATCTCTTAGTATCGTTGCAAGGCTTAATCAATCTTTCTCTTACTTCACATTCCTTGTCGTGGTCACTATCCTTTTAGCCCCACTTATCGAATTCGGTTCTCGAGCCCCACCATTCCTCTTTTGTTCCATACTACCACACTTTATCCGTTTCACATACCTACCTTCAAATTCTTTTTCCAAAAAGTCTCGTGCTTTGCCCGTCGTCCCTCTTGGAGGCTTCACTCACTCATGTTTCTTACTTTTTACTTTTTCCGACATTTGATCTCCTTACCTTCCTTATACTCACTTTCCCCTTTTTCCAGATGTCATTTCCCTAGGACATTGCAGTTCTAGCCTGTGGTGACGATAACATCAGCCTACCTTGTAACATTCTTTTGTCACTTGAACTTTATCACCCTATTCGTTCAATGCCTTCAATATACCGCAACGCCGGTTGCTGGGATACACATACCCGTTGATACAGTCACATATGGGATATCATACGCATTCATATATATGTATTCAAACGCCACGCTTACAAAGTATTTCCAAATGCTACTTAAACCCATCCTAGTCCTAGAGTTGTGATGCACCCTTTTTTTTTTCTCTTCACCAGTCTAGTCTGCCTCGTCCTACGCGACCTCTTAAGGTTTCTAACCACTCCGCATACTGTAATTTACCTTAGGCTACTCTAGCTTCTCATTTGTCTCTCGTGTCTGAATTTATAGAACTTTTAGTACAATTCCCAGGGGGTCACCCATCCTAACATTTCTCTCACCCCAGCACGCTTAACCTCAAAACTTTGATGAATTCCGGTGCGTAAATGCTTGTATAATCGCATCCACCTCACCGCATGACCTTCATCACATTATTTGGAACAAGTTGAAGTCTTAACAGATTCCAAAACATTCTCGTAACGTGTCTCCCTCCGAATTAGAAAGGGTCTTTTACTCTTCTGACTATGAAATTACTATTTTAGCCTTTTCAATCCTCAATATTCACCTTCCATCTGTATGTACGACTACCTTTCATCCTGGGTTTCCAGATTCCCAATAGTGGCGAACACACCTTCGCCGCCGTTACTTATAAATACTCGGTTATCAGCCTCTTTGGATTTCTGCTCGCTTCTCTAATATAATAATCTACAGCCGAACTCATTTGTCGACCTTCCCTGAATCCCCCAATAGACCTTGCTCTTACTAAACCTAGAATGTAAGCCATTTTAATCCTTCGGACTGCTAATCGTCTTTCTCACAATCATTTTTTATGCCATGCCAAATCCATAACTCCTCTAAAACAACGCATCCCACTTATTGTCTATTTACGATATTTCTTTTTCACACTTCCTTCTGTTAGGTGTACCTAACTAAATGACCTGATTTTGAAAAAATTCTGGCTGAGTTTCCTTTAAACTTCTCACTACCCAAAACCTGCATGCAGCAATTACCAGCAATGCCTCACAGGGCATATATATATACGACATATTCCAGCCACCCAGGGCTACCAATTTCAGGTAAAAGAAAAAAAATATCAAAACTTACCTCTGCGACTTCCCATATCATCACTCACCTTCTCCCGTCGATACTGTGCTTCTACTGAGATCAAACGTTAGTATAAAGAATCTCATTTTCTGTGACTTGGCTCTATCGCACGATCTAAGACAGAAAGAAGGTGAATGATTCCTAGATGCCCTGCAGCCTCTTATTCATAAGTGTGGCCGGCTTCACACCCATAAACAGGACTCCACCGGACATGGTCTGTAGACAACCCCTAGGACGAACTGCTCTGATACCACTTTTGTCATGACCCAACCCCGTGGGCCATGACTAGTGCTTGGACTAGACACCCATATAAGAACCTCCTAAATATAGTCGGACTGACACTAAGGACAATATGGGAACTTGCAAAAACAATATGACAATCTGTAAACAATATGAAAGCAATATGACAATCTGTAAAAGCCCGCTATAAACTCATGACGACATACATCAAAAGAACCTATCTCTTGAGAAGCCACATCTAACCAAACATAACAAAATACGCAAGCCGACAAGGCTGCCACTACATCCGGTACGATACGCAAGCCAACAAGGCTGCCACTACAGACGGGAATATCCTTAGCAAATCATATAGACACAGCCAAACAAACTTATACACAACCCACACATAAGTCTACAGACCTCTAAGAGTATCAGAGTGAAATACGACGGGACAAGGCCCCGTCGTACCCCTGGATATATACGTAAGTCTATATAGAAGATCTGTACCCAAAATATCTAGGCTCCGAAACAATGGAGCTCTCCAAACAGCTGAGCAGAAGTCCTAAGCTGGAGGATCACCAAGTCGAGTATCTGTATCTGCGGGCCTGAAACGCAACCCCCCGGAGAAAGGGGGTCAGTACGAGATATGTACTGAGTATATAAAGCATGAATTACAATAAAGAGGATCATGACTAAAATAGGGATTACAGGAAACAAGTATGACATTCAAAATACCAATACGCTTGCCTTATGAAATGAAAATCATGCATATCAATATCGTATATCATATCCGGCCCACTATGGGACTCGGTGAATAAAGTCATCACATACCATCCTTGGCGCCATAAGCACATCATCATATAATCATATATATATATTGTATCCCGACCCTCTAGTGAGGGACTCAGTGAACAATGCAATGAAACTGTGCACGAGAATGTACCCCGGCCCGGGAGTCGGTGAAAGATATATTGAGGCATGCACGAGTAGACTAGTGAGCAACCATATGCAAACTAAATCATATCTGAGACTCAATAGAATAATCAAAATGAACTATCATTTGAAAATCCAGACAATAGTCATATCAAGTACGCTTCGAATGTTACTATGGATTATATCAAAATAGGACGTATGGAATCATAGACACGTAATAAGACATAATAAAATAAGTTCTGGGAATCAAGAACATTAGCCATCCTAGTGTCTCTAAGAATAGGAGCTGCTTTGGAGTCATATACACGTCGTCTGTTTGTCTTATAAAGATCATGCCAAAAAGAAAGAAGGGTTAGCTTTACATACCTGTTCAACCTCCTATTGGCTACGCTTATGCGTCCGAGCTCGTAAGTCTACATTTAAGAGGATTTACACTAACGTTAGCCTCTTTATCGCACACTTATTCAAAGTTTCAAATCAAACTATTCTATATTCTACAGAAAATCGGGCAGCATTTCCCCTATTTATATGCCTACCCCGAATTCTCAATTCAACAACCAACAACAATCATAACAATACCAACATTAACCATAATATTTCCAACTCCAAAATACTTCATAGAACATCCCACACGCTGTTTTTCAACTTCCATAACTAATCAACTCAGTATACAATTATTAAACCGTGCTTTCTTCGTAAATAAATAGGTATTAACACAAATAGAAAGAGATTCATACCTTTACCTCGATAATAATGCTATATCTTCACCCCTCGACCTTGAACATAAGCCACAACGCCTCAACACACACTTTTGTGGTTGCAACTATACACCGTCTGAACCGGGATTTGGGAATTATACCTGGTTTCGGGCTAAAAAGTTGGTCTTTGGAATGTTGGGGAAGTTTATAGAGTATTTGAGGAGTTTTTGGTGTGTTTGGGACGAAATGAGGAGGGGTGCCCCTTTTATAGAACGGTCCAGGTTCTGCCTGGACCGACTTACTTTTCCTTCAGCGCGTTCGCGCTGGCTTATTTTTTTCTGCCTGTACCTTCGTTCAGTAAAAAGGTCATAACTCTTGATCCCGATATTGTGTGAGGGCCCACGACCTATGGTTGGAAAGCTAATTCAATTAGATACAACTTTCATTCTTTTGTGTGTCCAAATTCCAAACTTATAATATCGTTTTGTCCCCTCCAAGTCAGATTATCCGAAAATGTTTCCTTTAATCGTCCTTTTGGAGTGCTTATGCCCATATTTGGCTTAAGGGTCCTTCTTAGGACTTGCTCAACTTTCCATGTACTACTCATATATCTCTTCATATGTCCCTTATAAAACTTCGATATGTGGGCCCCACATAGCTTGCAGCAACGAGGGCTTTTCGTCAAGTAACATATGAACTAATTCACACCATATGGTCTCCTAATACCATACATAGGTTATTATTACATTCGTATAATACAACCTTCATTCGGAATCTGGACCTCGAAATTGTCCAGTGCGTTCGCGCCTTGTGGTGGCGCGTTCGCGCTGTGTTGGCCCTTGGCCTTCTGCCCGTTCGCGCCACTCCCTGGCGCGTTCGCGCAGACCATTTTCCTGGTCTGCCAGCCCGACTTGTAACGTCCATATCTCCTTACCCCGATATCCTATTGAGGAGCGATTTGTTGCGTTGGAAACTAGACTTCTCGAACTTTACTTTAGACTTTTCTTTCGCTTCAAAATTCTTAATATACCAAAACATATTCTTTCTTCCAATTAGGACAAAATTTCTGTACCAACCCTTGCCCAACTTTCCTTCAAAGCCTCGGAAGCTTAATCTCCTTAATTCACTGGTTTTCCAATCCTCCTATGTCACGACCCAACCCTGTAGGCCGTGTCTAAAGCCCTAACTGGGCACTCGTATACACACCCGTTAGCTATATGTTCAGTCCACAACTATCAAGAGATAACGCAGTACATAAGCCGACAAGGCTGTCATAACATGTGGGAACGTCCCAACTATATATATATAAATGCAAGCCGACAAGGCTGCTGACACAACATGAAAATATCTGCAAACCGGCGAGTTTGCTACAACGATAGAATACGCATTCTGATAATACACACACAACTAATAACGTCTGAATACGACCCACATACATGTCCACAGACCTCTAGGAGTTTCAACAGTGAAATATAACGGGACAGGGCCCCATCGTACCTTTAGACAACATATGCATATATTTAGATCAAAAAGAATCTATACCAAAATCTGGGCTCCGGAACAACGGAACTTTCCGTGATAGCAGAAGGGAAGTCTTAAGCTGGCGGTTGACCAAAGCACGTATCTGTACCTGCGGGCATGAAACGCAGCCCGCCGAAGAAAGGGGGTCAGTACGGAATATGTACCGAGCATGTAAAGTGTGAAATACGGAAAAAGGATCATAACTGAAATAAGGAGTACAGTAAACAAGTACAATGTTCAGAATACCGAAACACTTGCCTTGAAACATAATCATGCTTGTCAATATCATATATCATCTGCATATATATCGTACCCGACCCTCTAGTGAGGGCTCGGTGAATAAAGTCATCATATGCCCTCCTGGCCGCCATAACATGTCATCATATCATCATATCATCATATCGTCATATCATCATATCATCATACCATCATATCATCATATCATCATACATATATATACCGTACCCGGCCCTCTAGTGAGGGACTCGGTGAACAATGCAGTGAAACTGTGCACGATAACATACCCGGCCCGAGACTCGGTGAAAGATGTATTGAGGCATGCACGAGCGGAGTAGTGAGAAACTATATGCAATTCAAAACATTTTTAAGGACTCAATAGAATAGTCAACACGAACCATCGTTTGCAAATTTAAATAATAGTCATATCATATACCTTTCGGATGTCCCTGTGGATTATATCAAAATGGAACTTTGAAATCATATGTGAATATCAAAATATATATAAAAAAAAAATATAAGTTATGGGAATCAAGATCATTAGCCATCCTAGTAGTTCTAGGAATAGGAATCCCTTTGGAATCGTATATACATCGTATATTCATTTCACAACGATCATGCCAAAAAGAAAGAAGGGTAAACTTCACATACTTATTCGCCACACAATACGTATACGCTGCCCAATAATACCTCAACCTATATTAAGACGCCAACAACTACGGTTAAGCTACGGGGAGATTCAAAACATATTCTAGTGTTAGTAACTCCTTTCTAGATGTTTAGACGACGTTTTCCTTATATCCAAACCAACTACATAAAACCAATCCAACATCAATAATTATACGTTCAATACCAACCCGGACAGCCCACACAACATTCCAAACAGTCCACATTCACAACATTCAATAGCGATTCATATACGCCTACTACATTCTCAAGTTATTCCTAATAGTTTGTAGTCTTAACGTTTGCATGTAACAACTTTATAACAGCTCATCCAACATACAACACAATGCATAATCTTTATTATCATTAATCTTCCAAGCTCAATAAGAACAACAACAACGTGTCAAAACAGCCCGCATGCGGTTTCAAATCAGCCCATACCTTACAACATTCAATAATAGTTTACATGCGGTTATGACACCTCTATTTATTCTCATTAGTCTATAGTCGTAATACTTCATCAAAGTGATTCTATAACAGTCCAATTACTATGACAACATGATGTATACTCTTAACTATAATTAGTTTTTCCAACTTGACGAAAACAACAACGCATCCAAAACAGTCCCTAACCGATCAACATAAAAGTGCCCGAAATTCTTGCAAACGTTTACGAACATACCAAGCAAACCACATACGATTCTTACACATTATTTCATATCTTATTTTCATATAATTCCAGTGAATTGTGACCAGCAGTCAGACGACAACTACATCACTAATTCATACGCAAATAAGCTACGTTGTCATCACTATAATCCTTACAACAACCCACAAACAATTTTAGTTCCAACTCTAACCATTAAATACCTTCATTTACATCATAAAATTAATGACAACAACAATAAAATATCAAGTAAAATAAGTTCACTACCTTCCACACAAAACAGTCCACTACACGGCCTCAACTCAACAAAATAACATGTTCATATCAACACAACTTCACCTTTAACCTTCCAATTCTTTTCATTCTTTTTACCATGCAATTCATGTTCACCAAGTTACAACCATACTTCAACATCAACACATATAATTTCTTACATACAACTTATATTTACACATCTACCATACGTTTTAAACAACCCTTAATACATGCAAAAGAAAGTTAAACCTTACCTTGACAATTTGACTTCTCAACTTGGCTAGAGTTTGTGCCTTGAATTTAATTCTTGTTCTTGCTATCTAGGATCAATCCCACGTTTTTATACACCTTCCAAAGGGATGAAATTCTTGAAGAAATTATTTTTTTGGTCAACACACAAAGAGCTCAATTTCATCCATGTTGGCCGAGACCTCCTCTCACTTGGCTCTAAGTTTTTCTATTTTGTTGAAGATGAGAAAATGAGCTCCGTAGTCATCCATTTGAGCAAACTATGATGCCTACAAGTTGGACACATGACCCACTCATGACATTGAGCCACTCAATTAACTTTGAACTTAAATTCAATTTCTTTCTCCTACTACTTTCGGCTACTTTGGCCGAGCCTCACCTTTCTTCTCCTTTCCATTTAATTGTTTACAATACACTTGCATGTGTAGTGGATGAATCAATTATTTAAAAGCATGCCTCACACTTTTCTCCCCTTAATTTTGGCCATTTTGTCCGGGCCTCACACATCTTTTCTTTCAATTTAGTTGTCCACAATATAATGAAAGTGTAGTGGATGAATCAATATTTAAATGCATACTTGTATGTCTTCCTTAAGGTTCCCATGTGAACCTTTATCAATTGCAATCATACAAGGATGAATTGTCTATATTTAAATGTGGAATGATTCTTCCAACATGCATGCCTTCATAAAATAATGAATTGCCAATATTTAAATGAGCAATAGCCTTATTTTAGATGACTTTGAGTCATCTTTTGGGCATTGGCACGTTAATGACTATCTTGGCTCATTGTTGCCACAAATTTTTAATTAACACCACAATTAAGTAGTTCCTCATCCAATTTTGTTTTTATAGTAAGTAAAATTTATAACCAATTAGTTCTAATTTAGAAATTAAGAATTAAAGCTTTCTATCTCACGTCGATTCCTTCGCGAATAACTCGACGTATAAAATACGGGGTCTAACATTCTTCCCCCCTTTAGAACATTCTTCCTCGGATGTTGCATTGGTCCCGTAAGGTCCTAGAAGAATTTTTGGAAAGGTTTCCCTTATCGTCATAACATATAGTCTTATCGGACAATCAATATAATCAAGTGAGGAGTTGAAGTTACCTGTAGGCGTAGAGAACAAGTAAGGATACTTGTCTTTCATCTCCTCCTCAGCTTCTCAGGTCATCTCTTCCCTATTGTTGTTTTGCCATAATACTTTGACGGAAGCCACGTTCTTAGTTCGTAACCTCCTAACCTGCCGATCAAGTATGGCTATAGGCTGCTCCTCATAGGATAATTCCTCTGTCACCTGGACATCATCTACGGGAAATACTCTGGAAGGATCGCCTATACATTTGCGAAGCATTGACACGTGAAAGACTGGATGCACTGTTTCCAAATAAGCTGGTAGGTCTAACTCGTAGGCAACCTGGCCTACTCTACGGAGAATCTGATAAGGCCCAATGTATCTCGGGCTTAGCTTCCCTTTCCTGCCAAATATCATAACACCCTTCATGGGTGACACCTTAAGGAACACCCAGTCACCAACTTGAAACTCTAAGTGTCGACGTCGATTATCTACATATGATTTCTGCTGACTCTGGGCTGCCAGTAATCTCTCCTGGATAAGCTTCACTTTATCAACAGCCTGCTGAATCATATCTGGGCCTATCAACTTGGTCTCACCAACATCAAACCAACCAATAGGTGATCTGTACTTCCTCCCATACAAGGCCTCATGCGGTGCCATCTGAATACTCGAATGGTAGCTGTTATTATAGGCGAACTCAATAAGTGGCAAATGATCATCCCAGCTACCCCGAAAATCCATAACACAGGCCCGTAACATATCTTGTAGTGTCTGAATGGTAGACTCACTTGTGTCCCCAATCCCTCCTGGAAGGATCTCCAGAAGTTAGCTGTGAACTGGGCTCCTCTATCTGAGATCATAGCTGTGGGAACCCCGTGAAGTCTCACTATCTCCTTAAGGTACATCTTGGCATAATCCTCAGCTGAATATGTAGTCCTGACTGGAAGAAAGTGGGCTGATTTTGTCAACCTATCGATGATGACCCAAAAAGAGTCATATTTTCACGGAGGGCGAGGTAAACCTGTGACGAAGTCCATATTGATCACCTCCCATTTCCAGGTCGGAATCTCCATCTCCTGTAATAGTCCCCTAGGCTTCTGGTGCTCGACCTTAACCTCCTGACAGTTCGGACACTGAGCAACAAACTCTGCTATATCCTTCGTCATGCCATCCCACCAATACAAGCATCTGAGGTCATGATACATCTTCGTTAACCCTGGATGAATAGAATAACGGGCATAGTGTGCCTCTCCCATCACCTGTTGTCGTAACCCTGCAACCTCAGGTACACATAATCTACCTTTGTATCGTAGCACTCCGTCAGGTGCAACCTCAAATGGGGTCTCTTTCTTTTGAAGAGCTGCATCCCTATGATGTACAAGGATAGGGTCCTCGTACTGGTATCTCTTTATCTCTTCTATGATAGAGGACTCAGAAACTCCCCAAATGGAAACTCTTCCATTATCAGAATCGGCCAAACGGACTCCTAAATTAGCTAACTGGTGAATCTCACGGACTATCTCCTTCTGCTCTGGTTGTACGTCTGCCAAACTACCCATAGATCTACGGCTGAGTGCCTCTGCTACAACATTTGCTTTCCCTGGGTGGTATAGAATATCAACATCATAGTCCTTCAGCAACTCTAGACACCGCCTCTGCCGCAAATTCAGCTTCTTCTGCTTAAAGATGTACCGGAGACTCTTATGATCTATATAAATCTCAACATGCACACCATATAAATAATGTCTCCATATTTTTAAAGCATGAATCACCGCTGCTATCTCCAGATCATGGGTGGGATAATTTCTTTCGTGCTTTTTGAGCTGGCGGGAGGCATAGGCTATGACCTTGCCATGCTGCATCAACACACAACCTAACCCAACACCAGAAGCATCACAATAAATGACATAGCCGTCTGGTCCCTCAGGAATAGTTAGAACTGGGGTCGTAGTCAACTTATCTTTCAGCAACTGAAAGCTCCGCTCACAAGCGTCGGTCCACTGGAACTTAGCTGCCTTCTGGGTTAGCCTCGTTAAAGGCGCTGAAATTGAGGCAAACTTCTCTACGAACCTTCTGTAATACCCTGCTAGCCCTAGAAAGCTGCGTACTTCAGTAGGTGTCGTAGGTCTAGGCCAAGTCTTCACCACCTCAATCTTCTGCGTATCTACCCGAACGCCGTTAGCTCCAATAATATGCCCCAAGAATGCTACTGAAGTCAACCAGAATTCACATTTAGAGAACTTAGCATAGAATTTCTGGTGCTGGAGCACCCTAAGTACCGTTCTCAAGTGATCTGCATGCTCCACTTCTGATCGTGAATAGACCAGAATATCATCAATGAATACAATCACGAACAGGTCAAGAAATGGCTTGAACACTCTATTCATCAAATCCATAAATACTGCTGGAGCATTGGTCAACCCAAAGGACATCACTCTAAACTCGTAATGTCCGTATCGGGTCCTGAATGCAGTCTTCGGAATGTCTGCCTCCTTTACCCGCACCTGGTGATAACCTGACCGCAAGTCTATCTTCGAGAAACACTTAGCACCCTGCAACTGGTCAAATAAATCATCGATCCTGGGGAGGGGATACCTGTTCTTTATTGTTACTTTGTTCAGCTGCCTATAATCAATACACATCCGCAGCGACCCATCCTTCTTCCTTACAAATAATACCGGTGCTCCCCAAGGTGATGTACTGTGCCTTATGAAGCCCTTTCCTAATAAATCTTTCGGTTGCTCCTTCAGTTCCTTCAGTTCCGCAGGTGCCATTCTGTAAGGAGGAATAGATATGGGCTGAGTGTCTGGTAATATGTCTATAGCGAACTCTATCTCACGCTCAGGAGGAAGGCCTGGAAGTTCATCTAGGAATACATCGGGAAACTCGCTAACTACCGGCATTGACTGAAAAGTCGGCGCCTCTGCCTGCAGGTCGTGTACTCGTACCAGATGATAGATATAACCCTTTCTGACCATCTTCCTTGCCTTGAGGTATGAAATAAACTTACCCCTCGGCGATGCTGTATTTCCCATCCACTCTATAATTTTCTCTCCTGGGAACTGAAATCGGATTATCTTGCCTCTACAATCAACGTTAGCATAACAAGAAGCTAACAAATCCATACCCATAATAACATCAAAATCAGTCATATCTAGCTCTATCAAATCTGCCTTGGTGCAACGACTATATATGTTCACCGAACAGTCTCTATATACTTGTCTTGCTATAACAGAATCTCCTACTGGTGTAGCTACCTCAAATGGTTCTATCGATTCAGGTTTTATCCCAATTCTACTAGCAACAAGTGGAGAAATATACGATAATGTGGAGCCTAGGTCTATCAATGCATAAACATCTCGAGAGAAAATCGATAGCATACCTGTAACCACATTAGGTGACGCCTCCTGATCCTGTCTAGTAGCCAAAGCATATATGCGGTTCGAAGGACCGCTAGAACTAGAAACTCCGCCACGACCTCTACCACGGCCTGCTGGTACCTGAAAACCCTGCCCCATAGGGCGCACAGCCACAGAAGGAGATGAACTAGCAACTGACCCAGTAGGCTGAGCTGCACTACCTGGATTACCTCCATAGGGACATTCCCTCATAATATGGCCTTGACGGCCACAAGAAAAACAAGCACCAGTAGCGAGACGGCACTCCCCAGAATGGGGCCTACCACACCGAGAACACCGAGGCAAAGGTGGCCTCGACTGACTCGAAACCCTGGGCATCTGTGAACCTGAAGCCTTGGAGCTCTGACCAGCTCCTGAATACCCTGTACTATCAAATCTCTCCTACCAGTGAACTGTGGGGGTGCACTTCGTGCTGGCTGAGAAGGATATCTACTATGCTGCTGCTGAGGCTGCCTGCCTCGAAATTCACCCGGATAGCTAGCCGATCTAGCTCTCTTATGCTGGCCTCTGTCATAGTCTCTATCGGATTGATGCCCCCTGTGTCGATCCTCCATCCCCTGTGCATACGCCTGTAACTGAGCAATATCCATCCCTTGCTGGGAGGCCATTACCATACAACTATCAACCAAATAACGATCCAACCCCATCACATATCGATGCATCCTATCGGTCACATCAGCTACAATAATAGGTGCATATCTGGCCAACGAATCGAACTCGAGACTACAATCCCGAACGCTCCTGCCATTCTGCCTCAGACGTAAGAATCTATCAACTCTGGCTCGCCGCATCTCTGGAGGCAGAAAATGGCCAAGGAAGGCCTCCACAAACTCATCCCACACTGCTGGAGGAGCATCCGCGCCCCTAGACAACTCCCATGACTCATACCAGGTGACAGCTACATCCCGCAGTCGATACGAAGCTAACTCAACAGACCCAGTGTCAGAAGCCTTAATTAACCTCAGCATACGCTGCATCTGTCGAACGAACTCCTGCGGGTCATCCTCGGGCTTCGACCCGAAAAATTCTGGGGGATTACAACTTAGGAAGTCACGGGCCCTCAAACTGTAATATTTATCTGCCTAGTCAACCCTTAGTCCATGCCTGTGAGCCTGTCCTGCCACTAGTCTGGTAAGTAACTGAACTGCATCCCTCATAGCTCTACCCTCCGCCCCTGGCTGAGCAGCTGGAGGCTCAGGTGCTGGGTCCTCGATAACTGGCGGTGGAGCCGCCCCCTGACCCTGAGCTGTCGCTGTCCTAGGTTCCTCGGGAAGTTGCAGTGTAGCAGAACTCGTGGTCTGAAACCAAACCTCAGGCATAGACTGGGCATGAGCCCTGGTAATTCTCTGAGTCTGGCTAGTATCTCCTGCTATCGTTTTGCCCTTCTGGGCAGCTGTCGCTTTGTTCGGAGGCATAGCTGTAAACATAATAGTCAGTTAGAAAAAGATCATCCTAATATTATAGCTCTATTGCACGATCTAGGATAAGAATGAAAGATGACATCCTAAATGTCCTGTAGCTTCCTGTTTATAGATGTGATGCACAACACACTAATAAACAAGACTCTACTAGACACGGTCTATGGACACTCTTAGGATGGACTGCTCTGATACCACTTTTGTCATGACCCAACCCCGTAGGCCGTGACTAAAGTCCGAACTAGGCACTCGTATACACACCCTTTAGCTATATGTTCAGTGCACAACTATCAATAGATAACACAGTACATAAGCCGACAAGGCTGTCATAACATGTGGGAACGTCCCAACTATATATATATATAAATGCAAGCCGACAAGGCTGCTGACACAACATGACAATATCTGCAAACCGGCGAGGTTGCTATAACGACAGAATACGCATTCTGATAATACACACACAACTGATCACGTCTGAATACGACCCACATACATGTCCACAGACCTCTAGGAGTTTCAACAGTGAAATATAACGGGACAGGGCCCCGTCGTACCCTTAGACAACATATGCATATATTTAGATCAAAAAGGATCTATACCAAAATCTGGGCTCCGGAACAACGGAACTTTCCATGATAGCAGAAGGAAAGTCTTAAGCTGGCGGTTCACCAAAGCGCGTATCTATACCTGCGGGCATGAAACGCAGCCCCCCGAAGAAAGGGGGTCAGTACAGAATATGTACCGAGCATGTAAAGTGTGAAATACGGAAAAAGTATCATAACTGAAATAAGGAGTACAGTAAACAAGTACAACGTTCAGAATACCGAAACACTTGCCTTGAAACATAATCATGCTTGTCAATATCATATATCATATGCATATATATCGTACCCGACCCTCTAGTGAGGGCTCGGTGAATAAAGTCATCATATGCCATCCTGGCCACCATAACATGTCATCATATCATCATATCATCATATCGTCATATCATCATATCATCATACCATCATATCATCATATCATCATATCATCATACATATATATACCGTACCTGACCCTCTAGTGAGGGACTAGGTGAACAATGCAGTGAAACTGTGCACGATAACATACCCGGCCCGGGACTCAGTGAAAGATGTATTGAGGCATGCACGAGCGGAGTAGTGAGAAACTATATGCAATTCAAAACATTTTTAAGGACTCAATAGAATAGTCAACACAAACCATCGTTTGCAAATTTAAATAATAGTCATATCATATACCTTTCAGATGTCGCTGTGGATTATATCAAAATGGAAGTTTGAAATCATATGTACATATCAAAATATATAAAAAAAAAATATATAAGTTATGGGAATCAAGATCATTAGCCATCCTAGTGGTTCTAGGAATAGGAATCCCTTTGGAATCGTATATACATCATATATTCATTTCACAACGATCATGCCAAAAAGAAAGATGGGTTAACTTCACATACCTTAGCGCTTATTCGCCACATAATACGTATACGCTGCCCAATAATACCTCAACCTATATTAAGCCGCCAACAACTACGGTTAAGCTACGGGGAGATTCAAAACGTATTCTAGCGTTAGTAACTCCTTTCTAGATGTTTAGACGACGTTTTCCTTACATCCAAACCAACTATATACAACCAATCCAACATCAATAATTATACGTTCAATACCAACCCGGACAGCCCACACAACATTCCAAACAGTCCACATTCACAACATTCAATAGCGATTCACATACGGCTACTAAATTCTCAAGTTATTCCTAATAGTTTGTAGTCTTAACGTTTGCATGTAACAACTTTATAACAGCCCATCCAACATACAACACAATGCATAATCTTAATTATCATTAATCTTCCAAGCTCAATAAGAACAACAACAACGTGTCAAAACAGCCCGCATGCGGTTTCAAATCAGCCCATACCTTACAACATTCGATAATAGTTTACATGCGGTTATGACACCTCTATTTTATTCTCATTAGTCTATAGTCGTAATACTTCATCAAAGTGATTCTATAACAGCCCAATTACTATGACAACATGATGTATACTCTTAACTATAATTAGTTTTTCCAACTTGACGAAAACAACAACGCATCCAAAACAGTCCCTAACCGATCAACATAAAAGTGCCCGAAATTCTTGCAAACGTTTACGAACATACCAAGCAAACCACATACGATTCTTACACATTATTTCATATCTTCTTTACATATAATTCCAGTGAATTGTGACCAGCAGTCAGACGACAACTACATCACTCATTCATACGCAAATAAACTACGTTGTCATCACTATAATCCTTACAACAACCCACAAACAATATTAGTTCCAACTCTAACCATTAAATACCTTCATTTCCATCATAAAATTAATGACAACAACAATCAAAATATCAAGTAAAATCAGTTCACTACCTTCCACACAAAACAGTCCACTACACGGCCTCAACTCAACAAAATAACAACATGTTCATATCAACACAACTTCACCTTTAACATTCCAATTCTTTTCATTCTTTTTACCATGCAATTCATGTTCACCAAGTTACAACCATACTTCAACATCAACACATATAATTTCTTACATACAACTTAAATTTACACATCTACCATACGTTTTAAACAACCCTTAATACATGCAAAAGAAGGTTAAACCTTACCTTGACAATTTGATTTCTCAACTTGGCTAGAGTTTGTGCCTTGAATTTAATTCTTGTTCTTGCTATCTAGGATCAATACCACGTTGTTATACACCTTCCAAAGGGTTGAAATTCTTGAAGAAATTATTTTTTTGGTCAACACACAAAGGGTTCAATTTCAGCCATGTTGGCCGAGACCTCCTCTCACATGGCTCTAAGTTTTTCTATTTTATTGAAGATGAGAAAATGAGCTCCCTTAGTCATCCATTTGAGTAAACTATGATGCCTACAAGTTGGACACATGACCCACTCAATTAACTTTGAACTTAAATTAAATTTATTTCTCCTACTACTTTCGGCTACTTTGGCCGAGCCTCACCTTTCTTCTCCTTTCCATTTAATTGTTTACAATACACTTGCATGTGTAGTGGATGAATCAATTATTTAAAAGCATGCCTAACACTTTTCTCCCTTTATTTCTGGCCACTTTGGCCGAGCCTCACACTTCTTTTCTTTCAATTTAGTTGTCCACAATATAATGAAAGTGTAGTGGATGAATCAACATTTAAATGCATACTTGTATGTCTTCCATAAGGTTCCCATGTGAACCTTTATCAATTGCAATCATACAAGGCTGAATTGTCTATATTTAAATCTGTAATGATTCTTCCAACATGCATGCCTTCATAAAATAATGAATTGCCAATATTTAAATAAGTAATAGCCTTATTTTAGATGACTTTGAGTCATCTTTTGGGCATTGGCACGTTAATGACCATCTTGGCTCATTGTTGCCACAAATATTTAATTAAGACCACAATTAAGTAGTTCCTAATCCAATTTTATTTTTATACTAAGTAAAATTTATAACCAATTAGTTCTAATTTATAAATTAAGAATTAAAGGTTTCTATCTCACGTCGATTCCTTCGCGAATAACTCGACGTATAAAATACGGGGTCTAACATCCTATAACCTATTACGCGAACTCGGACTCTTATAATCGTAACACGAGCACCTATAATCTTATATCTTCTCGACAGTAACTCCGATGTTTGCAATTGAGTAGCTAATACCTCACGAATCTCAACGTACATAAGTTACGGGGTGTAACACCCGGGTGGGATAGCACCAGGTTCCCGTCGCGGCCCCTAGTCAGGTCGTGACAAAAGTGGTATCAGAGCAGTTCTGTCCTAGGGTGTGTCTACGAGCCGTATCTAGTAGAGTCGTGGTTATGGGTGTGTTGCGCGCCACACTTATAAACAAGAAGTTGCGGGAATTTTAGGAATAAATGACCTTCTTTCTTCATAAGAATCGTGCGATAGAGCTATGAGGTAAGAACTTCTTGTTCCTAACTGTGTGTTGTGTATTTCAGAAATGCCTATAAAGAGAAAGACTACAGCAGCCCAAAAGGGCAAGACGGTGGCAGAAAAGCGGGCTGAAAGAGCACCGCCACCGGTAGTAGAGGAAAGTGAGTCCCGGAGTGCGGCTCAACCTCGGTCCTCCCGTTCAGTACCTATATTAGAGGAGCGTGAGGGAGCCTCAGCCCCAGCTCCAGCACCTCCGACTCCTCCATCGGATGCTTCAGGCCCAGATGTAAAAGAGGCCATCCATTTGCTTACTCATTTGATTGCTGTCCAGACTCAGCGGCAAAGTACAGGGCAAGGTGATAGGGCTATTAGTGCAAGGGCCCGTGACTTCATTAACTTGAATCCTCCGGAATTCTTTGGATCAAATCCGGATGAGGACCCTCAGGATTTTATTGATGGTATGTTTAGGACGCTTCGATTGGTACATGCTTCGGACACCGAATCGGTGGAGCTAGCGTCATATAGATTGGGAGATGTCTCGATCCATTGGTACACGGTTTGGATGGCTTCACGGGGAGCCAATGGACCTCCCCCGGTATGGCAAGAGTTTGTGGATGTATTCCTCCGACATTATATGCCTCCAGAAGTTTGGCGAGCTAGAGCCGACAAGTTCTTGAATTTGAGGTAAGGTAGCATGAGTGCTTTAGAGTACAGTATCCGCTTCAATTCCTTGGCTAGGTACGCTTCGACTATGGTAGCAGATATGGGTGACCGAGTGCACTGGTTTGTGAAAGGCCTAGGGCCACATTTGATGGATAGGTGCTTGACTGCGTCCCTTCAGGACAATATGGATATTGCACGCATTCAGGCTCATGCTCAGAACTTAGAAGAAAGTTTACAACAGCAGAGAAGTGAACGCGAGCAGGATAGGGGTCATAGAAAGAGGGCCAGATCTTCGGGTCCGATGAGAGATTTCGGAGGTGGGCACAGGCAGCAGCTTTCTTGACATGCAGGCTATTCTATGACTAGTGTACCTCCACGGTTTTCAGGCCAGATATTTGATATATCCATTAATTTCGGGCCAAGTCAGAGCTTTTCGGGATCTCAGTTTAGAGGTGATTCGGGTCAGGCGAGGTTACACGTGCCACGATGTTCCCAGTGTGGGAAGCTGCATTGGGGTCCATGCCGATCAGGTTCAAATGTTTGCTATTCATGTGGTCGACCAGGACATATTATGTGTGATTGCCCCTCAGTTCATGGTAGAGGTATGACCCAGCCATCAGAGTCGGTAGCCGGATCTTCAGCATCTGTATGCCCTATAGGGCCAGGTCCATATGCGCCAGTCGGCCATGGTAGAGGCAGAGGGAGAGTTCCCAGTTCTAGCGGTCCTCAACACCATATTTATGCTTTGGCTGGACGCCAAGATCTTGAGTCTTCTCCTGACGTGGTCACAGGTATATTATCGGTATTTTCTCAGGATTCATATGCTTTGATTGATCTGGGCTCCACATTGTCATATGTTACTCCATATATTGGGGGTCGATTTAGAGTCGAACCGGAGTCGATCAAACCTTTTGAGGTGTCTACACCCGTTGGTGAATCGGTAATAGCTAGCCGAGTATATAGAAATTGTATAGTTGTGACTTGTGACCGTCGTACTATGGTTGACTTGCACGAGCTGAAGATGGTAGATTTTGATGTCATTATGGGCATGGATTAGTTGGCTTCTTGCTATGCCAATGTTGAATGTAGAATGAAAATGGTTCGTTTCCAATTTCCGGGAGAACCAGTTTTAGAATGGAAAGGGAATACTGTGTCACCAAAGGGTAGGTTTATTTCCTATCTAAAGGCAAGGAAAATGATCACGAAAGGATGTATGTACCATCTAGTTCGGGTTCAAGACGTAGAAGCTGAATCGCCAACATTTCAGTCGGTTCCCGTGGTAAATGAATTTCCGGATGTGTTCCCGGAAGAGCTTCCAGGCCTTCCTCTCGAGCGGGATATTGATTTTGCTATTGATTTGTTGCCAAGCACTAAGCCTATATCTATTCCTCCCTGTAGAATGGCACCCGCATAATTGAAAGAGTTGAAGGAGTAGTTGAAAGACTTGCTTGATAAAGGCTTTGTTAGGCCTAGTTCATCCCCGTGGGGAGAACCCGTATTGTTTGTCTGAAAGAAAGATGGCTCATTGAGAATGTGCATTGATTATCGGCAATTGAATAAGGTGACGATTAAGAATAAATATCCTCTTCCAAGGATTGATGACTTATTTGATCAATTGCATGGTGCCAAATGGTTTTCCAAGATCGATTTGAGGTCCGAGTATCATCAAGTGAGAGTTAGGGAGTAAGATATCCCTAAGACAACCTTCAGAACAAGAAATGGCTATTTTGAGTTCCGAGTAATGTCATTTGGGCTAACTAATGCACCTGCAGTATTTATGGATTTGATGAACAATATGTTCAGACCCTTCCTAGATCTGTTTGTGATTGTATTCATCGACAATATCTTGGTGTATTCTAGATCCGAGGCAGAACATGTGGATCATTTGCGAGCTGTCCTTAGAGTTCTTCGAACTCGAGAGTTGTTTGCAAAGTTTTCTGAATGTGAATTTTTGTTGAACTCAGTGACATTTCTGGGACATATTGTTACAGCTGATGGTATTCAGGTAAATAGTCAAAAGATTGAGGCCGTGAAGACTTGGCCAAGGCCCATAACTCCTATGGAGGTTCATAGCTTTCTATGCTTAGCAGGTTATTACAGGAGATTTGTTGAAGCTTTTTCTTCTATTTCTGCACCACTCACAAAGTTGACCCAGAAATTAGCTAAGTTTCAGTGGACAGATGCTTGTGAACGTAGCTTCCAAGAGTTGAAAGACAGATTGACTTCCGCCCCGATCTTGACACTTCCAGAGGTATTGGAAGGTTATGTTGTTTATTACGATGCTTCAGGCATTGGGCTAGGCTGTGTGTTGATGCAACATGGTAAGGTGATTGCGGATGCTTCGAGGCAATTGTGGAAACATGAGAAGAATTATCCAACCCATGATCTAGAATTGGCCGTAGTGGTTCATGCATTAAAGATAAGGAGACATTATTTATATGGTGTCCATATATATATTTATACGGATCACAAGAGCCTTCAGTATATCTTCAAGCAGAAAGAGTTGAATTTGTGGCAACGATGATGGTTGGAGTTGCTAAAAGATTACGATGTTGATATCTTGTATCACCCTGGAAAGGTAAATGTTGTGGCTGATGCTCTTAGCCACAGATCTATGGGAAGTTTATGTGATGTACGACCAGAGAAGAGAGAAATGGCCCGTGAGCTCCAGAAGTTAGTTATCCTAGGAGTTCGAGTAATGAACTCAGGTAACAGGATACTACTATTCAGAATTCATCCGTCTCGACGCTAGTAGCGAAAGTGAAAGAGCGGCAATACGAAGATCCCATGCTAATGCATTACCGAGATACACTCCCTCAGAAAGAGGAGTCATCATTTGAGCTTTCAGGAGACGGAGTTCTCCGATGCCGAGGCAGATTATGCGTTCTTGATGTGGCAGGTTTACACCACCAGATATTGAAAGAAGCTCATTGTCCCCGTTATTCTGTTCACCCCGGTGCGACGAAAATGTATCATGATCTTAAGTTTATATATTGGTGGAATGGGATGAAGAAAGATATAGCAAAATTCGTAGCTCAATGTCCCAACTGTCAACAAGTGAAAATCGAGCACCAAAAGCCGGGCGGATTGTTGCAAGCTATATAAATTCCAACTTGGAAGTGGGAAGTAATTAACATGGACTTCATTACAGGCTGACCCCGTTCTCGACATAAGTATGATTCTATATGGGTGATTGTGGATAGACTCACTAAGTCAGCTCATTTCTTACCAGTCAGAACGACATATGGGGTAGAAGATTATGCAAGTCCTTATGTTAAAGAGATAGTGAGACTCCATGGTGTTCCAGTATCTATTATCTCGGATAGAGGGACTCAGTTTACAGCTAATTTTTTGAAGTCTTTCCAAGAGGGTTTAGGGACCCAAGTGAGCCTTAGCACGACATTTCACCCGCAGACTGATGGACAAGCTGAGCGTACCATTCAGACTCTTGAAGATATGTTGCGGACATGTATGGTAGATTTTGGGGGAAATTGGGATGATCACTTGCCACTCATTGAATTTGCTTACAACAATAGTTATCATTCTAGCATTCAAATGGCACAGTATGAGGCTTTATATGGGTGAAGGTATAGATCCCCAATTGGGTGGTTTGAAACAGGAGAGGCTAAATTGATAGGGCAAGACTTGGTCCAGCAAGCCATAGAGAAGGTTAAGCTCATACGAGATCGGTTGTTAGCATCCCAAAGTCATCAAAAGTCCTATGTGGATAATCGTCGAAGAGACTTAGAGTTCCAAGTTAAAGATTGGGTATTCTTGAAAATATCGCCAATGAAGGGCGTCATGAGATTTGGAAAAAAGGGGAAGCTTAGTCCCCGGTATATTGGGCCTTATGAGATTGTACGAAAGATAGGCAAAGTGGCCTATGAGTAAGATTTACCTCCGGATTTGGAGTCAGTCCATCCAGTTTTCCATGTCTCGATGCTTTGGAAATGTGTTGGAGATCCTGCTAGGATCGTCCCAGTAAATGATGTTCAAGTGACAGAAAGGCTAACTTATGAAGAAATACCCATTGCCATATTAGATAGGCAAGTACGGAGGCTTAGAAACAATAAACGAGAAGAAATGACATGGGAAGCAGAAGAGAGTATGCGATCCAGATACCCACGTTTATTTCAGCCCCCTAAAGAGGGCCAAGATGAGACTTCAAGATCATAAGGTATGTCTGTTTTCCTTTTATGCATATTGGGTCGTGTGTGGCCAAATTCCATTTCTATTGTGTTGTGGCCCAGTGAGGCATTGTTATTGTGGGTTGTTGTGACAGAATGGTAGTGCCATATTATAGGGAAAACTCTGGCGAAATTTTTGTAGAATCCCTGAGTGCTTAACATTCGAGGACGAATGTTCTTAAGGGGGGAAGAATGTTACACCTAGGAAAATTTTCTGTTGATGCACAAATAAATAGGCTAGTGAAGAGTATGAGCATACGATATTCCCATAAGTAAGAAATACTATTAGATGACCCTAGTTAAGAATTCAAAGATGTTAGAGATGGGGGAAGAAAGTTGGCCAAGAGAAGGCAAGGCATACGATAGGTATCGGAAAGGAAATACGAGTAACGGGTTAACGGGGATTTAATGATGTCTTGGAGAAAAGTGATAACGTCCCTTGGATTGTTAATGAGGTGTTAAACAAGTGTTAAGAAGATCCCATAAGGATTGGAGATCAAACTAAGTAGCGAGAACAAGTTCAGCGGACTGATGGATTATACGTCTTATTATACGGACCGTATAATGTTATATGGATCGTATAATGGACTGCATAACCATCACTGTGAAGATCACTCACTGGAGGGACTATATGGTCAGTTATACGGACCGTATAAATTTATACGGCCCGTATAATGGACCATATAATGGTGAAAGAAAAGGGTTGATGAAAGGTCCATTTCACGGTCCCTTATACGGACCGTATAATGTTATACGGCCCGTATAATGGACCGTATAATGTCCCCGACAGATCAGATTTTGGGTAGTAAAAAGGGGACCAAGTTTATTATTTCATTTCCACATTTCACCCCTCTCTCTAAAGCATCTCTCTACATTTATTTCATACAAATTCAAGAGATATTAGTGATCATCTATATCAAACTAAGTGAATCAAGTGTAAGGAACCCATTAAAGTTCATCCAAAGTAAGAAATCCAAGTGAAGGTGAAACTAGGGTTTTGCTCAAGTGAAGCATTTTCAACCAAGGCTTGTTCCTACAACATCTAAGGTAAGATTTATGGTATTTCTATGTTGTTTAAGGTATTTGAGAGTTGAAACACTTGGATTGTACAAGGATGTAGGAAAGGGGTCATGAATGTTGGAATAGTGTCACTTTTGAGTAAATGTTTGGATTGAGTTATGATTCTTGATGCATTATGATTATAATCAAGTTATAAATGACGTTGAGAATATGGGATAGGCAATGTATCTGAATGAACGTAGTCGTGTGTTATGACCATGTATATGGGTGAATGGAAGCGAAGTGAGAAATATAGATAATGTGGATGAATAAAGACTATTGTTATGATATTGTGAATGTATTATTGACGTTTGGGAGTTGATATACGTTATGTAGAAATGTAGTATAAATAAAGGAGACACTGTCCGATTTTCTCTAGTATTAGTCATGTATGCTAGCTATCGATTTCTAATGATGGTATGACTTTAATGAAGATAGAAACGTGAGTGTTGAAGGAGAACGTGCAAGTGGTAAATAGTTGAACGGAAAGGTATGTAAGGCTAACCCTTCTTTCATAAGGCATGGTTCTTTGGCAACACATCCAAATCTTCTATAAGTCTATGATGTCTTTCAAATGACTCGATCTTCCGAGCTATTGAGCTCACGATTCTTGATATACTACGATTGTATTAAGTTCCTCATATGACGAGTAAGCCTATAAAGATAGATGTAGTGAATGACGATGATAATGATAACGATAATGATAACGACGATAGTGATGACGATGATGATAGTAATGATAATAGTAAAGAGGCTTATGAGCTATTATGTATGTGTATTTATGTATGACTATTATGGAACCCCGAGCTTATAAGGCCGGGTAGAATATGTATATGATTATGTAACGTGTGCACACCTCTGCAGATGGTACGGATAACCCTGAAGCCTTGGTAGGGCCAGGTAGATGTAACCCTGAAGCCTTGGTAGGGCCAGGTATGTGCAACCTTGAGCCTTGGTTGGCCAAGTATGTATGGAACACCGATCCTTCATGGTCAGGTATGCTATGCAAATGTTATGTATATGATATGATTATGTGTATGATATAAATATGAGTATGAATACGAATATGAATAAGATTATGTATATGAATACGGCGATGAATGCAACATAAATGAGTACGGATACGGATATGGATGTATGCACACAAATACGCGTTAGAAATGGAAAGTTCCTATGAAAGGCAAGTAAGTACCAATGATGATGATATTACTATCCCCCATCCTATGCTATTTCTCATGTTGCTTATTATGCTTCTATATTGATATTGATCATGCTTTACACACTCGGTACATTCTTCGTACAGATGTCCTTTTGTTGTGGACGCTGCGCCATGCCCGCAGGTGCACAGGGAGATAGACTTGATCCATATCTATATTCACAGAGACTACGTAGTGGAGCTCCATTTCATTCGGAGCTATAACTTTTGGGTACTTATTATTTTGTGTACATAATTATGGGCATAGCGGGGTCCTGTCCCGCCTATATGATATGTTATACTCTCCTTAGAGGCTCGTAGACATGTGTATATAGTTAGATATGTTTGGCCTTGTCGGCCTATATTTTGTATATCATGTTTTAGCCTTGTCGGCTTATGTACATGGGTTTGGCATAGATGCAAATGTTGACATAAAGGTGTTATCATCCAATGGGACTAGTATGATGAATGAATAGAAATATTTGTTTTATCATGTGGCTCACCTAGATGTAAGACTATGTGTATGGTAAAGGGTGCCTAGGTGGGATAGCAACGGGTGCTCGTCGTGGCCCCTAGTCAGGTCGTGACACAGCGGATCAGTTTTGAGGGGCTAGAGATCTTACCCAGGGCCAGGGAGCTCATTTGCCACTATCAGTTAGAGTTCATGCGAGAGCCGCCTGGGGAGTATTGCCCGGTCTTGGTTCGCGAGATATATGACGCATATGGGGCTTTGATTAGAAAAGTTAGAAAGCAGCGCAAGAAACTGAGGGAGATACCGCAACTGAGTGAGGTTGAGATTAGAGGGGTGAGTGTTGATAGATCTGCCCAGGCTATCAATAGATTATATTTCGGTAATAACTACACCTTCCCAAGGCAGACGATTGAACTTGAAGACAAGTTGCGGAGGTGCAAGGAACGGTCCGTCAAGGACTGGGTATCTACAATGATTGGTCGCCCGACCAAGAGAGCCGAGTGTACTAATTTAAAGTATCCAATAAATAAAAAGTGGTTGACTCTAGAGGAAAAGTTTTGGTGGAGCGTGGTACTGTTGCGACTTCTCCCCACTCAGGCCGATAATGCTCTTACGGTTGACAGGCAGGTTGTTGTAGCCGCATTGATATCAAGATACCCGATTGATTTCGGGGCATTAGCTAGTACGGAGATACAGTTGAGGGCTTCCCAGCGCAACACTTCCCTTATATTTCCATGCCTGATTACAGAGCTTGTTCGGAGGTCACAGGTGCGGTTTATAGATGATATCAACCACCGGATTACAACTTTGTCAGTTTATTTCGTAGAAAAAAGAAAGAATGAGGCCGTTGATTAGAGCCAAGGGGAAGCGGATGGGTTCCCAGTGGCACTTGGAGGGGTACCCCTACCGCAGGAGCCTGTTCATCCTAGGGCCGCGGGTGACTCTACACTAGAGTTACCGCCACTACTGCCCTATTATTGAGACTGTCTAGGCTACAGATTCTGAGACTCCAGCTGCTGATGTTGGTGATGATTCCGTTAAGACTGATACTGCTATTCCTGACCCACAGACTTCGGCTCCACCGCCTCCGAGTTCAGTCCCACAGCAAGCGGGTCCAGCTGCACAGCCCCAAGGTACTGCTAGAGTTGATCCATATTCCTTCTCAATAGACAACTTTAGAAAATTTGCAAAGTAGGCGGCTACAGAGGACAACAGTCAAAGATCATAGTAAGCCAGCTGGATGATAATATGAGGATGAGAGTGGAGGAGGCATTAGATCCTGTGAGGACGACACTGTCCGCTCGGTTGGATGGATTTGGGCTGAGATTGACTGCATTGGAGATGGCTCGCCCGACCATTTCCACAAATACTTTGAGGGCAGAGTTAAAGCAGCTTAAGGCTGATGTTGCATTATTGAAGGCCTGTGATCCGAGCCTAGTAGCAGTGCCACCGTCTGTTGTGGAGGATATTGAGGAGGATCTTCCAGTGGTGCAATTAGTTGCGCCTGCAGCAGTCGGTGGTCAAGGGAAGAGAAAGAGAGTGGCCCGTGATGAGGAGGAGGTGCGAGAGAGCACTCGCACTAGGGGCCTGAGTATAGAGGAGTAGCAGGTGGCAGAGGCCATTAAGAGATCGCTCATGTAGAATATCCAGTTTGGGACTAAGGAAGCCACCTCGAGCAGTGCTCCCAGTGGTGAGACATTGTCACCACCCCTTCTTACACAAGTTCCAGTGCCTATGGGCACCACTACTGATGTTGCTACTGATGCTGCTATAGAGACTGTTGTTGGTGCAGTTGTACAACTTGATGCCTCGCAGACCGATGACTCGCGAGATGAGCAGATTCCTACTCCATCGTATTACTTTTTCTGCATTGGGGACATTGCAGAGTTTTTCAGTTGGGGGTGGGAGTATTTGATGTATCATATATGTGTTTAGGACCCTCTCGGTTTATTTTGCCATGGTTCTTTTCCCCAGGGGTTTATTTCTGGTTCAACCTGGAATGTTTAGGTCGTGTGTAGATAAAGTAGAGTATTGTTGACTTATGTGGTGGTGGTTTGATTAACTTAGGGCTGTCTTATTTTGATTTTGAGAAAAAGTACTCCCCTTCGAAATGTTTTGAAAAAATGGACTTGGTTTTTTAATTGACATACATGCTTATTTGTGTGACATTTAGATTATTGAGTTACTTTGTGTGCGGAATTATAACGGAGAGACTAGTGTGTTGACAATTTTGATGCCATGTGTTGTCATAATGTGAAATTTTGTTCCTACTATAGAAAATTAGGCATCCAAGATAAGTGAATAAAAAAAGGCCTTGCCTAATTCCTGTGATTTGTTTCAGCCTTGAAACCAAGCTACTCTGCACCTTTTCATGAACATAGAAGGCACTCTTATTCAAATTTACCAACTGGCCTGATACTTTCTCATATCTATTTAACACTCTCACCATCAGTTTTCTTGAATATTGGTCAGCAGAGACAAAGAGAATTGTGTCATCAGCATATGATAAATGATTAAGGTTTTGTCGATATATTCTCTAGTGGTGTATGTAATCTCGAACTTGCCTGGTTAGTCATGCCTGCATTCTGAAGATAAGTGAAGCTGTGAAATGATCTTAGGCTTTGTTTGTGTTAGGAACCCCTGTTTAGCCTAAATATAAGCCTACCCATAGATTAATATCCCTTGTCAGCCATTTTGAGCCTGAAAACTTGTTTGTTTGACTAGCCGTAACAAGCCAATACCCGTTCTAAATATCCATCTCTTTTTTCACCCGGTCCCTCCTTGGCATTAAAATAATAAGATTGAGGCTAAAATCCTAAGTTGGGGGTGATAGGTGGAATAAGGGGAATATGAGGCATAAGCCTAAAGTGGGGTGAAGTAAAGTGCCTAATTAAAAGACAGTGGTGTGGTAAGTGAAAAAAAAATGTGTAGAGAAGTAGAATCACAATAAAACCACACCGAGGCAATAAAAAGAAAGAAGGGAAGAAAACAAAAGGCAAAAAAAGATAGAACAGAAGAATAAGATGTAGTGTTCAAGGAGGGTGAGTCAGTGTTATCCAAATATCTATCCTACCCGTCCCCAATCATACATTACAACCTTGAAAAAGTCCTAGTGTGATCAAGGCGAACTATCCAAAGTCGAGGGCGCTGAAAATAAGGGCAAGCTTATGGTATTTGCATGTATAGCTAGAGAATTTCTTTGTGAGTGTGAGTGTTTCTCTTCTCTTTTGTCTTCTGTCCCATTCTGTGTGTACATATATGTTGGGACATTCTTTGGTCTTTGTGAGGGCATTAGAATTTGTTAATTGACTGGTTTCCCGCGAGTCATGATTCGTGTGCACGATGATTTCTGTGATAACTAGATGTCAGAAATTGAAGCCCCATGGTTAGTTACAACGAGTCCTTGATTGGTTTTGTCTTTATTGGGGGGAGAGTCATTGTGATACACTTGATATGCCGGAAGTTAATTGCCACAACCACTGTTGAAAGTTTTGCTTTGTGATATCGAGGCATTTGTAGATTGAGTCTGTTAGTTGACTTGCTTGAGGCCAAGCAAAGACTTTAAGTTGGGAGTGTTGATGTGCTGGGAATTTTGGCACATCTAATGCTTTTTAACTCTCAGTTTTACTTGTTTTCGAGCAAGTTTGTGTTAGTTTGATGTGTTTTGTGTGTTGTGCAGGTATTTTGAAGTTGGAATGCTCGGAAAGCGAAAAAATGAGGAAAAAAAACAATCTATTCTGATAATCATAAGAACGGACCGTACACATGCTCGACGGCCCGTCGAGTTGCCTCGTCGATAAGTTCCTGCGAAGTGAAAATTCATCAGATCATCATCAGATCTTCGACTTGCACCGTCGACATGATCGACGGTCTGTCGAAGTGCTTCGACGGTGGAGTTCCTGCAGAGTGATAGAAGTATACTCAGATCATCGAGTTGGTCATCGAGCATGTCGAGGACCGTCGAAGTGAAAAGACGACCAGTCAGAGTGCAAGCCGAGATAGAACAGGACTAGGATTGATTATTCCAAGTTTTGACTTGTATAAATACCTGTTTAGGTTTTATTTTTCAGACATCTGGAGTTTTAGACTTGTAGTAATTACTTTTGAGTTGTTATTGCTTTTGAAGATTTTCAGACAATTACATTCATTACTTTCAAGTTTTATTCGTAAGTTGAAGACAATAATTCAATTATGCAATCTTCAATCTTTTATTGTTTTCTTGTTTCCTGGAGTAGCTAAACACCGTTACTAAGGTTGTGAACCCAAGGATGGGTGTGTTGTGATTGGGGATCATGAAATATATACGCATAATGGATTGTTAGGGTTTATTTGTTCTTCATTTTCATAATATAGTTAGTAGTTGCAAACATTAGCTAACACCTTAAAACTTTAGTTTATTTGGGAAAATAGCTAGGGTTAGGTAAGAACAAATAACAAAAACTCAGGGCTTTAAACCTTGTTTAATAAATTCACTTAGAAATAAGAGGAATTTACTTGGCATAATTAACTGTTCTTCATGCATACTTCCTTATCTTTGGAAAAAGCATAGAAAGAAATAATCTTTTCTTATTGGGAAATAGTTCAGATTCACATAGAGGTTGAGTGCATCCATACAAACTGTCCATTAGAAGTATATCAAGATCGATACCCATGATCATACACTTTATCTGACGGGGACACAACCTTTGTCATTTTTACCCATATATTTACAATTTTAAATTTCTAGTCACTATAAATTAGTCCACAAACCAAATCAACTATAAAACTGTTATATCTCGTATTTTATACATTCAGATATTTCAAGGTGGTCGTGGTAGGTTAAGGGCAAGATTATGTTCCAACATTATTTTAATATACAAGTTGGTTATTAGTATGGAAATATTTAAAAAGGCTAAAGGGTAAAAAGGGAAATTCACAAAGTGGTTCATGGTAATATCATGGAAGGCTAGGGGCAAAATGGAAATTTCACAAAATATTCAAGAAAGTTCATGAAAGGCCAAGTTGGCTGTGTGGTTGGTGTGAGTGTGGGAGTATGTGTCCACATTTCTATTTAATGGGGGGCTAATTATAATTATAAAGAGATATGGACCAAAGCTTGCATAGGAAGACAAAGTATCATCTTTGTTTATTTTTAAGAAAGTTCAAGAAAATTGGAGAAGAGGGACATGTGTCCACTTATTATTTGAAGGAACTATGTATATATATGTGTTATCAAGAGAAAATCATCTAGAGGTTTCATTATCTTATAACATAAGAAGACTTGAAAAAAAAACAGGGAGAGAGAGAGGTTCGGCCATGGTGGCCGAACATGGGGCCATGGAAAGTTGATCCAAAAAAAAATTATTTCTTCTAGCCTTTCTAACTTGAAGGCCCTAAGTAACATGGAGTAGTTGTTGGAACAAGCAAACCATTCTTTGTGCAATTTTAACCCTTAGCCGAGAAAGAAGATGAGTGGAAAGGAAGGTATGTGTTCAATCCTCTTTCACATGTGTTAGGAGTGATTTGTGCATGTTATAGTATTGAGAAATGGATGAAATTCATGAAATATTTCCATGTTGGTTGTAGCCGTGTGGGTGGTTGTCTTGTGTAGAAGTGATGAATTAATTTTACTTGGTATTTTAGTTGTGATTGTTTGTGGATTCTATGATGCAAAATGAAGGTTTAATGGTTTAAGTTGGCATTGCAATTGTTTGTAGGTTGTGGCCGAATATAGGGCTATGTTGGTAAGGTGTGATGAATTGATTCTATTTAGTATTTTGATTGTTGTTATTGTGGATTTCATAATAAAAAAATGAAGGTTTGGTGGCTTGAAATGAAGTTGGAATCATTGTGGAATTGTTGGAGAAGCGAATGTGATACTAGCATGAATTCTTCTATTTGTAAGAATAAAGTTGCTAATGTGTAGGTTGTAAATATAATTCATGAATTTGAAAGTGAGACATGTGTTTGGAAGATTGGAAGTTGGGTTGTTGTAATTGAATATTGAAAGAAGAAAATGTGTTGTTATGGTTCTTGTTGAATTTGGAAGGTGTCGGGTGAAGTAGTGTGTTGATTGAGTCGTTTTGAAGGTTCTGTGAATTGAATTGAATATAAATGAAATGTCGCTAAATTGTATGACAAAGGTTGTTAATGTTAGACTGTGTCTCGAATTGATTGTTGATGTTGTTGGTATGATTGATGGTATTGTTGTTGATAGTTTGGCCGAGTTGAATTCTCGGATTGTTGATTGATGATTTGGGCTGAGTTAGATTCTCGGGGATGGTGTATTTACAGGGGAGATGCTGCCGAAATTTCGGCAGATCATAAGTGAATTTATTTGAAAGACTAAGACAAATGTGTATGGTAATGAATCTAATGATTGCGTCAATCTTCTTGAATGTAGACTAGCGATAACGAGCTTGGACAATTAAGCGTAGCTAATAGGACGTGGAACAGGTATGTTAAGGCTCATCCCTTTTCTTTCAAGGCATGATCCCGATGTTATGATCTTATAATTGTTTCCATATCTTCCTTGTTTTTAAAAGTTAAATGTTTATAATTCCAAGGCATGATTCTCTTCCCGATAACTCGTAAATGCTTTTCCAAAGTGTCCGTATTCTACCAAAACAGAGGTTTATGATTTTGTAAGCTCTTATGACAATAACGATGGATATGTTTCACAATGACAATAATGATATCAAGGATGAGAATATCTCTATGATGACTACGATAAGAATGATTTTCCAAAAATAGCTTCTGAAACGTTCGTAGAAGTTTATGTACTTGAAACGCTCATAACTTTCTTATACTAAGTCGGATTGACCCGAAACTTGTTCCTGAGCCTTCAGGTGTCGGTTTATGTACGCTGTTATTCATTGCTAGTCTCATCTTATAATAATTGTTCCTTCAAGGTGAGACAGAGTCGTGATGATTATTCCATAATGTAATCGGAGGTTACCGACCTTACGTCACTCCGATAGATACATGACTTTCTTTGGGCTCTCCTGCATGCTGCTATATGATTTCTGTATATGTATATGTATATGGGGAAGATGGGAAAAAGGGCCAGAGCGTTATATACGCGTATCCACCGGATCAGTTGGTATTATATGACATGATATCGTCCCGGACGCGGGATATGTGGTTAAATGGATCGGAGCCGACGCCTCGGCAATATGATATGTTCTATTTTCTATATATATGAAAAAGAAATGTTTTCAAAGAAATTAAAGTACGAAATATATATGGATCGGGCTGCACGTTCCGCAACAACATATATGGATCAAGTTGCACGTTCCGCAGCAATATGACATATATATATATATATATATATATATATGGATCGGGCTGCACGTTCCGCAGCACTTAGCATCCATTGTACCCGCCTAAAAGGCGCTCATATGTACAGGTTGCTCTGTTATCTCATGATATGCTCTATGTTTCCTTCTTGTCATTATTCTGCTATGTATCCCTCGTATGTTACTATTCATGCCTTACATACTCGGTACATTACTCGTACTGAACCCTCTTTCTTCGGGGGCTGCGTTTCATGCCACGCAGGTACACCCAGATGAGTAAAAGACATTGCTAGAAGATGCTTCAGCTGGGTTGGAAAATCCATTTGCTCCTGGAGTGTTGCCGAGTCAGAGTATGTGTGCTATGAAGTTTTGTTCGAAGTTAGAGACTTTGCAGACAGAGTCGTGGGTATTGGTTGTCAGTTCTATAAGCGGCTCCATCAGCCGATGTGTCATTTGTGTTATGCTATAAGTTTTATATGATTACAGATTTTGTTTATTTGAGAACAAGGAAAAAGAAAGTTTCTGAAAGCTTTATTATGTATTTCATTTTAATTTTATTTGAGAAGTTCTAAGCGGTTATGTGTGTAATAAGAGTCAGTGGGTTCGCTCGGCTTCGGATATGGGGTCGGGTGCCCATCACACCCTAGTAAGGTTAGGGTGTGAAAAAAACCCTTTTCTGGAATACACTAGGACCGCAAGATTAGTACAATACTTGTTTAGTAAACTTTTCACACCATATTCTCTGTGGGATTCGACCCCAACCTCGTTGGGTTACTATATTTGACCACGTCCGCGTTATACCATTAATAAGAGTAATTTGACCGTATCAGTGGACACTCATCCTTAAATTCTTCTGCGAATGGTTGATCTATGACGTGTGGTGGTTTTGTGTGAGATGTGTTATTCTGATTAGGGAAAGTGATCAAGTTCAGTCCCTAGTTATGGCATGAGGTTTTCGATTGTGTAGAGTCGCAATTGGATTCGGTTGCTATATGGAGTCACGATTGGACTCGTTTATTGTGAAAGTTTGCGATAAGTGGAAAGATAGTTCAGAGGGTTACAGGGTCTCCACGTTTCAGCGTTGGGTTGCTTGGAAGTGACAAAGTGCATTTATGGGTTAACGATAGTAGGTTGCTCAATGATATAATCGGTTGACTTTAGCTTTGTCAAGGATTTATGATGGTGCGCGTGACAATGGCGGGTTGATAATTTAGCAATAGTAAAGTATTAAACTTCGGTTTGTGAGCACAAGTGTAAGTTCGGTGATGACATCGAATGTGGACAATGTATTGTGATCGCGGGTAATAAAGAAAGAAAGTTGACCATAAGGACATGAAAGAAGACTTTGGTGGAAAGCGCGTAGCGAAGCAAGAATTCTTAGAATATCTTGGACATGAGTACTTTTCAAGAGATTGGGAAGAGAAAAATTGGTATCTGGCATGGTTGTCGAGATAAGGTTGCGACTAGTGCAAAAAGGTTATTCTTGATATAAGCTCGTTGATGTTAAAGGACAGCTCGGTTATTAAGTGAATGCTATGGGAACATCGTTTGATTGGTAAAATGTCTGTGTATGTGGTTTGTGAGCAGATGGCCTCGGGTATTAGTTGGGATTTCAGGATTGAGTTGGATTATTTGGGAAATCTGGTGCCGGTGCCCGCCATGGCGGCACTAGTGTCACACCACCATCACCGTATAGCGGTTGCCATGCCACTGGGGACGCCATGTGTTCTTGGTGATGACCGTCATGGCAGTCTGATTGACCGCCCTGAAGGGACCGCCGTCGTAACGGTATTGTGCCTGGTTATTTTATTAAGTGTGTATTAAAAGCCGTTAGTCTCTCATCTGAAGGAACATGGAGGAGTTCTACTCCATCCTGGACGCCTGAATATGTATTCATTTTGACTTTGAACCATAACACCTGGTGAGAGCTTGCAGGTGTTTGAGATGGTATCAAGGCAAGGCCAGAGGATCTGCAGTAGATTAGCTTCCATACAGTCTTTGGATGTGGTTTACATTTCAGTCCTTTTTTTTTTTTTTAGGATTGTTTTCATTTGGCTTTTCTTTTCTTTTTCTTTCTTTACACTATTGTACAGAAAACTTACTATTCTTTTAATAAAACACTGCCAAACTTGGTTTGGTGGTTTTCATGCAAAAATAAAAAATAAAAAATTCTATTTCGAAAATTGAGCTTTTGGGAGCAAATCTAGGCTATTCTTAGTGGTCAATCCTTCTAATCTCTTTGCTATTTTGTTAGCCCTAGTCTTATTAGAATCCCTTTACCTTGTTAGTTCATTAAGTGATGGAAAGTTAAAAGTGGGTATAATGAATATTCGTTCTAGGCTTCTAAATTATGATTTTTTGGTTGGGTTAACTGAGTTATGTTCGGTATACATTTCATAAATTGAGTAAGGCAATTCGGGTAAGGACTATTTAGTGGGATACCTAAGGATATTAGTGATACTGTTGTGAGATACGCTGAATTTAGAGAGCGTTCAGTTCAGAGTGGTAAGCGTTAAGGAAGCGCTAATGTGCAGAGTGTGTGGTACGATCCTATCTCAAAGATTAATTCGGCTAGTTTGCAAGATATATGATGTTGTGGTATTCGATGGAGTGGATTCGAGAATTGATTATGGTATTGATGATCGTGAAGCGAATAGAATATTAGGAATTGACGAGTCAAAAAAAGGTATAGATGATTGTGAATCAATAAGAAAAAGGTACATCTTGGGGATTTCTTCGGTCAGTATGGATTGTGTGTCGTCTTCTTGTCTTTTCCAGTTGAGATGTGTTTATTGCGAGAGCTTAAGAAGGAAATCTACAAGAATCGACTATGTGATATGACGGAGTTCCATGGGGTTCGTGATCCGCGACTACTGAGAAGCATATTTTAGTGAACCAACTTGTTAAGGTTTAGAAAAGTAGCTTGGTGGTACACGGTCAGATAAGTTTCGTGACATTCTACAGTGGACGAGTTAGCATGCCTTAAGAGAGAAGATTGTGGAATCCCTATCATGTGAGAACTATATTTATATTTTCGAGGTGAGACCCTACTCATGATGATATTTTATGTTGCAAGTAGTATTGACTATACAGTTTGGGTAAGCGCTTTTGGTTATTAAAGACTTGGGGGTGATTGCGTGAGATTTAGAGCGACAGTGTATGACTAGATATTTCGAAGAATTTTTTAGCATATCGAGGTGACACTATGAGAGGTTCGATGGTTATATAATTACTATATGAGCTTCAGGTTTGCGTTGAAAAGTTCGGGTTGTATCGGAATTGCGTATCGGTAAAGGTTGATAAACATGAAGATTGAAATCGTAAGGTATAGCTTTTCGGTACTAAGTTGATAACTCGGATAGGACTCAACCTGTGGAGTCGAAGGTGATAGACATGATTTGTTATGCATGAGTAAAAGATGAGAATTGACCGCCACAGAGGTTCGATAGGACTGTGATTGGTATAGGGAATTCGGAGTTAGTTCAAATGACTATTGGTGATATTCAAGAATTGTGCATTCATTCCAGGTCAGCATGGTTCGAATTAGCCTTTATATGGTAAGAGGCGTCGTTCTCACGTGGGATTGGATTGATTCATTTGAGGTTCTTCGTAGAGTTGGCGATGTTGGGTGTTCCTCCGATTTTCCAGTAGCTTATGCTGAGGAAGTACCATTCCGATGGGTCTTACATTATTCTTTAGGATTCAGCATTGCGTGATAAGAACTTATCTTGTGAGGAGGAGCCTATTTCCATCTTGGATAGAAAGGTTTGAAAATTGAGATCTAAAGAGATTGCGTCAGTGGAAGCATCGTCCTATTGAGGAGGCTACTTAGGAGACTGAGTCTCAGATACATGACAGATATCCCCAGTTATTTGCCGAGTTAGGTACTCTTACCTCATTTCATTCCCTTGTCGCTCCAGGACCAGTGCTTATTTAATTGGTATCTGATGTAACGACCCGTTTGGTCATTATTGCATTTTTACCTTTTTTCTCAATCATAGACTCGTCCCCCAGTCTTGTTAGTACTATTTTGACCCGCGGGACCAGTGGCACAGCTCTTTAGGCATCGTTTTGGGTTTTGGAATGACTTTTAGAAAATTTGGTCTTAAAGCAAAAACTATTTGACTCGAAGTTGACTTTTGGGTAAACATACCCCTAATCGAATTCCGACAGTTCCATTAGCTCCGGAGGGTGGTTTATGACTTAGTGGTGTCATTGGTTTGGTTTTCGAAGGGTTCGGGTATGATTTGGGTCGTTGGTTGAGAAACTAGTTATGTTAGAATTGGAGTTGACCACAGTCAACGTCGGATCAAGATGATCTCGTGTCGATGTTTTGAAAGTTCCAATAAGCTTGCATGATGATTTTGGACATGTCCACAAAGTTTGGTTAGATTTCGATGAGTTTTGGATAAGTTTGGGTTATTTGATGATTGTTTTTTGTTTTGACGTCGATTTGAGCATAAAGGGTACCATATTGAGAAAACGGCCTTTGATTCATGTTCTATAGAGCCATTATATCCGTATTGTAATTTTGGAACCATAGACACTGAAATCATCAAGTTTCGACATCGTATGAGGGATTTATGGTCAGTTTACTAAGAATTGAGTTGCCAATTTTTCTGATTAATTACGAAATTGCCACTAAATTCGTACTTAAAAATCTGCACTATTCCAAATATTGAAACCAACATATCTCCTTCATTATACGGTCAAATGGAGTGATTCAAAGGCCTAACTTGGCTGGAATTTCACAAGGAATCCATTCGACGCATCAAAAACGAGTTTCGGGATCGTTTACACAATAAATGAGGCAGAACAGATGGGCGTTTTTGGCTATTAATGTTGTTGGAGTTTTTCATCTTGAAAGTTTGGGTTTGGGAGAATTCAATGATGTTCTTCAAGTTCCTTCCATGAGATAAGGTCTAAACCATAATCTAAGTATTTCCCTTTGATTCATTCCCTTGGTTTAAGCTTTAATCCATGATTTCTAAAGTAGGAAATTGGGTTTTTTCATGAATAAAGTTTAATGGGTCTTTCTTGAGAAGTTCATAAAATTTGTTAGACTTCCTAAGTTGCTTTAAATGATGATATTTATTGGGTTTATGCTAGATTATGATGTATCTAAGGTTGTTAATCATATACCTTTCATTATTATTGATGAATTCTTGAATTTAAGAGTTAGGGTTTATACCCAAACTTGGGGATTTTTCTTGGATTTCAAAATTGGATGAATCCTTGAGTTAATTTTGCAATTAGTTGATGGGTTTTGATCACTGGTGTTTAATTGAATAATTTAACCCCGAATTTTTCGTTTTGCCCTTGTAGGCCCCGTTTTCCCAAATTCTGGGATTGGTTTTGACCTAATTCGAATGATAGTAATATAGGTATCGATCTCCATGGTTTCTAATCTAGAATTCGAATATGCCTAGACTTTCTTGATCTTGGTGAGACTTCATGTAGCCAAGCATATATTTAGATGATATTGTCGAAGACAGTATGTAAACCTTCAAGTATGAAGTTGGGTTGGATATTGTCTTAGGATGGGCCTGTTGTGTGATATGGTTAGCCACCCCATTGTGTTATGACTTGATTGTTCTATCGTTGTTGGATTGATGTCATGTGTTGATTGTAGATATTGGGGACTATTGTTTCGTCGTGTTTGTGATATTTTAGTACCTTGTTGATGTTGATACGAGGATATGGTTCTATATGACTGTGTAGTCTTCCATGATATTGTTGGCGTACCCATGTTTGGTACTTGTGATATTGATTGATTATTGATGTTGACACATATATTGCATGCATTCTCATCCTTCATGATATACTGTTGATGCATTGTTGATACTTGATGAAACACTGTGATAAGCTGGGCTCGATTTGGATGAGAGTGATGTGAGAGTCCGATATCCGATGTTTATCTCGAAATCGTAGATTGAGTGAGTGCATGGATTCTGCGTGTCCCGCAGGGTGATGCTGATGAAAATCCTCCATGGGCAAAGATCCGGAGTCTCGTCTGTCTGTTGGGCAAAGATCCGGGACGAGTAGGACTTAGACTTGGCGAGTCACCTTGGGTTGTGCGACCGAGACATGGAGGTATTCCGTCCAGAGTACATGTGTACACAGTATTGCATTTGCATTCATACATTATTACATTGCATTGCATCATGGCTATATTATGATGATCTGGTGATTTACTTATGATGTTGGTGTCGGATTGGACAAATTGAGATTTGGCACATTTAGGTTTAGAGGCTCTACCTAGGTGATGATGTGTACTTGGTTTTATTTGTGATTGACTTATAGTTGTTGATTTATCTACTTATCTTACTTTATTGTCTGAATTATGTTAGCTATACTTAATCAGCCGATGATACCTACCAGTATTGTGGTTTTGTACTGACCTACACTTGCTGCATTCTTTTATGAATGCAAAATTCCAGGTTGGATCTATTTCTATTTCTCGTGGCTGATAGTCGCCCCGAGAGTTGCTTAGAGTCTACGGGGTGAGCACGAGTCGCTCGCCGCCTTGAAGATTTTTCTTATTTATGTCTTAGTTCCTATTCTGAGACATATTCGGACTTGATGTATTATTGATATTCCTGTCTTGTAGATTTTAGTTAGATGCTCTTGTATGACCAGACCAGATACTGGGGCAGATTTAATTTACTGTGCATTTTCTTATTTATGTTATAACTGTGAGACTTCTGCTATTTTACTTCTTCCGCTATTTTTTATTATTTATGAATGTTGAGTTAAGGGTTCGCCTACCGAGATGGGAAAGGTGGGTGCCCGCATGACTTAGCCAAATTGGGTCATGACATAAGAAAAATCAAGGATCAAAAGAGAAGATTAAGTGTTTAAAGGTTCTAAAGTATCATGTAAGCTTGTTTCTCCTGTTGATAGTCATTTTGGAGGATACCTTAAGGTAAAGCACTCTTGGAATGGATGTATTCTTGAGTTTTAAGGTAATATTCTATCTTAACTCCATGTTTATGAGTTTATCTGATGATTATGTTAGGTTTGGAAGGAAAGGGGTTGGATGAAAGGTTCAAATATGAATTTGAGTTTATGATTGAGATGTAATATAACTTGAGTTATGTTGTGAATTTGTTTTTAAGCTAAAACCTTGTTGTAAGGATAGTAGTTTGTGTTGAGATTGTATAAAGGATATTATTCTTGGTCTAATTAGATGAAGAAAGTGTATAAGTGTTGTATGCAAAGCGTATATTGGGCTGTTTTGATGTAAATCTTGGGGTGAGTAGTGGTATGGAACTAAAGTGACTTATATGAGGTTGTTGTTATGTTGTTGACTGTCAAGTGTGAAATAGTTACTAAGGAGATTGGAATACTAGCCACTGTTTCATTGTGGGATTGTGTTGACGACTTGAGGTATATTAAGGCTAGCTTTCCTTCTTGTGGCATGATCCTTATGAACGGAACGTAAAAGTAACGCTACTCCATAATGATTCTATTCTTATTAACTATGGATGTTCCATGTTGATTCATGTTCTATGATGTTGTTTTCAGTAAGTCCTTTTTTAGATTCAGTATGATTCATAGAGTTGCTTGTTGAAGAAAATGCTATGTCATAACGATGTTCAGAGGTACAACGACCTAACGTCACTCCGATAGGTTCAGGAGGTACTCTTATCATATAAAGTCCACTAGGCTTTTGACCTAGAGCTGATTTTATAAATTTTCTCAAAGCAAAACAAACAAAGAGTCTTTACAATGTATCCAAAAATCTGATAAAACTTGCATAATTAAATTAAAGATCAACTTAAAAACTTCTAATCTACAAATCTAATAAAGAACTACAAATTGAAAAAATGACTTGATGATAAACTCTTGAATGCACTTTTGTATCTACCCATTCTTCATGTTAATCATATTGTGTCCCAATTTTAGTCCCTTGATGCACAAGTTGATTAACAATCCATGTATATCAGTGGTATATTTGTGTATATCAATCTCTGCATGCTTGTAAAAAATCATAAATGCTCATGTGAATCCAAATTGTACGACAATCACCCATTCTGTATTGCAAATTCCAGGTTGTTTCCATCCTTGAATCTCCCTCTCAAAACTAGTTTTACACCAGATATAGGCACAACGTTTTCCATTTACTGTCCCTCCCTCAAGGGATTGAGCACAAAGTGCTAATTCCACCCATTGAGAAAGATCCAATAAATGAATCATGTAAGTCCCTCCCCGTATAATCCTGCTCTCCAAGCCTGCCTCTATGTCTAAGTTAAAAGCTTGCATGTGTTTTGATGATCTTGAAAAGTGTTATTTCTCATATCATTTCCAATATATGGATCAATGAGATGGTACCAACAGTCAATAGTATATCCAGTTAGACTCATATCATGTTCTACATTACTAAGATCAATTATTCTAATATAGCTTGTATTTCCAAGAAACCATTTGCAGCAGAAATATTCAACTATATTCAACATTTGAACAACATCATTTCCTACAAAAGTAAGATTAATGGCACAAACATTAAACCAATAGTCAAATGTGCATCCCTAAATGATCTTCACTGATATCAACTCATATCTAGGTATAGGATCATTGATACCAGTTTTAGCTGTGTTCTTCCATGCTGCACTTTTGATGGACCAGCTTGTCTCTATGTTGTACCAGTAATACCAGTCTTTAAAAACCATGTCATCTCCTATGTGAATAGGATCTATAGTGCAATGTATTTGAATGACTTTGCAGTGCTTGTGGTTGAGCGAAACTTCTATCACCTCCTCTCCATTTATCATAGGATTAGTGTTAAAAGGCAGGCCAACAATTCATGAGTTCCTGGTTATTTGACCTGCAAAATAGAAACTATAGTTAGTTGGAAAATGTACCACCATGTTCTCCTCCAAGTGGAGTTGAACATGATGATATAGATAATCCCCAGCACCAACTACTTTTCTTCTTCTGCAGCCATGATCTCACACTAAATCAAACCATTCCCCTATATTCCATCTGAACCATCCTCCACCTGCTTGGTGTCACCAATAAGCAGATCATAACCATACCACCAGCATCTGAGTATGATGCCACATCTTGAAAACCAAAGATCCATCCCCAGCATTCATCATCAATACTTTCTAATAGTTTTTATACTTAAATATGGATAATGTAGTTTATCACTATTAAGAATTTTCTTCCCCTTTGAGTCAAGTTATAAAAATGAGTTCACCTCTATTTCTCCATAGTCAAGTGCATAATTAGCCAAATGATCAGTAATTGGTTACCTTCTCACATTATATGCAAAACCTAAACCTAAGCATTATCAATGGTAGCCCAAATCTCATCTACAGTATCTGCAATATTCCAAGGAGGCTTCCAAGTCCTATCAAAAATATTTTTCATCAGGAGTGAATCAGTTTCAAGGATAAATGAGTAAGCATGTTGTGCTAGGCAATATCTTGCAGCACCAAGCAAAGCGAAAGCCTCAAAGACAGTGTTAGTAGTGTCATCAATTTCCTTAGCCTTTGCATATACTAGATCTGCAGTAGAATTCCTTACACAGAATGCATAAGAACTCCTATCAGGATTGCCTCTAGTAGCACCATCAGTGTTACACTTCAACCAATCAACTGGAGGAAAATTCCACAAGACCTTAGTAACATGTAACTTTGGAGTAAAATCCTCCAAAATTTTCAGAATTTCAAACCATCTGTGAGGAACATTTTTGATGCCTAGTTTCCTTAACCTCACCAGCTGCTGAATAATTGTATAAGCTTGATATATTACCCTGCTTGTAGTGACTTTGTTCCTATGTCTATCTCCATTTCTCTTCTTCCATAATTCCCAAACTATGATAGATGGAACATCATAGTAAACATGTTTTATTCTTGGGATCACATCAGTTGTCCACCACTTCATAATGAACTGATGCAGGTGCAAACCATCAATGGCAATACCTGCAGCTGAACAAAAATATTTCCAAGTGCTTTGAGCAGTAGCACATTTGAGAAATATATGTGGAACAGTCTATTCTTTTGGCTGTGCATAACAAAAACACATAGAAAGCATATGATAGCCCCAGCTCCTGATCACAATATCCAATGGCATCTTGAAGTGCCACACCCTTCACATCAGGAAAGATACCTGAAAAGGTAGCCCTTTGACCCAAATCTTCCTGTATGCATCCTTTTTTCCCCTTTGCTTCTAACATACTCCCATTCCGATTTCACAGAATATTATCCATTAGTTTCTCACATCCACCAGGGCTTGTCAAGCTCATCTCCCCTACTAGGAGGCTGTACTTCATTGATAATAAGTCAGTAAGATCTTGTGGTGGAATGTTACACAAAGCCACCTCATGCCACCTTCCTGGTGTTACTACACCTGAAACATTATTGATCTCCTCATTACAATAGAAATCTGGAGGTGTGAGAAAATATAGAGGAACTACACTAGACCAGTTATCAAACCAAAAAAATGATGATCACATTTTCAGCTACCATTAAATTTGATGGTGATAATGTCCAAATCCACTCTATTAAATAGAATAAGCACAGTCGTATGCAAATATTATTTACCCAACTATGAGTCAGGGTCGATCCCACAGAGAATAATATATAGGCAATTAGGAAAACTAGGAATTATCACCAACAAAAGTTATGCCAAACACTTAAAGGTTATTTAGAGGGAAAATTATAACTAATTGTGAAAACATAAACTAACCTAGAAAGCAAGTAAAATTATTAATGGCCACAAGAATGGATACAAAGGAAACTATGCATAAGTAACGATCCAATGTATTTCATGATTTACAAATAATGGTGAGTTTGTATTACTTAGCCTCGGATAATGACTCTAAATTATCTTCTTCCGAAGACTAACTAGACTACCTAACTAAATATCCCTAAAGCAATTAGGAGCATTAAGAACACCCGAATATGGCTATAAGTGGTGTCACCTATCCCCAGGTCGATTTCCATTAGATGAGGGTTAACGCCCCAAATTCTTGTTAATTATTCTTTTCCAATTTCGAGTTTGCCTCTTCCAAGTTTAAACCGAAATAAATGGGCGAGTCCTAGGGTTAGCAATTCCCTTAAGAAACATTAAAGAACAAGAATAATTAAAACAACATTAACTCACTTCTATTAATTATAAAATCATTCAACACATAAGCAAAACAAGATATTCAATCCAACCTTAAACAATGTATACTTCCATAAATAAGGTTCAAGTATTGAAATGAAATAGTATACACATAAATATTCAATAAATAGCAAGAGAAGAAGAAATAGGTAAAGTATTTCTCATTGGGTAACTCCAAATCTTCTATTCCAAAGTGTGAGGATGAAACCCTAGCTCTCCAAAGCTCTCCAAGACTTGTGTTGAAATGCCAAAGATGGTGATTTTTTTCTTCAAGTGTTGCTTTTATAGCTTCCCAATATTTCCACATCAAAATATGACCAAAACAGCCCCATATTTTCAGATTTTAAAAACTATCCAGATTTGGCAAAACTGTCCAGTTTTTGCAGGTTTACCCATTTTTGTCGTTTTCTTCACTTTGGCCTCTTTTTGACTTGTTTTTCACTTGATTTCTCCATGATCACTTCTCAATCGTATAAACCTATAAAATTGAAGTAAACGACATTAAATGCACTATTTTCTCAATCACACATAACAACAAGCAAAGATTAACGAAGAAATAAGTTGGTAAAATACCAACATATCAAACCCCCAAACTTAAACTATTGTTTGTCCTCAAGCAAATCAAAACTTACAATTCCTTTCAAAGGACTCCATTCAAAAGTGCATCAATATCATACCAAGTCAAAAAGTATACTTTAAGCACAAACACATGACTTTGATTGGTACCACCAATTAATCCAAAACATATGAATCACCAACTTCTCAAAAACTCTTTTTGTTTTCCAAGTGTTTAAATACCGTAGAAATTAAGTCATGACACTAAGGCTTCAAAATTTGCCTCTTTATCACAAAACAACATTCTTTTTTTGATTCCTCTCAATTGAAACATGGAACAAATTCACAACTCAAGTTCTCATGTGCCCTCACAATTAAGAGAGAATCCCAACTCACAACATGCAATTTAAAACACAAATGAGATATCAAATGGAAAGAATTATCTCTCACTCTCACAAAGATGTTCAAATGCACACAAGTAGTACCATAAGCTTGTCCTTCATGTATTTCTCCTCTAATATAGACACACTTGGTTCAAAATCAATTAGGACTTAAAGGGTTGTAATGTAGTCTTTTGGTTAAGGTAGGGCACAATTTTGGTAAGAGTGACTCAAAACCTCCCTAAGCACTACAATTTGCAACAATTAAAGCACACTTCCTTCAACAACTTTTCCACCCTTCCTTCATTTTTCATTTCACCAACTAGTCTTCCTTTTATTCACAACTCCTTATTTTTCTTCCTTTTTCATCTTTCTTACTTTTATTTTTTGGTTCTTTTTCAAAAACCAAGGAAGGTTCCACTATTTCTTTTTTCTTTTCTATTTTTGGTTTTTACCCTTTCACCTTTAAGCAACTTCCACATCACAACTTTTCCAACCGTCACCCCCAAACTTAGCCTTTTAGCCTATGTTTACACTTTCAAAGCATTTAGGGAGGTGTGATGCCAAAAGATAGATCAATAAAAAATAAAAGGTTCATATGATTGTCAAAGAAAAGGTTAAAGGGTCTGAAGGGGTTGACTAAGGAAAATATGCAAGGGTATGAATTTTAAGGCAAAAATGCCTCTGTGGCTTGATCCTCTCCTCCTTGAAATGTTTTCGATCAAGTTCCAAATATGATGACACCATGATAGTGATTACTAACACAAGCTAGCTCCCAAATTAATTGAAGCAAACTTGATGGTTAGATATTCACCCAAATCGCTAGCAACTGATTCTTAGTAACAATGATGTAAACAATGTTAAGCCACCGAAGCATATGATGTACAAAACCTAATCAAGATTCCATAGTAAATTTTTTTTTTCACAACAAAACAAAGTGGTGAAAGAATCATGTCATTTTATTTATATCACCTCTCCGGAAACGGCGCCATTATTGATAACGTCCAAATCCACTCTATTAAATAGAATGAGCACTGTCGTATGCAAATATAATTTACCCAACTATGAGTCAAGTCGATCCCACGGAGAACAATATATAGGCGATTAGGAAAAATAGGAATTATCACCAACAATAGCTATGCCAAACACTTACAGGTTATTTAGAGAGAAAATTATAACTAATTGTGCAAACATAAACTAACCTAGAAAGCAAGTAAAATGATCAATGGCCACAAGAATGGATACAAAGGAAACTATGCATGAGTAACGATCCAATGTATTTCATGATCTACAAATAATGGTGAGTTTATATTACTTAGCCTCAGATACTGACTCTAAATTAGCTTCTTCCGAAGACTAACTAGACTACTTAATTAAATATCCCTAAAGCAATTAGGAGCATTAAGAACACCCGAATATGGCTACAAGTGGTGTCGCCTATTCCTAGGTCGATTTCCATTAGATGAGGGTTAACGCCCCAAATTCTTATTAATTATTCTTTCTCAATCTCGAGTTTGCCTTTTCCAAGTTTAAACCGAAATAAATGGGCGACTCCTAGGGTTAGAAATTCTCTTAAGAAACATTAAAGAACAAGAATAATTAAAACAACATTAACTCACTTCTATTAATTATAAAATCATTCAACACATAAGCAAAACAAGATATTCAATCCAACCTTAAACAATGTATACTTCCATAAACAAGTTTCAAGTATTGAAATGAAATACTACACACATAAATATTCAATAAATAGCACTTGATTTCTCCATGATCACTTCTCAATCATATAAACCTATAAAATTGAAGTAAGCGACATTAAATGCATATTTTCTCAATCAAAACCTAACAACAAGCCAAGATTAAAGAAGAAATAAGTTGGCAAAATACCAACTTATCAGATGGTCAACCAAGTCCCTAGCTTGTAGCATTTTCTTCCAAACATGAGATCCTCTCTTCCATGGCACTAAGATTGGATTGTTCTTCTTCAAATACTTGTCACTCATAAATGAGCTCCATAATGTTGGCTTAGTCCTAAAGTTCCACCACAACTTTGCAAACAGTGCCTTGGAGATGTCCTTAAGTGATCTAAAGCCAAGTCCACCCTAATCCAAAGGTAAACATACTTTCTGCCATTTTTCCCAGTGCCTATTACTTTCTCCAATTGTATTGCTCCAATAAAACTGTGCAAAAATTTTGTGCAGTTTTTCGATCATAAAAGATGGTGGATCTACAACTGACAATAAATGAATTGGCATTTCTTGTAGAACATGATTTAACAGAACTGACCTTCCACCAAATGAAAGCAGCTTCCCCTTCAAGCCTTCCAACCTGTTTCTCACTTTAGTAATCAACTCAGAATAAAATGCCATGCAAGCCCTACTATAGAATATAGGGCAACCTAAGTATATTAATGGAAACTCCTGTCTCCTCATACCAGTCACCCTTTCAAATCTTTGCACCTCCTCCAAATCCACATTATCATGGAGATACACTGCACTCTTGGTTCTATTGATTAGTTGCCCAGAAGCATTCTCATATTGAGTTAACACATCCATAATAAGTCTAAGAGATATCTCACAAGAAGATGAAAATGTGATGGTGTCATCAGCATATGCTAGATGATTTATTTTGGGACTCTACTTGGGCAGTCCAAAACCACAGAACCACAAATTGTTGTGCAATGAGTTCAAACCTCTACACAGTACCTCAACATCCAAGATAAACAAAGTAGGTGACAGGGGGTCACCTTGTTTGACACCTTTAGTAGAATGGAAGAAACCATGAGGTTGACCATTAACAAGCACTGAATACCAATTATTTCCCACTATCTCATAAATCAGGCTATGAACATTTCACAGAATCCCATTTTCCTCAAAACATTAGTTAGAAAGATCCATGACAACCTATCATAGGCTTTGTTCATGTCTAATTTCTTGACTACATCAGGAACATCCTGATGATTTTCTCTCTTAGTTCTAAGCTTAATATCAGCAATGATTTCTTGAGTTAATAAAATATTTTCTACTATGCTCCTCCCCCTTACAAAACCTGCTTGATTCTGAGATATCAAGTCAGATAGGAGTTGCACCATCCTCTCATGCACCACTCTAGAAAATACTTTATTAGCAAAGTTGCTTAGGCTTATTGGCCTCATGTCAGAAAATGTAGCAACTTCTTTCTTCTTTAGTAAAGGAACTAGTTTTGTGCGACTGATATATCTTGTAAGTTCAAAACCTCTAAAAAAGACCCACACCATATTGAATAGATCATCACCCATAATTTCCCAGCATAATTGAAAGAAGAGTCTTGTGAAGCCATGAGGGCCTCCTGCACTTGCATTATTGAGACAAAACACAGCTGCTTTTACCTCCTCTTTAGTTGGAACTACTACCAATTCTTCATTTTGCTCCTTGGTGATTGGCTGGTATATGTTTCAAAATATCAAACTGTGTTGGTGCCACAGTCTCATGGAGTTGGGCTTGAAAAAAACTCAAAGCTTCTTCAACAATTTCCTCATCATTATAGCCATTGGCCTTGTGAATTCTGAATGAATTCTGAATCCTCTTAAGTTGCAGCCTCTTTCTCCTTCCATTAACTTGTGCATAAAAGAACTTTGAGTTCTTATCACCATCTTGAACCAACTCATGCCTGCTTTCTATTTCCAGTACTCTTCTTCAAGATGCAGCACTCTAGTAAGGTCTGCCTGTGCCTTCTGGAATTTTGTTCTATTAGCATAAGATGGGTTTTCTTCAAACATTTCCTCATAACCTTTTATCGTTCCTCAAAATTTGTGATCTTTTGGAATATATCACCATATGTTTCTCTACTCCATTGTGACAACACCTTCTTCATTTTCTTCAATTTCACATTAAAAATCATAAATGAATTTGCCACCACATTTGTCTCTGAATTTGCCTTAACAACATCCAGGAAAGTCTCATGTTGAGCCTAAAATTTAAGAAACTTAAATGACTTCTTAACCTATTGAGTTTCTTGTTTACATTCTAATAGCAAGGGTGAGTGATCAGACCCAACTTTGATTAAATGTGCCACCTCAACACCTCAAATTAGCCAAACACCAGTCCAACATCTTAAATATGCAGTCATCTGAGGCCTTTCGATTCCACTATGTATAAATACTGCGTTTGTACCACAAATCATTGAGGTTACATATATAAATACAATGCCTAAAGTCTTCAACTTCTTGCAAGGAAAGTGGCTGCCCTCCGTATTTCTTTTCTTCATCGACAATCACATTGAAGTCTCCTCCAACAAGCCATGGCACTGTCATATCTGAGGAAAAAGAGTATAGAGATTCTCATAATTCTATCCTTTCTATTCTGTCACACTTAGCATAAACAAGTGTGACAATAAGTTCAACATCAAGATCCCAGTTGGACAACTTCATAGTAAGCTGTTGTGTACTGTTAATGAGCATATGCACCTCATACTCCTCATCGACAAAAGCCCATATTTTGCCAGACACATTGCATATAGCAGTTTTCAACTTCAATCTCCTTCTGTAACTTTCTAATTTATAGCCTTAATGGAAAGGTTCCATTAAACCTATCTAAAAGAACTTGTATTTGTTATGCATTGATAAAGCCTCTTGAAAGGTTTCTTTGTGTTCACTGATCTAATATTCCATATTAGCGCATTCATCACTACATATGGGATTTAGAGTTAGTCCTTAATGTTGTCACCCCTTGGAACTGAGGTGCATTTGTATCTTTTGCATTGTTTTTTCTATGCCTTTTATTATCTATCTAGGGGAAATGTCACCATCTCTTGCAGCATTCAAGAAGTTTTGTGATGTTGATTCTTCACCCATGAAAACTCTAGCTTCCTCACCCACAGGCACTGCAATTTGCAAAGCATCTTGTACCTTAGAATTTGGTGCTGTGATCTGGTTATTCTTCTTAGAACTATCAACTAGATGATGCTTCACAATTTGCTACTGTTTGACTAGTAAACCACTTTTGCTCCTTTGATTAGATGCATTCTCCTTTCTACCAAATTTCTAAACTCTTGGTGACTCCATCTCCTTGGCCTTCTAAGGAACACTAATGCTTGAAGATTTTCTTGCACTATTGTCCACCGCATGTGCTGCATCTGCTTTTTGTTGATTGTTACTTGTTGGTGTCATAGCCTGTTTCTTATTTTGCTTATCCACTTCTTGACTTGCATTGGTATTCTCCATTGTCACCTGCATGCTACCATCTACATTGTCCTGCTTTTGAATGTCACCCAACTCCTGAATATTTCTTGGTTTTTTTCTTTGACCAGACTCATCCACTTGATCATGCTCATCTACTGCATTTGTCCCAAACATCAGCCCAAGTGCATCTTGTGAAGACTCTGATGACCCAGCAGACTTCCCTAAACCATTTTTACCACCTACTACATCACCTTCTTTCATATCTTCCTCCATTTGGTCACTCCATAATATTCTCCCTATCCCACCATCCTCTGCATTACAAGTAGAGGGGACATCTGGGCACACCTGATTCAAAGTAACCAACTCCTCAACAAGTTTATGACAAGCTGATTGCAGACAATGTTCAGTTGACTTAGGTGACTGCTTCTTCTTTCCAGGAGTGAAAGTAGGAGCATTCACATTCAAAGGTTTTTCAACCAAAGCATTTTGTTGCTGCTCCTTATTTCCATCTATTGCATTACCATTCTCCACAGGTGATCCTAGTAGCAATTCTACTAACTGTTTATCTGCATTCTTATTGTTCTCCCCACAGTCTTCCATGATAGTATCAGCTACATTCTCCTCAAGAGCAGCAAACTTGTTAGTAGTTTGCAAATTCTGAGGATCTGCAATGACTAACTCCTTCCCCATATTACTAGTTTGTGGAAAAGGTTGTTGTTTAAGAACTTCCCCTTTATTTTGCACATGCTTCTTCCCTTTTTGATTTTTCCATTGATGTAAGTCGTGCATATTTCCAACAACCTTCCCACTTGGCAAGCTTTTTATAACATGTTCATTTGCATTGTTAATAGTATTACCTTGATTTCAATCTTGAAAAGTCTCACTTGTAATTTTTTCCAACAACATCATCCTTCCAATCTAACAGCTCTGGATGCAAGTTCCAGCAGCTTTCCTCATTGTGCCTTTGCATACAATATTATTTACAGTATTTAGGCACATAATCATATTTGATTAGAATCCACCTTGCCTTAGTAGCACCAATCACCATGTCAACTTCTACAAGTTGTACTCATTTGAGACTGTCACGACTCGACTAGGGGCCATGACGGGTACCCGGAGCTAACCACCAAGCACCACTCATTCTATTACTCATCATACTTACTATACGATTCTTCATTATTCTTGTGCTCATAATCATAGGAAAACTATTTTTCATTTGGAAACATAATTACTGGTATATACATAAGCCCTTCAGCTATCAAAATAATACATATATACAATGAGGACATCGTGAGACCATATTACCAAAACATGCGTATCTACGAGCCTCTACTAGAGTACTAGACATAGGGACGGGGTATGACCCTGCCGTGCCCAAATATGTACACAAAATAAATAACCAAATAGCACCTTCGGAATAATGGAGTGCTCTTGTAAATCTGCTGGTAGCTTCTATGGATCTGCACCGTCTCTCTGTCTACCTGTGGGTATGAACACGGCGTCCAAGAAGAAAGGGCGTCAATACGAACATTGTACTGAGTATGTAAGGCATCAACAGTAACAATATATCAATGAAATAAGGATGCATCAAGTAAGGAGCAACCTGTAACTGACTGTCAATTATAAAAGAAATAATGCATGCTGGCTTACTCCATAATCATCCTCATATTATGTATGCATATATGTATAAGCTACCCGACTATATAGGTACGGTGTGATAATCATTAGCCTGCGTCCAGGCCTCCCGCGTCCGGGGTACCATCTTATGCCGCCCACTAGTGGTGTCTGCCCATGCCATCTAGACATGGAGTATACGATGCCCGCCTTAGCGATGTCTGCCCGTCCATGTAGGCACGGTTTAATATTGTCATCACATACTTATCATGAATCATGCATAAGACTCAAGACAAACTGTACAACTATCGAGGTGACATAAGGTCGTGAACCCCCGATTCCGTTATGGAGCATGCATAAGTATTCTGCCTCACCTTGAAGGAATTAGCATATAAGGTGAGTGCATACAATGAACAACGTCAATGGATCATAATAAGAATCATTAGCTTTGTAGAAATATAATATCATAGGCCTTAGACTCTTTAGACTTAGACTCATCATCATCCTTATCATGCTCGTAACATATCTCTTCTCTTATCTCATATGAAGCTCTTTACTAAGATTGACTCATAATTTTCGGGATGTAGGAAAGTCATGAAGAGATAGGGAATATCATGTCATAAGAATCATGCCTTAGAAATAAAGGACTGGCCTTACACGCCTTTTCATTTAGCTACTCTATCTCTTGAACGTTCCTCTTCTAATATTCACGTTTCTACCTTCAAGAGAGTTCATACTCATACTAGATAATCGATAACATAAGCGTGTTTGAACTAAAGCTGGGGAAAATTGGGCAGTATCTCCTTTGTTTCTACTACTTCCTCCATATCATATATCAACTCCCCAACGTCAATAATAACATTCATAATATCATCATCAATAAATTTGTCAATTCATCATTATCCAATCCCCACAATTTCCTCTCAGGGTCATCCATAATCATGATCATAATACAACATTACATTCATTATCATCTAATGTTTCTCTCATGCTATTAACATCATTCATAACGTAATTACAATCACAACATATCATGAATCATGATTCATAATAATCTACTACTCACAATTGCCACTAATCTCATATTTTGTAACCCATTTTCCATCTTCTTCCATAATCCAAGTGTTTCAACTTTTCAATACCTTAAAAAACATGGAATAATCATAAAATCACCTTTGAATGTGTAGAAATGGGTTTTGGTTGAAAATACTTCACTTGAAGAAAACCCTAGCTTAAACTTCCAAGAGATTTCTTGACTCTAGAAACCCCAAAGAGCTTCCTTGCACTCGATTCACTTGAATTTATGGTATGAACCTTTGATTTTCCTTGTATTCTTGAAAATGAAATGTATGGAATGTTCTAGAGGCTTGGAGAGGAGTGGAGCAGTGACGAGAATGAATATAATGAGGTGGGAGCAGATTTAAATACTTGGAAATACTCAGCCCGTCGGGACTTATACGGACCACTTATACGGTCCGTATAACATTGTACGGTCCATATAAGTGTCCGTGGTTCACCACCGTGGAAGGAATTCTCCCTGTTGGGTTATACGGACCCTTATATGGTCCGTATAATGTTCCACGGTCCGTGTAACATAGTCGTGTTACTCACAGTTTTTCCAAAGTTGTCCTCGTCGTTTCGTTTGGTCTCCAATCGTTATACAACCTTCTTAACACTTGTTTAATACTTCATTAATAATCTAAACATCCCTATAACTCGTCCTCAAGGCCTTACCAAACAATCCTTAGCGCAATAATTTACAAAACCTTTCCTAAACCCCACTTATACTCCACTTGTCCTTATCAATCCTTATTTCATCAATTCATATAACTTCAAAATCTTAACGTGTGCATTCTAAGAGCACTAAATATCTGTCTTACAGTATTAAGAACTTCCTATTATCCTTAAGCTCGCATTGGTTCATTCACTACACGACGACATGAAATTTCCAAGGTGTAAGACTCTTCCCCCCTTTTTGGAACATTCGCCCTCGAATGTCAAGCACTCGGGCATTCTACAAAAATTTCGCTAGAGTTTTCCCTGTAATATGGTATTAACATCCCGTCACAACAGCCCACAATAATATTGCCTCACAGGGCCACAACACAATAGCAATATAAATTGGCCACACGCGACCCATATGCATAAAAAGAAAACATACATACCTCATAATCTTGGTGTTGCATCTTGGCTCTCTTCCGGGGGCTAAAATAAGTGCGGGTATTTGGATTTCATACTCTCTTCTGCTTCCCAAGACATTTCTTCTCGGTTTTTATTTCGCCATAAGACTTTAACTCAGGCTACTTCCTTATTTTGAAGTCTCCGTACTTGCCTATCTAATATGGCAATGGGCACTTCTTAGTAGACAAGCTTTTCTGTCACTTGAACATTATCTATTAGGACAATCCTCGTAGGATCTCCAATACACTTGCAGAGCATTGTGACATGGAAAACTGGATGGACCGATTCAAGTTCTGGAGGAAAGTCCAATTCATAAGCTACTTGACCCACCTTTCGGATAATCTTATAGGGTCCAATGTATCGAGGACTTAACTTTCCTTTCTTGCAAAACCTCATCACACCTTTCATTGGTAACACCTTTAAGAATACCCAATCATCACCTTGAAATTCTAAGTCTCGCTGGTGGTTGTCCGCATAAGATTTTTGGCGACTTTAGGCTGTCAATAATCGGTCTCGGATCACCTTTACGTTTTCTACCGCTTACTGAATCAACTCAGGGCCTATTAGCTGTACTTCTTCTATTTCAAACCATCCAATTGGGGATCTACACTTCCTTCCATATAAAGCTTCATACGGAGCCATTTGGATACTGGAATGGTAGCTATTGTTGTACGAAAACTCGATAAGAGGTACGTGGTTATCCTAACTACCACCGAAATCTAGTACACATGCTCGTAGCATATCTTCCAAGGTCTGAATAGTACATTCGGCTTGCCCATCAGCTTGCGGATGGAATGCCGTGCTGAGCTTTACTTGAGTACCTAGACTTTCTTGGAAAGATTTCCAGAACTTGGCTGTAAATTGTGCTCCTCTATCTGTGATAATGGATATCGGAATACCCTGGAGTCGCACAATTTCTTTGAGATACAACCTTGCATAATCTTTTGCCGAGTATGTGGTTCTGACTGGAAGAAAATGAGCTTATTTCGTGAGTCTGTCCACGATCACCCATTTGGAATCATACTTGCCTCGGGAACGAGGTAACCCCACAATAAAATCCATGTTGATCACTTCCCATTTCCAAGTAGGGATTTCCATTGCTTGCAATAATCCTCCTGGCTTTTGATGTTCGATTTTCACTTGCTGGCAATTTGGACATTGAGCTACAAATTCTGCTATGTCTCTCTTCATGCCATCCCACCAATATATCAACTTTAGATCATGATACATCTTTGTTGCCCCTAGGTGAAAAGAATACCGAGAATAAAGAGCTTCTTCTAGAATTCGACGCGCAATTCTGCAACATTCGAAACACATAGCCTGCCTCGGTATCTAAGAATTCCATCCATCGAAGTTCCAAATGGAGACTTCTCTTTTTCATGAAGTGTGTCTCTATATTACCTCAACTGAGGGTCTTCATATTGACGCTCTTTTACTTCCATATTCAGGGATGAAACTGTGGGATCATTAATAGCAATCCCTGCACTACCTGAATCAATTATACGAACTCCAATATTAGCTAGTTGGTGGAGTTCATGAATTAGTTCTTTCTTTTTCTGGAGGAACTTCACATAGGCTACCCATTGATCGGCGGCTAAGTGCATCAGCTATTACATTTGCATTTCCGGGGTGGTATAAAATGCTCACATCATAATCTTTCAATAATTCTAACCACCGCCTCTGCCGCAGATTCAACTCCTTCTGTTTGAAAATGTATTGAAGACTCTTGTGATCTGTATAGATGTCAACATGCACACCATACAAGTAATGACTCCACATCTTTAATGCATGAATAACTGCAGCATATTCGAGATCGTGACTTGGGTAGTTCTTTTCATGTTTCCGTAGCTGCCTCGAAGCATAAGCAATGACTTTACCATGCTGCATTAACACACATCCCAACCCAACACCGGAAGCCGCACAACATAGCCATCTTTCCCTTTTAGGAGTGTCAAAAACTGGGGATGAGGTTAATCTGTCCTTCAACTCTTGGAAGCTACATTCATAAGCATCATTCAACTGACTTTTGGGTTAGCTTCGTCAATGGGGCTGAAATAGAGGATGTTATGTTCCGTGTTTTCGTATAATTGGAAATCGAGAAATAATTAAGATTGTGCCTTATGAGGAAATATATTGATTTTAGTAAATATGACTATGTTGGTTATGGAATCATTAATGTTAAGACATCGGCGAAGGCCGAGGGTAAATTTGGAATTTCGGAAATTAGTTCCGGGAATTACAAAACGGGACGTTTTATGAATTGGGCCAAGAAAATATAACACAAAGTGAGGCCCAAAATTTGATGGGGTGGCCGGCCATATCCATGGCCCAAGCCCCTTTCTTAATGATCATGTGCCATGCACATGACCAATAACATGGATATATACTAATGTGATACTTAGAATTATCTAGAACAAAACAAAAATTCAAGAACACCTCAAAGTGAGGCTCTCGGCCGAGAATGAGAAAGAGAGAAAGAAAAATTTTCCTAGCTTGTGTTGTGATCCAAAAATCTTAGTTTCTTCATAGTTGTGAAGTACTCACGACCCTCTTCAACGGGGTACAATTTGTTTGGCACAAGAGCGACGTTTGCGACAAGTCGAGTTTTTAAGAAAAGGTAAGAATTTTGCTATTCTAATGTTATAGAATTGATATGAATGTGTTAAGGATTGAGAATAGACGAGAATCCCGTAACTTTGATGGGCGTAGAAAACCGTTGGTGTGTGTGTGTTTGGTGTGGGAGCCGTGGCACATATGAAGTGCAAAGAGTGTGAATTTGATCTTGTTTAGTTTGTTTAATGCGTCGTTGTGACCTTTATGTTATAAATGAATGATTAATGAATTGAATTGGCGTTGGAAAATGATTTCGGAACATTATCGGAAAGTATATACCCTTGGTATATTTGTGTATATCACTGTATATTTATGATACTAAAGACTTTAAATGTGACATATGGTTGATGTTAATGAATTCGGAATGAAACGATGCAAGTTAGAACGTTCGTTGTAAGTTTTGATGTTTTGAAAGAAATATGGAAAGTAATGAATTTTGGGAAATTTTGTATATGGTTTGGAATATATTTGGGATGTGATTGCATAATCTTGAATGATTGAATGAATACAATAATGTGGACATAAGTTTGGAATTGTGAAGTTTGAATGAAAGTTGCCAACTTTTATAGTAAAGAAGAATATTGAAGTTAGAATGATTTAGTTGTGGTTTATGTTGTTTGTGACGTTTGGGTTGTTGTTGTCGATGTTTATTGAGCCGAGCTAAGTCTCGGGGGTGTTAGATATATAGGGGAAGTGCTGCCGAAATTTCGGTAGGCAGAAATGAAGTTAATGGAATTTTTAAGCTTAAGAATCTCTAATAGGTAACTTTGACCATTTGCAGATTCTGGACGAAACGGGATTTGATTTTAAGGAGAGCATAAGACGCCTATAAGGTATGTAAAGCTTCCCACTCCTTCGTTTGGCATGTCTTAGTATGTTAGGTGAATATTGGAACCTCCGGAGCATTTCTGCTCCTCGAAACCCGATCTACAAAACGACTACTATTCATTCAATTCAATTGAAGCCTAAAGGCTCTATCTTGGCTAGAATGCAACCAAATGTTCGAAACCTATCAAAATGTGATCGGGTCACTTTGAAATCATTATGTACGATCTTTTGGCCTTTAAATGTTCGTAAATTATGTTCGCCACCTCAATTTGACTCGAGGTGGGCCCGCTAACCCCGAGACGCCCTATTCGTCCTATTGGGCTCCCTTTTTGGATGAACTTCGATATGAGATCTTCGACCTTGAAACTTCCCTCTATGAAATATGTTTTGACTATTGTGATGTGTTAAGTTTCGTTTGAGCCATACGTACCACTTTGGAAACAATTTGTGAGATAAACTTTCGTATGAACTAATCATTCGACTATTTTGGTTTACGAAATGATTTATGAGATTATTAAATTTTGAAAGGCTATTTTGAAATATAAATTGCATTTGTTTGCTCAAGACTCCGATCGTGCCTTATTATGACTTCGTTCACCGGTTCCCGGGCCGGTTATGATTCGTGCGCCTTATAATAATTCGGCTGTATGCTGTGTTCCGGTTCCCGAGGCCTCGCCATAGGGTCGGGTCCCGTTTGGAGTTATGCTGTGATATGGCTAGTGATGCGATACGCTCACTTATGTTTGTGTTCGGGGATGTACGGAGATTCGAAACCTTCTGGTGTTATGCTGTGTGTGGCGCCAACGTCGGAGTGGCGACCACGTTCTTAAGCGTTGGCATGATTTCGTTTGCATTATGTATACGTATATGATTTTGATACGGATTTTGACATACTGATTTGTACTCCACTTTGTCATCTGATTTGCTTTCGGTTTTGGCCCATATTTCTGTACTCTGTGCTTTACATACTTAGTACATATTTCGTACTGACCCCCTTTCTTCGGGGGGCTGCGTTTCATGCCCGCAGGTACAGACATTGGTGATCCTCCGCTGTAGGCTTCACTCTCTGCTATTTTGGAGTACTCCTTCTTGACTCGGAGTCCACTTTTGGTACAGACTCCCTTTTGCTATGTATATTCTGTACATTTGACTATTTGGGTACGGCGGGGCCCTGTCTCGCCATATGTCTTTGTTTTGAATTCGTAGAGGCCTGTAGTCATATATGTGGGGCGAGGGTCCTATATATGTTTGTTTGATTTTGGTTTTCTGGTCTTAAAGCGGTCCGTTTGTTATGATGGCCCTAAATGGCCCTTATGCTTATATTTGCACTTATGACCGGCGATGTCTATTCCGCCGCTCCGTTTGGATTCGATATGACATTTTGATTTGTGCGACCGCTTAAGACATATTTTGATATAACCTATGTCGATATGACTTTTATGAAATTCTGAAATACGTTCGGATTTGGTAAATGAATATGTGATTTGGTTTGGGTACCCAGGTAGGGTGCCAGTCGCAGCCCACGGGGCTGGATCGTGACAAAAGTGGTATCATAGCAGTCTGTCCTCGGAATGTCTACAGGCCGTGTCTCGTAGAGTCTTGTTTATCGATGTGTTGTGCACCACATCTATAAACAGGGAACTACAGGGCATTTAGGATGTTACTTTCTTTGGAATCTTAGATCGTGCGATAGAGTTGTGCTGTTAGGGTGATTTTGATCTGACTCGCTATTGTGTTTGCAATGATGCCTCCGAAGAAGGCAACGGCGGCCCAGAAGGGCAAAGCGAGGATGGGAGAGACTAGTTAGGCACAACGCGCTACACAGGCTCGTGTTTATGATTTGCATGAGGTTGTGCCTCATTCTAAGGGGTCTGCTACACGCCCACTAGTACAGCCTGGAGCAGGACCTTCAACAGCTCCAGAGGTCCGGGTACCCGCTCCTGAGACTCCAGCTCCTCAGCCAGGGGCCGAGGATAGGACCCTGAGGGAGGCTGTACAGTTGCTGACTACACTGGTGGCAGGACAGGCTCGCCGACGCAGGCGGAGGGACGATGATGATGATGACAGGCGGGACAGCCTGAGAGTTCGGGAGTTTCTATTATGTGGCCCTCCAGAGTTTTTCGGGTCTAAGCCCGATGAGGACCCCCATGACTTTATTCGGGGGATGCAGCGCTCACTGGACTTGGTCAGGGCTTCAGAGACCGAGTCGGTCGAGCTGGCTTCGCACAGACTTCGAGATGTTGCCACCCACTGGTACGAGACTTGGGAGTTATCCAGGGGTGAGGGTGCTCCTCCAGCAACGTGGGATCAGTTTGTGACTGCTTTCACCCGCCACTTTTTGCCCCCGGAGTTACGGCGGGCGCGGGTTGATCGATTCTTACATCTGTAGCAGAGGGGTCGGAGTGTTCGTGAGTATAACCTTGAGTTTGACTCTCTTGCCCGATATGCGCCTGCCGTGGCAGCAGATATGTCCGATCGGATGCACAGATACGTTATGGGATTGGATCGGTATTTGATTGACGGTTGTATGGCAGTGTCATTGCAGACAGATATGGACATTGCCCGACTTCAGGCCTATGCGATGGGTATGGAGGACCGTCACAGGTCTGATCATCCTGGTAGAGATCGGGACGGGAGGCCGCCCAAGAGGGCTAGGTCCGCAGGTTATTCCGGGGATTCTCGAGGCGGACAGCCTCAGCAGCAGCAGCAGTCAGGCAGACAGCTACCTCCGTCCGGCCGGAGTACTCAGTCAGGCAGCCGGAGATTTGACAGTGCAGGACCGTCTGGGGCCGGTCAGAGCTCCAGAGCGGCAGGTTCACAGATGAATAGAGGTCCCAGCCAGGCCAGACCACCCAGGCCCCGTTGTCCTCATTGTGGGAAGTCCCATCCCGGGGAGTGCTATCGAGCGACTGGAGCTTGTTTTTCTTGCGGTGGTCAGGGCCATTTTATGAGAGATTGTCCGTTGGCCAGCGGTTCTGGTAGTGTGGCTCAGCCTACAGGGTCAGCCGCCGGTTCATCATCTGCTCCATCTGTTGCACGCCCTGCAGGGTGAGGTGCGCCAACACCGGCGGGACGCGGTCGAGGCCGCGGTGGCGTTTCAGGTTCTAGCGGTCCCTCGAACCGCATATATGCTTTGGCCAGCCGCCAGGATCAGGAGGCTTCGCCAAACGTCGTCACAGGTACATTACTGGTTTTCTCCATATCTGTATATGCATTGATTGACCCTGGTTCTACTTTATCATATATTTCCCCGCTCGTTGCTAGTAAAATTGGGATAGTGTTTGAGCCTATAGAGCCATTTGAGGTAGCTACACCAGTTGGGGATTTTGTTATAGAGAGACAGATCTATAGGGATTGTTCTGTGACTATTTATGATCGTTGCACTAGGGCTGATCTGATAGAGTTAGACATGCTTGAGTTTGACGTCATTATGGGTATGGACTTGTTGTCTTCTTGTTATGCTAATGTTGACTGCCAGAAAAAGGTAGTCCGTTTTCAGTTTCCAGGGGAACCAGTTATAGAGTGGTTTGGATCCACAGCATCGCCGAGGGGTAAGTTTATTTCATACCTCAAGGCTAAGAAGATGAACCAGAAGGGTTATATTTATCATTTGGTTCGTGTGCACGATACTGCAGCGGAGATACCTACCCTTCAGTCCGTTCCGGTCGTCAGTAAATTTCCAGATGTATTTCCTGACGAGCTTCCTGGCCTTCCGCCTGAGCGGGAGATTGATTTTACTATAGAGTTGATGCCGGATACGCAGCCTATATCTATTCCCCCGTACAGGATGGCACCGGCTGAGTTGAAAGAGTTGAAGGAGCAGCTGAAAGATTTGTTGGATAAGGGCTTTATCAGACCCAACACATCACCCTGGGGAGCGCCGGTATTGTTTGTTAGAAAGAAAGATGGGTCACTGCGGATGTGTATCGACTACCGGCAACTGAATAAGGTGACTATTAAGAATAAATATCCCCTCCCCCGGATTGATGGGAATCATCAAGGATCATCCAAGTCAAGAAATCCAAATGGAGAAAAACTAGGGTTTTGCTCAAAGAAGAGTATTATCAACCAAAGCTTGTTCCTACAACTTCTAAGGTAAGATTCATGATTTTTAAAAGATGTTTAAGCTATTGGAGAATTAAAATATATGGATTGTAGAAAATGTGGTCAACTAGGTCATGAATGATGAATAGTGACATTTTGAGAAATAGTTTGAATTGAGTTATGAATGTTGTTGTGTTGTGATATGAATGTGTTATAAATGGTATTAAGATCATGAACTAAACACTTTAGACGAATGGACGAAGTTGGGTGTTATGACCATGAATGTGGGTGAATTAGAGGTAAATTGAGGAATCTAAATAATATGGATAATGTGAATGACTAATGGCCATTGTTATGATATTGATGAAGGTTTAAACGCTAGCATTGGAAGGGAACGTGCAAGTGTAGAATAGTTTGACGGAAAGGTATGTAAGGCTAAACCTTCTTTCATAAGGCATGGTTCTTGGCCAAATTCCTATATTCCTCTATATGAGTATGTTGTCTTCACATGGTTGGCATTCCGAGCTCATAAGCACACAACCCTTGATATGTACTATGATTATACTATGTTCCTCACATGACGAGTAAGTCCAAAATGTAGATGTAACGATAATGATGCGGATAGTAATGATGATGAGAGTAAAATGAGATTAGAGATGCTTACGAGCTATGAGATATGTATATGTATGCCTATGAAGGGCTATGATAAGACCCCAAGCTTATGATGCCGGGCAAGACTATATGTATATGACAATGTATAATGTATGTATACGATTACGAAACGCGCGCACACCTCTGCAGATGGTACGGATAACCCTGATGCCTTGGTAGGGCCAGGTATGTATGACCTTGAGCCTTGGTTGGCCAAGCATGTGTAAGACACCGATCCTATGAGGTCGGGTATGCTATGTATATAATATGAATATGAATGTGATAAGACTATGTATAAGAATACGAATAAGGACATGTATACAAATATGAGCACAAGTATGGTACGAGTATTATTATGGGATATGAACGACGATGTATGCAAGTAAGCGACATGATGATGATGATATTACTGTCTCCAATCCTATGCTATTTCATATGATATCTATTATGCTCCCATATTGATGTTGATCACGCTTTACATACTCAGTACATTCTTCGTACTGACGTCCTTTTGTTTGTGGACGCTGCGTCATGCCCGCAGCTGCACAGGGAGACAGACTTGATCCATAGCTGCTTATTCAGAGATTGCTTAGCAGAGCTCTATTTCTTTCAGAGCCGTAGCTTTTGGGTACTTATTCTTTTGTGTATATAATTATGGGCATAGCGGGGTCCTGTCCCGCTCATACGATATGTCAAACTCTTAGAGGCTCGTAGTCATGTGTATGTGGGTAGAGATGTTCGGCCATGTCGGCCCATGTTTTTTATATCTTTTGTTGGCCACGTCGGCCTTGTACTTATGATGTGGCACAGATGCCTATGATATGTTAAATGATGATGGTCGTCTAATGGGATCAATATGATTAACGATAAGAAAAGCACAAATTGACTTATGGTTCACCTAGATATTATGTTATGTATGATAAGGGGGTACTCGGGTGGGGTAGCACCGGGTGCTCGTCGCGGCCCCCTAGCCGGGTCGTGATAAAAGTGGTTCAGAGCAGTTCAGTCCTAGGATGTGTCTACGAGCCGTGTCTAGTAGAGTCTTGGTTATGGGTGTGTTGCGCGCCACACCTATAAACGAGAAGGTGCGGACATTTTAGGAATATATGACCTTCTTTTCTTCATAAGAATCGTGCGATAGAGCTATGATATAAGAAATTCTTGTTCCTAAATCGTGTGTTGTGTATTTCAGAGATGCCTAAAAAGAAAAAGGCTACAGCAGCCCAAAAGGGCAAGACGGTGGCAGAGAAGCGGGCTGAAAGAGCACCGCCACCGGTAGTAGAGGAAGATGAGTCCCAGAGTGCGGCTCAATCTCAGTCCTCCCAGACAGTGCCTATTACTGAGGAGCACGTGGGAGCCTCAGCCCCAGCTCCAGCTTCTCCACCGAATGCTTCGGGCCAAGACGTGAGAGAGGCCATTAATTTGTTGACTCAGTTGGTTGCGGCCCAGACTCAGAGGCCAAACACAGGGCAAGGTGACAGGGTTGTTAGTGCAAGGGCCCGTGACTTCATTGCTTTGAAACCCCCGGAATTCTTTGGGTCGAAACCAGAGGAGGATCCCAAAGACTTTATTGATGGTATGCTAAGGACGCTCCGATTGATACATACTTCAGACACTGAGTCGGTAGAGCTAGCATCCTATAGATTGAGAGATATCTCGATCCAGTGGTATACAGTATGGATGGCTTCGCGGGGAGCCAATGCACCTCCGCCGGTATGGCAAGAGTTTGTCGATGCTTTTCTCCGTCACTACATGCCTCCAGAAGTTCGGCGAGCTAGGGCCGATAAATTCTTGAATCTGAGGAAAGGTAGCATGAGTGCTACAGAGTATAGTCTCCGCTTCAATTCCTTGGCTAGGTATGCTTCGGCCATGGTAGCGGATATGGGCGATCGGGTGCACCGGTTTGTGAAAGGCCTAGGGCCACACTTGATGGATAAATGCTTAACTGCGTCCCTTCAGGATGGCATGGATATTGCACGCATTCAGGCACATGCTCTGGAATTAGAGGAACACCTACAGCAGCGGAGAAATGAACGTGAGCAAGATAGGGGACATAGCAAGAGAGCTAGACCTTCAGGTTCGAGCAGCGAGTCCAGGGGTGGACATAGACAGCAGTTTCCCAGCCATTCAGGCTATTCTATGACCAGCCCACCTCCACGGTTTTCAGGCCAGGGCCTCGATAGATCTGCTCGTTCAGGGCCGAGTCCGAGTTATACAGGACCTCAGTTCAGAGGTGATTTGGGCCAGTCAAGGCCACCCGTACCATCGTGTTCCCAGTGTGGGAAGATGCATTGGGGTCGATGCCGATTTGGTTCAGATGATTGCTATTCATGTGGTCGGCCAGGCCATATTATGCGTGATTTCCCCTCATTACATGGTAGAGGTAGGACCCAGCCATCAGGGTCGGTAGCCGGATCTTCGGCATCTGTACGCCCTACGAGGCCAGGTTTACATGCGCCAGCTGGCCATGGTAGAGTCAGAGGGAGAGCTCCCAATACTAGCGGTTCTCAGCACCGTATTTATGCTTTGGCTGGACGCCAAGATCTTGAGTCTTCTCCTTACGTGGTCACAGGTATATTATCGGTATTCTCTCATGATGTATATGCTTTGATTGATCTGGGATCCACATTATCATATGTTACTCCATATATTGCGGGTCGATTTATAATTGAGCCGGAGTCTATCAAGCCTTTTGAGGTGTCTACACCCGTGGGTGAATCGGTAATAGCTAGCCGAGTATATAGGAATTGTGAGATTGTGATTTGTGATCGTCGTACCGTGATTGATTTGCATGAGCTAGAGATGGTAGATTTTGATGTCATTATGGGCATGGATTGGTTGGCTTCTTGTTATGCCAATGTTGATTGTAGAATGAAGATGGTTCGTTTCCAATTTCCGGGAGAACTAGTCTTAGAATGGAAACGAAATTCGGCATCACCAAAAGGTAGGTTTATCTCCTATCTAAAGGCAAGAAAGATGATCACGAAAGGGTGTATTTATCACCTAGTGCGAGTTCAAGATGTAGAAGCTGAGTCGCCGACTCTTCAGTCAGTTCCGGTAGTGAATGAATTTCCGGATGTGTTCCCGGAAGAGCTTCCAGGCCTTCCTCCCGAACTAGAGATTGATTTTGCGATTGATGTGTTGCCAGACACTAAACCCATATCTATTCCTCCCTATAAGATGGCACCCGCAGAGTTGAAAGAGTTGAAGGAACAATTAAAAGACTTGCTTGAAAAAGGATTCATTAGGCCTAATTCATCCCCCTGGGGAGCACCCGTATTGTTCGTCCGGAAGAAGGATGGCTCCTTGAGAATGTGCATTGATTATCGGCCATTGAATAAAGTGACAATTAAGAACAAGTATCCCCTCCCAAGGATTGATGATTTATTTGATCAAATGCAAGGTGCCAAATGGTTTTCAAAGATTGATTTGAGGTCCGGGTATCACCAAGTAAGAGTTAGGGAGAAAGATATCCCTAAGACAGCTTTCAGAACAAGATATGGCCATTTCGAGTTCCGAGTAATGTCGTTTGGGATAACTAATGCACCGACAGTGTTTATGGAATTAATGAACAATGTATTCAGGCCTTTTCTGGATCTATTCGTGATCGTATTCATCGATGATATCCTAGTGTATTCTGGATCCAAGGCAAAACATGTGGATCACTTGCGTATTGTCCTTGGAGTTCTTCGAACCCGAGAGTTATTCGTGAAGTTTTCCAAATGCGAGTTTTGGTTGAACTCAGTGGCATTTCTGGGCCACATTGTTGCAGCTGACGGTATTCGAGTGGATAGCCAAAAGATTGAGGCAGTGAAGACTTGGCCAAGGCCCACGACCCCTATAGATGTTCGTATCTTTTTGGGCTTAGCAGGTTATTACCGAAGATTTGTTGAGGATTTCTCTTCTATTTCTGCACCGCTCACCAAGTTGACTCAGAAGTCAGCTAAGTTTCAATGGACAGATTCTTGCGAGCGTACTTTCCAAGAGTTGAAATACCGACTGACTTCAGCCCCAGTCTTGACACTTCCAGAGGGATTGGAAGGATATGTTATTTATTGTGATGCTTCAGGCGTCGGGCTAGGCTGTGTATTTATGAAAAATGGTAAGGTGATTGCGTATGCTTCTAGACAATTATGGAAACATGAGCAGAATTATCCTACCCATGACTTAGAATTGGCCGCGGTGGTCCATGCTTTAAAGATATGGAGACATTACTTGTATGGGGTCCACGTGGATATTTATACAGATCATAAGAGTCTCCAGTACATCTTCAAGCAGAAAGAGTTAAATTTGCGGCAACGACGATGGCTAGAGTTGCTAAAAGACTATGATGTTGAAATCCTGTACCACCCCGGAAAGGCAAATGTTGTGGCTGATGCTCTTAGCCGTAGGTCGATGGGAAGCCTAAGTGATGTACGACCAGAAAAGAAAGAGATGGCTCGTGATCTTCAGCAGTTAGCTAGCCTAGGAGTCCGAGTGGTGGACTCAGGTAGCAGCGGAGCTACTATTCAGAATTCAGCAGTTTCATCGTTAGTAGCGGAAGTAAAAGAGCGACAATATGAGGATCCCATGCTAATGCAGTACAGAGATACACTCCCTCAGAAGGAGGAGTCATCATTTGACATTTCGGAAGACAGAGTTCTCCGATGTCGAGACAGGTTATGTGTTCCCGATGTGGCAGGTCTACGCCATCAGATTTTGAGAGAAGCTCATTGTTCCCGTTACTCCGTTCACCCCGGAGCGACGAAAATGTATCATGATCTTAAGACTATATATTGGTGGAATGGGATGAAGAAAGACGTAGCGGAATTCGTAGCTCAGTGTCCTAATTGCCAACAAGTGAAGATATAACACCAAAAGTCGGGTGGCTTATTGCAAGCTATAGAAATCCCAGCTTGGAAGTGGGAAGTGATTAATATAGATTTCATTACAGGGTTACCCCGTTCTCGACGTAAATATGATTCTATATGGGTGACCGTGGATAGACTCAAAAAGACAGCGCATTTCTTACCGGTCAGAACGACCTATATGGCAGAAGATTATGCAAAGCTTTATCTCGGAGAGATAGTGAGACTCCATGGCGTTCCGGTATCTATTATCTCTGATAGAGGAACTCAGTTTACAGCCAAGTTTTGGGGGTCTTTCCATGAAGGTTTAGGGACCCAAGTGCGCCTAAGCACGACATTTCACCCACAGACCGATGGGCAAGCTGAGCGTACTATTCAGACTCTTTAAGATATGTTACGGGCATGTATGCTAGATTTTGGAGGAAATTGGGATGACCATTTGCCACTCATTGAGTTTGCTTACAATAACAGTTACCATTCTAGTATTCAAATGGCACCGTATGAGGCTCTATATGGGCGAAAGTGTAGATCCCCAATTGGGTGGTTTGAAACCGAAGAAGCTAAGTTGATAGGGCCAGACTTGGTGCAGCAAGCAATAGAGAAAGTTAAGCTCATACAAGATCGGTTGCTAGCGGCTCAAAGTCGTCAGAAGTCCTATGCGGATAATCGTCGAAGAGACTTAGAGTTCGAAGTGAAAGATTGGGTATTCTTGAAAGTGTCGCCGATGAAGGGCGTGATGAGATTTGGCAAAAAGGGGAAGCTCAGTCCCCGGTATATTGGGCCATACGAAATTGTGTGCAAAATAGGCAAAGTGGCCTATGAGCTAGATCTACCTCCAGATTTGGAGTCAGTCCATCCAGTATTTCATGTCTCGATGCTTCGGAAGTGTATTGGAGATCCTACGAGGATCGTCCCAGTGAATGATATTCAAGTGATAGAAAAGTTAACTTATGATGAAATACCCATTGCCATATTAGATAGGCAAGTACGGAGGCTTAGAAACAAAGAAGTGGCCTCAATTAAAGTTCTGTGGAGAAATAACAATCGAGAGGAAATGGCATGGGAAGCAGAAGAGAATATGCGATCCAAATACCCACATTTATTTCAGCCCTTGGAAGAAGTCCAAGATGAGACGTCAAAATCATAAGGTATGCATGTTTTCCCATTTATACATTCAGGTCGTGTGTGGCCAAATTTCTAGTACTGTTGTATTATTGCCCTGTGAGGCATTGTTATTGTGGGTTGTTGTGACAGGGTGGTAGTACCTCATTACAGAGGAAACTCTGGCGAAATTTTTATAGAATTCCCCAAGCCTTTAACATTCGAGGACGAATGTTCCTAAGGGGGGTAGAATGTTACACCTCGGAAAATTTCCCGTTGGTACGCAAGTAAATGAACTAATGATGTGTGCAATGAGTGCGAGTGTATAATGTTTCATGGGAAATGTATAAAAAGGGATGTGGATGATTAGAATGAAAATTCGAGAAATGAGAAAAATTGAAAGTTAGCAAAACTGTCCAGTGGTCGTATATTGCAAAATATGGACCGTAAAGTGCAATACAGTTCGTAAACTGGCAGACGTAAACTGCCATGCAAGGCTTCAGCTTTCTGCCAGTGGTCGTAAAGTGCAAATACGGACCGTAAACTGGTATACGGTCCGTAAACTGCCAGGTCGTAAACTGGCATGCCAAACTTCAACTTTCTGCCAGCTGAGGAAAAGCTATAATACGACATGGTGGACGGACCGTAAAGTGATATACGGCCCGTAAACCATGGTCGTAAATCACCATGCATGCAGGCCAAAGTCTCTGGTCCTGCTTAAGCTTAAAGACTACCACGAGGGACGGTCCGTAAAGTGGAATACGGACCGTAAACCTCCATGGACGACCACTGTTCACCCAGCACAGATTTTCCAATTCATTAAATATGAGGATCAAGACTTGTCTTATTTCATTTCCACATTACACCACTTCTCTCTAAAACTTCTCTCTACATTTATTATATGAGTTTTCAAGGATTATAAGCCATCAATAACATTAAGACAAGTGAATCAAGGATAAGGGAATCATCAAGGATCATCCAAGTCAAGAAATCCAAATGGAGAAAAACTAGGGTTTTGCTCAAAGAAGAGTATTATAAACCAAAGCTTGTTCCTACAACTTCTAAGGTAAGATTCATGATTTTTAAAAGATGTTTAAGGTATTGGAGAATTAAAATACATGGATTGTAGAAAATGTGGTCAACTAGGTCATGAATGATGAATAGTGACATTTTGAGAAATAGTTTGAATTGAGTTATGAATGTTGTTGTGTTGTGATATGAATGTGTTATAAATGTTATTAAGATCATGAACTAAACACTTTAGACGAATGGACGAAGTTGGGTGTTATGACCATGAATGTGGATGAATTAGAGGCAAATTGAGGAATCTAAATAATACGGATAATGTGAATGACTAATGGCCATTGTTATGATATTGATGAAGGTATAAACGCTAGCATTGGAAGGGAACGTGCAAGTGTAGAATAGTTCGACGGAAAGGTATGTAAGGCTAAACCTTCTTTCATAAGGCATGGTTCTTGGCCAAATTTCTAAATTCCTCTATATGAGTATGTTGTCTTCACATGGTTGGCATTCCGAGCTTATAAGCTCACGACCCTTGATATGTACTATGATTATACTATGTTCCTCGCATGACGAGTAATTCCAAAATGTAGATGTAACGATAATGATGAGGATAGTAATGATGATGAGAGTAAAATGAGATTAGAGATGCTTACGAGCTATGAGATATGTATATGTATGCCTATGAAGGGCTATGATAAGACCCCGAGCTTATGATGCCGGGCAAGACTATATGTATATGACTATGTATAATGTATGTATACGATTACGAAACGAGCGCACACCTCTGCAGATTGTACGGATAACCCTGATGCCTTGGTAGGGCCAGGTATGTATGACCTTGAGCCTTGGTTGGCCAAGCATGTGTAAGACACCGATCCTATGAGGTCGGGTATGCTATGTATATGAAATGACTATGTATATAACATGAATATGAATGTGATAAGACTATGTATAAGAATACGAATAAGGCCATGTATACGAATATGAGCACAAGTATGGTACGAGTATTATTATGGGATATGAACGACGATGTATGCAAGTAAGCGACATGATGATGATGATATTACTGTCTCCCCTCCTATGCTATTTCATATGATATCTATTATGCTCCCATATTGATGTTGATCAGGCTTTACATACTCAGTACATTCTTCGTACTGACGTCCTTTTGTTTGTGGACGCTGAGTCATGCCCGCAGGTGCGCAGGGAGACAGACTTGATCCATATCTTCTTATTCAGAGATTGCTTAGTAGAGCTCCATTTCTTTCGGAGCCGTAGCTTTTGGGTACTTATTCTTTTATGTATATAATTATGGGCATAGCGGGGTCCTGTCCCGCTCATACGATATGTCATACTCTTAGAGGCTCGTAGTCATGTGTATGTGGGTAGAGATGTTCGGCCATGTCTGCCCATGTTTTGTATATTTTTTGTTGGCCACGTCGGCCTTGTACTTATGATGTGGCACAGATGCCTATGATATGTTAAATGATGATAGTCGTCTAATGGGATCAATATGATTAACGATAAGAAAAGCACGAATTGACTTATGGTTCACCTAGATGTTATGTTATGTACGATAACGGGGTGCTCGGGTGGGGTAGCACCGGGTGCTCGTCGCAGCCCCCTAGCCGGGTCGTGACATACACAAGTAAGCAGCGGTGCGAAAGATGCATGTTGGATAAGGTAAGAATATTGAAGTATGATTGACATGTAAAGTTGAAGAATGAAAGGGGAGGTAATAGGAAGGTATAACAGGACAGATCGTTAGAGGATCAGGTACGTCCCGAGGTGCGATGTGTGAGATAAGTTCCGACACCTTTATACTTTTTACTTGAAATTGGGAGCCCTGTGTGGCTATGATATGATATATACGTATATATGTTGGCCCTGTAAGGCATTGTTGGTATTTCCTGCGTGCAGGTTTTGGGATAGTAAGAAATACAGGGGAAACTCTGCCAAAATTTTCCTAGAAATGAAAAGAGGATGAGATATAAGTTCGTTATATGTCTTGAAAGGTCATGTCAACAGTGATGATAAGATTTGACTAAGTTGCAAGTACGTCTGACTTCGAGAAATAAAGTTAACGGTTGAATTGACAGTAATAGTAATTATGAGGTCGATATCAATATGGTAAATTTATTATGTTGGATTAAAGCTTTAAGAGATACCCTCCATGTCATCCGTAAGAGGCACCATTCTTACTTGGGAATTTTTTTTTCGAAGAAGCATATATGAGCAGCAAAGTTTGGAATTCATTTGAACGGACCAGAATACTTTCCAGCCACATGTTTACCTTAGAAAAGCTCATATTGAAGGACAAAAACGTCCAGCAATTAAGTTTCACTACATTGGAAGAATACAAAGCATACAACAAGTAGTTTATGAACTAAATGATTCGTTCACTACTCAAGAATAAATCTGGAGGTAAACCATGTGAATCAAGCACTAGAAGTCCTGTGGTGCTTGTCGAATTCTAGTTTTCTTTTGGTGGTGGTTGGAGAATGCTTCATGGTGACATTTTATTAGTTCTTAATCAACTAATTGGAGATGGAATTTGTGGAAGGAAAACTCAAACTTGAGGGCTGTCCAGGATCATGTGTTTCATATGTTGTTGATGAAACGCTAGAATAATTCGAAAGGGATTGTGATACTAAGGGATGATTTAGAAAAAGGTGGCAAATCTTAACAAAACATTTTATTGAGGTATCGAGTGAACCGATAAGTAGGGATAAATTACGACGAGTTAACAGTTAAAAGGAGTAATAGTATGATTGAGATAAAGTACAAAGGAGGAAGAATTATGACAAATTATGAAGGTATTGATAAGACAACGTGTGAGATATTAAGGATAAGATTGATCAGAAAGGGTGAACGGTTAAATACGCCTCCACAGAGTGCAATTGAAACATAGTAAGAATCGTGAATAAGCTAAGGAAGTGTTACGTTATAGGATGGATTACGAACGAGACGTAATGTGAATACAATAAGGATTGTTATAGAAATGAGTAAAGCCTAACGAGGAAGTAACTAAAGGATATGATGTGATCAGTGTGAAATGGAAAAGCAAATATAAAACTTACAAAGTCCTATAGGGAAAGTTCAGAATAGAGATCAAGTGGTAACGAAAGTGAAAGCGAGCACAAGAAGAGAATGAGTTAATTGAAAGAAGAAGATAAGAAGAAAGCGAGTGGGATTACAGTGTTGCGATGTGTTATGATGTGTATAGCAAATAAAACGAGTAATATAAGCGACAGAATTGTGAAAGACCAAACTAAAGGAAGATAAGAAATGAGATAGAATGAGTGCCAGAAATGACTGGTATGATAAGAACAAATAGGGATGAACAGAATATACCTTGAAAGTGAGAAAGGGGTTATGTAGAAGTAGTGCTTTCCGAAGGATACAGGAGTAGCATAAGATTCCTCGTGCACAAAATAAAAGATGGACATAGACTGGAGAAATGAAAGGAATACTAAACGAAGCACTCAAGACAGACGTAATTAATTGAGTATGAGTATAGGATAAAAGGGAAGTATATAGCTACAAACTTAAGGTGTAGTACGACGAGAAGGTGATAAGACAAGACTACTATTAAAACGAATTTGATATGATTTTGAGTAAGTTAGAAGTTAGCGTTCGGTATACAACAAGGGTGAAAGAGCATGAGGCATAAAGGAGTACTGCGTGTATGTGGCTTCACCTCGGAAATAGTGAAATCCTTATATATATATATGTTTATCCAGGGGTACGATGGGGCCCTGTCCCGTCATATTTTACTATTGATACGCTTAGAGGTCTGTAGACATATGTGTGGGTTGTGTATAAGTTCTGTTCAGCTGTGTCTCTACGATGTGCTATGATATGATGTTCGTCTGTAGTGGCAGCCTTTTCGGCTTGCATATGACATTGATATGTAGTGGCAGCCTCGTCGACTTGCGTATCATTTTACGATTTGATTAGTGTATTCCTCAGGTGACGGTTTATCTGGATATATATATGATGTTATGAACCTTTGGAGTTCTTTTGCAAGTTTCCATATTGTTCATAGATTCAGTTTGACTATATCTAGTAGGTAGGTATATGAGTGTCCAGCTCGGGCACTAGTCATGGCCCATGGGGTTGGGTCGTGATAGTTTCGATAAGGGTTGCAACCAACCAGATGGGACTTGATGCTCGACCTTTATTTGTTGACAAACTAAGCATTTAGAAATAAATTCCGCAATGTCCTTCTTCATACCATTCCACCAGTAGTGTTCTTTGATGGTTGGTACATTTTAGTACCTCCAGGATGCATTGAATATGGTGAAGTATGTGCTTTATTCAAAATTTATTTCCTCAAGTTGTCATCTTTAGGAACACATAACCTATTTCGATAAAATAGAACACCATCCTCCCTTTATTTGAGGCTATTTCGTAAGATAAGCATTCATGGCTCTTAACTTGAGAAACGAAGGCAAAGGACTTAAATATAACCTAGTAAAGGCTTTGCGACTTAGAGCATCTGCAACCACATTGGCTATACCTGGATGATAGTCAATGATACAGTCATAATCTTTAATAAGTTCAGGCCATCTACGTTTCTCAAATTCAACTCTTTCTGAGTAACAAAGTACTTCAAACTCTTATGATCCGTAAATATGTGACCCGTTTCTCTATATAAGTAATGCCTCCAAATTTTCAAAGCAAACACTATGGCAGCGAGCTCAAGGTCATGAGTAGGATAATTAAACTCATGTGGTTTCAATTTTCGGGAGGCATACGCAAGCACTTTCCCTTTCTGCATCAGGACACAACCCAAACCCTGATGAGAAGCATTGCTATACATCACATACTCTTTCCCTTCAGTTCGTAGAGTAAGTATAGGAGCTTGTGTCAATAAGGATTTGAGATTTTCAAAGCTCTTTTGGCATTTGTCATCCCATACGAACTTGACATCCTTCCTCAAGAGTTTAGTCAAAGGACAGGCTATAATGGAGAGGCCTTTGACAAACCTTCTATAGTATCCCGCTAAGCCCAAGAAACTTCTTACTTCAGTTGGACTTTTAGGCAGTTTCCATTCAACAATAGCTTGAATCTTATAAGGATCCACCTTCACACCTTCAGCTGACACAACATGTCCCATAAAAGCCACTTCACCAAGCCAAAATTCACATTTAGAAAGCTTAGCATAAAGCTTTTTCTCTTCCACAATTTGCAAAACAATCCAATGATGCTTTTCATAATCTTCACTATTCTTGGAATATATTAAAATATCATCTATGAAGACCACCACAAATTGGTCAAGATAAGGCTTGAACTCGCGATTCATCAGATCCATGAATGCCGCAGGAGCATTCGTCAACCCAAATGGCATCACTAAAAATTCATAATGACCATATCGAGTCCTAAAGGCAGTTTTTGGAACATCTTATTCACTTACCAACAGTTGGTAATACCTAGACCTCAAGTCAATTTTTGAGAACAACCTAGCACCCTTTATCTGGTCAAATAAATCATCAATCCTAGGCAGTGGATGTCTATTCTTAATTGTTACCTTGTTCAATTGCCGGTAATCAATGCAAAGATTAAGGGTGCCATCTTTCTTTTTCACAAATAAAACAGGAGCTGCCCAGGGAGAAACACTTAGGCGAACCTTTCTAAGAGGTTCTTGCGATTGAATTTTCAACTCCTTCAATTATGCTAGAGCTATTAAATAAGGAGTTATAGAAATAGGAGTAGTTCCAGGAATAACCTCTATAGGAAATTCAACTTCCTTTGCTGGGGTAACCCAAGAAGATTTTCAAGGAAAACATCAGGAAATTCACATACAACTGGTATATCCTTAAAGCTTGGACTTTCCAGGTGTGTATCAAATATATGAGCAAGATAAGCTTCAACCCCCTGACTAACCAACTTTCTTGCCACAACTGCCGAGATAATATTAGATGTTGATGATCTTTCACCTTGAACAATGATGTGTGGAAATGAAGGAGCTCTAAAGGTCACACGCTTTGACCTACAATCCATTGCTGCATGGTATCTATGAAGCTAATCCATACCGATGATGACATCATAGTCTTGGAAAGGCATTTTAATCAAATCAGCATGGAAGACTAGATTTTGAATCACCAAGGGACATCCTCGATAGATTTTATTACAAACAACCTGTTGACCCAAAGGACTTTGGACAAGCACACCACAATCAAGTCTCGCAAATTTCACATTTTTAAGAAAAACCAAAGATGAGCTAACATAGGAATGAGTAGAACCAAGATCAAATAATGTAACAACACATAAACAAAGTAAGTGAAATTTACCAACAACCACATCCGCCCCATCTTGGTCATCCCTCTGTCTCATAGCATAAGCTCATGTTGTAGCTTTTGACCCACTAGCTTGATTAGCTCCACCTGCACTTGTTGCTTGCATGTTTCTAGATCTTGCACCTCTATTCCCTTGAGAAAGAATGTAATAGGTTTCTGAACTGAGCCTTCCGTACGCGGATAGGAAATAGGGTTAGGATTAGGACAATCCTTCACTTTATGATCGAAGCTCCCATGATTAAAACAAGCACCAGAAGCTCTCTTACAAGTACCAGAGTGATTCTTTCCACATTGTGCACAAGTGGGTATACGAGTCTTGCCTTGGCCATAGCTTGGAGTGCTAGTAGTAGAGAAATTTGATCTATTTTGCTTATGCCGAGCTGACTTGTGAACACTACCAGCTTTGGAATTGTCAAACCTTCCCCTTCTAGATGGACCTCCTAAATCTGCATTAGCTTTTCTAAACTTGTTTTCATTTCCACTAGTTTGTTCCTTGTCGAACCTTTCCCAAGTAACAGCAGCAGAAACTAATTTACAAAAGTTCTCACGTTGTAAGACCACCACAGATTTTCTGATGGAATTTTTCAAACCGTCTTTGAATCGCTTGCACTTATCTTTTTTGTTATTAATAATACCACCAGCATAACGAGAAAGCCTGAGAAACATCTGTTGAAATTCAGCAATAGACATACTCCCTTGCTCTACATTGAAGAACTCATTTGTCTTTGCATCATGATAAGCAGCTGGGACATACTTCATATGAAAGTTTTTCACAAAATCATTCCAAGTAAGAAGAAGAAGTTTTGCCTTGGCATTTGGTACACTAACCCACCAGGCATTAGCATCTTTTTGTAAAAGTGAGACAACATACTTAAATTTGGCAGCGTCTGAACACTCTAATTGCTCAAATACCCTTTCCATGCGCTCGAACCACTACTCGACATCCGTAGGATCGACAGTGCCTTCAAACTCAACTCCACCCATTTTTCTCATTTTCTGAAAGTTTATTTCATTAGGGTCGGGCATTCTTCTAGCCATGTGACGAAATAAATCAGCCATTTATTGCAAAGAAATCTCAACAGTAAGAGTACTATGACTCATTTGAGGATGTGGCCCAACTCTTGCACCCTGATTATTTCCCAATTCAGATCAACTAGTACGAGGAAGATTAGAATCAGAAAAATATTCTCCAACCCCTTCTTGTAAGTGAGGTTGGGCATTAGAGTTATTTAAATCCTCACGAGCGGCTTCCATAAGTCTATTAGAGGAAGAAGAGGCCATAACTTAATTCCTACATAAGGGAAGATCACATTTCATTAGGGACATGTACATGATGCATATGTGGAATACACTCAACAAAGCATGTTAAAAAAAGAACAAGTATACCAACAAGTCACAACAAAAGTCCTAGAATCACAAACCTAGGCTCTGATACCAAAACTTGTTGCATCCCCTTTGGGAGGATACCACTTATTAAACAAAAGCTAATTTATACCAAAAGATATTCACAAAAATATTTAATAACAGAAATAGGCCCATGCGAAAAAGGGTTGAAAGAGCGACATTTTTTTTTCCATTATACCCACCGAAAAATTTCTTAGATGGAATACAATATCAGAGTATCAATTTAAAATGGTAACGCCCTCCTCAAATAGTCAACATATTTAAGAAACTTCGTTTTGAAATTATATTTTGAAATCTACACCACTGCAGGTCCATAAGATACACGAAACTAAAACTTGCGATTATCATAGAAAACTAGTATCTTCCTTTGTACATAATTACAATGCAAAATGTAAACCCAGTGCGTGACATGACTTGGGTTGAAGGAACACCCTAAAATAGCAAAACAAGTCACCAAGTTCAACTTACAAGCACATGGTCTTGTGTCCAACAAGCCTCAAAAATTTCATACATAAGTGTTACATATGGATCATGTACAAGTCCCCAAAATGTTACAAGACCTAGATGCATATGCAAATGTGATCTTCACTAAGGCTCCCAAAAAGTCTACTCCAAATTTCCATCTTCAAACGTCTTCCTGCACATCACCTACGATAGAAAACAACTATCGCTAAGCATAAAGCTTAGTGTTGTATAAACTTTGGGCTTGGAGCCATTAGATTCTCCAATTCCCTTGTACATCGTCGGTAGCTCAATGAGATAAAAATAAATCAAGTAACCATGTATATCGAAAGTATCAAATAACAAACCTTGAAGAGTTTCAAAATATCGATATCAATATTTGTAGGCTCAAGTGTCAAGAAAGCTTATAATTCAATTCAAGAGAGTTTGTCAAATAATCAATTTCGCCCAATATGTACGTCATGCCATTACACCAAGCACAATCAATATCAAGATGGATCGAAGCGCCAAATCAAGAAGGGTTGTCACCAAATAATCAATAGAATCAAGAGCCATGTTGAAAGTGGCTTTCTACTCGTACTCGAAAATGGACGAAAATCCATCATCAAGACGAAATGTAAATCCAAAGTCAGGATGGGCAAGATCCGAATAAAGAGGCATGCCGATATCGATGACAAAGTCACCACAAAAAGTAGGACAAAGACATAATAAGAAATTGCAAAATGATCAAGCAATTCGTACAAGTGGGCGATTTAGAGAATACTTTGCAATACTTGAGATAATAACCATAAAATGATATAAGATGAAGAGTAAGGAAACAACCCATCAAGATACTTCAAAACTTCCAGAAAATAAAGATATTCCAAGTTCAGGTTTATACGCAAACCTTGGTGTTTTTACGACACAACAAGTTCTACCGCACCTCGAGGAGTTCAAATCATCTACGCCATAGACCAACCAAAGTCCACTTCATCAAACAATTCCTCTTAGCTTGTACAAGAGCATATATACCTTAAATACACAATCAAAAATAGACTTTATGGCCTTAAAGCAAGTTGTAGATAATGTGTCTTAGGGTTTCAGAGAAATTTAAATCACTCCTATAGAAGTTTTGTACTACAAGATATGTTCAAAATACTAACAGTAGTACATGTAGGGTTTGCAAAACAGAAATCTTGGCAGCACCTACCTTGTACTTCATCACTCTTTTTCGAGTAAATACAAGCAAAATTGGGTTTTGCAGTCTGAACAAAAGTTTTAGGGCTATGAAATAGCATTCTATAACATCATGAATAACTTAAAACAAAACTTATACAAGGAATTATGTTGGAAACACTAACAGCAGTCCAGTCGAATAATGGGTTTGTAACTTACCTCAATCGTGTGGAGTTGTTTGGGGCTCAACCAAAGCAAGTCTTGATGATTGATTTAGGGGATGAATATTATGACAAGAGAGAGTTTTTGGTGTTTTATTTCCTTGGATAAAAACGAAATTGGGGGGTGGTGGAGAGGATAAGAGCCAAAAGGGTATATATCTTACTTGGGATAAGGATGCAAAAAAGGGGGTTGCCCACTTTTATATATATCTAATACATTTAATAAATTACTAAGATAATCATATTAGGAGTAGTTTATATAACTACATCATAACACTTCAAACAAGTTTCAAATATTGTCAAGTTCATATTCAGGAAGTGCGAAGAAAAATATACCCTCACTATCAAGATATGGTCAATCAAAAATTCAAGAGTTAGTTTAAAAAAAATTGGAGTGTTACCACTCTCTCCCCCTTAAGAAATTTCGTCCCGAAATTTACCTTGTACTAGCCTCTAAATAACTACTGATATTGAATTCACATATCCTCTTCTCGCTCCCAGGTAGCTTCTCTGGCAGATTGATTTCTCCAAAGGACTTTTACTCAATGAATTTTCTTGTTTCTATGCTATTTTATCTCACGCGCCAAGATTTGAATCGGTTCCTCTTCATATGTCAAGTCAGGACTGACCTGAATGGATTCAATAGAATGAATATGAGATGGATCTGAGCGATATCTTCTAAGCATAGAAACATGGAAGACTTTGGGAATCTTATCTAACTCCGGTGGAAAATCTAGTTTATATGCAGCAGGACCAACTCTCTCAAGTACTTCATATGGTCCAATAAATCGAGGACTAAGTTTTCCTTTTTGGCCAAATCTCATAATCTTCTTTCATGGAGAAACCTTTAAAAATACCTTATCTCCCACTTGATGTTCAATTTCACGCCTCTTAAGATCTGCATAAGACTTTTGTTTATCTGAGGCGATTTTTAGACGATCCTTCATGATTTTTACCTTATCTTTAGTTTGTTTCACAATCTTAGGACCAACCAATTTCTTTCACCAACTTCACTCCAACAAAGAAGTGTTCTACACTTTCTCCCATATAATGCTTTATAGAGAGGCATGCCAATACTTGATTGGTAGCTATTATTGTAAGCGAATTCTAGTCTAGGTGTATGTCCCAACTACCCTCAAATTCCATAATGCAATCTCGAAGCATATCTTCCAAGGTTTGAATCACCCTCTCGGACTGGCCGTCTGTCTGCGGATGGAAAGAAGTACTAAAGTTCAACATAGTGCCCAAAGCTTCTTGCAAGCTAGTTGAGAATCTGGATGTAAACCTTGGGTCCCCATGCAGCCTCACAATTTCATTAATGTACAATTCTGCTAACGTTTAAGTGGGTAGTCTATTCTGATGGCCTGGAAATAAGCACTCTTGGTTAGCCTATTAACTATAACCCAAATTGCATCATGATTTCTTTGAGTGCGTGGAAGTCCAGAAACAAATTCCATAGTTATTCTTTCCTATTTCTACTCAGGTTTCGATAAGGGGTGTAAAAAACCAGTTGGGACTTGATGCTCGACCTTTATTTGTTGATAAACTAAGCATTTAGAAATAAATTCTGCAATATCTTTCTTCATACCATTCCACTAGTAGTGTTCTTTGATGGTCTGGTACATTTTAGTACCTCCAGGATGCATTGCATATGGTGAAGTATATTCTTAGTTCAAAATTTCTTTCCTCAAGACGTCATCTTTAGGAACACTTAACCTATTTCGATAAAATAGAACACCATCCTCCCTTAATTTAAAATCAAGCTTTCCTCCAGTTTGAGCTTCTTTGATCAATTTCACAAGTTTCTCATCCAACTTCTGTGCTTCTTTCACCTGTTCAAGTAGAACTGGCATGACTTGCAAACTAGCAACAATAGAGCCATCATAATTAAATGCAAGACAAGCATTCATGGCTCTTAATTTGAGAAACAAAGGCAAAGGACATAGCGATAAACTAGTAAAGGCTTTGCGACTTAGAGCATCTGCAACCACATTGGCTTTACCCGGATAATAGTCAATGATACAGTCATAATCTTTAATGAGTTCAAGCCATCTACGTTATCTCAAATTCAACCCTTTCTGAGCACCAAAGTACTTCAAACTCTTGTGATCACTAAATATGTGACCCTTTTCTACATATAAGTAATGCCTTCAAATTTTCAAAGCAAACACTATGGCAGCGAGCTCAAGGTCATGAGTAGGATAATTCAACTCATGTGGTTTCGATTTTTGGGCGGCATACACAACCACTTTCCCTTCCTGCATCAGGACAATACCCAAACCATGATGAGAAGCATCACTATATATCACATACTCTTTCCCTTCAGTTGGTGGAGTAAGTATAGGAGCTTGTGTCAATAAGGATTTGAGCTTTTCAAAGCTCTCTTGGCATTTGTCATCCCATACGAACTTGAAATCCTTCCTCAAGAGTTTAGTCAAAGGAGGGGCTATAATGGAGAAGCCTTTGACAAACCTTTTATAGTATCCCGCTAAGCCCAAGAAACTTCTTACTGCAGCTGGACTATTAGGCGGTTTCCATTCAACAATAGCTTGAATCTTACTAGGATCCACCTTCACACCTTCAGCTAACACAACGTGTCCCAGAAAAGCCACTTTACCAAGCCAAAATTCATATTTGGAAAGCTTAGCATAAAGCTTTTTCTCTTCCAAAATTTGCAAAACAATCCGGAGATGCTTTTCAAGATCTTCACTATTCTTGGAATATATCGAAATATCATCTATAAAGACCACCAAAAATTAGTCAAGAAAAGGCTTGAACACGCGATTCATCAGATCTGTTATACCCCGTATATTTAAACGTCGAAATATTCGCAAGTAAGTCGACTCAAATTAAAGACAGGATCATTTTCGGACACGAAATAGAAATCCTTAATTTTCAATTTTAATTAGAACATAAATTGTTTATAAATTTTACTTAGTGTAAAAATATTATTAGAGATTAGGGATTAATTAATTGTGATTATATTATTAAGTAAGAATTAGTGATTAATTAAATTAATTAAGATTAATTACTTGGTGGGCCCCACCCGATTTTTAATTTTAAAAAAACAGAAATAAAAAATCAAACAAGTGACACATTAGGGGGCACGTGTAGGAACCAAGGAGAAAGTATATATGTCAACAAGATGATTCATAAATCATCAATGTGACATTTCATTTTGAATTAGCAAAAAAAAAAGAGAAACAAAAAGGAAAGCAAGCAAACTCTCCGCCATAGCCATGGCCGGCCGAGAATGATTGTGAGTGAGAGGGAGTGTGGAAGCTTGGATTCTAAAGGAATTGTAGGTGTTCAAGGAGTTGCAACGTGAATTGGATCGTTGGAGGAGACAACGTTAAGACATCAAGATCGTTAAGGTAAAAATTAAATCTTGTTCTATATGTTGTGATAGATGTGTGTTGAAAATAAAGAGTTGTAAGTGATGATGTTAGGTTGTTGTGTTGGCCGTGAGTATGGACTGTTTTAGCTTAAAAATGGTGATTAATTCTGACGTTGTTATCGCTATGGTTGTTATGAATCGTGTGACGAAAATAAAGGAGGTTGATAATTAAAGTAAAAGTTATGGTGTTGTGAACATATTGCCATCCTTGTTAAGTTGAGAAGATTGAAGATATAACTATGTCTATATGTTGTTGTTGGTATTTCTGTGTTAACAGGAGGGTAATTGGAAATTCGGGTTAGGCGAATATATAGGGGAAGTGCTGCCCAATTTTCGTTAAGTCCTTAACTAATAGAAAACCCAAACTGAGGTTGTGTAAGCTAAAGGATAAAATCCTATAAACAATGGGCTATAGATTTGTGATCTAGAACGTATAGCTACTAACGATAACGTTACTCTTATATTAAATAGGCTAAAAGAGCGACGAGGCGAACGAATTTACGAATAGTCGCTAACAGGTATGTAAAGCTAACCCTTCTTTCATATTTTGGCATGATCCCTTTTATATGACTCCTAAAGAACGTAAAACATAAATATTCTATTCTTAGTTGGATTTGGAGTCGATATCCAATGTCTTGTTTCGTTCATGCTATATTCTTGTTGATAATTCGAAGGAAGCTTCTGCGATACATTGCTCACATGTTCACTACAAAGCAAATGGTAAATGAAGAAAACTCTAAAACTTGTTCTCAAAATCTCTCCAAAGGGAGTTGTAATAGAAACCACTTGGAAAGGGGTGCAACGTTTTGTAACTTCATTACATATTCATACTGTATATCATATGTATTGTTATTGTTCCACCTGATCAGCTGGATTATGATATTCTTAAGACGGAAGCGGCTGCCCGAAGGGGCCACCCCAGCTAAGCCGGAAGCAGCTGCCCGAAGGGGCCACCCTAGATAAGCCGGAAGCGGCTGCCCGAATGGGCCATCATGACTACGCCGGAAGCGACCGTCCGAAGGGACTATTGTGTTATTGGCCGGAAGCGGCTACAAGTAGGATATTCTATATTTATATTGTGTAAGCTAGAATTTGTGTAAGGGACCATATGGCATGGTTCAAAATGCGGTTCCAGGTTACTCCCGGGTTGCTTTCTAAACTTGCTTATTGTTACGCTTTTCCTTGTTTTATGATTCAGTATAGCCTTTCATATTCAGTACATATTCCGTACTGACCCCCTTTCTTCAGGGGCTGCGTTTCATGCCCCAGGTTCAGGGATGCCGTCAGATAAACCAGCCACCTAGGAGGAGTCACCATTGAGAGTCAGACAGCTCCACTTGCTTCGGAGACTGTTTCTGTTTTGATATAATTTTGTGCGTATACATTATGGCCACGACGGGGCCCTGTCCCGTCACTTATGCATGGTCATACTCTTCTAGTAGTCTTCGGACAACGTGGGTGTCATGGATACTGTTTGGCCTTGCCAGCCATTGTTTTGATGTACAGAAGTATCGGCAGCCTCGTTGTCTTGCATTTTAATACGTTACGTATATATACAAATATGTTTTGGGATGTTTTGAGTTACAGGTCGACTTTGGTATTCTATTTACAGCTTTCAAACTTAGTTAAATAAACCCTATTGAACGCCATGTTTGAGTACAGGTAACATAAGTTGGGTTATCGGGCAGGTTAAGCTCGGTCACTCGTCATGACCCTAGGTTGGGTTGTGACAAAAGTGGTATCAGAGCAGTTCAGTCCTCGGCATGTTCACAGACGATGTCTAGTAGAGTCTTGTTTATCGGTGTGTTGTGCAAAAACATTGTTAATCGAGTCTTCAAAATTCAAGAAAATTGTGACATTGTGGCTTAAGGTAAAATTCTATCCTTTCTACACATTTTGGAGGTAGTTTAGACTTGTATAATTGATAGATGTGTGTTGAATATGAAGGGTTATATATATTGATGTTGAGCCGTGTAGTAATGTCATGTTGAGTAAGGATAGTGAATTGATTTTAAGTTGCATTGTGGTTGTTGTGATCATAGAGGTTGTAGTAAAAGAATGAAAGAATTAGATAGTTAAGGTTAAAGTTGGGTTGTTATGGACATGTTGTTATCCTTGTCAAGTTGAAAGGATTGGAGACGTGATTATGTCTATATGTTGTTGTTGGTATTTCTGTGTAAACAGAAGGGTAATTGGAAATTCAGGTTAGACGAATATATAGGGGAAGTGCTGCCCGATTTTCGTTAAGTCCTTAACTAATAGAAAACCCTAACCGAGGTTGAGTAAGCTAAAGGATAAAATCCTATTAACAATAGGCTATAGATTTGTGAACTAGAAAGTATAGCTACTAACGATAACGTTACTCTTATATTAAATAGGCTAAAAGAGCGACGAGGCGAACGGATTTACGAATAGTCGCTAACAGGTATGTAAAGCTAACCCTTCTTTCATATTTTGGCATGACCCCTTTTATATGACTCCTAAAGAATGTAAAACATAAATACTCTATTCTTAGTTGGATTTGGAGTCGATATCTAATGTCTTGTTTCGTTCATGCTATATTCTTGTTGATAATTCGAAGGAAGCTTCTGCGATACATTATGCTCACTTGTTCACTACAAAGGAAACGGTAAATGAAGGAAACTCTAACACTTGTTCTCAAAATCTCTCCAAAGGGAGTTGTAATAGAAACCACTCTGAAAGAGGTGCAACGTTTTGTAACTTCATTACATATTCATACTGTATATCATATGTATTGTTATTGTTCCACCTGATCAGCTGGATTATGATATTCTTAAGCCGGAAGCGGCTGCCCGAAGCGGCCACCCTAGCTAAGCCGGAAGCGGCTGCCCGAAGGGGCCACCATAGCTAAGCCGGAAATGGCTTCCCGAAGGGGCTATCATGACTACGCCGGATGCGGCCGTCCGAAGGGACTATTGTGTTATTGGCCGGAAGCGGCTACGAGTAGGATATTCCATATTTATATTGGGTATGCTAGAATTTGTGTAAGGGACCATATGACATGGTTCAAAATGTTGTTCCCGGTTACTCCCGGGTTACTTTCTAAACTTGCTTATTGTTACGTTTTTCCTTGTTTTATGATTCAGTACTGCCTTACATATTCTGTACATATTCCGTACTGACCCCCTTTCTTCGGGGGGCTGCGTTTCATGCCCGCAGGTACAGATAATCGGTTTGGTGACCCTCCAGCATAGGACTTCTACTCAGCTGTATTGGAGAGCTTCGTTGTTCCGGAGTTTAGACTTTTGGTACAGATCTTATAATATATATATATATATATATATATATGTATGTTTATCCAGGGGTACGACGGGGCCCTGTCCCGTCATATTTCACTATTAGTACTCTTAGAGGTCTGTAGACATATGTGTGGGTTGTGTATAAGTTATGTTCAGCTGTGTCTATCCGATGTGTTATGATATGATGTCCGTCTGTAGTGGCAGCCTTGTCGGCTTGCATATGACATGATGTTGATGTGTAGTGGCATCCTTGTCGTCTTGGGTATCACTTTATGATTTGATCAGTTGTGACTCCTCGGGAGACAGTTTATCTGAATATACATATATGACGACGTTATAAACCGTTGGAGTTCTTTTGCAAGTTTCCATACCACTCATAGATTCAATTTTATTATATGTAACAGGTTCGTATACGGGTGCCCAGTTCGGGCACTAGTCATGGACCACGGGGTTGGGTCGTGACAATCAACCCAATCTCTTGGGCCATGACTAGTGCTCGAGCTGGACACTCGTATACGTACCGGTTAGATATAGTCAACTAAATCTAAGAACAATACGGAAACTTGCGAAAGAACTCCAAAGGTTCATAACGTCATCATATATATATATATCCAGATAACCTGTCTCCTGAGGAGTCACATCTAATCAAAACATAATACGGTACGCAAGCCGACAAGGCTGCCACTACATGTCAATATGATACGGAAGTCGACAAGGCTGCCACTACATAGCAGTATCATCTGCAAGCCGACAAGGATGCCACAACAGACGAACATATCCATAGCACATCGTATAGACACAGCTGAACAAAACTTATACACAACCCACACATATGTCTACAGACCTCTAAGAGTATCGATAGTGAAATATGACGGGACAGGGCTGTACCCCTGGATAAACATATACATATACATCATAAGATCTGTACCAAAATTCTAGGCTCCGGAACAATGGAGCTCTCCAAGACAGCTGAGTAGGAGTCCTATGCTGAAGGGTCACCAAACCGACTATCTGTACCTGCGGGCATGAAACGCAGCCCCCCGAAGAAAGGGGGTCAGTACGAGATATTTACTGAGTATATAAAGCATGAAATACAGTAAAGAGGATCCTGACTGAAATAGAGATCACAGGAGACAAGTATGACATTCAAAATACCAATACACTTGCCTTATGAAATGTAAATCGTGCATATTAATATCATACCCGGCCCATTATGGGACTCGGTGACATAATCATATCATCATCATACATATATATATATATATATATATATATATATATATATACCGTACCCGGCCCTCTAGTGAGGGACTCGGTGAATAAAGTCATCACATGCCATCCTTGGCGCCATAATTACATCATCATATCGTCATATCATCATGTCATCATATATATATATATGCACTTGCTCCTTGGTTCCTACACGTGCCCCCTAATGTGTTACTTGTTTGATTTTCTATTTTTGTTTTTTTAATTAAAAAAATCAGGTGGGGCCCCCCAAGTAATTAATTTAATTAATCACTAATTCTTACTTAATAATCTAATCACAATAAATTAATTCCTAATCTCTAATAATATTTTTACACTAAGTAAAATTTATAAACAATTTATGTTCTAATTAAAATTGAAAATTAAGGATTTCTATTTCCTGTCCGAAAATGATCCTGTCTTTAATTTGAGTCGACTTGCTTGCGAATATTTCGACGTATAAATATACGGGGTATAACATCCTCCCCCTCTTTAGAACATTCGTCCTCGAATGTTGGAAATTTGTAACTTATAGAAGTTTTATGGATAGTTAAACAATAGAGTAAAACATGACGGTACTATTTAAGGTCAAATTAATTGTATCTGATACCGCAGTATCATGTTATAATAACTAGAAGATTACATATCAAAGGTTGTCTTCTATTCGTTTACCCTAGTTCGGATTTATAGCTATGGTCTTGCTATGCTATGGGCACTTCTCCCCTTAAAGTTTCAACAATGTGTTTCACTAAGTCTTTTGTCTTGATTTACCCCGTTAACCGCTATGCTCGTATTCTAACTTATGTTGTAATACATCATGTCATAGTGATAAGGGACAGTTCATATATAGCTTATATCCATCAATAAATTATCTGAAGAAGGGTATACCTGGTGGTGCATCCTGCGGTGTCTCTAGACCCGGTCTCCCACCTAGAGCGTAGATACGATGCGGCCCAGTACTGGAGCTAGATGCTCTACTTCTGCCCCTACCTCGTCCGGAAGAAGTCTGGAGTCCTATCTCTGGTGCTCTCACTGAGGATGACGACGCTGCTACCGAATTCTCAGGAACAATAATACCCACTCTTTGTGGGCAATCTCTAGCATAGTGTCCCGCATCACCACAAGTATAGCATATGTCACGACCCAACCCCGTAGGCCGTGACTAGTGTCCGAATTGGACAGTCATATCACCTGTTAACTATAATCTTTTATAACCAGCATATTATGAACTTATTTGTATAAAAAAAACAGGACGTTATTCTAAAGCTGTCACAATTCTGTATGTCGTAGGCACCTATCTCCTGAGGAGTTACGATCTTCAACCACAACATATATATATATTTACGCCAGCCGACAAGGCTGCCACTACACGCAACATCCCAAACATATATATATATGCAAGCCGACAAGGCTGCCATTTCGAATGGGTACGCCCCAAACATAAGTCATATTCATACAACGCAACAACAACGATATACAGACCCACACATGTGTCCACAGAACTCTAAGAGTAATGACAGAATCATATGACGGGACAGGGCCCCGCCGTACCCCGACTAAACACATATATATACAACAAAAGGGAGTTATACCACAAGCTAGGTTCCGGAACAAAGGAGGACTCCAAAGTAGCTGAATAGATATCCTAGGCTGGCGGATCTCCGAAACGAGCGTCTGTACCTGCGGGCATGAACGCAGCCCCCCGAAGAAAAGGGGGTCAGTACGGAATATGTACTGAGCATGTAAAGCATGAAATATAGTAATAGACTCATACTGAGACAAGGTGTGTAGGACCCAATGCAACAAACAGGATTTCATAAAACTTGCCTTTGATCATATTTCATCGATATCGTTCTCATATCAATATCAATATAGAGTTTTGTAACCAAGGCTGAATAATCATTCTGTATATAACATATATAACGTGTCCCGACCCTTTAGTGAGGGACTCGGTAATTATAATCATAGCATCATAACATAAACATATACGTGTCTCGGCCCTCTAGTGAGGGACTCGGTAATAAGGAATATATGCCCTCCTGGCCGTCATCTCCATAGCACCATGTCATCATATCATCATATCATCATCATATCATCATATCATCATATATATATATATATATATAACGTGTCCCGGCCCTCTAATGAGGGGCTCGATGAGTAATATAGTAAATATGCGCACGAAAACGTGTCCTGGCCCGGGACTCAGTGAAGGATATAGCGGTAAGCACGAGCAGAATAATAAGCAACCACATATATGCAATTCATCTTTTGAGACTCAATGGATAAGTAACTAACCAGCTCTAAAGTGTCAGGATAATAATCATATTCAGTTCTTTTTAAATCTCATTACAAGTTATAGCACGGAACGTTTCAGATTTCATGTACATGTATCAATTTGACAAGGTGTAACTTTTGATAGTCAAGTATGCCTTTAATTATGCAATTCTTTTAAAGTAGGAACTTCTATACTTCATTCATTAGTCAATCATACAGTAGGCTCGTGACCATAACATTACGGAATGAATAGAATCATAAGTCATGCTTGGAACTACAGAGTAGAATTTACCCCAAGGTTCATATCATTTCTTACTTACGTCTAGGACATGCCAAAAGAAAGAAGGAATAGGCTTTACATACCTTTAGCGTTTAGTCGTATTATAACTTGTACTTGCTGCCCAATAGTACTTATCCTATATCAAGATATCAAAAGCTACAATTAGTCTACGAGGGAATTCAATATGTATTTTAACGTTAACAATCCCCTTCCAACATTTAGACGACGTTTCGTTCGCATTCAAACCAACTAGTACTACAAGCTAATATTGTTAGTCATTCTTTCATGTATTAATCCAAAATTGTTTAAACATGACTTAAGGGAACTTTGGACAGCTTGTACATCATTCAAAACTGTCCCATACTCACGGTCAAACAGCACACACCACACTACCATTTCTATTTCGCAATTTTCCAACTTCAACTACAACGACAACAACACGTTTACAACATTACTTATACGATTATTGGAACTGTTTTAGCATCATATTACTCTTACAACAGCCCACAAACCATTTCAGTTTCAACTTGAATCATTAAGCTTCACTTTCACTATACGTTCATAACAATAATCAACATTCCAAATGCACAACTCTACTCCTATCATCAAAACAGTCCACGGTTTGGACTGTTTTCCCCCTTCAACATGATTCATTTCTTTAACACCTCAATTCACATATTCACTATGCATACAATACACCACAATGTCCATAACAACAACAATCAAAACATGACACAAAACAATCCATAAATTCCTCTAAAGCAGTCCCCTACACGGCTTCAACACAACTACAACAACTTCATGATTTTCATCCAATTATCCATACTACAACACATTCAATTCATTCCCAATACATGTACAAGGAGGTTAAGCATCATTTCACCTAAGTCTACATCACACGACCCACTTCAACTTCAAGACAAACAGTCCAATACCAACATGCAACATCATAAACATTCAATTCACCACAAACATATGAAAAGGGATCAACTTCTTACCTTATCACCCAATGCTTCAATCGGCTAAGCCTTCAAATCCATTTCTTGAAATTTAACACTTGTTCTTGTTATACCAATGAATGCTACACGTTATTATACCTCTATAAGGGAGTTAAATTGCTTGAAAAACTGATTTTTGGATCAACTTTGGGGCACCTCTCTGTCGGCCAGCTCTAGCCGAGAGACCCTCTCTCTCTATCTCTATATTTCTTGCTTTGTGAATGTTGAAATGACCTGCTTAGTGATGTATGAATCAGAATTTTTCCTTATATATTCCTTCCATGAATTGGACGTGTGTCCAACTCAAATTTTTGGGTCAAAAACCATTGACCACATCACTAACCTACACGGCCAACTATGGCTTATGATAATGGACTAATTTTTGTTTCCCAATCCCACTTAATAATCCAATCATGGTTAATTAAATCCCAATTTTCCATTAATGCTTCTATACCAAACGAAATTTGTAGGTAACTTGTGACTTGAAACGAAACCGGAAGTTAAAGTCTCTACTTAGTATCTTAAAATAGTCTTGTCTTTAACTTGTCGCGTTTATTTTAAAACGTCCCAGTGTATGAAAATATGGGGTATAACAGCATACACCCTGACGACACCGTCCTACATGACGTTTCCCGCAAGTCGCACATCGAAAAGGGGGAATCACCTCCTGCCCTGACCCCACCTGCTGCTGAGAACCCGATGCATAAGAAGAACTCTTTCTCTGCCTAAGGGTAGTCACCCTACCCCGCTGAGATCCTTGAAACTGCAGAGGTACACTATACTGGGGTCTGCTTTCGCTAGTGGAACCTCTATACTTACCCTCTGAAATAGCCCTCTTGGGCTGACTACTACTCTGCTCCGAGATAGCCTCTGGCTGGCGCCTACGATCCTCTGACCCTTGAGCATAAGCCTGAATACGAGCTATATCCATACCTGGCTGCATCGTTACTGCCATACAAGCCTCCTGCAACCCTGGATCTAATCCCATCACGTATCGGTGAACTCTATCTTCCATTTCCTGCACAATACTAGGGGCATATCTGTCTAAAGAATCAAACTCCACACTATACTCTCTAACAGACATGCTATCCTGCTGCAGGTTAAGAAACCTATCAACCCTTGCCCGCCTCAACTCGTGTGGCATATAATGGCGCAAGAAGGCATCTGAGAATTTCTGCCAAGTCGGCAGAAGAGCATCCCTACCCCTAAATAATCTCCATGACTGAAACCAATTAATTGTTATACCCTGCAACCTATAAGCAGCTAACCCAACAGATTCTGTAGCTGACGCCTTCATCACATTTAAGGTACGCTGCATACTATCTATGAACTCCTGAGGATCAGCATTAGAGTCCGTGCCCTTAAACTCTGGGGGATCTAATATAAGAAAATCTCGGGCCTTGGCACTAGCAGCTCTATCTGGATACTCATGACCCCTATCCTGTCGTCCAGCCTGGGTAGCAAGTATCTGAGTCAACAAACGTATAGCATCTCTCATCTCTCTCATCTCCTGACCCTGAGCATCCGGCTGAGGGACTGGAGGTACTGGTACTGGTGCTGGAGCTGGGGCTGGATCAGATGCCCCTCTGAGCTCCTCCGGAGGTGGGGAAGTAGGAGAACTCTGGGACTGAATGTGTATCCCAGTATAAGTCTGATCTGTGGTAGACCTGGGGGCTTGGCTAACTGCCTCACCCTCAACTGATTTTCCCTTCCGGGCTGCTGTCGCTTTACTCTTCCTAGTCATCGCTGAAATAATACAAAATTATTAGATTAAGGACTTCACTTATGACACATCTCTATTCGCACAATCTCCAACATGAAAGAAGGAATGACACCCTGTTAATGTCTCGTAGCCTCCTGTTTATAGATGTAGTGCACAACACGCCGATAAACAAGACTCTACTGGACACCGTCTGCGAACATGCCGAGGACTGACCTGCTCTGATACCACTTTTGTCATGACCCAACCTAGGGTCATGACGAGTGACCGAGCTTAACCTGCCCGATAATCCAACTTATGTTACTTGTACTCAAACATGGCGTTCAATAGGGTTTATTTAACTAAGTTTGAAAGCTGTAAATAGAATACCAAAGTCGACCTGTAACTCAAAACATCCCAAAACATATTTGTACATATACGTAACGTATCACAATGCAAGCCAACGAGACTGGCGATACTTCTGTACAACAAAACAATGGCCGGCAAGGCCAAATAGTGTCCATGACACCCACGCTGTCCGCAGACTACTATAAGAGTATGACCATGCATAAGTGACGAGACAGGGCCCCGTCGTGCCAATAATGTATACGCTCAAAATTATATCAAAACAGGAACAGTCTCCGAAGCAAGTGGAGCTGTCTGACTCTCAATGCTGACTCCTCCTAGGTGGCTGGATTCTCTGACCGCATCCCTGAACCTGCGGGCATGAAACGCAGCCCCCGAAGAAAGAGGGTCAGTACGGAATATGTAATGATTATGTAAGGCAGTACCGAATCATAAATCAAGGAAAAGCGTAACAATAACCAAGTTTAGAAAGCAACCCGGGAGTAACCTGGAACTGCATTTTGAACCATGCCATATGGTCCCTTACACAAATTCTAGCATACACAATATAAATATAGAATATCCTACTCGTAGCCGCTTCCGGCTAATAACACAATAGTCCCTTCGGATGGCCGGTTCCGGCGTAGTCATGATGGCCCTTTCAGGCAGCCACTTCCGGCTTAGCTAGGGCGGCCCCTTCGGGCAGCCGCTTCCGGCATAAGAATATCATAATCCAGCTGATCAGGTGGAACAATAACAATACATATGATATACAGTATGAATATGTAATGAAGTAACAAAACGTTGCACCCCTTTCAGAGTGGTTTCTATTACAGCTCCCTTTAGAGAGATTTTGAGAACAAGTTTTAGAGTTTCCTTCATTTACCGTTTTCTTTGCAGTGAACATGTGAGCATAATGTATCGCAGAAGCTTCCTTCGAATTATCAACAAGAATATAGCATGAACGAAACAAGACATTGGATATCGACTCCAAATCCAACTAAGAATAGAATATTTATGTTTTACGTTCATTAGGAATCATATAAAAGGGATCATGCCAAAATATGAAAGAAGGGTTAGCTTTACATACCTGTTTAACGACTACTCGCAAATCCGTTCGCTTTGTCGCTCTTTTAGCCTATTTAATATAAGAGTAACGTTATCGTTAGTAACTATTCTTTTTAGTTCACAATTCCGTAGCCCATTTCTTATAGAACTTATCATTTAGCTTATACATTCTCGTTTAGGGTTTTCCATTAGTTAAAGATTTAACGAAAATTAGGCAGCATTTCCCCTATATATTCGCCTAACCCGAATTTCCAATTACCCTCCTGTTAACACAGAAATGCCAACAACAACATATAGACGTAGTTATATCTTCAATCTTCTCAACTTAACAAGGATGACAATATGTTCACAACACCACAACTTTTACTTTAATTATCAACCTCCTTTATTTTCGTCACACGATTCATAACAACCATAGCGATAACAACATCAGAATTAATCACCATTTTTAAGCTAAAACAGTCCATACTCATGGCCAACACAAAAACCTAACATCATCACATACAACTTTTTATTTTCAACACACATCTATCACAACATATAGAACAAGATTGAATTTTTACCTTAACGATCTTGATGTCTTAACGTTGTCTCCTCCAACGATCCAATTCACGTTGCAACTCCTTGAACACCTACAATTCCTTTAGAATCCAAGCTTCCACATTCCCTCTCACTCACAATCATTCTCGGCCAGCCATAGCTATGCCTGAGAGTTCGCTTGCTTTCCTTTTTGTTTCTCTGTTTTTTTTTTTTTTTGCTAATTCAAAATGAAATGTCACATTGATGATTTATGAATCATATTGTTGACATATATACTTGCTCCTTGGTTCCTACACGTGCCCCCTAATGTGTCACTTGTTTGATTTTCTATTTTTGTTTTTTTTTTTAATTAAAAAAATCGAGTGGGGCCCACCAAGTAATTAATCTTAATTAATTTAATTAATCACTAATTCTTACTTAATAATATATTCACAATTAATTCATCCCTAATCTCTAATAATATTTTTACACTAAGTAAAATTTATAAACAATTTATGTTCTAATTAAAATTGAAAATTAAGGATTTCTATTTCGTGTCTGAAACTGATCCTGTCTTTTATTTGAGTCGACTTGCTTGCGAATATTTCGATCTCAGATGACTTCTTGCGCCATAATATGCCACCCGAGTTGAGTCGGGCAAGGGTTGATAGGTTCCTTAACCTGCAGCAGGGTAGCATGTCTGTTAGAGAGTATAGTGTGGAGTTTGATTCTTTAGCCAGATATGCCCCTTCTATTTTGCAGGAAATGGAAGATAGAGTTCATCGATACGTGATTGGCTTAGAGCCAGGGTTGCAGGAAGCTTGTATGGCAGTAGTGATGCAGCCAGGTATGGATATAGCTCGTATTCAGGCTTATGCTCAAGGGTCAGAGGATCGTAGGCGCCAGCGAGAGGCTATCTCGGAGCAAAGTAGTAGTCAGCCCAAGAAGGCTAGGTCAGAGGGTCAGTATAGAGGTTCCACTAGCGAGAGCAGACCCCAGTATAGTGCACCTCTGCAGTTTCAAGGATCTCAGCGGGGTAGGGAGACTTCCCTTAGGCAGAGACAAAGTTCTTCTTATGCATCGGGTTCTCAGCAGCAGGTGGGGTCAGGGCAGGAGGTGATGCCCCCTCCTCGATATGCGACTTGCGGGAAACGTCATGTAGGACGGTGTCGTCAGGGTGTATGCTATACTTGTGGTGATCCGGGACACTATGCTAGAGATTGCCCACAAAGAGTGGGTAGTATTGTTCCTGAGAATTCGGTAGCAGCGTCGTCATCCTCAGTGAGAGCCCCAGAGATAGGACTCCAGACTTCTTCCGGCCGAGGTAGGGGCGGAGGTAGAGCATCTAGCTCCAGTACTGGGCCGCATCGTATCTACGCTCTAGGTGGGAGACCGGGTCTAGAGACACCGCAGGATGCACCATCAGGTATACCCTTCTTCAGATAAATTATTGATGGATATAAGCTATATATGAACTGTCCCTTATCACTATGACATGATGTATTACAACATAAGTTAGAATACGAGCATAGCGGTTAACGGGGTAAATCAAGACAAAAGACTTAGTGAAACACTTAGTTGAAACCTTAAGGGGAGAAGTGCCCATAGCATAGCAAGACCATAGCTATAAATCCGAACTAGGGTAAACGAATAGAAGACTACCTTTGATTTGTAATATTTTAGTTATTATAACATGATACTGGCGGTATCAGATGCGATTAATTTGACCTTAAATAGTATCGTCATGTTTTACTCTATTGTTTAACTATCCATAAAACTTCTATAAGTTACAAATTTCCAACATTCGAGGACGAATGTTCTAAAGAGGGGGAGGATGTTATACCCCGTATATTTATACATCGAAATATTCGCAAGCAAGTCGACTCAAATTAAAGACAGGATCATTTTCGGACACGAAATAGAAATCCTTAATTTCCAATTTTAATTAGAACATAAATTGTTTATAAATTTTACTTAGTGTAAAAATATTATTAGAGGTTAGGGATTAATTAATTGTAATTAGATTATTAAGTAAGAATTAGTGATTAATTAAATTAATTACTTGGTGGGCCCCACCCGATTTTTTAATTTAAAACAAAAAACAAAAATAGAAAATCAAACAAGTGACACATTAGAGGGTACGTGTAGGAACCAAGGAGCAAGTATATATGTCAACAAGATGATTCATAAATCATCAATGTGAGCAAGCAAACTCTCGGCCATAGCCATGGCTGGCCGAGACTGATTGTGAGTGAGAGGGAGTGTGGAAGCTTGGATTCTAAAGGAATTATAGGTGTTAAAGGAGTTGCAACGTGAATTGGATTGTTGGAGGAGACAACGTTAAGACATCAATATCGTTAAGGTAAAAATTCAATCTTGTTCTATATGTTGTGATAGATGTGTGTTGAAAATAAAGAGTTGTATGTGATGATGTTAGGTTGTTGTGTTGGCCGTGAGTATGGACTGTTTTAGCTTAAAAATGGTGGTTAATTCTGACGTTGTTATCGCTAAGGTTGTTATGAATCGTGTGACGAAAATAAAGGAGGTTGATAATTAAAGTAAAAGTTGTGGTGTTGTAAACATATTGTCATCCTTGTTAAGTTGAGAAGATTGAAGATATAACTATGTCTATATGTTGTTGTTGGTATTTATGTGTTAACAGGAGGGTAATTGGATATTCGGGTTAGGCGAATATATAGGGGAAATGCTGCCCGATTTTCGTTAAATCTTTAACTAATGGAAAACCCTAAACGAGAATGTATAAGATAAAGGATAAGTTCTATAAGAAATGGGCTACGGAATTGTGAACTAGAAAGTATAGTTACTAACGATAACGTTACTCTTATATTTAATAGGCTAAAAGAGCGACAAAGTGAATGGATCTGCGAGTAGTCGTAAAATAGGTATGTAAAGCTAACCCTTCTTTCATATTTTGGCATGATCCCTTTTATATGACTCCTAAAGAACGTAAAACATAAATATTCTATTCTTAGTCGGATTTGGAGTCAATATCCAATGTCTTGTTTCGTTCATGCTATATTCTTGTTGATAATTCGAAGGAAGCTTCTGCGATACATTATGCTTACATGTTCACTACAAAGCAAACGGTAAACGAAGGAAACTCTAAAACTTGTTCTCAAAATTTCTCCAAAGGGAGTTGTAATAGAAACCACTCTGAAAGAGGTGCAACGTTTTGTAACTTCATTACATATTCATACTGTATATCATATGTATTGTTATTGTTCCACCTGATCAGCTGGATTATGATATTCTTAAGCCAAAAGTGGCTGCTCGAAGGGGCCACCCTAGCTAAGCCGGAAGCGGCTGCCCGAAGGGGCCACCCTTGATAAGCCGGAAGCGGCTGCCCGAAGGGGCCATCAGGACTACGCCGGAAGCGGCCGTCCGAAGGGACTATTGTGTTATTAGCCGGAAGCGGCTATGAGTAGGATATTCTATATTTATATTGTGTATGCTAGAATTTGTGTAAGGGACAATATGGCATGGTTCAAAATGCGGTTCCAGGTTACTCCCGGGTTGCTTTTTAAACTTGCTTATTGCTACGCTTTTCCTTGTTTTATGATTCAGTACTGCCTTACATATTCAGTACATATTCCGTACTGACGCCCTTTCTTTGGGGGCTGTGTTTCATGCCCGCAGGTTCAGGGATGCAGTCAGACAATCCAGCCACCTAGGAGGAGTCAGCATTGAGAGTCAGACAGCTCCACTTGCTTCGGAGACTGTTCCTGTTTTGATATAATTTTGTGCGTTTACATTATGGGCACGACAGGGCCCTGTCCCGTCAGTTATGCATGGTCATACTCTTCTAGTAGTCTACGGACAGCGTGGGTGTCATGGATAATGTTTGGCCTTGCCGGCCATTGTTTTGTTGTACAGAAGTATCGGCAGCCTCGTTGGCTTGCATTGTGATACGTTACGTATATATATAAATATGTTTTGGGATGTTTTGAGTTACAGGTCGACTTTGGTATTCTATTTACAGCTTTCAAACTTAGTTAAATAAACCCTATTGAACGCCATGTTTGAGTACATGTAACATAAGTTGGGTTATCAGACAGGTTAAGCTCGGTCACTCGTCATGACCCTAGGTTGGGTCTTGACAAGATCCATGAATGTCGCAGGAGCATTCGTCAACCCGAATGGCATCACTAAAAATTCATAATGACCATATCGAGTCCTAATGTCACGACCCAAACCGATGAGTCGTGACGAGTGTCTGACTTCTAGCGACAAACACCTGTAAACACGTAACTGAAACATGCTGAACATCAAAGGCCCATAAATGGCATAAACTAATCTCATAAGAGGGAAACATCAAAACTCTGTACAATCTGCATATAGACACAACATGCGGAAGAACAGTGCAAGCTAGCTAGGGTGCTACATATACTGTACACAAAAGAATAGGAGCCGACAAGGCTACATCATCTAACTACTACATACAACTGTCTACAAACCTCTACTGGAAGAAAAGTTGTTGAAAGAATGAGACAGGGCCCCGTCATACCCATATTCATACACATCCAAAATGGGGCATACCAAAACTAACTGTAGCTTCGGATCAAATGGAGTGTACTGACCACTGCTAGATCTAGAGGTCTTACTGAGCTGGACCGCCTGTCTTTCTCCCTATACCTGTGGCCATGAACGCTGCCCCCTGAGCAACGGGGAGTCAGTACGGGTAATGTACCGAGTATGTAAGGCATAAAAACAACATATATACATAAGAATCACGGATAAGATCTGAACTCATAAACTGAAATGACTGACTGTATGTACTTGTATGAACTAGTATCTGCCTAAATCTGTATAACTGACAATGCCTCTGTGGGCACATAATATGCATGCTCATGCTTATCAATGATGGTCATGCATTTATATGTGCGCGTATATAATGCCCGATATATGTGTACGTATATAACGCCCGATGTGTGTGCGTATATAACGCCTGTAAGCCTCTATGAAATCTCTTCATATCATATTGGCTCCTCTGTGGCCATAATCAATATCATCATCAGAGTAGTAATGCGTATATAATGCCTATATCTCTTCTCATACTTTACATATATCTAATATTCGCGTATATAATGCCTTCTGGTCACGGGTCAATGTACATAAATATATAATGAATGTAATGCACGAATAAACTGTATGCATGGAATTGGCTACAAAAGACTGGACCCATGAACAGAAGGATCACTCATAAATGTGTTAGATGAACATCAAAGACTGAATTACTTCTAATGCTTCTAATGGTAGAGTGATATAGAAGCTCGCTTACTCGCTTGTTAGATCATATCATAAGATCATGTCAAAAGAAGGAAGGAATGGCCGTAACATACCTTGGAGTATCTCTAATCGCCCAACCTCTACCTCTTAAACTTGTAAATCTATGATTAAGGTAACATAGGGCTTAATTAGGCTATTTACTTCGCTTACTAACCATCCTCAAATACGTATAAATCTCCACGAACTATAGATAATAATTTTGTGTGTAAGCTTACAACTCTCCAACTTCCCATTCGATCCCACATCAACTACAATACTCACATCAACAATGACAACACACACACACACACACACACACACACACACACACACACACACACACACACACACACATATATATATATATATATATATCAAAATATACGTAAACTCGTTTCTAATCATCTCTTAAAATAACTCTATATCACTACATTGCCCTTCATCAACTTAACACTTCCACAATTACCTTCTCTTCACTTAACATCACTAAAACTCTTGATACCCAACTTAAATATAAGAGTAGAAATCATTTACATACCTTGAGGGGTCAAGAATCCCAAGAATCACTTCAACTTCAACCCTCTAAACTTCACAACATGAAGAAACACTACAAGCAACCTTCTTCTTCACCATCTCGGGTTTACGGGGTCCGCGTCTTGTCAAATCTTCACTAATACAAAGGAAAATATTGGGAGAGAATATCTTAGGGTTTTTCTGATTTAGAAAGGAGTAAAATATGAAATAAGGTCGTGAAACGCCTATTTATATTTGGAAGCCAAAAGGCTACAGCGTCCGGTTCAACGAGCGAGTCGACGGCCCATCGACGTGTAGACGGTCCGTCGACTTGCCCCATCGACCTGTGCCTGCAGATGCAAGGCTGTGGGACCCTGTCGACGCCTCACGTCGACGTTCCGTCGAATATGTCGATGACCCGTCGATGATGACTGGTGTCCTGTAGATTTTTCTGATTCAAGACGAAATGTAAATCGAAAGTCAAGATGGGCAAGATCCGAATCAAGAGGCATGTCGATATCGATGACAAAGTCACCGCAACAAGTAGGACAAAGTCCCAATAGGAAATTGCAAAATGATCAAGCATTTCGTATAAGTGGGCGATTTAGCGAATGTTTTGCAATACTTAAGATAATAACCATACAATGATATAAGAGGAAGAGTAAGGAAACAACCCATCAAGATACTTCTAAACTTCCAGAAAATAAAGATATTCCAAGTTCAAGTTTATACGCAAACCTTGGTGTTTTTACCACACAACAAGTTCTACCGCACCTCGAGGAGTTCAAATCATCTACGCCATAGACTAACCAAAATCTCATTATTCTCATCTTTATAACCCATTTTCTATCTCCTTTCATAATCTAAGTCTTTCAACCTCTCAATATCTTAAACAACATGGAATGACCATAAAACTTGCCTTTGATAGTGTAGGAATAAGCCTTGAGAGGAAATACTTTTCTTGCACCAAAACCCTAGTTCACTTACATTGGAATTTCTTGGCTTAGATGAACTCTAATGAGTTTCTTACACTTGATTCTCTTGGATTTATGATATGAACCATTGATTTGTCTTGAATTTGTGTTGATGACATATTTAGAACCCTCTAGAACTCTTGAGAGAGATGAAGAAGTGGAAAGAATGAGAAAATAAAAGTGGGAACATGTATTTATACTTGCAAATTAATCAGTCCGTCGGGCATTATATGGACCACTTATACGGTCCGTATAACATTTTACGATCCGTATAAGTGTCTGTGGTTCACCACCATTGAAGACATTATTCCTGTTGGGTTATACGGACCCTTATACGGTCCGTATAAAATTCCACGGTCCGTGTAAGGTGGTCGTGTAACTAACAGCTTTTCCGGAGTTGTCCTCGTCGTTTCGTTTGATCTCCAATCCTTACACCACCTTCTTAACACTTGTTTAACACTTTATTACCAATCTAAGGATCGTTATAACTCTTCCTTAGGACCTCATTAAGTCAACATTAGCTGGATACTCGTAAATCTTGACCGACACACAACCTATACCTTGCTTTCCTTAGCAACATCCATCTCCTACCTCACATGTCTTTGAAATCTCATTTAGAATCATCAAATGCTATTTCTTATTTATCAAAACATTGTATACATCGTGCCCTTCGTTAGTCTATTCACTGTGCATGAACGAAAAATTTTCCGAGGTGTAACATTAATAATTTTTTACATACTCAAGGTGGTGACAAGCCTTGCAGTCATTCTTGTACTTGAAACCAACAGGAAGAATGTCAGCAGCAAGGAACTCTAGTTCCTCCTCAAGACTAGAAGCTCCAGTTGCAGATAATGGCAGAGAGCGTGGCGGCGATAAAGAATGGACTGCACTCGGCGTTAGCAATGAAATGGAGGTCATTGTTGAAGAAGGTTTTAGGAGACAAGCAGTTGCTAAGAAAAGTTCAGGACTCAGGGTTTTTTAGAGTTTATGGAAAAATATGATAACTATATGTGCCTTATATAGCGGAAAAAGCGGGAAGTTGAAAGGTTTAAAATTCTGATAGGAGCGGTTTTCCTAGACTGGTTAGGCGGCGAGATAATAATGAGGCGTCACTATCGAGTAGGGCGCAGATTGATGGAATGTCTTTTCAAAGGTGGTAGATTACGATTTTCTTGATGTTGGCTTTGGCCTCACTCGGATCCATTCCCCGAGGTCAATACTTTTCTCCAAAAATGGAGGGACTATCTGTATATGGTATAAATTGGGGTCCAAGGTTTAGACCCATTGACCGAATGCTCGGAGTAATAAAAAATAGTGATAGGTCAGTTTGGTCTTGATTGGTCGGATAGAAACATTTTGAACTTAGTTATTCGGACGCAGTAGGATGTGAAGAGTCTAATGCTTCAGTTGATGAGAGTCCGAGAAATTCAGCTCGTTGCATATTCCTGTCCACGCGTCATGCTACACGACGTGATGTACGTGAGATTTTGGGAATCATTGTCCCCATGATTGATTTAGTTACTATGTATAACACAAACACTTGTAATATAAATAGGGAGGTAAACCCTCGTAAGAAAATGACTCATTCTCTGCATACTTATACGAAAAACCCTAATTCTTAAGCTCTGTAAAAATCAAAGGCAATATAATTCTATACACTTTGGTTCGAGTTCGAGGTTCTTAAGCTCTGGTTCGAACCAATCATTGTGTTGTTCTTTAAGACAATTGAGGCTATCTCTTTACTTTCTTATCATTAATCTTTGTTCTTTGTTGTTATTCCTTTAAGTAATTAATGAATCTAACAACATATCCTTTAAACCACATACCTTTTTGAATTGTTCCCTTTTTGAGGGGTCAACACACTAATTGGAATTTCTTGTCAAGCATTAGTTGGAATCTTAATTGGTATAAAAATCCCCGCAGATTTATGTTAAAAAGAGGTTTCAAATGTTACAGTTATATCCAACATAGATTTATCTTGGTGAATAAGTAGTTTGGATTTTGAAGGGTATAAAAGTCATTCAATATTTGAAGGATATTTTGGTCAATCAACATTTATATTCATGCTTTTATAATATTAATATAGATAGATAGATGGATTGAGAATTGTTGTACAAAAAATACCATTCCTTAATTGGTTTAAGATTCTTGGCTTTGGTAACGTGTTTTAACAAGTCATAGCTTGTCCAAGTGTTCTTCATTGGCCATAAAATGAGTTGTCCTATATAACACATCAAGCCTCGACTCACATTCGACAAATCTATGCTCAGACAAGCCTTGAAGTAGGGGGCATTTGCAGACATAAAAATTTTGTGGAATTGAAATCTATACTAAATTTGGATTGTAACGACCCGTTTGGTCATGATGGGCATTCCTTCTCTTTTTCTCCAAAATATCCCTCGTTTGAATTCACTCTGGTAGCATTTTACGCGGGGGATTAGTGGGTAAGGGTGACCTATAGACGATTTGGAAAGAAACTGATCAACCTAGGATTCTTTCTGCGAGCCTCATTTACGAGAACTCGTCTGCTTCTATGGAAACCCGAGGAGTTAATGAATCCACATATGCGGAATATTTTCCGCGGATGCAGTGTCGCGTTGGCGGGTTGTGGCATGCGTATGCGGAAGTCGTTAAAGTAGAATGGTATTTAGTTTCCTACATCGGGATTTGGTCTCATTTTTACCCCCAAAATGTCTATGAGCTAGTTTTAGAGAGATTTTAGAGGACCTCCATGGATTTGGCAAGGGTAAGATCTAAGCCTTACTAAATTACTCTTTTCGAATCTCTCTATTCTCCATTAGTTAAATTCAAGTTAGATTTGGGTTTTAGGGGAAAACCCTTTTGACTTGTAAAACCCTAGGTGGGTAAGATCTTGTTATTAAATTGAAGTCATGAATTAGTTTGAAAGGATTTCATAGTATTTAGCTTAGGCATGTTATTCTCATCCCAAATCTCCATTTCTAAATTAGATTTTGAAGTAGGTTGACTTATGGGTCATCCTTGAACTTCGGGGATTTTGGAAAATTTGAGGAACTAAAGCTCATTTCGGGTTTGGGATGCATGAAACTTAGGTTGTCAATTGTTTGAGCTTCAAGTAGATTATATAAAAGTCTTGATTTTGCCCTTGTGGGCCCGGGGTCATTTTATAAATGTCGTTTATGAGTCCTTCTTGGAGTATGGTAGCTCGGGTGCTTAGAGTTTTGTTTACTAATATCAAATACATATTTGACTAGCCCTCCCCCATTTTGATGCATTCCAAAAAGGGAAGAAGCTCAAGATGGATGGTTCGAGGCTCTTGTTCGGCTTCGAGGTAGGTTACAGTATGCCATTATTAGACTCTGATTAGGAAACATATGCAGATATTAGTTTCTAACGGGGAAAGCATTATAGGCCTTCGGGCATGGTGTGGAGGAGAATTTCATTTAGGTTGGATTTGTCAGCTATTATGTGGGCTTGCTGTCATATATGTTATTACTCTGAGACTAGTTTGCTTGTTAGATACCTGATTGTGTAGGATCCATGCCTTGACTTGTAGATTCCCTAATTTGTGATATGCACATTATAAAGCTCATCTCCGTCTCTGGATATCTTACGTATCATCTAAGCAGGAAAAACATCGTAATGGAATAAGTGGTGATGTGCCGGTTTATGGCAACTAACTATTAAGATTTCCACATGGTTGTTTTAGTGATTGATCTCATGCATGGCATGCATTCATTTTTATACATGTTGATTAGAGACTCATACAATCATATATATATATATATATATATATATATATATATATATATATATATATATATATATATATATATATATATATATATATATATATATATATATATATCATCCATTCAGATGCATCAATGGTTACTATGGAAAGAAAGAAACTTTGTGTAGGCCGAATTGGCAAAGGTAACAAAGGATTTCTGTGTCAACCCGGAGGGCAGTTTTTTGTGTGTGCCCTATGGTACACCTCGAAATTAAGGATGTGTTGCCTTCTGGATTGGTTAATAAGAGCTTAAGGTGATTATGAAATCCTTATGAGATTAAGGGAAGTATTAGGTAGCTTAAGGTGCATATCATAAGATTTCAAAGTAGTACGAATATATGAGCCTAAGTTGTTGAAGGAAGTGAAATGTAAGTCGTGTTCGGAAGGTCTCCGCTATAATTGAGCTAATATTTACTTAGAAATATCTTGAAGGGATACTATAGGGACTAGTTTATGGTTAATAGTGTTATATAAGTTCCAAGAAGGTTCCACAAGAATCGAAAGTCAAACGAGTCGACGAGAATGAAAATCATAATTTTACATTTGTATGACCATTTGTACATACCGCATAAATTATACGGCCCGTATAATGGTCCATAGATTTCGTCCAGAGAAGGGTGATCCCTGGTGGGATTATACAGTCCAATTATACGGACCGTATAAATTATACGGCCCGTATAATTGGCCGTATAATCGGGTCATGTCAGATTTTCTATTTTATAAGGATGGACAACCCTCACTTTATTTTTTATTTCCCACATTCTCTAAACTCTTCAAGGATCTAAAACCCCTCTCTAAGAATCTTACACTCAAACCCAATAGATTACAAATGTCACACCCCAATTCCGATAGGGCATGATGGGCACCCGACCCTTACTTATAGCCGAGCGAACCCGCTGGTTCTCATTATACTCATAATCTTAGTGGAATCTTAATCATGAAATGATATGCATAATGACGGCTTTTCAAAATATTCTTTTTGTATTTCTTAAATAATGTAGAACCTGTAATAATATGAATCTGTAATGTAATGCAAAATGGTATGTCGGCTTACATAGCCGCTTACAAGACTTATATATTGTATACATGACTCTGTCTGCAAAAGTCTCTAATGTAAAACGCGATATCAAGACATAATTTGGGACAGGGCCCCAACATACCCATAATGCATCTGACTCAAATCATAAAGAAATACTCTGACTCGGCCATACTCTGAATGAAATGGAGTTTACTAATCCAGCTAATAGCCTAGGAATACCCTACAGTCAGTCTCCTGTATAATCTTTCTTGCAAAACAATCTGGGGCTGTGTGGTATGAACACAGCGCCCCTAGGCAAAGGGACGTCAGTACGAACAATGTACCGAGTATGTAAGGCATAAGAACATCAAGTATAGATGAATCATAAAAACCAGTCACAATATTTGAATGCATCTGTGGCTAACATATGAGAATATCTGCGTAACTCTATATGACTGAAACTGACTCTGTAGCGTATGATAGGCATAGGTTATAATATAACTGATAGTGCTGTGGAAAGTACAGTCTGATCCATATATAATATAATAGTACCGAGGAACGTACGACCCGATCCATGTATAATATAATAGTGCCGAGGAGCATACGGCCCGATCCATATATAATATAATAGTGCCGAGGAACGTACAGCCCTATCCATATATAATATAATAGTGCCGAGGAACGTACGGCCCGATCCATATATAATATAATAGTGCCGAGGAATGTACGGCCCGATCCATATATAATATAATAGTGCCAAGGAACGTACGGCCCGATCCATATATAATATAATTGTATATATAAATGCATGTAAGACTCGGAAAAGGATACTCTGAACTCTTCCGGTGGCATAAGAAGCTAGTATGATAAGTCTCTGGGAGTTATGGATATAAAACATAAGAGGCCAAGGATACAAATATCTCTATAGTGTCTTTGGAACTCGCTAGCTCGCTATGTTCGTTCATATGATAAGGATCATGCCAAAATGAAATAAAGGGATAGCCTTAACATACCTTGTCAGCTTCTTAAGCTAATCCAAACTTAACTCTCGGGCTTCCCAAGATCTACAACAACGTCAGTAGATACAAAACATTAGCTATAGGTACTTGGGAATCCAACCCTAAGCTAGCACGTCATTTATAGAAATTCGGACAACATTTCCTTTATAAATTCAACAAAACCCGAGAATTCAATTCTGCCAAATAATCAACAGCAATACTAACAACCATATTAGCAACATCAACAATTAATCCCATTGATCCAGCCCCTCAACAATATAAAAACAGTTTCAATAATTCAAACAATAATGCGATGAGCGGCAAGCGTAGCTTGTCAATTAAACAATAGTTTTAAACCCCATCTTCATTTCGAAATTTCTCAACAATATTAACAACAACAATACAACAATAACAAGTTCCAAAACAGCCACCAAACAAGTCCCTAGCATCGTATTTATACATTGGCGGGGCGACAGGATCTTGAGCCTTCCCCCGATATTGTCACAGGTATATTATCGGTATTTTCTTATGATGTATATGCTTTGATAGGTCCGGGTTCCACATTGTCATATGTTACTCCATATATTGCTGGTCGATTTGGGGTCAAACCGGAGTCGATCAAATCTTTTGAGGTGTCTACAACCGTTAGTGAATCTGTAATAGCTAGTCCAGTATATAAAAATTGTGTAGTTGTGATTTGTGACCATAATACTATGGTTGACTTACATAAGTTAAAAATGGTGAACTTTGATATTATCATGGGCATGGATTGGTTGGCTTCTTGCTATGCCAATGTTGATTGTAGAATGAAAATGGTTCGCTTCCAGTTTCCGGGAGAACCGATTTTAGAATGGAAACAAAATACTGTGTCCCCGAAGGGTGGTTTATTTCTTATCTAAAGGAAACGAAAATAATCACAAAAGTTTGTATTTACCATCTAGTTTGGGTTCAAGATGTAGAAGGTGAACCACCAACTCTTCAGTCTGTCCCCGTGGTGAATACATTCCCAGATGTATTCCCAGAAGAGCTTCCAGGCCTCCCTGCAGAGCAGGAGATTGATTTCGCTATAGATGTGCTACCGGATACAGAGACTACATCTATTCCTCCTTACAAAATAGCTCCCGCTGAGTTGAAAGAGTTGAAGGAGAAACTAAAGGATTTTCTTGAGAAGGGATTTATTAGGCCTAGCTTTTCCCCGTGGGGAGCACCCGTGTTGTTTGTGTGAAAGAAAGATGGCTCCTTGTGAATGTGCATTGACTATCGGCAGCTAAATACAGAGACGATTAAGAATAAATATCCCCTTCCGAGGGTTGATGATTAATTTGACAAATCATAAGGCACCAAATGGTTTTTAAAGATAGATTTGAGATCCGGGTATCATCAAGTGCGAGTTAGGGAGAACGACATTCCCAAGACAGCCTTCAGAGCTAGATATGGCCATTTCGAGTTCCGGGTGATGTCGTTTGGGCTAACTAATGCACCGACAGTATTTGTGAATTTGATGAACAATGTGTTCAGGACCTTCCTTTATTTATTTGTGATTGTATTCATCGACGATATCCTGGTATATTCTAGGTCCGAGGCAGAACATGTGAATCATTTGCGCACTGTTCTTAGTGTTCTCCAAACTCGGGAGTTATTTTCCAAATTTTCTAAGTATGAGTTTTAGTTGAACTCAGTGACCTTTTTGGGGCATATTATTTCAGCCGATTGTATTCGGGTGGATACCCAAAAGATTGAGGTCGTGAAGACTTGGCCAAGGCCCACAACACCGATAGAGGTTCGTAGTTTTCTGGGCTTAGCAGGTTATTGCAGGAGATTTGTAGAAGGCTTTTCTTCTATTTCCGCACCACTCACGAAGCTGACCCAGAAAGCAACTAAGTTTTAATGGACAGATGCTTGTGAACATAGTTCCAGAGAGCTAAAGGATAGATTAACTTCTACCCCAGTCCTGACACTTCCAGAGGGATCGGAAGGTTATGTTGAATACTGTGATGCTTTAGTAATTGGGCTCGGTTTTGTGTTGATACAACATGGTAGGGTGATTGCGTATGCTTCAAGGCAGTTACGAAAACATCAGAAAAATTATCCGACCCATGATCTTGAATTGGCTGCAGTGATTCATGCATTGAAGATGTGGATACATTATTTGTATGGCGTCCACGTTGATACCTATACCAATTATAAGAGCCTTCAGTATATCTTCAAGCAAAAAGATTTGAATTTACGACAACGGCGGTGGTTGGAATTGTTGAAAGATTATGATGTTGACATCCTGTATCATCCCGGAAAAGCAAATGTTGTGGCTGATGTAGCCAATTTTTGGAAATCATTCCAAGAAGGTTTGGGGACTCAGGTGAGTCTTAGCACGATATTCCACCCACAGATGGATGGGCAAGCTGAACATACTATTCAGACTCTTGAGGATATGTTATAGGCATGCATGTTGGATTTTGGAGGTAATTGGGATGATCATTTACCGCTTATTGAATTTGCTTATAACCATAGTTATCATTCTAGCATCCATATGGCACCGTATGAGGCTTTATATGGGCGAAAGTGCAGAACCCCAATTTGGTGATTCGAATTTGGGAGACTAAATTGATAGGACCAGGCTTGGTCCAGCTAGCTATAGAGAAAGTCAAGCTTATACATGATCTATTATTAACATCTTAGAGTCGCCAAAAGTCCCATGTGAATAATCGTCGAAGGGACTTAGAGTTTCAAGTGAAAGATTGGGTATTCTTAAAGGTGTCGCCAAACGAAGGGTGTTATGAGATGTGGCAAAAAGGGAAAGCTTAGTCCCCGGTACATTGGACCTTATGAGATTGTATGCAAGGTAGGAAAAGCGGCTTACGAATTAGATCTACCTCATAATTTGGAGTCAGTTCACTCAGTTTTCCATGTATCAATGCTTCGTAAGTGCATTGGAGATCCTTCTAGAATTGTACAAACAGATGATGTCCAAGTTACTAAATAATTATCTTATGAAGAAGTCCCCATTGCCATTTTAGATAGGCAAGTACGTAAGCTCAGAACCAAAGAAGTAGCTTCAGCAAAGATTTTATGGAGAAATAATAATAGAGAGGAAATGACTTGGGAAGCCAAAGAAGACATGAAGTTCAGGTATCCGCATTTATTTTCACCTTCAGAGGAGACTCAGGCAGAGACACCATTATCCTCAAGTATGTAGTGTTTCTCCTGATGTTTTCCTGCTCGTGTGTGGCCATGGTTATTGATGTTGTTGTGCAGCCCTATGAGGTAATGTATTTTGGGTTGCTGTTGCAGGATGGTAGTGCCATATTATAGGGGAAACTCTGGCGAAATATTTGTAGAATTCCCAAGAACCTAACATTTGAGGACGAATGTTCTTGGGGGGGGGGGGGGGGGGGAGAATGTTACACCTCAGAAATTCCGGATGTGCTGCTTTGTGGATAGGCTAATGTGAGCTTAAGGTGATTATGAAATCCATATGAGGTTAAGGGAAGTATTATGTAGCTTAAGGTGCATATCATAAGATTTCGAAGTCGGACGAATATATGAGCCTAAGTTGTTGAAGGAAGTGAAATGTAAGTCGTGTTGGGAAGGTCTCCACTATAATTGAGCTAATATTTATTTAGAAATATCTTGAGGGGATGCTATAGGGCCTAGTGTATGGTTAATGAAGTGTTATATAAGTTCCAAGAAGGTTCAACGAGGATCGGAAGTCAAACGAGTCGGCGAGAATGAAAATCGTAATTTTCCATTTGTACGGCCATTTGTACGGACCGTATAAATTATACGGCCCGTATAATGGTCCGTAGATTTCGTCCAGAGAAGGGTAATCGCTAGTGGGATTATACGGTCCAATTATATGGACCGTATAAATTATACGGCCCGTATAATTGGCCATATAATCGGGTCGGGTTAGATTTTCTATTTTATAAGGATGGACGACCCTCACTTTATTTTTTATTTGCCATATTCTCTAAACTCTTAGATGCTCTAAAACCCCTCTCTAAGCATCTTACACTCAAACCCAAGAGATTACAAAGATCAAATAGCAAGAATCAAAGTGTTCATATGTTAGAAGGCTTCCTAGGGTTGGTAGATTTCAAGAATTACCTGGGCATTGTAGCTAGGGTTTTTGCAGAAGTTGGTAGATGCTCCAAAGCTTGTTCCTATGGGGTAAAAAGGTTAGTTTCCATGCCTATTTCATGTAATTGAGAATGCTTGGTTGTAGCAAAACTTTGGTAGAGGAATAAAGTAGAAAATGAAATCTAAATGTAGTTTTTATGATGTTTTTGAGTAATAAGCTAACTTGAGTCATGATTTTTAGTATAATATGGATATAATATTGTTATGGAAGGTAATAATAGTGGTAAAGAAGAACTGTATGAAAATGTGCTAAAATGGGTATGGAGTTGTTGATATAAGTTGAACACAAGGATAGATTTTGAAAGTTTAATGGAATATAATTGCTTGATTATGATATTGTCAGTGTATTATGGAAGTTTGGGGGCTGTTTTGTAATATGGTGGAAGTTGACGAAATAGGGGAAATGCTGCCCAATTTTCATTAGAACATGAATTATTCCAGTTTGAATTAAGAGTATCATTAAGGCTTAACCATGGTTCCTTTGCTATACATATTCTTTCATGAGTTCCATAACGTCTTCCAAATTACTCTATCTCTAATAGTATGAAAGCTTATGACTCTCGATAAGCTCACGATTATATTACATCCCTTATATAATAGTTGGTCCTCCAAGGATAGACGTAACGAAAACAGATGATGGTAATGATGTGGATGATACTTATGGGCTCTTTTGTATACGTATCTAAGTATGTATGACTATTATGTAACCCCGAGCTTACATGGCTGGGTATGATACCTATTGCCCACACACCACTGCCGTTGGGTACGGATAACACTGAGCCTTGTTAAGGCTAGGTATGCATGACACCGAGCCCTGTCATGGCCGGGTATGTGAAACCACCAAACCTTCATGGCCGGGTATGCTATGGATATGAATATGGATACGAATAGGGATACAGATATGGATATGTGTATATGTATATATGTATGTACACGAGCATGCATTAGGAAGGGAAGGTCCCTATGAAAGACAAGTAAGTAAATATGATGATGCTTTGCTACCTCCCGATCCTCCCATCTTATGCTATTTCTTATGTTGTCTCTTATGCTCCCATTATGATGTTGATTATGCTTCACATACTCAGTACATTATTCGTACTGACATCCTTTTTATTTGTGGACGTTGCGTCATGCCCACAGGTGGACAGGGAGATAGGCTTGATCCATAGATTTCTTATTCAGGGACTGCATAGAGAAGCTCCAGTTCATCCGGAGCTACAGCTTTTGGTATTATTATTTTGTATACATACCTATGGGCATGGCGGGGTCCTATCCTACCTATACGATGTTACACACTCTTCCTAGAGGCCCATAGACAATTATGTATGGTTAGATGTCTTGCAGCCTTATCGGCTCATATTTTGTATATCATTTTGATAACCTTATTGGCTTATGTATATGGAGATGGGCGTTTTTGTTGATGATGATATAAATTTATTGTTTCCCAATGATATTAGTACTATTAATATATGGAAATTATGAGTAAGCCATGTGGTCCACCTAGATGTAAATGCGAATGTACGATAAGAGGTGCCCGGGTGGGTTAGCATCGGGTGCCCGTCATAGCCCTCGGGTCGGGTCGTGACACCGTAGCAAATATTTCCGTGTGAGTACATAGAAATCACGGGTCTCCAATGGGTTATGACTATGAGTCATTTCCCTTAGCCTGTGTATACGGTATGGAAGGAGGCCTGGGGGCATTGCATGGCATTACATTGCATAACACTTGCATTGTATCCGCGTTTCTTCCCATATTGTTGCATTATGTGTTCTTTATGGATTCTTTATTGGACATCTAAATGTAGTGTTGTGTGTTGTAAGAACTTTTATTTAGAGACTTGACAAATTGGGGTTTTAGGAGCTTCATTCTAGGCCTATAATCGGAGGGAATGTGGTATTGTGCCTAATTGTTGTGGAATATTATTCAAGTATGTTTATTGATTGTACTTGGTTGATTATTAGCCTTACATATTACTTTTTGCTCATTTATATGTCTTAACTAGTCACTGTCGGCCTATGATACCTATGAGCCTAGTGTTGTGCTCATTTTACCTTTGTGACACTCATTTATCGTGACGACCCAAACCAATAAGCCATGACGAGTCCCCGATCATTACTGATTGAGCACTAGTCTGAGCGATACTGTTCGCTATAGCATTCGTATAATGAGCACTACCATGAAGCTTATAAATCATGCATGTAGATACATATTCACAGGCATACATACAAAAGACAACAACAGGGGCCGACTTGGCCACTACACGTACGGTACACAAAATAATAACTTACAGGACTGCCAGCATTTTTACTATACACAACTATCTACAGACCTCTATGAAGTATAACTGTAGAAGAGATAGGACAAGGCCCCGTTATACCCATATATGTACATATCAAAATAGCATACCAAAGGGTTGTAGCTCCGGTCCATACGGAGCTTGCTGGTTGTAACTGGAAAGAGGTCTTACTGGTCTAGCTCACTCAGCTGGCTATCAGAACCTGCGGGCATGAACGCAGCATCCACAAGAAAGATGTTACACCTCATCGTTTTGGATGTTGAGGTTCATTAGGTTTTAGTTGTTCTAATTGCGATCTGGAGTGTTATGCGCCTACTTATGATTATGAGGGTTTAAGATCATGTGTGAGAAGTATCAGAATGAGTGAAGGTCGAGGGGTGAAGAACAAACATCTGGTCGAACTGGGCAAACTTGCCCTACGTGTTCGCGACAGGGGCCCACGTTCGTGATGGCCATAAATATTCTAGAACATCGGGTTCATGAAGGCCAATGATTAAGTCAGTTTCCACCGACTTCAACACCCTATATAAGGGTCAAGACCCCTTTTTTTCATGAAATGTACCTCTCTAAGCTCAGCAAACCTATAGGGGCATTTATGTCATAAAAAAGGAAGGGATTGGAGTGATTTTGATTAATCGAGGTTCGGGTGGTGCATAATCGCGATTTTAGTATTGTTTTGCGGTGGAGGTTAGCAGGGATTCGAGTGTATTTCAGAGATAATGCTGTTTTAACAAGAATAAGGTATGAGTCTCTTTCTATTTACATTAATACCAGTTTATTCTCGGAGATAAAGTCGTTAAATTATTGTATAGTAAGTTGGTAAGTTACGGAAGTTGGAAAACAACGTGTGGGCTGTTTTATGGCACATGTTGGTGTTAAAAGTGATGTTGTTAATGTTGGTATTGATGTTGTTATTGTTGGTTGCTGAATTATAATTTTGGACTAGGCACATAAACAGAGGAGATGCTACAGAAATTGCGGCAGATTTTAGAAAGATTTATTTGGAGGCTTAGGATATGAATATGACCATGGACCTAATTATAGCTTGAATGGTCTTATATGTAGATTGCGAGACCAGAAATAAGTGGAAGAGCCGCGACGTAAATATTCAGTTATCTTAAGGCTCGTCCCCATCTTTCAAAGGCATGATTCCTATGTTATGATTCCATAAATGTTTCCATAACCTCCGTGTTTTCAAACGCTAGAACTTCATGATTCTTAAAGCTTCTCATGATGTTGAAGATGAGAATGTTTCTATGATGATTACAATGATAATAATGATTTTAAGTTTAAAGGTTCCATGCTTATGATTTTAATGTTATTATGAGAATGCTGAGTTATTTCATGATTTTATCGATTTTATTCATTGTTGTTGATCTCACCTTATAATAATTGTTCCTTCAAGATGAGATAGAGCAATGACGATTATTTCATAATATAATCGAAGGTTACCGACCTTATGTCACTCCGATAGTCATAGCGTTCTTTGGGCACTCATGCATGCTACTTATGTTATAATATATATATAGGGCTATGGGAAAGGGCGAGGCATTATATACGCATAGCCACCTAATCAGTTGGTATATTATGATATCGTCCCGGGCGCGGGATATATGGTCAAATGGATCGGATCGTTCGTTCTCCGGCACTATTATATACATATGGATCGGGCTGCACGTTCCGTAGCAACATTATATATCCGCCTTAATAGGCAATCAGATGTACAGTTTATTCCCTTAGCTCATGTTATGCTCTATATTTCTCATTATCTTATTTTCCATGTTCGGTATCTCATACTCTGTTACTATTCATGCCTTACATACTCAGTATACTGTTCGTACTGACGTCCTTTCATGTAGATGCTGCGCTCATGCCTGCAGGTTCAGATAGCCAGCCGAGTGAGCCAGACCAGTAGGACCTCTTTCTAGTTCCAGCCAGCAAGCTCCATTTGGGTCAGAGCTACAGCCCTTTGGTATTCTATTTTGATATGTGCATATGTGGGTATGACAGGGCCTTGTCTTGTCTCTTCTAAATTTATACTCCAGAGTTTTTGACTTCCATAGAGGAGGATCCGTCGGAGGACAGTTTTGACACGGACCCGTCTGAGGGTTCGTATGGGACACCGCAGGAGGAGATTCCTGAGGCCGTACCAGCTGCTCCTATGGTAGAGCACTACGTCAGACCAGCTACCCCGGTGAGTGTTACTGATGACTCTAGCGCTCTATCCTGGCCGTCAGTAAACCAGGAGCTACCGGATTATCCGTATCCTTCTAATTCAGATGGGGGAGATTATGAAGGCTAGGTTAGTAGACGGTAGGAAGACAATGATGAAGAGCACACTTCACTTTATAGACCACTAGATCAGGCTACGGACTGATCGGCTACAGGTACATCAGTCTTTTATTGAAATTTCCTATGCGTGGGCATTAAATGTAGATTATTACTAAATAGTGATGAGCAGAAATCCTAATGGGACCAATAACCAAAGTATTTATAAGTAACTGCGATTAAGATGTTTTTGCCACCATTGGGAATCTTAAAATCTGACACGAAAAGTACTCATACATGCAGATTAAAGGTGAATATTGAGGATTTCAATGACCAAAATAACATTTGCTAGTTAGAAGAGTAAGAGGTGCTTTCTAATTCAGAGGGAGGTGCATTACGAGAATTTATTGGAATCCGTTAGAATTTCAACTTGATCGAGGTCATGCGATAAAAGTCACGTAGTAGGGTGGATGCGATCATACCAGCGCTAACATACCAGATCCTATTAGCACTCCAAGGTTAAGATTGTTGGGTGAGAGTACTACTAGGATTGTTGACCCTATGGGAAGTATGTTAAGATTCCTACAAATTCAGACATAAGGGACAGATAAGAAGCTAGAGTAGCTTAAGGGAAATTGGAGTATGTGGAGTGGTTGGAAATTCTAAAAGGTTGAGAAGGATAAGGCGGACTAGACCGACAAAGAGAAAAAAGATGCGTCACAGCTCTAGAATTAGGATGAGTTCGAATAGTATTTGGAAATACTTAGTAGACATATATATGTGTGTGTGTATGACATCCCATATGTGGTTGCTCCAACCGGTAAGTGTGTCCCCGCAATCGACGTTGCGGTAGACTAAAGGCATTAATCAAACAGGGTAATGAAGTTCAAGTGATAGATGTTACAAGGTAAGTCGATGTTATTTTCACTACAGGTTAGAGTTGGAAAGTCCTAATGCAATAACATTAGGGAAAGGAAGAAAGTGAGTATATAGGAAGTAGATGATTAGAATGTCTAGAGCAAAGGAAAAAGCATAAGGAACAAAATATGAATGTGTGGGGTCAGAGAAAAATTTTTGATAAGGTGGACAAAAGGATAGTAACCACAAATAGGGATGTGAAGTAAGAGAGAGAATGATCAATCCTTGCAACGATACTAAGAGATTTTTAGTTTTCCAGAGGTATATAAAGGGATAAATGTGTAATTATACTCACACGGTTTCCTGGGAAACGGAGGAGCTATCCTAAAAGATGATTTAAGAATTGAATGGATTTGCACGTTTAAAGGAATATTTCATGAACTTCAGGGTCAATATTATAAAATAATAGGTGGAGATGGGCGCTTGAGGAGGAAAGAACTCAAGAAAGGTTTGAGGATGAAAGTAGGAACGGTACACTAATGGGCTAGTCAAAGGGAGAAGAAAGAAGAGAATATATTTGCAAGTATTTCGCGATACGAACAACAAGTGGCGGAACACTGGAAGAACCACAACGCATAGATGGGATGCAAATAAGTAGTCAAGGAACATTTCAGATAAGTGATATAAGTGAATAAAAGGATTGATAGTGGAAGTGGAAGAGTGTAGCATATTAACTCTCAATGATATATTGCAGACGTAAAGGAAAACCGAAAAATCAGAGTAAGAAGAATTTCAGTAATAATGGTCATGGAGGAAGATGACGGATAAAAGGCGCAAAGTGTGACCAAATGCTCCGTAAAATGTTTGGTGGATTCTAGTATCCCTATTAACCCGTTAATTCGGGAAATGTTCAGTCATAAAAGGTAGAAGTAGAAGGGCCTTAAAGAAGGAAGCCGGAATGGATCTGTAATGCATAAGCGCCTCATTTAAATGCAAAGCCCTCAATTAGCAGAAAGAAAAATAAGTCAAACTTTACGATGAAAGAATTCTGGTGCTATAAGAGACTAAAAGAGTTGGAAGATCATTAGGGTTGGCCGATGACTACCGATACTTGGGAGTTACTGGTGTATAAGACCACCATTAAAAAGGGGGGAATAGTAGATATAGTCTTGAAATGAAGTATAGCATTGTTGGAATTCAAAAGAAAGAAAGATGCTAGCTTAAAGAGGGCAAAATTCGAGACGTAGTGACATATCAAAAATGCATTAAGAGGGAGCAGAAGTGAATTAAAGATAAGCATACCACAAGCAGGTTAGAAATGGAATTAAAATGGATCAAGAGAATACTTCATGCAAACGTGAGATATGATATTTCTAGACCAGGGAAGTTTGTGCCGCACCTAAATAGGCAGTGACGTATCCTAAAGAGTAATAAAGAGAGTAAGGAAGGTCTCCAAGATAATTTCACAGAGAATGATGGAAAGGATGACGAATGAAAGGACACTTGGGATGACAATTGTAGCAAAAGGAGCAACGGTTGGCAGTTTAGCAATTCCTAAAGGAAGGAAGAGAGTTATTCAGCCGTACCACCAGATATTAGGAAGCACCTCATGGATCACTGATTATACTGAATATGACAACAAATACTATTGGAATTATAGGAACCATCAATGTGAAGTTATGCCCAACTAAAATAGTAAGAAGGCCATACTGGAGAGTTGACAGAGAATAACGTCTGACGAGGTAATCGCTGGTTCAAGGAAATTGAGGATAAATATACGTGTGTTGCAAGAAAGTCATAATGAAGTAAGAATTTTTGTAGCCCTATGCTTCGGGATTTGTATCGTAAGATTGAGGGAATTAAGTTAAAGAAAAAGTTTTGGTAGGAGCTCAAAGATGTGATGAGCTATGAAATTAGTTCGAACTCGGATTATAAATTGTTCCAAACGATACGCACTGAAGAATACTAAAGATGGTGATGAAGCATTACGTATATAGTCATTTTGGATATTGTTATAACCGATCTTGTAAAGGAATGGGGAAGATAGTTTGAGGAACATAACCATTATATTTACTAGCCAGAGAGAGATATTGAACAAAACGGGGCGTTAGTGTGAGAGAAGCTGTGATGAGGATGTAAAGGATTAGAGAGCTTGACTAATAAACTACAAGGAGTCAATATGGTGTGTAACCAAGATCAACGGGTACTAGAAGGTATAGCTCGAGATGGCACGAAAGGAGTAAATGCAAAAAGGCGCCGTATTTGAGAAAGGGAGATATCCATTAATAGGGAGACAAGGAGTGAGAAAAAGGGAGTACTTGCAAGACAATGAGCAGTTATGGCATGGCAAGTCAAGACTACGATAACGGAAACAGAATGAGAGCAGGATATGAGTTGATACTTGATTATGTACATAATAATAAAGAGGTGATGGAACGCATAGATGAGTCCAATGAAAGGGTTAAGAGTGAACGAGAAGAGGCTAATCAATTTATAGCATAAAGATATGGTGATTGGATTCTAAGAGGAACACAACCGTTTTACGAAACCAATAGAGATGTTGTGAGTTTGCATACTACAACATTCGAGGATAAATATTTTGAAGGGGGGAACGATGTTACACCTCATCGTTTTGGATGTTGAAGTTCGCTAGGTGTTAGTTGTTTTAACTGTGATTTGGAGTGATATACGTCTATCTTGCGGTTATGAGGGTTTAAGATCATGTATGAGAAGTATCGGAAAGAGTGGAGGTCTAACGGGTGAAGAACGAAAACCTGGGTGAACTGGGCAGGCTTTCCCTACGCGTTCGCAACAGGGGCCCGCGTTCACAATGGCAACAAGTATTCTAGACCATCGTATTCGCGAGAGACCCACGAGTTCGCGAAGGTCAGTGATTAAATTGGTTTCCACTGAATTCAACACCCTATATAAGGGTCAAGACCCCCTTTTTTTCATGAAATATACCTCTCTAAGCTCAACAAACATATAGGGGAATTTATGTCATAAACAAAGTGAGGGATTGGAGTGATTTTGATTAATCGAGGTTCAGGTAGTGCATAATCACGATTCTAGTATTGTCTTGTGGTGGATGTTAGCGTGGATTCAAGTGGATATCGGAGATATTGTGGTTTTAATAACAATAGGTATGAATCTCTTTCTATTTACATTAATAATTGTTTATTCTCAGAGACAAAGCCGTTAAATAATTGTATAGTAAGTTGGTAAGTTATAGAAGTTGAAAAACAGCGTGTGGCATGTTTTATGGCACATGTTGGTGTCAAAAGTGATGTTGTTAATGTTGGTATTGATGTTGTTGTTGTTGGTTGCTGAATTACGATTTTGTTCTAGGCACATAAACAGAGGAGATGCTGCCATAATTTAGGCAGATTCTATAAAGATTTATTTGGAGACTTAGGATGAGAATATGACCATGGACCTAATTATAGCATGAATGGTCTTAGATGTAGATTGCGAGACTGGAAATAAGTGGAAGAGCCGAGACGTGAATTTTCAGGTATGTTAAGGCTCGTCCATTTTTTTCAAAGGTATGATTCCTATGTTATGATTCCATAAATGTTTTCATAACCTCCTTGTTTTTCAAAAGCTAGAAGTTCATGATTCTTAAAGCTTCTCATGATGTTAAAGATGAGAATGTTTCTAGGATAATTACAATGATAATGTTGATTTTATGTTTAAAGGTTCCAAGTTTATGATTTCAATGTTATTATGAGAATGTTGAGTTATTTCGTGATTTTCTCGATTTTATTCATTGTTGTTGATCTCACCTTATAATAATTGTTCCTTCAAGGTGTGATAAAGCGATGATGATTATTCCATAATATAATCGGAGGTTACCGACCTTACGTCACTTCGATAGAGTCATTGCATTCTTTGGGCTCTCGTGCATGCTACTTATGTTATAATATATATATATATATATATATATATATATAAGCGATGATGATTATTCCATAATATAATCGGAGGTTACCGACCTTACATCACTTCGATAGAGTCATTGCATTCTTTGGGCTCTCGTGCATGCTACTTATGTTATAATATATATATATAGGGCTATGGGAAAGGGTGAGGAATTATATACGCATGGCCACCTGATCAGTTAGTATGTTATGATATCATCCCGAACGCGGGATGCTCGGACCCGGGATATATGGTTAAATGGATAGGGCCGTTCGTTCCTTGGCACTAATATATATGTATAGATCAGGTTGCATGGTCCGCAGCACTATTATGATACATATGTGTGAGAAAGATTTTATGAAAAGCTAAGCATGCATGGTATCTGCCTTAAGAGGTAATCAGATGTACATGTTATTCCCTTATCTCATGTTATGATCTATATTTCTCATTATGTTATTTTCCATGCTCGGTATCTCTTACTGTGTTACAATTCATGCCTTACATACTAAGTACACTATTCGTACAGAAGTCCTTTCACGTGGATGCTGCGTTTATGCCCGCAGGTTCTGATAGCCAGCCGAGTGGGCCAGTATCACTTAGACATTAGTTAAAGTTGGGCAACTAGGCTATCTAGTATAGAACAGATGTGAGTTAGGAGTGGTCGATCAGTAATGGTCGGGTACTCGTCACGGCTCATCGGTTTGGGTCGTGACAAAAGGATGTCTGTACGAAAAGAGTACTGAGTATGCAAGGCATGAGCAATAATATAATAAGACACACGGAGCATATCATGAGAGAAGAGGGTAATCTCTACATCTGAGTGCCTATTAAGGCGGAAACATTTATGAAATCATAACATAGGAATCATGCCTTTGAAATAAAAGGACGAGCCTTAACATGCTCGAAATATCACGTCTCGGCTCTTCCACTTATTTCCGGTCTCGCAATCTACATATAAGACCATTCATGCTATAATTAGGTCCATTGTCATATACTTAGCCTAATTCTCCAAACAAATCGTTCTGGAATCTGCTGAAATTTCGGCAGCATCTCCTCTGTTTATATGCCTAGCCTAAAATCGTAATTTAGCAACCAGCAACAACAATATCAATACCAACATTGACAACATCACTTTAACACCAACATATGCCATGAAACAGCCCATACGCTGTTTTCCAACTTCCATACCAAACCAACTTATTATACAGTTATTTAACGACTGTCTCCGAGAATAAACCAGTATTAACGTAAATATAAACAGATTCATACCTTATTCTTGTTAAACAGCAATATCTTCGATATCCACTTGAATCCATGCTAAAATCCACCGCACAACAATACTATAATAACAATTATGCGATACCCGAGCCTCAACTAATAAAATCACTCCAATTCCTCACTTTTTTATGACATAAATGCCCCTATATGTTTGTTGAGCTTGGAAAGATATTATTTCATGAAACCGACTTAATCACTGACCTTCGCAAACGCGAGGGTCTCTCGCAAACGTGATGGTCTAGAATATTTATGGCCATCGCGAACGCGGGCCCCTATTGCGAACGTTTAGGGGAAGTCTGCCCAAATCACCCGTTCGACTACCACTCCTTCTGATACTTCTCATACATGATCTTAAACTCTCATAGCTATAAGATAGGCGTATATCACTCTAGATCGCAATTTAAAACAACTAACACCTAACGAACCTCAACGTCCGAAACGACGAGGTCTAACATCCGATAGTGTGAACGCGCAGACCATTTTACCTGGCCTGCCAACCTGACTTATAACGTCCATATCTCCTTACCCCGACGTCATATCGAGGAGCGGTTTGTTGCATTGGATGATAGATTTCATGAACTTCGCCCTAGGCTTTTGCCTTGCCTCAAAATTCGTCACATTCTAGAAAATGTTGTTTCTCCAAGTCAGGCCCACGAACATAGTTTTCGCAATTCACCTGCTTTCCAATTCTCTCATGGCTTACTACATGAACTAAATCTTCATGATCATAGCATAAACAATTGCAATCATGCCTATCCTTGGGAGTTACTCCAAGGTCCACACTTGGGGCGACCAATATTTATGATTTTCAACGTACAGAACTACGGGGTGTAACATCCTTCCCCCCTTTTAAAGATTCGTCCTCGAATGTGTGTAGTATGCAAACCCACAATATCTTCGTTGGTTTCGTAAAACGGTTGCCTTCCTCTTAGAATTTGATCGCCATAGCTTTATGTGATAAATTGATCAGTCTCTTCTTGTTCCCTCCTAGCCCTTTAATTGGACTCCTCTATGAGTTCCATCACCTCTTTGTTCTTATATCCCTAATCGGTTATCAACATGTATCCCGCTCTTGTTCTTTTTGCATTATCGTAGTCTTGACTTGCCATGCCATAACCGCTCATTATCTTGCAAGTACTCCCTTTTTCTCAATCTTTGTCTCCCTATTAATGGGTAGCTCCCTTGCTCAGCTACGGCACCCTTTTGTGTTTACTCCTTCAGTGCCATCTCGGGCTATCCCTTTTTGTACCCATTAATCTTGGATACACTCCGTATTGATTCCTTATAGTTAATTAATCAGTCTCTCTAATCCTTTACATTCTCATCGTAGCCTCTCTCACACTGATGCCTCAAATGTTTGTTCAATATCTCTCTCTAGCTAGTAAATATAATGGTTATGTTCCTCAAGCAATGCTCCCCCGTTCCTATCCAAGATTAGTTATAACAATATCAAAAATGCGTATATACATAATGCTTCCTTACAATTTTTATTATTCTTCAGTGTGTATCCCTTGGAACAATCTATAATCTGAGTTCGAACTAATTTCATAGCTCATCACATCTTTGAGCTCCTACCAAAACTTTTTCTTTAGCTTACTTCCCTCTAATCTCGCGATACAAATCCGGAAGCATAGGGCTGTAGATATTTTTACTTCATTACGACTTTCTTGCAACGTAAATATATCTATCCTCAATTTCCTTGCACCGGCGATTACCTCGTCAATCGTTATTCTCTGTTAGCTTTCCAGTGTTGCCTTCTTACTATTTTAGTTGGGCATAACTTCACGTTAATGTTCCTATAATTCCAATAGTATATGCTCTCATATTCAGTATAATTAGTGATCCGTGAGATGCTTACTAATATCCGTTGATATGGCCGAACAATGCTCTTCCTTCCCTTGGAAATTGGCAAACTACCAACCATTGCTCCTTTTACTACGATTGTCATCCCTTTCGGCATTAAAATTCCCTCTTGTTGTCATCCCAAGTGTCCTTTGGGTTCGTCATCCTTTCCATCATTCTCTGTGAAATTATCTTGGAGAACTTCCTTACTCTCTTTATTATTCTTTAGGATACGTTGCTGCCTATTTAGGTGCGGCACAAACTTTCCTGGTCTAGAAATATCATATCTCACGTCTGCATGAAGTATTCTCTTGATCCATTTTGATTCCTTTCCATACCTGCTTGTGGTATACTTACCTTAAATTTGTTTCTGCTCCCTCTTAATGCATTTTTGATCTGCCACTACGTCCCAAATTTTTGGCCTCTTTAAGCTAACATCTTTCTTTCTTTGGAATTTTACAATGCCATACCTTATTTCAGGATTAGATTTGCTCTCCCCCCCCCCCCCCTCTCCCCACCTTTTTAAGGGTGGTCTTATACACCAATAACTCTCGAGTATCAGTAGTCATCGACCAACCCTAATGATCCTCCAACTTGTTTGGTCTCTGATAGCACCGGAATTCTTTCATCGTATAGTTTTACTTATTTTCCTTCCCGCTAATCGAGGGATTTGCATTTAAACGAGACACTTATGCATTACAGATCCATTCTCACTGCCTTCTTTAAGGCCTTCTACTTCTACCTTCTATGACTGAACATTTCCCGAATTAACGGGTTAATGGGGACATTAGAATCCATCAAAACATTTTACGGAAGGTTTGGTCACACTATGCTCTTTTTACCTCTCATTTTCCTCCACGACCATTATCACTGAAATTCTTCTTACTCTGAGTTTCCTGTTTCCCTTTACATCCACAATACATCATTGAGAGTTAATATGCTACACTCTTCCACTTCCACTATCAATCCTTTTACTCATTTAGCTCACTTATCCAAAATTTTCCTTGACTAATTATTTGCATCCCATCTATGATTTGTAGTTCTTCCCATGCCCTTCCACTTCTTGTTCGTATCGCGAAATCCTTGCAAACATACTCTTTTCTTTCTTCTCCCTTTGACCAGCCCATTAGTGTACCGTTCCTACTTTCATGCTCAAACCTTCCTTGAGTTCCTTCCTCCTCAATCGTCCTTCTCTACTTGTTATTTTATAATATTGACCCTGAAGGTCGTGAAATATTCTTTTAAATGTGCAAATCCGTTCTATTCTTAAATCATCTTTCAGGAAAGCTTCTCCGTTTTCAAGGAAACCGTGTCAATATAATTACACATTTATCTCTTTATATACCTCTCGAGAACTGAGAATCTCCTAGTATCGTTGCAAGGCCTGATCATTCTCTCTCTCACTTCACATCCCTATTTGTGGTAACTATACTTTAGTCCCACTTATCGAAATCTGTTCTCTGACCCCATACATTCATCATTTGTTCCTTATACTTTTTCCTTTACTCTAGACATGCTAGTCCTCTACTTCTTATGCACTCACTTTCTTCCCTTCCCTGATGTTATTGCATTAGGACTTTCCAACTCTAACTTGTAGTGAAAATAACATCAACTTACCTTGTAACATCTATCACTTGAACTTCACTATCCTGTTCGATTAATGCCTTCAGTATACCACAATGTTGGTTGTTGGGACACACATCCCGATTGACGCAGCCACATATAGGATGTCACACACACATATATATGTCTACTAAGTATCTCCAAATACTATTCGAACTCATCCTAATTCTAGAGTTGTGATGCACCTTCTTTCTCTTTGCCGGTCTAGTCCGCCATATCCTTCACGATCGTTTAGGGCTTGCAACCACTCCGCATTCTCCAATTTCTCCTAGGATACTCTAGCTTCTCATCTGTCCCTTATGTCTGAATTTATCGACTCTTAACACGCTTCCAAGGGGTCCACCCATCCTAGTATTACTCTCAACCTAGCACGCTTAACCTTGGAGTGCTAATGGGATCTGGTGTGCTAGTACTGGTACGATCGCATCCACCCTACTGCATGACCTTTATCTCATGACCTAGAACAAGTTGAAATTCTAACGGACTCTAATAAATTCTCGTAATGCATCTCCCTCCGAATTATAAAGGACCTCTTACTCTTCCGACTCGCAAATGCTATTTTGGTCTTTGAAATCCCCATTAATTTTGGTCTTTGAAATCCTCAATAATCACCTTCAATCTCCATGTATGACTACCTTTCATCCTAAATTTCAAGATTCCCAATGGTGGCGAAAACATCTTAATCGTAGTTACTTATAAGTATATTGTATATTGGTCCCATTAGTACTTCCGCTCATCACTATTGGTTAATAATCTACAGTAAGTGCACACACATAGTAAATTTCAATAAAAGACTCATATACTTGTAGCCGATCGGTTCGTAGCTTGATCTGGTGGCCTATAGAGTGAAGTGTGCTCTTTATCATTGTGTTCCCACCGTTTACTAGTCTAGACTTTGTCATCCCCCCATTCGAATCATCCGACAGCTCCTGGTTTACTGACGGTCAGGATAGAGGGATAGAGTAATTAATAACACTAACTAGGGTAGCTGGTCTGACGTAGTGCTCTACCATAGGAGCAGCTGGTATGGCCTGGGTAATCTCCTCCTCTGGTGTTCCATACGAACCCTCATACTGGTCCGTGCCATAACTGTCCTCCAACAGATCCTCCACTATGGAAGTCAGAAACTCTGGAAGAATCGTCGTTGGGTCCTCAGAGGGATTAGTCTCAATGGAATAGCTGCGGCTCCTTCTTCTCGGTCCCAGAGCCCGTGGTCCTGAATATACTCTACGGGTCTTTTTAGCACCCCCACAGTCCCAGGCTGATCTCTTCATCTTCTGTTAGTCTGCACTTTCCTACAGGAAAAAAGGGTCAGAAGCGATCTTTCTTAGACTCTGGTTCTATCGCACGATCTAAGATAGAAAGAAAGTTCAATGATTCCTAAATGTCTTACAGCCTCCTGCTTATAAGTGTGGCTGGCTTCACTTCCATAAACAGGACTCTACAGGACACGGTCTGTAGACAATCCCCAGGACGAACTGCTCTGATACCACTTTGTCACGACCTAAACCGAGGAGCTATGATGACTACCCGACCATTACTGATTGAGCACTCCTAAATCGCATCTGCTCTATACTAGATAACTTGTTGGCCAACTTTAACTAATGTCTGAGCGATAATGTTCGCTATAGGATTCGTATAATGAGCCCTACCACGAAGCTTATAAATCATGCATGTAGATACATATTCACAGGCATACATACAAGAGACAACAATAGGGGCCGACTTGGCCTTTACACGTACTTTACACAAAATAATAGCTAACAGGACTGCGTGGCATTTCTACTGTACATAACTGTCTACAGACCTCTATGGAGCGCAACTATAGAAGAGACAGGACAAGGCCCTATCATACCCATATATGTACATATTAAAATAGCATACCAAAGGGCTATAGCTCCGGTCCAAATGGACCTTGCTGGCTGGAACTGGAAAGAGGTCTTACTGGTCTGGCTCACTCGACTGGCTATCGGAACCTGTGGGCATGAAAGCAGGGTCTGCAAGAAAGGACGTCAGTACGAACAGAGCACTAAGTATGTAAGGCATGAGCAATAATATAATAAGACACATAGAGCATATCATTAGAGAAAAGGGTAACATGTACATTTGAGTGCCTCTTGAGGCGGATACCATGCATGCTTAGCTATTCATAAAATCTTTCTCATACATATGTTTCATAATAGTGCTGCGGAACGTGCGGCCCGATCCACACACACACACACATATATATATATATATAATGTTGCTCTAGAGCGTGCAACCCGACCCATAAGTATATAATAGTGCTGAGGAACGAACGGCCCGATCCATTTAACCATATATCTCGCATCTGGGATGATATCATAATATACCAACTGATCAGGTGGCTATGCGTATATAACGCCTTTCCTTTCCCCATAACCCCATATATATATATATATATATATATATATATATATATATATATATATATATATATATATATATATATATATATATATGTAGCATGCACGAGAGCCCAAAGAAAGCTATGACCCTATCGAAGTGACGCAAGGTCGGTAACCTCCGATTATATTATGGAATAATCATCATCCTCTATCTCACCTGGAAAGAACAATTTTTATAAGGTGAGATTAACAACAATGAAAAAAATCGAGAAAATCATGAAATAACTTAACATTCTCATAATAACATTGACATCATAAACTTAGAACCTTTAAACATAAAAACATCATTATCATTGTAATCATCATAGAAGTGTTCACATCTTTAACATCATGAAAATCTTTAAGAATCATGAACTTCTAGCTTTTGAAAACAAGTAGGTTATGGAAACATTTATGGAATCATTACATAGGAATCATGCCTTTGAAAGAAAGGGACGAGCCATAACATACCTGAAAAATCACATATCGGCTGTTCCAATTATTTTCGATCTCGCAATCTACATATAAGACCATTCATGCCATAATTAGGTCCATTGTCATATACTTTTCCTAAGACTCCAAATAAATCTTTCTAGAATTTGCCGAAATTTCGGCAGCATCTCCTCTGTTTATATGCCTATCCTAAAATTGTAATTCAGTAACCAACAACAACAACATCAATACAAACATTGACAACATCACTTTTAACACCAACATGTGCCATAAAACAACCCACACGCTGTTTTCCAGCTTCCATAACAAACCAACTTACTATACAATTATTTAATTATTTAACGACTTTGTCTCCGAGAATAAACCGGTATTAACATAAATAGAAACATATTCATGCCTTATTCTTGTTAAAACAGCAATATGTTTGATATCCACTTGAGTCCATGCTAAAATCCACCGCACAACAATGCTAGATCCTCGACTAATCAAAATCACTCCAATTCCTCACTTTTTATGACATAAATGCCCCTATAGGTTTGCTGAGCTTGGAGAGATATTATTTCATGAAAAAAGGGTTCTTGACTCTTATATAGGGTGTTGAATTCAGTTGAAATAGACTTAATCACTAACCTTCGCGAACGCGATGGTTAGAATATTTATGGCCATCGCGAACGCGAGCCCCTGTCGCGAACGCGTAGGGCAAGTTTTCCCAGTTTGACCAGATTTTTGTTCTTCACCCGTTCGACCACCACTCCTTCTGATGCTTCTCATTCATGTTCTTAAACCCTCATAACCATAAGATTGGTGCGTATTACTCCAGATAGCAATTTAAAACAACTAACACCTAATGAACCTCAACGTCCAAAGCGACTTCGCGCAGATCATTTTTGCTGGTCTGCCAACCTTACTTATAACGTCCATATCTCCTTACCCCGATGTCATATCGAGGAGAGGTTTGTTGCGTTGGAGGATAGATTTCATGAACTTCGCCCTAGGCTTTTGCCTTGCCTCAAAATTTATCATATTCTAGAAAATGTTCTTTCTCCAAGTCAAACCCATGAACATAGTTTTCGCAATTCACCTGCTTTCCAATTCTCTCATGGCTTACTACATGAACTAAATCTTTATGATCAGAGGATAAACGCATGCAATCATACCTATCCTTGGGAGTGACTCCAAGGTCCACACTTAGGGCGACCAATATTTTTTAATTTCAACGTATAGAACTATGGGGTGTAACATTTATGAGGTGTAGAGTTGTATTCGGAGCCTAGTAACTATTTGAGGAAACATTAGAGGTGCGGGGGAGCTGCTAGAGGATCCTGCAGCCCGAAGTCTCTTTCTTAAATCATTTGCTTATTTTATCTTTTAACAGAGTTGTATTCAATTAACTTTGTAGTGTTATTTTCAAATTGTACATCTTTTAGAAGCTCTTGTGCCAGTCTAGATCAGGTTTTGGGAAATGTTTTTAATAATAAGAGTGTTTTCTTTTGCATTGGACTTATTACTTAAACTGTTGGACTTTGTATACTCTTTGTTTTCACACTTTATGTAAAAAGAAGTAAATGTATATGGGAAGGGTTTGCCTACTAGGGGGGATAGTCTAGGTGCCATCATGGCCCGTGATCTGGGCCGTGACAAGATAGTATCAGAGCCCTAGGTTACCGGTCTCACGAGTATAAGAGCAATGTCTAGTAGAGTCTCGGGAAATGGTACGTAGACATCCGTACCCATCCGTGAGAGGCTATAGGATATTTACAAAATTTCCATTCTTTCACTCCTGTCGTGCCACTGCATTCAAATTGGTATCTGTTGATTCAAATTGTTATCTTGTTGATTCCAATTGGTATCTAGTCGTAGTGTGTTTTAGGAGTGATATGTAAGCTTGGCTTGTGTTGGGAAAGGGTTATGAAAAGTTTCGAGTGTCGCGTGAAGGTTTTAGACTTGACAGATTTTCCTTCTGGTTTAAGGCATCTCGGGTCTGTGAGAAGAAGTGTGCGTCTGTGTAACCGTATTTGCGAATGATGGGTCGCAGATGCGAAGTAATATTATGTGCCAAGGCCCGCATCTACGTGACATTGTTTGCAAATGCGAGGCCGTATCTGTGGAGTTTTTTCTGCAGAAGTAGACCCAAACCGATAGGCCTGAGCTCGCATGTGCGAACGAAACCGCGCTGAAGCGGATCCGCATCTATGATGATGCGTTCTGCATCTACGAAATAACTGGCAGAAACCAGTGACTGAATTTTCCCCTATATCAACGTCATTCTCAATTCCAAATTCTTCAAACAAACAGTTTCTGCATAAAAATCAAAGCCCGACAATGGCGTAAGTCTAGCATAATGTCAAAGCCCGACGACTGCAAAAATCCAACATCCAAAGGTCAAAGAAAAACAACAAAGCCAAAAGAAACCAACGTCAAAATTTTTCAACATCCCAAAATCAAAACAAATAAATTGTCTGGAGAAAACCCTAAGAAAGGCTAAACCTGTATGTTGAAGGGCTTAACCCTACAGAGCTTAACTTTGGGCCTTGTCCTCCCCATCAATGTTGGTATCATTGCCACTGAACCCACCTCGGCCTCCGATAGGAACGAGTAATTTCCCTTATCATCCTCGTCCTCGACCAGAATCTTTCCCTTCGGATTTGCCCATTGAAGATTGCCATGATGCCCTTCCATATCTTTACCAGAAGCTTGCTACTCAACTTGTTTTTCCTCTTTTCTATGTCAAAGTCCCAACGAAGCCCACTATGGGCCTTTTCCATAGTGCCATATGCTGTCTTGAGAAAACAAATGGACTCTTTAAGCTCCTTCTGTGCATCCAAGTATTGCTCCATCTCATCTCGGGTGATCTGGCTGGAACCAGCTTCTGAGGGACCACTGGGTAGTTGAGTCACTAGGTCCCTAATGGCCGGCAACTGAGAATCTATCAAATCAAAAGGGCCCTCCAGCTGCGAGGGGGAGACATCATCATCAATGGTCACGTCGACTTTTATTTTCTTGCTCTGCACCACGCTACCTTGCTTGGTGACCTTCAAAGGGTGTACTGCCCTCTCTGGGTTAACCCAATGATCTGTAGGATGCTTCGAAACCCCTCTATTCCTACATAAATTAGTGATCAAAGAAGGAAACATCAAGCTCGAGCCATTTTGGTGCAGGTACTTCTCCAACTCCCAAATCAGGGGATAACCAATATTTATCGAAATGTCATCCAGAATGCATGCAATAATCAGGGCACCGATGTACGTGCAGTCAATAGTGTTTCACGAAGGGCATACCCTATAAGAGATGATGCACTCCCATCTCTTGACCACCACAGTAAAGCCTGGATTCTTGATCCCAATTTTCTTATGAGCCCAAGTAATATTTGTCCCTTTTGCATTCTAGGATCAGCTTTGAAACTAACCAATCCCCATTCCCACAATAATCGTTCACCTGCATCGATTCCTCAGGATGAGAGGGCAAGTTGTAATAGGCATTGATTGCCTTAGCACCAAATTTCACTACTGCACCCCGAATGATAATCTCCGGATCCGGATTAGCAGACCTCAGGCGCTTTAGATTCGTGTAGAACTCCCTCACCCTTGATTCATTTTCCTTGCATGGGGTGGGAGCAAAGCAAGTCCATTCTATGTTCAGGAGACGCTCATAGAATTCTGGTAGACGTTCAGGCACCTTGCACAAGTTAATCCTCATCTTCGGCAAGAGTTTCTTATCTAGAAAATTGTCATAATAGCGGCCCTAGCAGTCGCGAGAGATGAATAGGGTAGTGTCATATTGTTCTTCAGCATCCCCTTCGGCATTTTGCTTGGGCCGGTACACTTTCGTGGGCCTGGACAACATTCTCATTTTCATTTAGATCCTTTTTTTCACTAATTAGCACCTGCATTGATCAAAATATAGTTATTCCAGCGATAAATTCACGCCTAACAACATAAAACTCCTTAGGCAAGCCGAAGAAACCAGTAAAAATATCCCACTATGATAGTACGAAGCTACTGGTTTCTGACAGGCATAGATTTGAAGCCGCTTCTGCATAAGGCATTCCACATCTACGGAAAGGGTTAATAAGTGCAGGCTTCCCTTCTGTGGAAGTAAGACCGCAGATGCAGGGTCGTATTCGCAAAAATTATTCCGCATCTTTTGATAAGGCCTTTCCCGATTAGGTATCCCACCTACGCAATATGATATATCGATGCAGTGCTGCATCTGCAGAACAAGTTCCGCAGATGCGAGATCGTCGTCAATCTCATAAAACTTGATGGCCCCTATGGATTTTAGACCCAAAATCCTCAACTTTTACCCCTAAATCCTCAGCCATTCAAGCATGCATGAAGATTAAACACAATGAGCTATGATTGCAAGTAACAAGCACCCCAAAATTCTAAAAACCCCACCAAAAAACTACCACGAACACCCACCCATTTGTTCCTTAATTTTTCAACCCAATTTTGAGCAAGTTTTATTGCTTTACATAGTGATAAACATGATCTCACGATAATCAACAACCAAATCTGAGAATTTACAACCACCCACATGCAAAACCATATCACAAATTTAAACATTCTAACCAAACTCTCAACCCATAATCTTGAATAAATCAAGATTTACAAGCCTAAATTCATCCTAGAGTGTAAGGAAAGAGAAGAACATACTGTGTAGTGGAGATTTGGAAGGTGAGCATTGTTGAAAATCCATCCCTTCTTGAAATTCTTGCTCCAAAATTTTGATCTTGCTTCTGGTGTGTTTTCTAAAGGTGTTGGTTCTTGGTGAGTGGAGGAGTTCTATGGAGAGTGGGAAGTGATGAGGGACTATAATGTTTAGGAAGTGGGGAGTGAGAATCGGTTGCGGAGAGAGTGGTGGGGGTGTGGAGAAACTCCTCTTTTCCCCCATTTGAAACTGCCTGACTTCAGCCTAAATGAAGTGGGATCCGTATTCGTGTATCTACATGTGCGAAAAAATCACCGCCTCCGTGAAGCGCACCCTTTCTAGCTAAGTCGTTTCTCTAGATTCTCCTCTTCCTACAGACTGCTACATATGCATAAGGTCAATCGCATCGGTGAGTGCGCAGCTGCGAAGACCCTTCTCCAGATGTACATTCTGCATGAATTTATTTTTAGAGAAGCACTGATCCACCACCAGTTGATTCAAGACCCAACTCTCCGACTCTTATGTAACCTTTGCGAAGCATGGCAGACCATCGATATCCTTATCGTGCGTTCGACCAACCAAGTGGTAATTTTCGATACCGCATGGATGGGTAAAGTTGTAGATTCAATAATATAGACCTTATTATCTTATCAAAGCAAGCGGCCTGCAAACGACAAGAGTCTGGCAGACAAAGATATGTACCGAATTTTATATAAGGGGAATTCACCACCTACGCATTCCACCACATCCACCACTAAGTGGATGTATCGTGATTTTGTCATGACCCAACCGGAGGGCCGCGTCGGGCACCCGGTGCTAGCCCACCCGGGCACCTCTTAACGTACCTTTACCTTTACATCTAGGTGAGCCACATATTAAATCATGCATTCTATCCATCAATCGTACTAATACCATTGGACAATCAATACATTTATATCATCATTAGCAACTATGCCCACATTAATGTACATAAGTCGACGAGGCTAACAAAATGATATCCAAAATATAGGCCGACAAGGCCAAACACACCTAACCATATACACATGTCTACGAGCCTCTAACGAGAGTATGTCATATCATATAGGCGGGACAGGACCCCGCTATGCCCATAAACATATACACAAAAGAATCAGTACCCAAAAGCTATAGCTCCGAATGAAATGGAGCTCCGCTATGTAGTCCCTGAGAAATATAGCTATGGATCAAGTCTGTCTCCCTGGCCACCTGCGGGCATGACGCAGCGTCCACAAACAAAAGGACGTCAGTACGAAGAATGTACTGAGTATGTAAAGCATGATTAATATCATTACGAAAGCATAATATATGATAAAGAGATAGCATAGGATGAGAAATAGTCGCATCATCGTCATAAGCACTTATTTGCTTCTCATGGGGACTTTCCATTTCTAATGCATGATTGTGTACATATGTCCATATCCATATTTGTATTCATATACGTACTCATTTACATTTCGTATCAATAATCGTATTCATATACATATTCTTATTCGTATTCGTACCATATTCATATTCATACTCATATCTATATCATATACATATCCATATCATATACATATCATTTACATAGCATACCCGACCACGAAGGTTCAGTGTTTCACGTACCCGACCATGGCGAGGCTCGGTTATCATACATACCTGGCCAACCAAGGCTTCAGGGTTATCCGTACCCAACTGCAGAGGTGTGCGCGCATTACATAAATATATACATATTCTACCCGGCCTTATAAGCTCGGGGTTCCTTAATAGTTGTCAGGACCCGTCTAGAGGGTCGCGACGAGCGCCCGGTGCTAGCCTACCCGGGCACCCCTTGGCTTACACTTCACTTACGTCTAGGTGAGCCGTACAATTAAACATACATTTCTATTCATTCATCATACTAGTCCCATTGGACAACAATGCTTTTATATCATCATTCTCATCTATGCCACATCAATGTACATGAGCCGACGAGGCTATCAAAACGATATACAAAATATAGGCCGACAAGGCCAGATATATCTAACCATATACACATGTCTACGAGCCTCTAAGAAGAGTATAACATATCACATAAGCGGGATAGGACCCCGCTATGCCCATAATTATATACACAAAATAATAAGTACCCAAAAGCTATGGCTCTGAATGAAATGGAGCTCTGCTATGTAGTCTCTGAGAATACCGCTATGGATCGAGCCTGTATCCCTGTGCACCTGCGGGCAAGACGCAGCACCTACAAACAAAAGGACGTCAGTACGAAGAATGTACTGAGTATGTAAAGCATGATCAATATCATTATAGAAGCATAATATGCAACATAAGAAATAGCACAAGATGGGAGATGGTGATATCATCGTCATGGGCACTTACTTGCCTTTCATAGGGCTTTCCATTTCTAATGCGTATTTGTGTACTTACATCCAAATCGTATCCGTTCCATATTTGTACTTGTATTCGTATACATACCCTTATCCACATTCATATCGTATCATATTCGTATTCATATCATATACATAATCATATCATATACATAGCATTTACATAGCATACCCGACCATGCAGGATCGGTGTTTCATACATACTTGGCCAACCAAGGCTCAAGGTAACTCATACCTGGCCCTACCAAGGCTTTAGGGTTACATCTACCTGGCCCTACCAAGACGTCAGGGTTATCCGTACCATCTGCAGAGGTGTGCGCGCATGACGTAATCATATACATACTTATTTACATATCTTACCCGGCCTCATAAGCTCGGGGTTCGATAATAGTCGTACATAGACACATATACATAATAGCTCATAAGCATATTTACTATTTACATCATTATCATCATCGTCACCAATATCATTATACTATCATCGTCATTCATCACATTTATCTTTATAAGCTTACTCGTCATACGAGGGATTTAGTACAATCGAGGCGTATCAAGAATCATGAGCTTACTAGATCGGGAGATCAAGTCATTTGAAGGACATCATAGTGTCATAGAAGAGTTAGATATTTGGCCAAAGAACCATGCCTTATGAAAGAAGGGTTAGCCTTACATACCTTTTCCGTTCACTATTTTTACACTTGCGCGTTCACCTCCAATGCTAGCGTTTCTTCCTTCATTGAAGTCATATTATCATTAGAATCGATAGCTAGCGTATACGACTAAAGCTAGAGAAAATTGGACAGCATCTCCTTTATTTATACGACATTCCTCCATAACGTATATCAATTCCCAAACGTCAATAATACATTCACAATACCATAGCAATAGTCATTATTCATCCGCATTATCCACATTTCTTAATTTGCTTTCAATTACTCATATCCATGGCTATAACACACGACTATGTCCATTCACGTACATTTCTCATCTCATGTTCTCAACATCATTTATAACACATTTGCATTACAATACATCAAGACTAATAACTCGATTCAAACTATTTCTCAAAATGGCACTATTCCACATTCATGACCCATTTTCCCATACCTCTCTACAATTCAAGTATTTCAACTCTTAAATACCTTAAACAACATAGAAACATCATAATTCTTACCTTAGATGTCATAGGAACATGCCTTGGTTGATAATTCTCTACTTGAGCAAAACCCTAGTTTATCTCCAATGAGATTTCTTGACTTGTATGATCCTTAATGGGTTTTCTTATACTTGATTCACTTAGTTTATGTTGTTGATCACCAAATATCCTTGAATTCTTGTGGAATTTATGTAGAGAAATGTTTTAGAGAGAAGGGGGTGTCATGTGGAAATGAAATAATGAACTTGGTCTCTTATTAATAACCCAAAATCTGATCTTAAATGAACAGTCGTCGAAAGTGCAGAATGGTCAGAAACACAGTTTACGGTCCGTATTCCAGTTTACGGACCGTATTTCGTGGTCGTATTTAAGGATGACAGAAACAGAAATTCAGGCTGAGGACATGGTGGTTTACGACTCAGTTTACGGGCCGTATTTCAGTTTACGGTCCGTATTCCAAGTCGTCTTTAACCATTCCAGCATTTGACAGAAAGTTGAAGTTTTTGGAAGCTGAAATACGACATGGCAGTTTACGGACCGTATACCACTTTACGGTCCGTATTTCATTTTACGACCAACTGGCCAGAATGCAAACCTGCAACTTTTCACATTTCCAAAACCTATAATTAGTCATTATGGAGCATAACCTACCTTTCATTGCAATTGCCTTTGAAATCTTACTTAGGGTCGTCAAACGTCGTTCCCTTCTTATTAAAACATCATATACTCGTATTCTATTTTAGTCTATTCACTGTACGTTCACGGGGGAATTCCCAAGGTGTAACATTCTCCCCCCCTTAAGAACATTCGTCCTCGAATGTTAATGTCTTCGGGGATTCTATAGAAATTTCGCCAGAGTTTCCTCTATAATATGGCACTATCAACCTGTCACAACAACCCAAAATATCATCGCCTCACAGGGCTACGTCACAATATCAACATATCTATGGCCACACACGACCAAAAGCATGAAAAGGAAATCATACATACCTCATACCGCTGATGTTTCATCTTGAATCTCTCCCAAGGGCTGAAATAAATGAGGGTATCTGGATCGCATACTTTATTCCGCTGCCCATGTCATTTCTTCTCATTTACTACTTCTCCATAAAACCTTAATTGAGGCCACTTCTTTGTTTCTATGCCTCCATACTTGCCTATCTAGTATGGCAATGGGCACTTCTTCATAAGTCAACTTTTCTGTCACTTGCACATCGCTTATTGGCACGATCCTAGTAGGATCTCCAACACATTTTTGAAGCATCGAGACATGGAAAACTGGGTGAACTGACTCTAAATCCGGAGGTAGATCTAATTCTGTCACACCGCAATATCCCTAGGGTGTGATGGGCACCCGACCCCACATCCGGAGCCGAGCGAACCCGCAAATTCTTATTACACACAAAATTTCCCCAGACTCGGAAAGTCGAACAAAAATAAAATACATATTAACCCTTCGAAATCTTTCCTCCATCATTTTCAAAATTAAACAGAATATGTAATTATATAAAATTTACCACATAACATATAATGACATATCGGCTGATGGAGCCGCTTACAGACTGACGACCAATACCCACGACGCTGTCTGCAAAGTCTCTAACATCAATCAGAACCCTTTACATATGTACTCTGACTCGGCAGCGCTCTAGGAGCAAATGGAGCTTGCCAACTCCGCTGGAACATCTTCTATGATAACTTCAGCTCATCTGGGAGTACCTGCGCGGCATGAAACGCAGCCCCCGAAGAGAGGGGGTCAGTACGGAATATGTACTGAGTATGTAAGGCATGCATCACATGGAAACAGAACCATAACTGAAACAGACAGAACTAACAAGTATGTACAGCATTCAGAGTACCAGACGCTTATTGATCAGACACAAAGCATACATACCTGTCTTACATGTCGGTGAGAGTACAGAGAGTAAGTGTGTTAACCAGAGTACTAAAATGCTTATTTTACAATTACAGATCGCTTGTCCGAAGAGGTGCAGAAAATACAGAGTACAGGACGGAGTACAGAACGTACAGAGGTGATGTCACACGTCAGACGGAGTACAGAACGTACAGAATGCTCAGATGATGTCATATATCGGTCGGAATACCGAACATACAGAATACTCGGATGTCATCATATATCGGACGGAATACAGAACGTACAGAATACCAGAATACTTACTTTTCGGACACAGATTATGCATATCAGAATCATGTAATATTTACACAGATAACAGATCCCGGCCCTATGATAAGGGACGCAGTAAACAGAATTATATAACATATGTGCCAATAACAGAACCCGGCCCTTCAGTGAGGGACGCGGTAAACAGAGTCATCATATGTCAAAATCATGTGTCAATATATGCATATACAGATAGCAGATAACAGATCCTGACCCTCATAGCGAGGGGCGCGGTAACAGAACCCGACCCTCTGGGAAGAGACGCGGTGAACAGAATCATATGACATCCTGGCCGCCATCCCCATATCATCATATACAGATAACAGAACCCGACTCTCCCACCGAGGGGCGCGGTGAACAATGCAGAGGAAACGCACGATAACAGAACCTGGCCCGGGACGCAGTGAACAAAGCAGAGGAAGGGCACGATAACAGAACCTGGCCCGGGACGCAGTGAAAGAGACATTGAGCCATGCACGAGCAGAGTCGTGAGAAACCATATGCACAAAAATCCAGACTCGATGGATACGTACACTTGCCGACATTCGAAGGCTCAGAAACGGGTTTCGGGTTCTTCCAAGTTAGTATCAGGAACTTATGAGCATTTGAAATACAGAAACCTCTTCGGACTTTTTAAGCGATCCGAGATCGTACATGAAGAACATTAAAGCTTACAGAGAATACTCATATCAGAATACCCGGATCAGAAGACTCATATCCAGATACTCATAGCCGAATACTTATACCGGAATACTTATATCGGAATACCCGTACCAGAACACTTATACAAGACGCTCGTACCAGTATACCTAACTCAGAATACTTATATCAGAATATTTAGATCGGATTATTTATATTGGAATGCTTATGTCAGAATACTTATATCGTAATATTTACATCAGAATGCTTATATCAAGATATTCGAATCAGATTGTTTGTACCGGAGTGTTTATATCAGAATGGTCGAGTCAGAACACTTATATCTGAGTTACTGGGTACTTATAGCAAACTCGGAACATTAGCCAAAGTTTCCCTTAATTATCGTACGGAAATAGGGTAAATAAAACAAAACAAATAGGTCTGGGGGATTGTGGGATACGTAAATTATAAACATTTGGTCTTATAAAGTCATCTACGGAAGTTTTAGGGCAATCCAGTTCCGTTGGTGAAAGTTACATATGTTCAAACTATCTTTTTCAACTAAAAATAATAAATCCAATTCAATTATACTGAATGAAAAAGGGTCAAACATAAGCTCGGACTTCTAAGAGTAGAGTCATCCCCGAGGCTCAAATCATAACCTATCACATCTAGGACATGCCAAGAGAAAAAAAGGGTAAGCCTTACATACCTTTTCCGCCTCTTACGCTATTCCAAATTCAAATTTCAAACGCTCCAAAGTCTACAAATGGTCATGTTTACCAAATATTAATTAGAGCTTTTAGGAATTCAATCTTGAAGCAACATTTGTCTACAAAAATTTCGGCAGCATTTCCCTTGTTAATGCGCCATCCCCGAGAATTTAACTCGGCCAAAAGTACAACAACAAACCCGAGAATGGAACTCGGCCACATTATCAACAATAATATCAACAATTAATTCAAGACATATTCTAACATTAGTAATCTTCCTTTCTACATAGTTCATCAACTTCCAAACCAACTACACACATTCAAACCAACATCAACATTTACATACCCATTTACTAATTCAAAATCATTCAAGAATATTTCAAACAATCTACACAATATTCCAACATTTCCACCGAAACCATACTTCACCCGAAAACTCTCCAACTTCCCTAGAAACAAATTTTAATGCATTTCTTGCTTCCAAACTCATGAACTATCTCAACAACACATATTTTAACAACCTTATTCTTACAATTAAAGAAACGACACCAAGATCACATTAACTTGCAAATCAGCCCGTAACCATTCCAACATCAATTTAAACCACCAAGTTCCCATTTTCATCATAGAATACATATCAACAACAATCAAATTGCTAAATAGAAATTTATTCACTTTTCCTACACAACACACATACCACACGGCCAAGACTTCAACACCTATAACTTAATGAATTTCATCCACTTTCATTGTCAACATAGAACATACAACAACTAGAACACTAAACAAAATAATTACACCATTATTCCTACACGCCACATGCATGCACGGCCAACACCCAATTTCCATGCTTTCATGAATTTCATCCATTCCTATATACAACAACATACGCAAGCCTTCTATAACATACAAAAGAACATGAATTCTTACCTTTCTCCTCAACTTTCCACTTAACTAGAATTGTGAGCTTGCAAGAATGGAGGGCCTTCTTGCCTCAATAATTATACCATGTTGAAGAGCATCCTTGAGTTAGTAGAAATGCATGATGAAATAAATTTTCTGGACAAGATTTCATGGGGATGAAATCCCCTCCTCTTGGCCGAAACTCCCCTTCTTTCTCCTTCATCTTTTTTTTTTTTTTGTTCTTTCTCTCAAGTTCTTGAATTTTCCAAATGGCAATGTGATGAATTCTTCTTATCCATGTGCCATATATTAAAGGGTCATGTGCATGGCACATGCCCTCCTCTAGAATTTTCTTGAATGGTGGCAAAAGATGACTTATTTGTCATCTTTGCTTATTTTTTCTTTTCTCCTCTTTTTCTAGAATTTTGTGAAATTACCATCTTGCCCTTAGTCTTCCACATTATTTCCATTGGCCATTTTGCAAATTTCTCTTTTTACCCTTAGCCTTTCCCAATATTTTAATACCACCAATGTTCATAAATAATATTCCTAACCACTGGTACATTAAAATAATTCTTGAAAATGATCTTGTCCTTAACTTGCCCCGACTTTCTCGGATTATCCGAATGTATGAGATACGGGATATAACATCCTCCCCCCCCTTTAGAACATTCGTCCTCGAATGTTCAACTGATCTCGTGGGGTGTCATAACACTTCGGGAGGGTCCCTATCATAGTTATTCCTTTCTTCGTACCCATTCTCTGCTTTTCACCTTACTTTCTTCGTAATCGCATTTCCCTACGCATGACATATCAAAAACTTCTTACCATGAGTCTTTCTCTCACTTTAGGTCTGTATCCTTATTTGTCCACATCTTCATGCCCTGTTTTTTTCAAATAGCTTGGTATTAAGGCTTCTCCATTCTTAACTTATGATAGGAATAACATCAACGTAGTTTATAACACTTGCACCATTTACTTTTGCTATCACTTGGACTTCGGTACCCTTATTCAGTTGGTGTATTCCATGTCGTAGCACCGGTTACTAGGACACACGTGTCCGCTAATACAATCACAAATAAGGTGTCATACGTATCCATATATATATATATATATATATATATATATATATATATACATATAAGTATTATCAACTAGCCCATAAAATACTTCCAATCGTCATTCAAGCCTATCCTAATTCCAGAGCCGTGACGTACTTTTTATCTCTCCACCGAGCTAGTCTGCCTTGTTCTACGCGCCTTCTTATGGTCTCCAACCATCCCATATGTTCTAATTTCACTCAGGCCATTCCAGCTTTTCATTTGTCTCTTACAGCTAAATCTTTGGAATTTCTTGCATACTTCCCAGGGGGGTCACCCATCCTCCCACCTTAGCACGCTTAACCTCGAAACCTTGGTGGGTTTCGGTGCCTTAACGCTGATATAATCACGTCCACTTCCTCGTATGTCCTTCACTACATAATCTGGAGCAAGTCAAGGTGTTACAGATTCTGAGACATATTCGTAACACGTCCTTTCTTGTGCAATTACTATTTTACCCTTTCCGGTCTTCCATACCACCTTTACAAATTCTTATCATTCGAAATCTGTACGCAGCAAATACCAACAATACCTTACAGAGCATACGGCTATATATCACATCCTAGCCGCCCAGAACTTTCTGTTTCAGGTAACAGAACAAATACATCTAGACTTGCCCGTGTGACCTTTCCGTATCGTCACTCACCTTTTTCCATCGCATGTAAGGCTTGCATATAAGGAATCTCATGTCCTATGACTTGGCTCTATCGCACGATCTATGACAGAAAGAAGGTCAACAATCCCTAGATGCCCCGTAGCCTCCTGTTTATAAATGTGGCGCGCTTCACACCATAAACAGGACTCTACCGGACACGACTTTGCAGACAACCCCTAGGACAGACCTGCTCTGATACCACTTTGTCACACCCCAATATCCCTAGGGTGTGATGGGCACCCGACCCCACATCCGGAGTCGAGCGAACCCGCAAATTCTTATTACACACAAAATTTCCCCAGACTCTGAAAGTCGAACAAAAATAAAATACATATTAACCCTTCGAAATCTTTCCTCCATCATTTTCAAAATTAAACAGAATATGTAATTATATAAAATTTACCACATAACATATAATGACATATCGGCTGATGGAGCCGCTTACAGACTGACGACCAATACCCACGACGCTGTCTGCAAAGTCTCTAACATCAATCAGAACCCTTTTACATATGTACTCTGACTCGGCAGCGCTCCAGGAGCAAATGGAGCTTGCCAACTCCGCTGGAACATCTTCTATGATAACTTCAGCTCATGTGGGAGTACCTGCGCGGCATGAAACGCAAGGGGTCAGTAAGGAATATGTACTGAGTATGTAAGGCATGCATCACACGGAAACAGAACCATAACTGAAACAGACAGAACTAACAAGTAAGTACAGCATTCAGAGTACCAGACGCTTATTGTTCAGACACAAAGCATACATACCTGTCTTACATGTCGGTGAGAGTACAGAGAGTACAGAGGTGATGTCACACGTCAGATCGCTTATACTAAAATGCTTATATTACAATTACAGATCGCTTGTCCGAAGAGGTGCAGAAAATACAGAGTACAGGACGGAGTACAGAACGTACAGAGGTGATGTCACACGTCAGACGGAGTACAGAACGTACAGAATGCTCAGATGATGTCTTATATCGGTCGGAATACCGAACGTAAAGAATACTCGGATGTCATCATATATCGGACGGAATACAGAACGTACAGAATACCAGAATACTTACTTTTCGGACACAGATTATGCATATCGGAATCATGTAATATTTCCACAGATAACAGATCCCGGCCCTATGATAAGGGACGCGGTAAACAGAATTATATAACATATGTGCCAATAACAGAACCCGGCCCTTCAGTGAGGGACGCGGTAAACAGAGTCATCATATGTCAAAATCATGTGTCAATATATGCATATGCAGATAGCACATAACAGATCCCGGCCCTCATAGCGAGGGGCGCGGTAACAGAACCCGGCCCTCTGGGAAGAGACGCGGTGAACAGAATCATATGACATCCTGGCCGCCATCCCCATATCATCATATACAGATAACAGAAACCCGGCTCTCCCACCGAGGGGCGCGGTGAACAATGCAGAGGAAACGTTTGGTCTGGGGGATTGTGGGCCCACCTCGGGTCAAGTCGATGTGGCATACGTAAATTATAAACATTTGGTCTTATAAAGTCATCTACGGAAGTTTCAGGGCAATCCAGTTCCGTTGGTGAAAGTTACATATGTTCAAACTATTTTTTTCAACTAAACATAATAAATGCAATTCAATTATACTGAATGAAAAAGGGTCAAACATAAGCTCGGACTTCTAAGAGTAGAGTCATCCCCGAGGCTCAAATCATAACCTATCACATCTAGGACATGCCAAGAGAAAAAGAGGGTAAGCCTTACATACCTTTTCCGACTCTTACGCTATTCCAAATTCAAATTTCAAACGCTCCAAAGTCTACAAATGGTCATGTTTACCAAATATTAATTAGAGCTTTTAGGAATTCAATCTTGAAGCAACATTTTTCTACAAAACTTTCGGCAGCATTTCCTCTGTAAATGCGCCATCCCCGAGAATTTAACTCGGCCAAAAGTACAACAACAAACCCGAGAATGGAACTCGGCCACATTATCAACAATAATATCAACAATTAATTCAAGACATATTCTAACATTAGTAATCTTCCTTTCTACATAGTTCATCAACTTCCAAACTAACTACACACATTCAAACCAACATCAACATTTACATACCCATTTACTAATTCAAAATCATTCAAGAATATTTCAAACAATCTACACAATATTCCACATTTCCACCAAAACCATACTTCACCCGAAAACTCTCCAACTTCCCTAGAAACAAATTTTAATGCATTTATTGCTTCCAAACTCATGAAATATCTCAACAACACATATTTTAACAACCTTATTCTTACAATTAAAGAAACGACACCAAGATCACATTGACTTGCAAATCAGCCCGTAACCATTCCAACATCAATTTAAACCACCAAGTTCCCATTTTCATCATAGAATACATATCAACAACAATCAAATTGCTACATAGAAATTTATTCACTTTTCCTACACAATACACATACCACACGGCCAAGACTTCAACACCTATAACTTAATGAATTTCATCCACTTTCATTGTCAACATAGAACTTACAACAACTAGAGCAATAAACAAAATAATTACACCATTATTCCTACACGCCACATGCATGCACGACCAACATCCAATTTCCATGCTTTCATGAATTTCATCCATTCCTATATACAACAACATACACAAGCCTTCTATAACATACAAAAGAACATGAATTCTTACCTTTCTCCTCAACTTTCCAGTTAACTAGAATTGTGAGCTTGCAAGAATGGAGGGCCTTCTTGCCTCAATAATTATACCATGTTGAAGAGCATCCTTGAGTTAGTAGAAATGCATGAAGAAATAAATTTTTGGGACAAGATTTCATGGGGATGAAATCCCCTCCTCTTGGCCGAAACTCCCCTTCTTTCTCCTTCACCTTTTTTTTTTTTGTTCTTTCTCTCAAGTTCTTGAATTTTCCAAATGGCAATGTGATGAATTCTTCTTATCCATGTGCCATATATTAAAGGGTCATGTGCATGGCACATGCCCTCCTCTAGAATTTTCTTGAATGGTGGCAAAAGATGACTTATTTGTCATCTTTGCTTATTTTTTCTTTTCTCCTCTTTTTCTAGAATTTTGTGAAATTACCATCTTGCCCTTAGTCTTCCACATTATTTCCATTGGCCATTTTGCAAATTTCTCTTTTTACCCTTGGCCATTCCCAATATTTTCATACCACCAATGTTCATAAATAATATTCCTAACCACTCGTACATTAAAATAATTCTTGAAAATGATCTTGTCCTTAACTTGCCACGACTTTCTCGGATTATCCGAATGTATGAGATACGGGATATAACAAATTCGTAGGCCACTTTGCCCACTTTGCACACAATCTCATAAGGTCCAATGTACCGGGGACTAAGCTTCCCCTTTTTGCCAAATCTCATTACACCTTTCTTCGGCGATTATCTGCATAGGACTTTTGACGACTTTAGGCTGCTAATAACCGATCTTGTATGAGCTTGACTTTGTCTATGGCTTGCTGGACCAAGTCTGGCCCTATCAGTCTGGCCTCTCCTATTTCAAACCACCCAATTGGGGATCTACACTTTCGGCCATACAAAGCTTCGTACGGTGCAATCTGAATGCTAGAATGATAACTATTATTGTACGCAAATTCAATGAGTGGCAAATGATCATCCCAATTACCTCCAAAATCTATTATGCATGCCCGTAACATATCTTCAAGAGTCTGAATGGTGCGCTCAGCTTGCCCATCGGTCTGCGGGTGAAATGTCGTGCTAAGGCTCACTTGGGTCCTTAAACCCTCTAGGAAAGACTTCCAAAAATTGGCTGTAAACTTAGTTCCTCTGTCTAAGATAATAGATACTGGAACACCATGGAGTCTTACTATCTCTTTAAGATAAAGCTTTGCATAATCTTCTGCCATATACGTCGTTCTGACTGGCAAGAAATGAGCTGACTTGGTGATTCTATCCACGATCACCCATATGGAATCATACTTACGTCGAGAACGGGGTAAGCCTGTAATGAAGTCCATGTTAATCACTTCCCACTTCCAAGTTGGGATTTCTATGGCTTGCAACAATCCACCTGGCTTTTGGTGCTTGATATTCACTTGTTGACAATTAGGACATTGAGCTACGAATTCTGCTAAGTCATTCTTCATTCCATTCCACCAATATACAGACTTAAGATCATGATACATTTTCGTCGCTCCGGGGTGAACAGAATAACGGGAACAATGAGCTTCTCTCAATATCTGGTGGCGTAGACCTGCCACATCGGGAACACACAATCTGTCTTGACATCGGAGAACTCCGTCTCCTGAAAGCTCAAATGATGACTCCTCTTTCTGGGGGAGTGTATCTCTGTACTGCCTTAGAATAGAATCTTCGTATTGTTGCTCTTTCACTTCTGGTACTAGCGACGAAACTGCCGAATTCTGGATAGTAGTTCCCTTGCTACCTGAGTCCACTACTCGAACTCCTAGGCTAGCTAACTGCTGGAGCTCACGAGTCATTTCTCTCCTCTCGGGTCGTACATCGCACAAACTTCCCACAGATCTGCGGCTAAGAGTATCAACTACAACATTTGTCTTTCCGGGGTGATACAAGATATCAACATCATAATCTGTTAGCAATTCCAACCAGCATCGTTTCCTTAAATTTAGCTCTTTCTGCTTGAAGATATATTGTAGACTCTTATGATCTGTATAAATATCCACATGGACACCATATAAATAATGTCTCCATATCTTTAACGCATGAACCACTGCGGCCAATTCTAAATCATGGGTTAGATAATTCCGCTCATGTTTCAGCAATTGCCTCGAAGCATACGCAATCACTTTGCCATGTTGCATCAATACACAGTCTAGCCCAATTCCTGAAGCATCGCAATAAACAACATATCCTTCCAATCCCTCTGGAAGTGTCAAGACTGGGGCAGAAGTCAATCTACTTTTTAACTCTTGGAAGCTACGCTCACAAGCATCTGTCCATTGAAACTTTGCTGATTTCTGGGTCAACTTTGTGAGTGGTGCAGAAATAGAAGAAAAACCTTCAATGAATCTCCTGTAATAACCTGCTAAGCCCAGAAAAGTACGAACCTCCGTAGGAGTTGTAGGCCTTGGCCAAGTTTTCATGGCCTCAATCTTTTGACTGTCCACTCGAATACCGTCGTCTGCCACAATATGCCCCAGAAATGCCACTAAGATCAACCGAAACTCACATTTGGAAAACTTTGCAAATAGCTCTCAAGTTCGAAGAACTCCGAGGACAGTACGCAAATGATCCGCATGTTCTGCCTCGGATCTAGAATATACCAAGATGTCGTCGATAAATACGATCACAAATAAATCCAGAAATGGCCTGAACACATTATTCATCAGATCCATTAATGCCGCTGGCGCATTAGTTAGCCCAAATGACATCACCCGGAACTCAAAATGACCATATCTTGTTCTAAAGGTTGTCTTAGGGATATCTTTCTCCCTAACTCTCACTTGATAATACTCGGACCTCAAATCAATATTTGAAAACCATTTGGCACCTTGCAATTGATCAAATAAGTCATCAATCCTCGGAAAAGGATACTTGTTCTTAATTTTCACCTTATTCAATTGCCGGTAATCAATGCACATTCTCAAGGAGCCATCTTTCTTTTAGACAAACAATACGGGTACTCCTCACGGGGATAAACTAGGCCTAATAAAGCCTTTCTCAAGCAAGTCCTTCAATTGCTCCTTCAACTCTTTCAATTCTGTGGGAGCCATTCTATAAGGAGGAATAGATATGGGCTTGGTGCCCGGCAAAATATCAATTGCGAAATCAATCTCCCGCTCGGTAGGAAGGCCTGGAAGCTCTTCCGGGAACACATCCGGAAATTCGTTTACTACAGGAACCGTCTGAAGAGTCGGCGATTCAACTTCTACATCTTGAACCCGAACTAGATGATAGATACATCCTTTCGTGATAATTTTCCTTGCCTTTAGATAGGAAATAAACCTACCCTTTGGTGACGCCGTATTCCCTTTCCATTCTAATACTGGTTCTCCCGGAAATTGGAAACGAACCATCTTCATTCTACAATCAACATTGGCATAGCTAGAGGCTAACCAATCCATGCCCATAATGACATCAAAGTATACCATCTTTAGCTCATGCAAGTCAACTATAGTACGGCGGTCACAAATCAAAACTATACAATTTCTATATACTCGGCTTGCTATTACCGATTCACCAACGGGTGTAGACACCTCAAAAGGTTTTATCGACTCTGGTTCGACCCTAAATCGACTCGCAATATATGGAGTAACATATGACAATGTGGAGCCCGGATCAATCAAAGCATATACATCATCAGAGAATTCCGATAATATACCTGTGACCACGTCAGGAGAAGACTCGAGATCTTGGCGTCCAGCCAAAGCATAAACACGGTGCTGAGGACCACTAGAACTGGGAACTCTCCCTCTGCCTCTACCATAGCTGACTTGCCCCATAGGGCGCATGGAAGATGAAGATCCGGCTACTGACCCTGAAGGCTAGGTCCTACCTCTACCATGAATCGAAGGGCAATCACGCATAATATGGCCTGGTTGACCACATGAATAACAACCCTCTGAACCCAATCGGCATTGACCCCAATGCAACTTCCCACACTAGGAACATCGTGGTACAGGTGGCCTTGCCTGACCCGAATCATCTCTAAACTGAGACCCCGAATAGCTTTGACTCGGCCCTGAACAAGGAGGTCTATCGAATCTCTGGCCTGAAAATCGTGGAGGTGCACTCGTCATAGAATAGCCTGATTGCCAGGAAATCTGCTGTCTGTGCCCACCTCTAAACTCACTCATCGGGCCTGAAGATCTAGCCCTCTTGCTATGACCCCTATCCTGCTCGCGTTCACTTCTCTGTTGTTGTAAACTTTCTTCTATGTTCTGAGCATGAGCCTGAATGCGTGCAATATCCATATTGTCCTAAAGGGACGCGGTCAAACATCTATCCATCAAATGTGGCCCTAGGCCTTTTACAAATCGTTGCACTCGGTCACTCATATCCACTACTATGGTCGAAGCATACCTAGCCAAAGAATTGAAGCGGAGGCTATACTCTAGAGCACTCATGCTACCTTGCCTTAAATTCAAGAATTTATCGGCCCTAGCTTGCCGAACTTCTGGAGGCATATAGTGTCGGAGGAAAGCATCAACAAACTCTTGCCATACCGGGAGAGGTGCATTGGCTCCCCGTGAAGCCATCCAAACCGTATACCATTGGATCGAGACATCTCTCAATCTATACAACGCTAACTCCACCGACTCGGTATCCGAAGCATGCATCAATCGAAACGTCCTCAACATACCATCAATGAAGTCTTGAGGGTCCTCCTATGGCTTTGACCCAAAGAATTTCAGAGGGTTCAAAGTGATGAAATCACGGGCCCTTGCACTAGCAGCCCTGTCACCTTGCCCTGTACTTTGTCGCTGAGTCCGAGCAGCAACCAACTGCGTAAGCAAATGTATGGCCTCTTTCACATCTGGTGGAGGAGCTGGAGGTGCTAGATCTGGGGCTGATGCTCCCTCACGCTCCTCTAATATAGGTACTGAACGCGAGGACTGAGATTGAGCCGCACTCTGGGACTCACTTTCCTCTACTACCGGTGGCGGCGCTTTTTCAACCCGTTTTTCTGCCACCGTCTTGCCCTTTTGGGTTGCTGTAGCCTTTCTCTTTACAGTCATTTCTGAAATGCACAACACACGATTAAGGGAAAAGAATTTCTTATATCATAGCTCTATCGTACGATTCTTATGAAGAAAGAAGGTCATTTATTCCTAAAATGTCCACAGCTTCTTGTTTATAAGTGTGGTGCGCAACACACCCATAACAAAGACTCTACTAGACACGGCTCGTAGACACACCATAGGACTAAATTTCTCTGATACCACTTTTGTCAGGACCCGTCTAGAGGGCCGCGACGAGCGCCCGGTGCTAGCCCACCCGGGCACCCCTTGGCTTACACTTCACTTACGTCTAGGTGAGCCGTACAATTAAACATACATTTCTATTTATTCATCATACTAGTCCCATTGGACAACAATGCTTTTATATCATCATTGGCATCTATGCCAGATCAATGTACATGAGCCGACGAGGCTATCAAAATGATATACAAAATATAGGCTGACAAGGCCAGACATATCTTACCATATACACATGTCTACGAGCCTCTAAGGAGGGTATAACATATCACATAAGCGGGACAGGACCCCGCTATGCCCATAATTATATACACAAAAGAATAAGTACCCAAAAGCTATGGTTCCGAATGAAATGGAGCTCTGCTATGTAGTCTGTAAGAATACCACTATGGATCGAGCCTATCTCCCTGTGCACCTGCGGGCATGACGCAGCGTCCACAAACAAAAGGATGTCAGTACGAAGAATGTACTGAGTATGTAAAGCATGATCAATATCAATATAGAAGCATAATAAGAAACATAAGAAATAGCACAAGATGGGAGATGGTGATATCATCATCATAGGCACTTACTTGCCTTTCATAGGGCTTTTCATTTCTAATGCGTATTTGTGTACTTACATCCAAATCGTATCTGTTGCATATTTGTACTTGTATTCGTATACATTCCCTTATCCACATTCATATCATATCATATTCGTATTCATATCATATACATAATCATATCATATACATAGAATTTACATAGCATACCCGACCATGCAGGATCGGTGTTTCATACATACTTGGCCAACCAAGGCTCAAGGTTACTCATACCTGGCCCTACCAAGGCTTCAGGGTTACATCTACCTAGCCCTACCAAGGCGTCAGGGTTATCTGTACCATCTGCAGAGGTGTGCGCGCGTTACGTAATCATATACATACTTATTTACATAACTTACCCGGCCTCATAAGCTTGGGGTTCCAGAATAGTTGTACATAGACACATATAAATAATAGCTCATAAGCATCTTTACTATTTACATCATTATCATCATCGTCACCAACATCATTATACTATCATCGTCATTCATCACATTTATCTTTATCAGCTTACTCATCATACGAGGGATTTAGTACAATCATGGTGTATCAAGAATCATGAGCTTACTAGCTCGGGAGATCAAGTCATTTGAAGGACATCATAGTCTCATAGAAGAGTTAGATATTTGGCCAAAGAACCATGCCTTATGAAAGAAGGGTTAGCCTTACATACCTTTTCCGTTCACTATTTTTACACTTGCGCGTTCACCTCCAATGCTAGTGTTTCTTCCTTCATTGAAGTCATATTATCATTAGAATCGATAGCTAGCGTATACGACTAAAGCTAGAGAAAATTGGACAGCATCTCCTTTATTTATACGACATTCCTCCATAACGTATATCAATTCCCAAACGTCAATAATACATTCACAATACCATAGCAATAGTCATTATTCATCCGCATTATCCACATTTCTTAATTTGCTTTCAATTACTCATATCCATGGCTATAACACACGACTATGTCCATTCACGTACATTTCTCATCTCATGTTCTCAACATCATTTATAACACATTTGCATTACAATACATCAAGACTAATAACTCGATTCAAACTATTTCTCAAAATGGTACTATTCCACATTCATGACCCATTTTCCCATACCTCTCTACAATCCAAGTATTTCAACTCTTAAATACCTTAAACAACATAGAAACATCATAATTCTTACCTTAGATGTCATAGGAACATGCCTTGGTTGATAATTCTCTACTTGAGCAAAACCCTAGTTTATCTCCAATGAGATTTCTTGACTTGTATGATCCTTAATGGGTTTTCTTATACTTGATTCACTTAGTTTATGTTGTTGATCACCAAATATCCTTGAATTCTTGTGGAATTTATGTAGAGAGATGTTTTAGAGAGAAGGGGGTGTCATGTGGAAATGAAATAATGAACTTGGTCTCTTATTAATAACCCAAAATCTGATCTTAAATGAACAGTCGTCGAAAGTGCAGAATGGTCAGAAACACAGTTTACGGTCCGTATTCCAGTTTACGGACCGTGTTTCGTGGTTGTATTTAAGGATGACAGAAACAGAAAGTCAGGCTGAGGACATGGTGGTTTACGACTCAGTTTACGGGCCGTATTTCAGTTTACGGTCCGTATTCCAAGTCGTCTTTAACCATTCCAGCATTTGACAGAAAGTTGAAGTTTTTGGAAGCTGAAATACGACATGGCAGTTTACGGACCGTATACCACTTTACGGTCCATATTTCATTTTACGACCAACTGGCCAGAATGCAAACCTGCAACTTTTCACATTTCCAAAACCTATAATTAGTCATTATGGTGCATAACCTACCTTTCATTGCAATTGCCTTTGAAATCTTACTTAGGGTCGTCAAACGTCGTTCCCTTCTTATTAAAACATCATATACTCGTATTCTTTTTTAGTCTATTCACTGTACGTTCACGGGGGAATTCCTGAGGTGTAACAATAGTCATAAATAGACACATATACATAATAGCTCATAAGCATCTTTAGCATCATTTCTATTTTCATCGTCATCATTATCGTTGTCACCATTACATCGTCATTATTATCGTTATCACTATCATTGTCTTTCATTACATCTATCCTTATAAGATTATTCGTCATATGAGGAATTTAGTACAATCGTAATACATATCAAGAATTATAAGATTTGTAGCTTCTTGAAGATAGAATAATTTGGAGAGCATCATAGGCTCATAGAAGAATAGATATTTGGCCAAAGAACCATGCCTTATGAAAGAAGGGTTAGCCTTACATACCTTTCCGTTCAACTATTCTATCACTTGCACGTTCTTCTTCAATGCTCACGTTTCTTCCTTCATTAGAGGTGTACTATCATTAGAAAACCGATAGCTAGCATACATGACTAAAGTTTAGAGAAAATTGGACAACCTCTGCTTCCTTTATACGATTTCCCCCCATATCGTATATCAACTCCCACATATCAATCATAACATTCACAATATCATAACAATACTCTTTAATCACATACATTATCCTTACTTCTCAATTCACTTCAAGTCACCTATATCCATGGTCATATCACACTATTACATTCACTCACATACAATGTCTATCCCATGTTCTTAACATTATTTACAACATGATTATAATCATATCATATCACGAATCATTACTTAATCCAAACTATTACTCAAAGATGACACTATTCCCACATTCAAGACCCATTTTCTATATTCTTTTACAATCCAAGTGTTTCAACTTTCAAGCACCTTAAACAACATGGAAATACCATAAAACTTACCTTAGGGGGGGGGGGGTGTGGTAATGAATCTTGAGTGGAAATACTTCACTTGAACCAAACCCTAGTTCTCCTCCAATGGAATTTCTTGTGGTCCTCTAGCCCTTGGAAGCTTTCTAACACATAAACACTTGATTCTAGTCTTCGATCTTTGTGTTTCTTGGACTTGAGTGGAATATGCTTAGAGAAGGGTTTTTGAGCTCTCAACACTTGTAGAATATGAAAAATGAAGTAAAAGAACCCAAGGCATCTATTTATACAAACATTGAAAATCAGCCCGTCGGGACTTCCACGGACACTTATACGGTCCGTGTAGTATTGTACGGTCCGTATAAGTGGTCGTGGTTCACGAACCAGAAAATCATCTCCCTGCTGGGAGTTATACGGAAACCTTACATGGACCGTATAAGTGGTCATATAACTCCACTTCCCTGAAATGGTTTTCGTCGTTTCGTTCGATATCCAATTCTTATGGAACCTTCTTAACACTTGTATAATACTTCATTAGCCATACAATAGGCTCTATATCAGCCCTTTAAAACGTCACCACATAAACATTAGCTCAATCATAGCGGAACCTTTCTGAACATGACTTACGTTTCGCTCCCTTCAACAAACAAGACTTCACATATTCCTAGAAATTCAAAATCTTATTGTACGAACCTCAAGCTATCTAATCCTTCACTTAACCTTGTAGGGATTTCATTATCACCTTAAGCTCACATTATCCTATCCACAAGGAAACACATACGGAATTTCTGAGGTGTAACATTCTCCCCCCCTTAAGAACATTCGTCCTTGAATGTTAAGTGTTCGGGGATTCTATAAAAATTTTTCCAGAGTTTCCCCTATAATATGGCACTACCATCTTGTCACAACAGCCCATAATAATAACGCCTCACAGGGCCACAACATAATAGCAATAGAATTTGACCACACACGACCCAAATGCATAAAAAGGAAAACATACATACCTTATGATCTTGATGTCTCATCTTGGATCTCTTCTAGGGGCTGGAATAAGTGCGGGTACTTGGATTTCATATTTTCTTCCACTTCCCATGTTATCTCTTCTCGGTTATTGTTTCTCCATAAAACCTTAACTGAGGCCACTTCTTTGTTTCTAAGCCTCTGTACTTGCCTATCTAATATGGAAATGGGTACCTCTTCATAGGTCAACTTTTCTCTCACTTTAACATCATTCACTGGCACGATCCTAGTCGGATCTCCAACATATTTATGAAGCATTGAGACATGAAAAACTGGGTGAACTGACTCCAAATCAGGAGGTAGATCTAATTCATAGGCCATTTTGCCTACTTTGCGCACAATCTCATAAGGCCCGATGTATCAGGGACTAAGCTTCCCCTTTTTGCCAAATCTCATCACACCCTTCATTGGTGACACTATTAGGAATACTCGATCTTTCACTTGGAACTCTAAGTCCCTTCGATGATTATCCGCATAGGACTTCTGACGACTTTGGGATGCTAATAACCGATCTTGTATGAGCTTAACTTTCTCTATAGCTTGCTTGACCAAGTCTGGCCCTATCAATTTGGTCTCTCCTAATTCAAACCACCCAATTGGGGATCTATACTTTCGCCCATATAAAGCCTCGTATGGTGCCATTTGAATGCTAGAATGATCACTATTGTTATAAGCAAACTCAATGAGGGGTAAGTGATCATCCCAATAACCTCCAAAATCTATCATACATGCCCGTAACATATCCTCAAGAGTCCGAATGGTACGTTCAGCTTGTCCATCAGTCTGCGGGTGAAATGCCGTGCTAAGGCTCACTTGAGTTCCCAAACCCTCTTGAAAGAACTTCCAAAAATTAGATGTAAACTGAGTTCCTCTACCTGAGATAATAGATGCTGGGACACCATGGAGTCACACTAATTCATTAACATAAATCTTTTCATAATCTTCCGCCACATATGTCGTTCGGACTTGTAAGAAATGAGCTAACTTCATGAGTCTATCCACGATCACCCATATAGAATCATATCTACGTCGAGAACGGGGCAAGCCTGTAATGAAGTCCATGTTAATTACTTCCCACTTCCAAGTTGAAATTTCTATAGATTGCAATAATCCGCCCCGCTTTTGGTGCTCGATTTTCACTTGTTGACAGTTGGGACATTGGGCTACGAATTCCGCTATATCTTTCTTTATCCCATTCCACCAATATATAGTTTTAAGATCATAGTACATTTTCGTTGCTCTGGGGTGGACAGAATAACGGGAGCAATGGGCTTCTCTCAATATTTGGTGGCGTAAACCTGCCACATCAGGAATACATAATCCGCCTCGGCATCGGAGAACTCCGTCTCCTGCAATCTCAAATGATGACTTCTCCTTCTGAGGGAGTATATCTCTGTAATGCATTAGCATGGGATATTCGCATTGTCGCTCCTTCATTTCCACTACTAGTGACGAGACTGCTGAATCTGGAATAGTAGTTCCCCTGCTACCTGAGTCCAATACTCGAACTCCTAGGTTAGCTAACTACTGGAGCTCACAAGCCATTTCTCTCTTCTCGGGTCATACATCATACAAACTGCCCATAGATCTACGGCTAAGAGCATCAGCCACAACATTCGCCTTTCCTGGGTGATATAGGATATCAACATCATAATCTTTTACCAATTCCAATCATCATCGTTGCCGCAAATTCAACTCTTTCTGCTTGAAGATATACTGAAGAAACTTATGATCTGTATAAATATCCACATGGACACCATATAAATAATGTCCCCACATCTTTAATGGATGAATCACTACAGCTAATTCTAGATCATGGGTTGGGTAATTTTTCTCATATTTCTATAATTGCCTTGAAGCATACGCAATCACCTTACCATGTTGCATCAACACACAGCCTAGCCCAATGCCTGAATTATCGCAGTAAACAACGTATCCTTCCAATCCTTCGGGAAGTGTCAGGATGGGGGCAGAAGTCAATCTATCCTTTAGCTCTTGGAAACTACGTTCACACGCATCTATCCATTGAAACTTTGTTAATTTCTTGGTCAGCTTTGTGAGTGGTGCAGAAATAGAAGAAAAACCTTCAACAAATCTCCTGTAATAACATGCTAAACCTAGAAAGCTACGAACCTCCATAGGAGTTGTGGGCCTTGGCCAAGTCTTCACGGCTTCAATCTTTTGGCTATCTACTCGAATACTATCAGCTGCAACAATGTGCCCCATAAATGTCACTGAGTTCAACAAAAACTCACACTTAGAAAATTTTGCAAACAACTCTCGAGTTTGAAGAACTCTGAGGACAATACGCAAATGACCTCCATGTTCTGCCTCTGATCTAGAATACACCAAGATATCGTCGAGGAATACAATCACAAATAGATCTAGGAAGGGCCTGAACACATTGTTCATCAAATCCATAAATACTGCCGGTGCGTTAGTTAGCCCGAATGACATTACCCAGAACGCAAAATGGCCATATCTTGTTCTGAAGGATGTCTTAGGGATATCTTTCTCCCTAACTCTCACTTGATGATACTCGGACCTCAAATCTATCTTGGAAAATCATTTGGCACCTTGTAATTGATCAAACAAGTCATCAATCCTCAGAAGAGGATATTTATTCTTAATCGTCACCTTATTCAATTGCAGATAGTCAATGCACATTCGCAAGGAGCCATCTTTCCTTCAGACAAACAATACGGGTGCTCCCTACGGGGATGAACTAGGCCTAATAAAGCCTTTCTCAAGCAAGTCTTTCAATTGCACCTTCCCTCTTTCAATTCTGCGGGAGCCATTCTATAAGGAGGAATAGATATAGGCTTAGTGTCTGGCAACACATCAATTGCAAAATCAACCTCCCGCTCGGGAGGAAGGCCTGGAAGCTCTTCCAGGAACACATCCGGAAACTCATTTACTACAGGAACTGACTGATAAATGCATCCTTTCGTAATCATTTTCCTTGCCTTTAGATAGGAAATAAAGCTACCTTTTGGTGACGCAGTATTCCCTTTCCATTCTAAAACTGGTTCTCCCGGAAATTGGAAATGAACCATTTTCATTCTACAATCCACATTGGTATATCAAGAAACCAACCAATCCATGCCCATAATAACATCAATGTCTACCATTTTTAACTCAAGCAAGTCAATCATAGTACGACAGTCACAAACCACAACTATACAGTTTCTATACTAGGCTAGCTATCACCGATTCACCAACGGGTGTAGACACCTCAAAAGGTTTGATCGACTCCGGTTCGACTCTAAATCGACCTGCAATATACGGAGCAACATATGACAATGTGGAGCCCGGATCTATCAAAGCATATACATCACGAGAAAATACCGATAATATACCTGTGACCACATCAGGAGAAGACTCAAGATCTCAGCGTCCAGCCAAAGCATAAATACGGTGCTGAGGACCGCTAGAACTGGGGACTCTCCCTCTGCCTCTGCCATGGCCGACTTGCGCATGTGAACTGCCACGACCCAATCCCGTGGGTCATGACTAGTGCCCGAGCTGGACACTCGTATACGTACCTATTAAATATAGACAAACGGATTCTTAAGAACAATATGGAAACTTGCAAAAGAACCCCGAATGTTCATAACGTCATCATATATATGTATCCGGATAACCTGTCTCCTGAGGAGTCACAACTAATAAATATATAATATGATACGCAAGCCGACAAGGCTGCCATTACATGTCAATATGATACGAAAGCCGACAAGGCTACCACAACATATCAATACCATCTGCAAGCCGACAAGGCTGCCACTACATATCTCCACCATCTGCAAGCCGACAAGGCTGCCACAACAGACGAACATAACCATAGCACATCGTATAGACACAGTTGGACCAAAACTTATAAGCAACCCACACATATGTCTACAGACCTCTTAGAGTATCGATAGTGAAATATGACGGGACAGGGCCCCGCCGTACCCCTGGATGGACATATATATACATCATAAGATCTGTACCAAAAGTCTAGGCTCCGGAACAATGGAGCTCTCCAAGACAGCTGAGTGGAAGTCCTATGCTGAAGGATCACCAAACCGACTATATGTACCTGCGGGCATGAAACGCAACCCCCCCCCCCCCCCCCCCCGAAGAAAGGAGGTCAGTACGAGATATGTACTGAGTATATAAAGCATGAAATACAATAAAGAGGATCATGACTGAAATAAAGATTACAGGAGACAAGTATGACATTCAAATACCAAAACACTTGCCTTATGAAATGTAAATCATGCGAATCAATATCCTATATCATACCCAGCACATTATTGGACTCGGTGAATAAAGTCATCACATACCATCCTTGGCGCCATAATAACATCATCGTATCTTCATATCATCACATCATCATATCATCATATCATCATCATCATATATATATATATATATACCGTATCCCGGCCCTCTAGTGAGGGACTCGGTGAACAATGCAGCGAAACTGTGCACGAAAATGTATCCTCGCCCGGGACTCAGTGAAAGACATATTTAGGCATGCACGAGCAGAGTAGTGTGCAACCATATGCAACTAAATAATATCTGAGACTCAATAGAATCATCAAAATGATCTATCGTTTGAAAATCAGGACAATAGTCATATCAAATACCTTTCGAATGTTACTATGGATTATATCAAAATAGAACTTCTGGAATCATATACACGTATCAAGACATAATGAAATAGCTTCTGGAAATCAAGAACATTAGCCATCCTAGCGGCTCTAAGAATAGGAGCTTCTTTGAAGTCATATACATATCGTCTGTTTATTTCACAAAGATCATGCCAAAAGAAAGAAAGGATAGCTTTACATACCTTTAACGCTTCTCAAGTTAACCATAACATAGGTCTTGGGCTTCACCAATCAACAATAATACCAAATATGCCAATAATTAAATTAGGATATTTTTTCAAACCAATCTTTAATTACTTAGAAATCTAACGATATTCGAGCAGCATTCCCCTAAAACACAATAATCCTCATGATTCCAATTTAGCCAAAATATCAGTCCCAATAATAACATCAATATCAAAAAATACATGTCAAAATATAATCAAATCCGTTCTTAAATCACATCCAAAAAAGCCCAATATAAATTCCTATACCGATGCTTGTATACACTTCTTTATTTCCGTTTATACATAGTATCACGGTAACAAAAATAACAACAACTAAAACTACAACCAATCCTCATCATATTCCAGCCCACAAAGTAACTCATAACAATCACCAAATAGCCCACACGATAACAACAACAATTTATCCGATTTCCGATATAACTTTCGTAGTTCTCATCGCACAATTTAGCTATGACCTGGACGAAATTTAAATATATCTAGTAGAGGAGAATTCTTAGCTCATATTCCATGAAATAATCTTCTTCCATCTTCTTCTCTTCGAAGGAAGCCCGAATTCAACGACACAATAAAATGGGACAACAAGCCCGAAATAGAGAACAAAACCCGTATTGTTGTTTGTGATAAAAAATATACTTTGCCTCCTCAAAATTGACAATTATGCTGCTGCCAAGAATTGTCGTTGCTGCTACTGTGTTGCATATATGTTGTTGTCCATCATTTCGTTCTTGCCTTATTTCCTTGAAGAATTTATCCAATCTAAAATATTTTAGCCTACACAATTTCTAGTTCACCAACTTGATACTTACATTCTTTGTTAGTAGTTTAGAGAAGTATTTGCAATGGTTTGTTGTAGTTACAATCTAATTAACCAACTCAAATAGATAAACAAATGAAATGTTAGTTGCCTATAGGATATAGTTAGGTAGATATTAACGTGTAGTGATGCCACCACTAACCAAAGAAAGAGTGGTCACTAATTTCCTCTCTTCCTTGGCTGCCACGTAGTAGTGCTAAAATCCCACTCATCCACCAATTTAATAATTTATTCTTTATATCTACTACACTATACATTACCGAGATACATCCATAATTAATTCTTGATCTCAATTCACTTAAATAATAATAATTTTCAATCATTAAATACACCTCATATACTCATTGTCATAATCATGTAATATAGCACTAGTCCATAGCCTCATTTGCCATACATAAAATATTGTTTGCAATCATTGTTGTCACCCTTTTCCATCTTAAATCATTTTTTTGATTTTCATGCTTGAATATGACCAAATCCTACGACCTCGGTAAAATTACTCACGTTGAACGGTTCAATTTCCTAGTCTAAAAATACGGGGTATTATAGCTTGGACCGTATTCCATTCAAATAAATTTTGAACCTCGACGATACTTATTTTGCTTCGATTGGTTTAACTTCAAATCCTTACGATACATGCGTACCATCACTTTAACCACCTATAAGCTTGGGGGATAACCTCGTGTATATCATTCAACTCGCACACTTTCCAACGCATGAGAACACGGGATGTAACATCATGGTTAATTAATCCGTAATCTCCACCAATATTTCTACACTAATTGAAATTTACAACCAAATCGTGCACTTATTAAAATCGGGATTAAAAAGTCCTTATCTCATATCCCAAAAATAATCTCGTCCTTAAACTTATGTCGATTAGCTTGCGAATAATTCAACGTACAAAAAGACGGGATATAACATCCTTCCCCCCTTTAGAACATTCGTCCTCGAATGTTAAACTAGTCCTGCTCTCCCAATACTTCTTTAAATGTTCTTTTATTGAATGATGATGCCTTTCACATGCCTTTTTCATTGGCCGAATCCCTTCAATTTATTATAATCCATTTCATATCTCTAAGTAACCATTCCCGTACTATTTCCTCTTTCCATTGCTTCTCGAGGTAATAATTCCACGTCGTTGTCCCTACTCTCCTCCTTATCTCACAGTCGATTGTCAGTTGTATTGCGAGCTCTCCTGCTGAAATGTTACTCACTCCCTGGTGCACTTAGTCATAACTCGACTCTTCCTTCTCCTATAATTATTCCCTTAAGATGTATCGTTCACTTCACTTTACCTTTTAATCTTTAAATAAGATCCTATAACGCACAGACATCCCTCATCGATTTATTAGACTTTACAATCCTTGGAGTATTTCATACCTCTGGTAACTTGTAGACCTTTCGCAGACTCTATGAATAAAATGACATTTCCCAAGGCGTAATATTATTTTACTCCAATAATCTTGCTTTTAGCTCTTAATCTCGATCTTTAGATTTGGCTATCAAGTAGCGCAGGAGCTCCCTCATGTAATAACTTTATATAGCTGCTCTGTGCTCTGTTTAACATTAACTGGTATACTTCTAAAAGAAGTTTTGATTTGACATATAAATTCACTGTCATCCCGTAATCCGCTTGTTCTGATCGTCGCGCTTAAACCATTTCCCTTAATCCAACTTCTAACACTTTAGGCGTATTATCTCGTGTCGTTTCTTTATCTTTAATGTACTCACTTGGTCACATCCTTAGTATACAAATATTCGTAGGTTGCATAACTATTCTTGTACAACTTATATAAAACATATCCAATCTTAGTCATAGCCTTTCCTTTTCCTGGTTCATTATGCTCTACTTAATTTAGCCGTACCAAAACGCGCTCGTAGCCTATCTTGTCATACTCCTTTCCCTTGATTCATCCTTTGATTTTTCTCATACCCTATTATAGGAGATTTCTATCCCTTCTCTTTGCTACCTATAAGTCGCAACATCATTAGTGCACAACTCTATTGCCAACATCTTAGCCTTTAATCTAGTATAGCTTTGCTATCTTTTATAATATCTCTTAAGTTACTCGTTACCATACTCTTGTCTTACCCTTTCTTTTTACAAGCACCCACTTCCTAATGCCACATCATACAAGATCTTTACAAATGATCCTTGGTCTTGTCTTAAATACCATCCTGACTTCTATCCGTTTATTGCTGGCTTTCAGATCTTACTAACTTGTTTCAGCAAAGGATCTCACTTGAAGTTTAAGCATCCATATCAAATATATTGCAGCGTTAATCTTTTCCATCTTACTCTTGCACTTCTCTCACCTGCTTCCCCCCTTAAGGGTGTACTTATACCATTATCCGTTTATATTCTGCTCTATGTCCCTATTTCCAATCTCAAATTCATCCGATCCTTTTTCCAATTCACTTGGTATACTGTACCATACCCATATCTTTCTTTATAATTTATAACTTTAATTATCCATGTATGAAACCTTAACAAAATCATGAAGCGAGGAGAACCTTTCTATATATAGTATAAAATCTCATCTGATAATTTGTACTCGAGTAATGCAATCAATGTAGCAACTCATCCAAGGCCACATTCCACTTACTCCAACCAATAATTAATTAGCACCTGTAGTCATTCCAAGTTCTCAATTAGGTAGCACTTATATTCTGATGATAAGTGTCCAAAGCTCTCTTATAACGGTATCTTTATCCCAACGGATATAATCTGTTTCCTCTAATAAATTTACAATACTTCAGTTGTTTCTCAAATCCACAATCCTTGTCCTTTAAGGATTTCACTATTTCTGAGGTGAAGTCATATATACGCAGCATTCCTTTATGCCTTATGCTCTTTCACCCTTGTTGTGTACCCAACACTGACTTCTAACTTACTCAAAATCATATCAAGTTCTTCTTTATAATGGTGTTAGCTTATCACTTCGTCGTCGTATTACACCTTTAAGTTCGTAGCTATATATTTCACTTTTTATTTTATACTCGTACTCAATTATTACATCTATCTTGGATGTTTCCTTTAGTATTCCCCTACCATTTCTCCAGTCTATGTCCATCTTTTATTCTGTGCACGAGGAACCTCATGCCACCCCTGTATCCTTCGGAGAACACTACTCCCGCATAATCCCTTTCTCTTTTTCAGAACGTATTCTGTTCATCCCTAATTGTTCTTACCATACCAGTCATTGTCCGGCACTGATTCCGCCTTGTTGCTCATCTTTTTGTAGTTTGGTATTTCACAGTTCCGTACTCGTGTCCTCGGCTATACATGTTATAACCTATTACTGCATTGTTATCTCGCTCGCTTCCTCCTTATTTCCTTTTTTTAATTAACTTCCTCTTTTCTTGTGCTCGTTTTCATTCCCGTTATCGCATAATCTTTCTGAACTTTCCCTATAGAACTTTATAAGTCTTTCTCCTCCGTTCCATACCTTGCCTTTCTATTTCACATTGCCTTTATACTTTAGTCACCTCGATCACGCCATATCTTTTAGTCACTTCCTCGCTAGGCTTTACTCATTATATTCACATTATATCCTGTTCGTAATCAATCCTATAGTGTAACACTTCTTAACCTTTTACCCCTTTCTGGCCAATCTTATCCTTAATACCTCACAAGCTGTCTTATCAACACATTCATATTCGTCACAATTCTTCTTCCTCTGTACTCTTGTCTCAATCATACTGTTACCTCTTCTAACTATAAACTCGTCGTAATTTATCCCTGCTTTTCAATTCAGTGATACTTCAATATAATACCCTATTAAGATTTGCCAGCCTATTCTAAATCATCTCTTATTATCACAAACCCTTCCAAATTGTCCTAGCATTTCCTTCTTACCATATTGCTATCGACCTCATAATTACTATTACAATCAATTCAATGGTTAACTTTGTTTCTCGAAGTCAGACTTGCAACTTGGTCAAATCTTATCATTACCGTTGACATGACCTTTCAAGAATATTACGAACTTATAGATCATTCCCTTTTATTCATAGAAAAATTTTGGCACAGTTTCCTCTACATTTCTTACTATCCCAAAACCTGCACGCAGGAAATACCACCAATGCCTCACAGGGCCAACATATATGCGTATATTTCATATCATATCATAGCCACACAGGGCTCCCAATTTCAAGTAAAAGTATAAGGATGTCGAAACCTACCTCATATATCACACCTCGAGACGTACTTGATCCTTTAGCGATCTGTCCTGTTATACCTTCCTATCTACCTTCCCTTTCATTCTTCAACTTTACATTTCAATATACTTCAATATTCTTACCTTATCCGACATGCATCTTTCGCATCGTTACTTACCTGTGTACTTTGTAACTTCCAAATCCTCAGTCACTTCCTTCTGTCGATGCCGTTCTTCAGCTGAAATCAAGGGTTAGTATAAGGAATTTCATTTCCTATGGCTGGGCTCTATCGCATGATCTTAGATATGAAAGAAAGGTAACATCCTAAATGTCCTGTAGCTTCCTGTTTATAGATGTGGTGCACAACACACTAGTAAAGAAGACTCTACTGGACACGGTCTGTAGACACTCCGAGGATGAACTGCTCTGATACCACTTTTGTCACGACCCAATCCCGTGGGCCGTGACTAGTGCCCGAGCTGGACACTCGTATACGTACCTGTTAAATATAGACAAACTGATTCTTAAGAACAATATGGAAACTTGCAACAGAACCCCGAATGTTCATAACGTCATCATATATATGTATCCGGATAACCTGTCTCCTGAGGAGTCTCAACTAATAAAAATATAATATGATACGCAAGCCGACAAGGCTGCCATTACATGTCAATATGATACGCAAGCCGACAAGGCTGCCACTACATATCAACACCATCTCCAAACCGACAAGGCTGCCACAGCAGACGAACATAACCATAGCACATCGTATAGACACAGCTGGACCAAAACTTATACACAACCCACACATATGTCTACAAACCTCTAAAAGTATCGATAGTGAAATATGACGGGACAGCGCCCCACCGTACCCCTGGATGGACATATATATACATCATAAGATCTGTACCAAAATTCTAGGCTCCGGAACAATGGAGCTCTCCAAGACAACTGAGTGGAAGTCCTATGCTGAAAGATCACCAAACCGACTATCTGTACCTGCGGGCATGAAACGCAACCCCTCCCCCCCCCCCCCCCGAAGAAAGGGGGTCAGTACAAGATATGTACTGAGTATATAAAGCATGAAATACAATAAAGAGGATCATGACTGAAATAGAGATTACATGAGACAAGTACGACATTCAAATACCAAAACACTTGTCTTATGAAATGTAAATCATGCGTATCAATATCATATATCATACCCGGCCCATTATGGGACTCGGTGAATAAAGTCATCACATACCATCCTTGGCGCCATAATCACATCATCGTATCATCATATCATCACATCATCATATGATCATATCATATATATATATATATATATATATATATATATATACTGTATCCCGGCCCTCTAGTGAGGGACTCGGTGAACAATGCAGTGAAACAGTGCACGAAAATGTATCCTGGCCCGGGACTCAGTGAAAGACATATTGAGGCATGCACGAGCAGAGTAGTGAGCAACCATATGCAACTAAATCATATCTGAGACTCAATAGAATCATCAAAATGAACTATCATTTGAAAATCAAGACAATAGTCATATCAAGCACCTTTCGAATGTTACTATGGATTATATCAAAATAGAACTTCTGGAATCATATACACGTATCAAGACATAATGAAATAGCTTCTGGAAATCAAGAACATTAGCCATCCTAGTGGCTCTAAGAATAGGAGCTTCGTTGGAATCTTATACACATCGTCTGTTTGTTTCATAAAGATCATGCCAAAAGAAAGAAAGGATAGCTTTACATACCTTTAATGCTTCTCAAGTTAACCATAACTTAGGTCTTGGGCTTCACCAATCTACAATAATACCAAATATGTCAATAATTAAATTAGGATATTTTTTTCAAACCAATCCTTAATTACATAGAAATCTAACGATATTCGGGCAGCATCTCCCCTAAAACACAATAATCCTCATGTTTCCAATTTAGCCAAAAAATATCAAGCCCAATACTAACATCAATATCAACAAATACATGTCCAAATAGAATCAAATCCGTTCTTAAATCACTTCCAAAACAGCCCAATATAAATTCCTATACCGATGCTTGTATACACTTCTTTATTTCCGTTTATACATAGTATCACCGTAACAAAAATAACAACAACTAAAACTACAACCAATCCTCATCATATTCCAGCCCACAAAGTAACTCATAAAAATTACCAAATAGCCCACACGATAACAACAACAATTTATCCGATTTCCGATATAACTTTCGTAGTTCTCATCGCACAATTTAGCTATGACTTGGACGAACATTAAATATATCTAGTAGAGGAGAATTCTTACCTCATATGCCATGAAATAATATTATTCCATCTTCTTCTCTTCGAAGGAAGCCTGAATTCAACAACACAATAAAATGGGACAACAAGCTCGAAATAGAGAACAAAACTCGTATTGTTGTTCGTGATAAAAACTATACTTTGCCTCCTCAAAATTTACAATTATGTTGTTGCCAAGAATTTCCGTTGCTGCTACTGTGTTGCATATATGTTGTTGTCCATCATTTCGTTCTTGCCTTATTTCCTTGAAGAATTTATCCAATCTAAAATATTTTAGACCACAATTTCTAGCTCACCAACTTGATACTTACGTTCTTGGTTAGTAGTTTAGAGAAGTATTTGCAATGGTTTGCTGTAGTTACAATCTGATTAACCAACTCAAATAGATAAACAAATGAAATGTTAGTTGCCTATAGGATATAGTTAGGTAGATATTAACGTGTAGTGATGCCACCACTAGCCAAAGAAAGAGTAGTCACTAATTTCCTCTCTTCCTTGGCTGCCATGTAGTAGTGCTAAAATCCCACTCATCCACCAATTTAATAATTTATTGTTTATATCTACTACACTCTACATTACCGAGATACATTCATAATTAATTCTTGATCTCAATTCACTTAACTAATAATTATTTCCAATCATTTAATACACCTCATATACTCATTGTCATAAACATGTAATATAGCACTAGTCCATAGCCTCATTTGCCATACATAAAATATTGTTTGCAATCATTGTTGTCACCCTTTTCCATCTTAAATCATTTTCTTGATTTTCATGCTTGAATATGACAAAATCCTACCGCCTCGGTGAAATTGCTCACGTTGAACGGTTCAATTTCCTAGTCTAAAAATATGGGGTATTATAGCTTTGACCGTATTCCATTCAAATAAATTTTGAACCTCGACGAGACTTATTTTTCTTCAATTGGTTTAACTTCAAATCCTTACGATACATGCGTACCATAACTTTAACCACCTATAAGCTTGGGGGATAACCTCGTGTCCGTTACTAATATCATTCAACTCGCACACTTTCCAACGCATGAGAACACGGGATGTAACATCATGGTTAATTAATCCCTAATCTCCACCAATATATCTACACTAATTGAAATTTTCAACCAGATCGTGCACTTATTAAAATCAGGATTAAAAAGTCCTTATCTCGTATCCCAAAAATAATCTCGTCCTTAAACTTATGTCGATTAGCTTGCGAATAATTCAACGTACAAAATGACGGGATATAACATGAACCTGGCCCCATAGGGCGTACAAATGATGATGATCCGGCTACCGACCCTGAAGGCTGGGTCCTACCTCTACCATGAACTGAGGGGAAATCACGCATAATATACCCTGGTCGACCACATGAATAGAAAACCTCTGAACCTAATCGACATGGACCCCAATATAACTTCCCACACTGGGAGCATCATGGTACGGGTGGCCTCGCCTGACCGGAATCATCTCTGAACTGAGATCTCGAAAAACTCTAACTTGACCCGTAACGAGTAGATCTATCGAATCTCTGGCCTGAAAACCGTGGAGGCGCACTAGTCATAGAATTGCCTGAATACCTAGAAAACTGCTGTCTGTGCTCGCCTCTAAACTCACTCATCGAACCTGAAGATTTGGCCCTCTTGCTATGTCCCCTATCATGCTCACGCTCACTTCTTTGCTGTTGTAGGCTTTCTTATAAGTTTTGAGCATGGGCCTGAATGCGTGAAATATCCATATTGTCCTGAAGGGACGCAGTCAAGCACCTATCCATCTAATATGGCCCTAGGCCTTTCACAAATCGGTGCACTCGGTCACCCATATCCGCTACCATGGCCGAAGCATACCTAGCCAAAGAATTGAAGCGGAGACTATACTCTAAAGCACTCATGCTACCTTGCCTCAAATTCAAGAATTTATCGGCCCTAGCTCGCCGAACCTCTGGAGGCAAATAATGTTTGAGAAAAGCATCAAAAAATTCTTTCCATACCGGGAGAGGCGCATTGGCTCCCCGTGAAGCCATCCAAACCGTGTACCAATGGATCGAGACATCCCTCAATCTATAGGACGCTAACTCCACCGATTAGGTGTCCGAATCATGTATCAAGCAAACATCCTCAACATGCCATCAATAAAATTCTGAGGGTCCTCATCCGGCTTTAATCCAAAGAATTCCAGAGGGTTCAAGCTAATGAAGTCACAGGCTCTTGCACTAACAGTTCTACCACATTGCCCTGTAATTTGCCGCTGAGTCTGGGCAGCAACCAATTGAGTAAGAAAATGAATGAGCTCTTTTACATCTTAGCCTGAAGCATCCGGTGGGGGAGCCGGAGGTGTTGGAGCTGGGGCTGAGTCTCCCTCACGTTCCTCAGAAGCAGGCACTGACTGGGATGACTGAGATTGAGCCGTATTCTGGGACTCACTTTCCTCTACAACTGTTGGCGGTGCTCTTTCAGCCCGCTTTTCTGCCACAGTCTTTCCCTTTTGGGCTGCCGTAGCCTTTCTCTTTATAGGCATCGCTGAAATACATAACACATGACATGGTTAAGGAAAAGAAGTTCTTATATCATAGCTCTATCGCACGATGTTATGAAGAAAGAGGGTCATTCATTCCTAAAATGCCTGTAGCCTCTTGTTTATAAGTGTGGCGTGCAACACACCCATAACCAAGACTCTACTAGACACGGCTCATAGACACACCCTAGGACAGAACTGCTCTGATACCACTTTTGTCACGACCCAACCGGAGCGCCGCGACGGGCACCCGGTGCTAGCCCACCCGGGCACCTCTTAACGTACCTTTACCTTTACATCTAGGTGAGCCACATATTAAATCATACATTCTATCCATCAATCGTACTAATCCCATTGGACAATCAATACATTTATATCATCATTAGCAACTATGCCCATATCAATGTACATAAGCCGACGAGGCTAACAAAATGATATCCAAAATATAGGCCGACAAGGCCAAACACACCTAACTATATACACATGTCTACGATCCTTTAAAGAGAGTATGTCATATCATATAGGCGGGACGGGACCCCGCTATGCCCATAAATATATACACAAAAGAATAAATACCCAAAATCTATAGCTCCGAATGAAATGGAGCTCCGCTATGTAGTCGCTAAGAAATATAGAAATGGATCAAGTCTGTCTCCCTGGCCACCTGCGGGCATAACGCAGCGTCCACAAACAAAAGGACGTCAGTACGAAGAATGTACTGAGTATGTAAAGCATGATCAATATCATTATGAAAGCATAATATACAACAAAGAGATAGCATAGGATGAGAGATAGTCGCATCATCGTCATAAGCACTTACTTGCTTCTCATGGGGACTTTCCATTTGTAATGCGTGATTGTGTACATAAGTCCATATCCGTATCCGTATTCATATCCATACTCATTTACATTTAGTATCCATAATCGTATTCATATACATATTCTTATTCGTATTCTTACCATATTCGTATTCATACTCATATCTATATCATTTACATATCATTTACATAGCATACCCGACCACGAAGGTTCATGTTACACCTCGGAAAATTTTTCGTTGTTGCACTAGTAAATGAACTAGTGAGGAGTGCGAGTATACGATATTTCCATGAGTAAGAAATGACATTGACGACCTTAAGTGAGGTTTCAAAGGCATCCGATGTTAGACGACAAAGTTGGCCAAGAGAAGACAAGGCATACGATGAGTATCGGAAAGGAAATAGGAGCAATGAGTTAACGAGGCTTCAATGATGTCTTGGAGAAGAGTGATAACGTCCCTTAGATTGGTATTGAAGTGTTGAAAAAGTGCTAAGAAGGTTCCATAAGGATTGGAGATCAAACGAGTCGACGAAACAAACTTCAGAACCACTGGGGGTTATACGACCAAACATACCGGCCGTATAAATTATACGGTCCGTATGTTTGGGACCGTATAATCAACCCAGAATGGAAAAAGTTTCTGTACCGAATATACGGCCAAACATACAGCCCGTATAAATTATACGGACCGTATGTTGGTCCGTATATATGGTCGGGGCAGTTTTTGGATCAATAAATGAAGGGGCCAAGTTTATTTCATTTCACTTGTACATCACACCCCCTTCTCTCTAAAACATCTCTCTACATTTATTCCATAAGAATTCAAGGATTATTAGTGATCAACAACATAAACCAAGTGAATCAAGTGTAAGAAAACCCATTAAAGATTTTTCAAGTCAAGAAATCTCATTGGAGATAAACTAGGGTTTTGCTCAAGTGGAGTATTATCAACTAAGGCTTGTTCCAACAACATCTAATGTAAGATTTATGGTATTTATATGTTGTTTAAGGTATTTAAGAGTTGAAATACATGGATTGTAGAAGGATGTAGAATGATGGGTCATGAATGTGGAATAATGTCACTTTGAGTAATAGCTTGAATTGAGTCGTGATTCTTGATGTATTGTGATGTAAATATTTTATAAATGAGTTGAGAAACATGGGATAGGCAATGTGTGTGAATGGACATAGTCGTGTGTTATAGCCATGGATATGAGTAATTGAAAGTAAATTGGGAAATGTGGATAATGTGAATGAATAATGGCTATTGTTATGGTATTGTGAATGTATTATTGACGGTTGGGAGCTGATATACGTTATGGAGGAATGTCGTATGAATAAAGGAGATACTGTCCGATTTTCTCTAGTTTTAGTCATATATGCTAGCCATCGCTTCTAATGATAGTATGACTTTAATGAAGGTAGAAACGCGAACGTCGAAGAAGAACGTGCAAGTGGTAAATAGTTGAACGGAAAAGGTATGTAAGGCTAACCCTTCTTTCTTAAGGCATGGTTCTTTGGCCAAACGTCTAAATCTTCTATGAGACTATGATATCTTTCAAATGATTTGATCTTCCGAGCTAGTAAGCTCACGATTCTTGATACGCAATGATTGTACTAAATTCCTCGTATGACGAGTCAGCCTATAAAGGTAGATGTGATGAATCACGATAATCTTGATAATTATATTGATGACGACTATAATGGTAATAGCGATGACGATAACGATGACGATGATGATAGTAATTATAATTGTAGAGATGATTATGAGCTATCACGTATATGTATCTATGTATGACTATTATGGAACCCCGGGCTTATGTGGCCGGGTAGGATATGTAAATAAATATGTATATGATTATGTAATGTGCGCACACCTCTACAAATGGTACGAATAACCCTGACGCCTTGGTAAGGCCAGGTAGATGTAACCCAGACGCCTTGGTAGGGCCAGGTAGATGTAACCCTGAAGCCTTGGTAGGGCCAGCTATGTGTGTAACCTTGAGCCTTGGTTGGCCAAGTATGTATGAAACACCAATCCTGCATGATCGGGTATGCTATGTAAATGCTATGTATATGATATAATTATGTATATGATATGGTAAGAGTATGAATACGAATATGATACGATATGAATGTGAATAAGAGTATGTATACGAATACAAGTACAAATATGAACGGATACGATTATGGATGTATGCACACAAATACACATTAAAAATGAAAAGTTCCTATGAAAGGCAAGTAAGTGCCTATGACGATGATATTACCATCTCTCATCTTGTGCTATTTCTCATGTTGTTCATTATGCTTCTATATTGATATTGATTATGCTTTACATACTCAGTACATTCTTCGTACTGACGTCCTTTTGTTTGTGGACGCTGCGTCATGCCCGCAGGTGCACAGGGAGATAGGCTCGATCCATAGCTACATTCTCAGAGACTACATAGCAGAGCTCCATTTCAATCGGAGCCATAGCTTTTGGATACTTATTCTTTTGTGTACATAATTATGGGCATAGCGGCGTCCTGTCCCGCCTATATGATATGTTATACCCTTCCTAGAGGCTCGTAGTCACATGTATATGGTTAGATATGTCTGGCATTGTCGGCCTATATTTTGATATCCTTTTGTAGCCTTGTCGGCTCATGTACATTGGTATGGCGTGGATGCCTATGATGATATAAAATGTTGTTGTCCAATTGGACTTGTATGATTGATGAGTAGAAATGTATATTTTATTATGTGGCTCACCTGTATGTAAGAGTAAGCATACGTCAAGGGATGCCCGGGTGGGCTAGCACCGGGTGCCCGTCGCGGCCCCTAGTTGGGTCGTGACAAAAGTGGTATCAGAGCAGTTCGGTCCTAGGGTGTGTCTACAAGCCGTGTCTAGTAGAGTCTTGGTTATGGGTGTGTTGCGCACCACACTTATAAACAAGAAGCTGCGGACATTTTAGGAATAAATGACCTTCTTTCTTCATAAGAATCGTGTGATAGAGCTATGATATAAGAATTTCCTGTTCCTTAATCGTGTGTTGTGTATTTCAGAAATTCCTATAAAGAGAAAGGCTACAGCAGCCCAAAAGGGCAAGACGGTGGCAGAAAAGCGGGCTGAAAGAGCACTTCCACCGGTAGTAGAGGAAAGTGAGTCCTAGAGTGCAGCTCAATCTCAGTCTTCCCGTTTAGTACCTATATTATAGGAGCGTGAGGGAGCCTCAGCCCCAGCTCCAGCACCTCCGGCTCCTCCGCCGGATGCTTCAGGCCAAGATGTGAAAGAGGCCATACATTTGCTTACTCAGTTGGTTGCTACTTAGACTCAGCGGAAACGTGTAGGGCAAGGTGATAGGGTTGTTAGTGCAAGGGCCCATGACTTCATTACTTTGAACCCTCCGAAATTCTTTGGATCAAAGCTGGAGGAGGACCCTTCGGATTTTATTGATGGTATGTTGAGGACGCTTCGATTGATACATGCTTCGGACACCGAATCGGTGGAGTTAGCGTCGTATAGATTGAGAGATGTCTTGATCCAATGGTACACAGTTTGGATGGCCTCACGGGGAGCCAATGTAGCTCCCCCGGTATGGCAAGAGTTTGTTGATGCTTTCTATCACGACCCAACCCCGTGGGCAGCGACTGGTGCCCTAACTGGACACCCATACTCATTCACTTACCAAATCGACATATCAAAGACTTATTCATATTTAACATACATTATTTTGCACAGATACTGAGAACAGACGTCGTCTTAAGCGGTCACCTGTAGTAGAAATATCATACAAAAGCTGGCAGGCTGGCGGAATACACATCGCCCAAATCTACATACATATGCAAACATATGGGCCGTTTCAGCCATAATAGCAAACGGGACCGCATAAGGAACAAGTCACAGACGTAACCGAACAAACACGACCCATGACCCACCTATATGTCTACAGGCCTCTACAAACCATAACAGAAACATATGACGGGGCAGGGCCCCGCCGTACCCCAAATAGTCATATATACAGAAACATACGCAACAAAAGATATGTACCCAAATATGAGCTCCGGATCAAAGGAGTACTCCAAGTAGCAGAATAAGTATCCTACACTGGCGGGTCACCAGAACGAACGTCTGTACCTGCGGGCATGAAACGCAGCCCCCGAAAAAAGGGGGTCAGTACGAAATATGTACTGAGTATGTAAATCATGGAATACAGTAATCCGAATCATAACTGAAATCAAAAGTATGGAAAATGAGTACAGAATCAGTATATCAAAGCCTGTTCTGAAAACAGAAATAATGAAAATAAACAAAATCATGCATGAGACTCAGGAACGCGGTCGCCACTCCGACGCTGGCGCCACAACACATCATACTCCAGAAGGTTTCAAATCTCCGTACAATCCCCGAACATACCGTATCATCATAACATATCACAACATCAGAACACATCATATGCCATAACACATGATAACTCCGTATATAAGCGGTACCCGGCCCTATGGCGAGGGTCTCGGTAACCGTAACACATCATACTGCCGAATATAACATAGTGCGCACGATAACAAAACCGGCCCGGGACCCGGCGAACGATGTAATAGTAGTATGCACGAGCGGAGTAGTGAGAAAACCATATGCATATAAATAAATAAATTTCAAAACTCGATGGACAAATATATTCACCGACATCTGAAGGCTCAGAAACAACTTTCGGGTCAATCGGAATTAGTATAAGAAAGTTGCGAGCTTTTGAAGTACAGAACCTTCTAAAAGCATCAGAAGATATTTTGGAAATTCAAGTAACATTCATATTAGGGAACTTTCAACTATTGCTATGGAGCAAATCGAATGGAGCCTTTAGAATCATATGTACGTATCAAAATATATATCCAAGACTTTAGCCATATCAAATATTTTTCGAACAACATTCGGGAACATATCGACTAGAACTTCGAACATCATAAATACGTATCAAACCATATGGGATAGCTTATTGAAGTCAAAAACATTGGCCATTCTAGTGGCTCTAAGGATCGGATTTTCGTGAAATTATACATATACGTCGAATGCTCATTTCATAAAGACCATGCCAAAAGAAAGAAAGGTTAGGCTTTACATACCTCGATCGCTTGCTAAACAAATCCCGACTCAAGTCTCGGGCTCCCCAATATCTACAATAATGTTATCAATTACCAAACATTAGCTACAAGTACTTAGAAATTCAATTCTAACTAGTACTTGTCTACAGAAATTTCGGCAGCATCTCCCCTGTAAATTCAACATCCCCGAGAATTTAACTCGGCCCAATTTATCAACAACCATACCAACAATACCAACAACCACACTAATAACATCAACAATCAATTTAAAACGCATTCTAACATTAGTAACCTCCTTCTCTACGTAGCTTATCACACTAAATTCAACTACGTACATTCAAGCCAATATCAACGCTCACATATTCATTACTAATCCGAGATCATTCAAACACAATTCAAGAACATTTCAAACAATCTATACAATATTCAAACAATTCCACCAACACACCATACTCCACCCGAAATCTCTACAAATGCAACAAAACTACAACGTTGCATTTTCTTCTTTCAAATTCATAACTATCACAACAATGCACACTTTAGCAACTCCATTTCCACAATTACATAAAACCATATTAAAATCACATTAATTTCCTACAACAACCCACAACAAATTTCGATGCCGACCTGAACCATTACACCTTCATTTACATCATAAAGGCCACAACAACACAACTAACATGCTAAATAAAATTAATTCATCCTTCCTCCACTATACAACACCACACGGCCACACACACTCACACACACCCACACGGCCACACCCACAATACACTATTTTCATGCTTTTCATTATTTTCTACATACTACAACATACATAAACCTTCTATAACATATAAAAGAAGAGAAATTCTTACTTTTTTTCCTCAATTTTCCACTAGAATAGAATTTTTGGACTTGCCACAAAAGTAGTTTTCTTGCTCTAATAATTATACCACGTTGAAGAGGATCCTTGAATTAGTAAGAATACTACAAAATATAATTTTCGGATCAAAGATTGATGGCCTCAATTTTTCTCTCTTTTTTTCTTTCTTGGCCGAACCTTGGCCCTCTTTGGTCTCTTCTTCTTTTTTCTTGAAAGTTCTTAAAATGTGTTGAATAATAGTGGCCCTCTCCCTTTTAATACTTGGATTTAATTCTACATGGGCCTTGGCCCAAGCCCCCTATGGCCGGCCACTCTTTGGGCCTTTTTTTTTCCAAGCCCAATTACTTATAACTAATATTTGTAATTCATGAAACTAATTTCCAAAATTCCAATTTTTCCCGAAGCCTTCCTCAATATTTTCGCATCAATATTTTTCATGAACAACATATATATTAAATAAAAATCAAAATATTGCCTTATCTCTTACTAGTCACAATTATCTCAAAATATCTGAATGTGCAAAAATACGGGATATAACACTTTCCTCCGACATTATATGCCTCTAGAAGTTCGGTGAGCTAGGGCCGATAAATTCTTGAATTTGAGGCAAGGTAGCATGAGTGCTCTAGAGTATAGTCTCCACTTTAATTTCTTGGCTAGGTATGCTTCGGCCATGGTAGCGGATATGGGTGACCGAGTGCACCGATTTGTGAAAGGCCTAGGGCCAGATTAGATGGATAGGTGCTTGACTGCGTCCCTTCAGAACAATATGGATATTTCACGCATTCAGGCCCATGCTCAAAACTTATAAGAAAGCCTACAACAGCAAAGAAGGGAGCGTGAGCATGATAGGGGACATAGCAAGAGGGCCAAATCTTCAGGTTCGATGAGTGAGTTTAGAGGCGAGCATAGACAGCAGTTTTCGAGGTATTCAGGCAATTCTATGACTAGTGCGCCTCCACGGTTTTCAGGCCAGAGATTCGATAGATCTTCTCGTTACGGGTCAAGTGAGAGTTTTTCGAGATCTCAGTTCAGAGATGATTCCGGTCAGGCGAGGCCACCCGTACCATGATGCTCCCAGTGTGGGAAGTTATATTGGGGTGGATGCCGATTGGGTTGAGATGTTTGCTATTCATAAGGTCGACCAGGCCATATCATGGGTGATTGCCCCTCAGTTCATGGTAGAGGTAGGACCCAGCCCTCAGGGTCGGTAGCCGGATCTTCAGCGTCTATACGCCCTATGGGGCCAGGTTCACATGCGCCAGTCGGCCATGGTAGAGGTAGAGGGAGAGTTCCCAGTTTTAGCGGTCCTCAGCACCGTGTTTATGCTTTGGCTGGACGCCAAGATCTTGAGTCTTCTCCTGACGTGGTCACAGGTATATTATCGTTATTCTCTCATGATGTATATGCTTTGACTAATCCGGGTTCCACATTGTCATATATTACTCCGTATGTTGCGGGCCGATTTAGAGTCGAACCGGAGTCGATCAAACCTTTTGAGGTGTTTACACCCGTGGGTGAATCGATAATAGCTAGCCGAGTATTTAGAAATTGTGTAATTGTGATTTGCGATCGTCGTACCATGATCGACTTGCATGAGTTAGAAATGGTAGAGTTTGATGTTATTATGGGCATGGATTGGTTGGCTTCTTTTTATGCCAATGTTTATTGTAGAATGAAAATGGTTCGTTTCCAATTTCCGAGAGAACCAGTTTTATAATGGAAGGGGAACACGGCGTCAGCAAAAGGTAGGTTTATTTCCTATCTAAAGGCAAGGAAAATGATCACGAAATGTTGCATTTATCATCTAGTTCGGGTTCAAGATGTAGAAGCTGAATCGCCAACTCTTCAGTCGGTTCCCGTAGTAAATGAATTTCTGGATGTGCTCCCGGAAGAGCTTCCAGGCCTTCCTCCCAAGCGGGAGATTGATTTTGCTATTGATGTATTGCCAGGCACTAAGCGAATATCTATTCCTCCTTGTAGAATGGCTCCCGCAGAATTGAAAGAGTTGAAGGAGCAGTTGAAAGACTTGCTTGAAAAAGGGTTTATTAGGCCTAGATCATCCCCGTAGGGAGCACCCGTATTGTTCGTCCGAAAGAAAGATGGCTCCTTGAGAATGTGCATTGATTATCGACAATTGAATAAGGTGACAATTAAGAATAAATATCCCCTTCTGAGGATCGATGACTTATTTGATCAACTACAAGGTGCCAAATGGTTTTAAAAGATTGATTTTAGATCCGGGTATCATCAAGTGAGAGTTGGGGAGAAAGATATTCCTAAGACAGCCTTCAGAACAAGAAATGGTCATTTTGAGTTTCGGGTAATGTCATTTGGGCTAACTAACGCACCGGCAGTGTTTATGGATTTGATGAACAATGTGTTCAGGCCCTTCCTGGATTTATTTGTGATCGTATTTATCGATAATATCTTGGTATATTCTAGTTCCGAGTCAGAACATGCAGATCATTTGCCTACTATCCTTGGAGTTCTTCGAACTCGAGAGTTGTTTGCAAAGTTTTCCAAGTATGAGTTTTGGTTGAACTCAGTGACATTTTTGGGGCATATTGTTGCAGCCGATGGTATTCGAGTGGATATTCAAAAGATTGAGGCCGTGAAGACTTGGCCAAGGCCCACGACTCCTACGGAGGTTCATAGATTTTTGGGCTTAGCAGGTTATTACAAGAGATTTGTTGAAGGTTTTTCTTCTCTTTCTTCACCACTCACAAAGTTGACCCATAAATTAGCAAAGTTCCAATGGACAGATGCCTGCGAACGTAGCTTCCAAGAGCTAAAAGATAGATTGACTTCCGCCCCAGTCCTGACACTTCCCGAGGGATTGAAAGGTTATGTGGTGTATTGCGATGCTTCATGCTTTGGGCTAGGTTGTGTATTGATGCAACATGGTAAAGTAATTGCGTATGCTTCAAGGCAATTGCGGAAACATGAGCAAAATTAACCAACCCATGATCTAGAATTGGCCGCAGTGATTCATGCATTAAAGATATGGATACATTATTTATATGGTGTCCATGTGGACATTTATACAGATCATAAGAGTCTTCAGTACATCTTCAAGCAGAAAGAGTTGAATTTGCGGCAACGACGATGGTTGGAATTGCTAAAAGATTATGATGTTGATATCTTGTATCACCCCGGAAAGGCAAATGTTGTGGCTGATGCTCTTAGCCGCAGATCTATGGGAGGCTTATGTGATGTACAACCAGAGAAGAGAGAAATGGCCCGTGAGCTCCAACAACTAGCTAGCCTAGGAGTTCGAGTAGTGGAATCAGGTAGCAAGGGAACTACTATTCAGAATTCAGCAGTTTCGTCGCTCGTAGCAGAAGTGAAAGAGCGACAATACAAAGATTCCATGCTAATGCATTACAGAGATACACTCCCTCAGAAAGAGGAGTCATCATTTGATATTTCAGGAGATGGAGTTCTCCGATGTCAAGGCAGATTATGTGTTCCCGATGTGGCAGGTTTACGCCACCAGATATTGAGAGAAGCTCATTGTTCTCATTATTCTGTTCACCCCGATGCGACGAAAATGTATCATGATCTTAAGTCTATATATTGGTGTAATGGGATGAAGAAAGATATAGCAGAATTCGTATCTCAATGTCCCAACTGCCAGTAAGTGAAAATCGAGCACCAAAAGCCGGGTGGATTGTTGAAAGCCATAGAAATTCCGACTTGGAAGTGGGAAGTAATTAACATGGACTTCATTACAGGCTTACGCCGTTATTGATGCAAGCATGACTCTATATGGGTGATTGTGGATAGGTTCACAAAGTCATCTCATTTCTTACCGGTCAGAACGACCTATGTTGGAGAAGATTATGCAAGGCTTTATGTTAAAGAGATAGTGAGACTCCGTGGTGTTCCATTATCTATTATCTCTGATAGAGGGACTCAGTTTAAAGATAATTCTTGGAAGTCTTTCCAAGAGGGTTTAGGGACCCAAGTGAGCCTTAGCACGGCATTTCACCCGCAGACCGATGGGAAAGCTGAACGCAACATTCAGACTCTTGAAGATATCTTACGGGCATATATGCTAGATTTTGGAGGTAATTGGGATGATCATTTTCCACTTATTGAATTTTCTCACAATAATAGCTATCACTCTAGCATTCAAATGGCACCGTATGAAGCTGTATATGGGCCAAAGTGTAGATCCTCAATTGGGTGGTTCGAGGTAGGAGAGACTAAGTTGATAGGGCTAGACTTGGTCCAGCAAGCCATAGAGAAAGTCAAGCTCATACAAGATCGGTTGTTAGCAGCTCAAAGTCGTCAAAAGTCCTATGCGAATAATCGTTGAAGAAACTTAGAGTTTCAAGTTAAGGATTGGGTATTTTTGAAAGTGTCGCCAATGAAGGGCGTTATGAGATTTGGCAAAAAAGGGAAGCATAGTCCCCGGTATATTGGTCCTTATGAAATTTTATGAAAGATAGGCAAGGTGGCCTATGAGTTAGCTTTACCTCCGAATTTGGAGTCAGTCCATCCAATTTTCCACGTCTCAATCCTTCCAAAATGTGTTGGAGATCCTACTAGGATTGTGTCAATCAGTGATGTGCAAGTGACAGAGAAGTTGACTTATGAAGAGGTCCCCATTGCCATACTAGATAGGCAAGTACAGAGGCATAGAAACAAAGAAGTGGCCTCAGTTAAGGTTTTATGGAGAAGCAGTAAACAAGAAGAAATGACATCGGAAGCAGAAGAAAGTATGCGCTCCAAATACCTACATTTATTTCAGCCTTTGGAAGAGATCCAAGATGAGACGTCGAAATCATAAGGTACGTATGTTTTCCTTTTATCCTTTTTGGTCGTGTGTGGCCAAATTTTATTGCTATTATGGTGTGGCCCTATGAGGCATTGATATTATGGGTTGTTGTGGAAGGATGGTAGTGCCTTATTATAGGGGAAACTCTGGCAAAATTTTTATAGAATCCCCGAAGACTTTAACATTCGAGGACGAATGTTCTTAAGGGGGGAAGAATGTTACACCTCGGAAAATATTTCGTTGTTGCACTAGTAAATGAACTAGTGAGGAGTACGAGTATACGATATTTCCATGAGTAAGAAATGACATTGATGACCTTAAGTGAGGTTTCAAAGGCATCCGATGTTAGACGACAAAGTTTGCCAAGAGAAGGCAAGGCATACGATGAGTATCGGAAAGGAAATACGAGTAACGAGTTAACGAGGCTTAAATGATGTCTTGGAGAAGAGTGATAACGTCCCTTAGATTGGTATTGAAGTGTTGAAAAAGTGCTAAGAAGGTTCCATAAGGATTGGAGATCAAACGAGTCGACGAAACGAACTTCGGAACCACTGGGGGTTATACGGCCAAACATACTGGCCGTATAAATTATACGGTCCATATGTTTGGGACCGTATAATCAGCCCAGAATGGAAAACGTTTCTGTACCGAATATACGGCCAAACATACAGCCCGTATAAATTATACGGACCGTATGTTGGTCCGTATATACGGTCGGGGCAGTTTTTGGATCAATAAATGAAGGGGCCAAGTTTATTTCATTTCACTTGTACATCACACCCCCTTCTCTCTAAAACATCTCTCTACATTTATTCCACAAGAATTCAAGGATTATTAGTGATCAACAACATAAACCAAGTGAATCAAGTGTAAGAAAACCCATTAAAGATTTTTCAAGTCAAGAAATCTCATTGGAGATAAACTATGGTTTTGCTCAAGTGGAGTATTATCAATTAAGGCTTGTTCCAACAACATCTAATGTAAGATTTATGGTATTTATATGTTGTTTAAGGTATTTAAGAGTTGAAATACTTGTATTGTAGAAGGATGTAGAAAGATGGGTCATGAATGTGGAATAGTGTCACTTTGAGTAATAGCTTGAATTGAGTCATGATTCTTGATGTATTGTGATGTAAATATGTTATAATGACGTTGAGAAACATGGGATAGGCAATGTGTGTGAATGGACATAGTCGTGTGTTATAGCCATGGATATGAGTAATTGAAAGTAAATCGAGAAATGTGGATAATGTGAATGAATAATGGCTATTGTTATGGTATTGTAAATGTATTATTGACGTTTGGGAGCTGATATACGTTATGGGGGAATGTCGTATGAATCAAGGAGATGCTGTCCGATTTTCTCTAGTTTTAGTCATATATGCTAGCCTTCGATTATAATGATAGTATGACTTTAATGAAGGTAGAAACGCGAGCGTCAAAGAAGAACGTGCAAGTGGTAAATAGTTGAACGGAAAAGGTATGTAAGGCTAACCCTTCTTTCTTAAGGCATGGTTCTTTGGCCAAACGTCTAAATCTTCTATGAGACTATGATATCCTTCAAATGATTTGATCTTCTGAGCTAGTTAGCTCACGATTCTTGATACACAATGATTGTACTAAATTCCTCGTGTGACGAGTAAGCCTATAAAGGTAGATGTGATGAATGACGATAATCGTGGTAATGATATTGATGACGACTATAATGGTAATAGCGATGACGATAACGATGACGATGATGATAGTAATTATAATAGTAGAGATTCTTATGAGCTATCACGTATATGTGTCTATGTATGACTATTATGGAACCCTGAGCTTATGTGGCCGGGTAGGATATGTAAATAAATATGTATATGATTATGTAATGCGCACACACCTCTGCAGATGGTACGAATAACCCTGACGCCTTGGTAGGGCCAGGTAGATGTAACCCTGAAGCCTTGGTAGGGCCAGGTATGTGTGTAACCTTGAGCCTTGGTTGGCCAAGTATGTATGAAACACCGATCCTGCGTGGTCGGGTATGCTATCTAAATGCTATGTATATGATATGATTATGTATATGATATGGATACGAGTATGAATACGAATATGATACGATATGAATGTGAATAAGAGTATGTATACGAATACAAGTACAAATATGAACGGATACGATTATGGATGTATGCACACAAATACACATTAGAATTGAAAAGTTCCTATGAAAGGCAAGTAAGTGCCTATGACGATAGTATTACCATCTCCCATCTTGTGCTATTTCTCATGTTGTTCATTATGCTTCTATATTGATATTGATTATGCTTTACATACTCAGTATATTCTTCATACTGACGTCCTTTTGTTTGTGGACGCTGCGTCATGACCGCAGGTGTACAGGGAGATAGGCTCGATCCATAGCTACATTCTCAGAGACTACATAACAGAGCTCCATTTCATTCGGAGCCATAACTTTTGGGTACTTATGCTTTTGTGTACATAATTATGGGCATAGCGGCGTCCTGTCCCGCCTATTTATATGTTATACCCTTCCTAGAGGCTCATAGTCACATGTATATGGTTAGATATGTCTGGCCTTGTTGGCCAATATTTTGTATATCCTTTTGTAGCCTTGTCGGCTCATGTACATTGGTATGGTGTGGATGCCTATGATGATATAAAGATGTTGTTGTCCAATGGGACTAGTATGATTGATGAGTAGAAATGTATATTTTATTATGTGGCTCACCTATATGTAAGAGTAAGCATACGTCAAGGGGTGCCCGGGTGCCCGTCACGGCCCCTAGTTGGGTCGTGACAGTTCAGTGTTTCACGTACCGACCATGGCTAGGCTCGGTTATCATACATACCTGGCCAACTAAGGCTTCAGGGTTACACATACCTGGCCCTACCAACGCTTCAGGGTTATCCGTACGCAACTGCAGAGGTGCGCGCGCGTTACATAAATATATACATATTCTACCCGGCCTTATAAGCTCGGGGTTCCATAATTGTCATACGTAGACAAATATACATAATAGCTCATAAGAATCTTTAGCATCATTTCTATTTTCATTGTCGGCATTATCATTGTCACCATTATCGTCATCATCATTATCGTTATCACTATCATTGTCGTTCATTACATCTATCCTTATAGGATTATTCGTCATATGAGGAATTTAGTACAATCGTAATACATATCAAGAATTATAAGCTTTGTAGCTTCTTGAAGATAGAATAATTTGGAGAGCATCATAGGCTCATAGAAGAATAAATGTTTGGCCAAAGAACCATGCCTTATGAAAGAAGGGTTAGCCTTACATACCTTTCCGTTCAACTATTCTATCACTTGCACGTTCTCCTTCATTACTCATGTTTCTTCCTTCATTAGAGGTATACTATCATTAGAAAACCGATAGCTAGCATACATGTGTTATACCCCGTATTTTTGCACGTCGGATTATTCGTAAGCTAATCGACGTAAGTTTAAGGACGAGATTATTTTTGGATATGAAATAAGAACTTTTAATTTTCAATTTTCAATTTTAATTAGTACACGAATTACTTATAAATTTTATTTAGTGTAGAAATATTATTGGAGATTAAGGACTAATTAATTATGATTAGATTATTAAGTAGGGATTAGTGATTAATTAAAATTAATTAATTTAATTATGGTTGTGGGCCCCACCCGAAAATAAAAAAAAATAAGTCAAGAAATCAAAATTGATGAGTCATAGGGGAGTATCACGTGTCAATTTGAGGGACACCATATATATGTAAAGATGGATGAACAACTTAGCAAACTAATTTCATTTCACCAAAGTTAAACTTAAAAAAAAAAAGGAGGAACATTTCCATGGCTGCTCTCGGCCAGCCATGGATGGAGGAAAAAAATATTTTTGTTGCTATTTTGGTTAAGTTTCAAGTGATTTGCAAGTTCAAGGACCTATAGCAACATTGGATATTGAATTGAGGAAGAAGAAATAGTGAAATTGGAGCAAATAAGTGTAGAAATTCCTCCGAGTTAATTAAGGTAAGATTTTCTTATTTTGTGGTATATTGTATTAATGGTGTTGTAATGGAAGGATTAAAATTGGATTGGATGAAATTGGAAGTAAGAAATTGCATGAAATCGTTGATGTTAGGAGTTGTAGTTGTTATATGGAATTGTTGGGTTGAAAGGATTACAAGTATGATTTATGTTCATATGTTGTTGTTCGTGTTGTGGTCATGTTGTCGTTGACGTGGATTCTAAATTTGGAAGGAAGAAGTGTATAACGTATCGTATACAAAGCGTATGTTAGTTTGTTTGGAGTATAATCCTAAAACGTTAATGATTTGGACTGGAAAAGGATTAGGAAGGGTTGTTGGATTGTTTGGGTTGTTTATGGGCTGAATTGTAAGGGTTTTACATGCATATCTCTATTACTGTCATTGTTGGTATTGTTGTGATAACAGGATGTTAATTGGAAGTTCATGTTAGGCGAGTATATAGGGGAAATGCTGCCCGATTTCCGTTAAGTCATTAACTAATGAAAACCCTAATCAAGAAAGTATAAGTTAAAGAATGAGTCCTATAAGTAATTGGTTACGGATTTATAAGCTAGGAAGTATAGTTTACTAACGATAGCGTACTTTCATATTAAATAGGCTAAAGGGGCGACGAAGCGAACGTGATTACGATTAACCTTCAACAGGTATGTAAAGTTAACCCTTCATTCTTTTTGGCATGATCTTTATGAAACTAACAGACGATGTGTATATGATTCCAAAGAAGTTCCTATTCTTAGAGCGACTAGGATGGATAGTGTTCTTGATTTCCAAAAGCTATTTCATTATGTCTTGATACGTGTATGAAGTTCTATTTGGATATAATCCATAGTGATATTCGAAAGGTACTTGATATGACTATTGTCTTGATTTTCAAATGATAGTCGTTTTGATTATTCTATTGAGTCTCAAATATGATTTAATTTGCATATGGTTGCTCACTACTCTACTCGTGCATGCCTCAACATATCTTTCACTGAGTCCCGGGCCAGGATACGTTTTCGTGCACAGTTTCACTGCATTGTTCACCGAGTGCCTCACTAGAGGGCCGGGTACGGTATATATGATGGTGTTATGATGTGTTTATGGCGCCAAGGATGGTATGTGGCAACCTTATTCACCGAGTCCCATAATGGGCCGGGTATGATATATGATATTGACATGCATGATTTATGTTTCAAAAGGCAAGTGTTTTGGTATTCTTGGATTTATACTTGTCTCCTGTACTCCCTACTTCAGTATGATTCTCTTTACTGTATTTTATGCTTTATATACTCAGTACATATTCCGTACTGACCCCCTTTATTTGGGGGGCTGCGTTTCATGCCCGCAGGTACAGATAGTCGGTTTGGTGACCCTTCAGCATAGGACTTCTACTTAGCTGTCTTGGAAAGCTCCGTTGTTCCGGAGCCTAGACTTTTGGTACAGATCTTATGATGTATACGTATATGTTTATCCAGGGGTACGGCGGGGCCCTGTCCCGTCATATTTCGCTGTCGATACTCTTAGAGGTCTGGAGACATATGTGTGGGTTATGTATAAGTTCTGTTCAGCTGTGTCTATACGATGTGCTATGATATGATGTTCGTTTGTAGTGGCAGCCTTGTCGGCTTGCATATGATATTGATATGTAGTGGCAGCCTTGTCGGCTTGCGTATCATTTTATGCCTTGATTAGTTGTGACTCCACAGGAGACAGTTTATCTGGATATATATATATATATATATATATATACGTGACGACGTTATGAACCTTGGAGTTCTTTTGCAAGTTCCCATATTGTTCTTAGATTCAGTTGGACTATATCCAACAGGTACGTACGAGTGTCCAGGTCGGGCACTAGTCATGGCCCACGGGGTTGGGTCGTGACAACATGAGTAAAGTTTAGAGAAAATTGGACAGCATCTCCTTTCTTTATACGATTTCCCCCCATATCGTATATCAACTCCCAAACATCAATCATAACATTCACAATATCATAACAATACTCTTTAATCACACACATTATCCTTACTTCTCAATTCACTTCAAGTCACCCATATCCATCGTCATAGCACACTATTACATTCACTCACATACAATGTCTATCCGATGTTCTTAACATCATTTACAACATGATTATAATCATATCATATCACGAATCATTACTCAATCCAAACTATTACTCAAAGATGACACTATTTCCACATTCAAGACCCATTTTCTATATTCTTTTACAATCCAAGTGTTTCAACTTTCAAGCACCTTAAACAACATGAAAATACCATAAAACTTACCTTAGGGGGGTGTGGGAATGAATCTTGAGTGGAAATACTTCACTTGAACCAAACCCTAGTTCTCCTCCAATGGAATTTCTTGTGGTCCTCTGACCCTTGGAATCTTTCTAACACATAAATACCTGATTCTAGTCTTTGCTCTTTGTTTTCTCTTGGACATGAGTGGAATATTCTTAGAGAAGGGTTTTTGAGCTCTCAACACTTGTAGAATATTAAAAATGAAGTAAAAGAACCCAAGGCATCTATTTATACAAACTTTGAAAATCAGCCCGGCGGGACTTCCACAGACACTTATACGGTGCGTATAGTATTGTACGGTCCGTATAATTGGTCATGGTTCACGAACCAGAAAATCATCTCCCTGCTGGGAGTTATACGGACACCTTATACAGACCGTAAAAAGTTATACGGACCGTATAAGTGGTCGTATAACTCCACTTCCCTTAAATGGTTTTCGTCATTTCGTTCGATCTCCAATCCTTATGGAACCTTCTTACCACTTGTATAATACTTAATTAGCCATACAATAGGCTCTATATCATCCCTTTAAAACATCACCACATAAACATTAGCTCAATCATAGAGGAACCTTTCCGAACACGACTTACGTTTCGCTCCCTTCAACAAACTAGACTTCACATATTCCTAGAACTTCAAAATCCTATTGTATGAAACTCAACCTATCTAATCCTTTGCTTAACCTCGTAGGGATTTCATAATCACCTTAAGCTCACATTAGCCTATCCACAAGGCAACACATACGGATTTTTCGAGGTGTAAAAAATTTGTGAAGGCATTATAAAAGGGAAGGAGAAAACTGTGGATAGTGTGACAGAGTCACCAGAGACGTGGAGAAAATCAAGACCATTGGGACACCCTGGGCATGGTTAACCAAGACCATGTCATAATTTCTGGATTCAATCATCTGAAATTCAAATGAGATAGAAAGGACCAGCATTGAGAGGTTGACCCGATAGTGTGAGGCACTCATTTCTATCTTTTGAGCCAAAATTTCTTGATTCCTTCCATTTCGGGAAGTTATGATTTCTGCATGCGTGTTCAATTTGGTAGCTCAAGGTTACCCACAATGAGAGTTATTTCATGATTAGGGGTTTGTACCTTTGGGTTTTGGTATGTTAGGAGTATCATTCCCTGTTTAGTCATTCTAAGCATTTTGGGAAAAATCCCTTGAGGGGCCCGGGCTAGCAGGTGAGGCGAATGTATCCAAATGTTTACCGATTCTACGTACCTCCCTTCTGCTACCCTCCATTTGAGGACCAACAGTTTTTGAATTGGTATCTAATGTAATGACCTGTTTGGTCATTCATTCTCTTTTTCTAAAAAATACCCCTCGTTTGGACTCACTTCGGTAGAATTTTACATGCGTGATTAGCGGTTAAGGGTGACCTGATGTGCCATGAAATTGTGGCATATTTGATACCTGTCAAGACCAATTTACTTGACATAATTAACCATTCTTCATAGTAACTCTCTAATATTTTGGAAAATCATAGAAAGAGATAATCTTTATTTATTGGAAAATAGAAGAGATTCACACAGAGGTTAAGTGCATTCATATAGCAATCCATTAGAAGTATATCAAGATCAATGCTCATGATCATACACCTTATCTGAAGGGGACACAACCTTGGTTTTGTTTACCATTAATTACAACCCAATGCAACTAGCTAGAAATTAGTCATAAACAACAAACTTTTACAAAAATCATCGGATTAAGACATTAGACCAAAATTAAGCATTCTACGAGTTTAGTAACCTTTTCACGCCATATTACTTGTGGGATTCAACCCCAACCTAGTTGAGCTACTATATTTAACATCGTCCGCTTTACACAAAATAAAGGTGTAATTTGAGCAAATCAAATTTTGGCACCGTTGCCGGGGAATACGGGTTTGAAATTACTAAATAGTATTTACTTTGATTGAAGTATTTTGCTTATTCCATCACACCTTGTTTGCTATTCCTTGTAAACCAGGTGAACATGACTCAGAATCAGCAAAATCAGTGTGTTAGTAACCAGGGGAATCGATTGAATAATCAAGTGAATGAATCAGATGAATAAAATGTTTTTGCTGATCTTATTCTGGATGAGGACTATGCATCTGCTATTGTTCATCCTCGATACAGAGCTGCAAGCGTAAAAATTGACTCCTCTCTATACCAGTTATTGAAGCTTGAGGGCTACTTTCAGAATTCTACCGAGAATAACCCTTAACGTCAGAGATATATAAGTTGTTAAACGTGTTTGGAAATAATTACAAAGGTTAGGCGTTAAATGAATCGAAAAGAATACGTTTCGTCAGGAAATTAGACTGAGACCAATTTCACTGCCATTTACACAGATCATGAATAATTTCACGGGCCCTAAAATTGGTGCTTGGCCACCGTGAAATGGTGGCAGTGAGGTGGAGTTGCTAGAGTGGTTTGACGGCCAGTTTCTATAGTTAGTGAAATAATTCACAGTTTGTGAAAGTGACCGTGAAACTGAGGTGGTGGAATTTTTCCGTTTTTATTATAAATTAAAGGGCCATGACTTAGAAGTCATTTTTTCACTATAAATAGATCCATAATGCCTCTCCAAGCTCTCTCAACCATCCCTAAATATCCATAAACATGTTAAACCATTTTAAGAGAAGATCAAGTCATAAAATCCCTAACTAATCCATGGAAGATGATTGTTCTTGTTTACACGTGGAGTTCTGGTGAATTTGATCTTGAAGGTAGTTGTGTGAGTTGAAGTTATTCCAGTATAAGGAACGTTCTTCATTTTGTTTCTTATGTTGAGTTGATTTAAGGATTTAGCAAGTCTTAAAAGTGAAGATAATCATGGTAGACAGGTCATAGGATGTTGTGTTGAACTTTTGGCTACGAATTGAATTTGCAAGGAAGTTTTGGATGGATTTGAGTCTAGTTTGAATATAACTTGTTGTCTTTGGTATTGTTGATGTTGTTAATGATGTTTGGGTGTTGTTTTGGTGTTTGATGGAAGTAGGTGATATAGGGGAAATACTGCCCAATTTTCGTTAGCTCATCTACTAGTTTAGTTTGATCCTATTAGCGTTTCAACTACTTAACCTTAGCGTGTATCATCTTGAATGTAGATTTGTGCACCCAGGAGGATATATGTTGAGCGGTTAAGTAGATGATGAGGTATGTTAATGCTGTCCCTTTCTTTCTTATGACATAGTCATATTGTTACGAACTTATACAAATGATATCCATAATGACTCCACTCTAAGAAATGTTAGGAGCTTATGTTTCTAGATGTTCTTATGACATTATTGATCTCTGTCTCATAATTATTGATCTTGTCCCATGGTTATTGATCTTGTTTATTGATGTTGATCTCATGTTATAGTCATTGATTCCTTTAAGGTTAGATAAGTCGAGGATGACAGTTCCATAATGGTAATCAGCGGTTACCGACCTTACGTCACTCCGATAGAGTCATAACGTTTATTTAGGCTCTCATGCATGCTTTATATATATATATATATATAGCTATTTTATGACACCGAGTCACTGTATAGTCGGTCAAGTACGACACCTATTATGCACCACTGCAGTTGGGTATGGATAACACCGAGCCTATATATATATATATATATATATATATATATTGTTACACCTCGAAAACTTTTGCGCTACCAAGGTCGTAGACAGCTTAGTATGGGCCTGAGGAAGAGTAAAGTTATGCGAGGATTAAGGAGAAAGGTTATAATATAAGAGTGCAATAATGGTATACATATGATATTTGGAGGCCATATGGGGGTGAATTGGTTCACATGTCACCTGACGAAAAGCCCTCGTTGCTGTAAGATAAGTGGGGACCACACGCGGGAGTTTTATAAAGGACATATGAAGAGATATATGAGTAGTACATGGAATGTTGAGCAAGTCCTAAGAAGGACCCTTACGCCAAAAATGGGCATAAGCCCTCCAAAAGGGCGATTTAAGGAAACATTTTTGGATGATCTCACTTGGAGAGGCGAAAACGCTATTAAAGGTTTGGACTTTGGAAAGACACCAAGAATGAAAGTTGTATATCATTGAATCATCTTTCCAACCATAGGTCGTGGGCCCTCACACGATATACGGATCAACAGTTATGATCTTTTTACTGAACCAACATGCAGTGAGAAAAATTAGGCCTGCGCGAACGCGCCCAAAGGGGGCGCGATCGCGCTGAAGGATTTTTAACCGTTGTAAAAAGCGGGGTTATCCCCCATTTTCTCAGCCACACACCCCAAAAACCGCTCAAATTCTCCGGAAACTTCCCCACACTTCCCATACCCACTTTTAAGACAAAACCAAGTATAATTTCCCAATTCCGATCCGGATAGCGTATAGTTATTGTTGCAGAATCATATAGCGGCTTGTTGTGGCCTAAAATTATCGTGGAAAAGTGAAGATACATTAATGTTAAAGGGAGAAAGTTATGGATCTTTTCCTATTTATGTTAATACCGGCTGATTTACGAAGATAGAGTGGTTTAATGATTGTATAGCGAGTTAATTAGCTATGGAAGTTGGAAAACAGCATGTGGGCTGTTTTATGGTTCCAAGGCATGATTCTTATGATTCTAATTCCATAAATGTTTTAATAACTTCTTTCTTTTCAAAGGTTAGATGTCTATGATTCCAAGGCATGATTCCTTTTCCCGATAACCCATAAATGTTTTCCAAAATGTCCGTATTTTTCCAAAACAGAGGTTTATGATTTTGTAAGATCTTTTGACAACAATGATGGACATGTTTTTATCATGATGACAATGATGTCGAAGATGAGAATATTTTCTATGATGACTATGAAGAGAACGATTTCATGTTTAAAGGTTCCAAGGTTATGGTTTCAATATGAATGTGAGAATATTGAGCTATTTCATGATTTCTCAATTTATTCGTGGATGATGATTATTTTTTAAAGATTCCAAAGTATATGAATTGACGCCCTATGAGATTTAAAATCTTATTCTATGTTTTCTCTTAATGTTATTCTTCATTGATAGTCTTACCTTATAATAATTGTTCCTTCAAGGTGAGACAAAACGATCATCATTCTATAAAATAATCGGAGGTTACCGACCTGATGTCACTCCGATAGAGTTATAACTTTCCTTGGGCTCTCCTGCATGCTGGTTATATTATATATGTATATGTATATGGGGAAAATGGAAAAAAAGGGTGAGGCGCTATAGACGCATGGTCACCTGATCAGTTGGTATAATATGACATGTTATCATCCAGGACACGGGATGTTTGGACGCGAGACTTATGTGGTTACATGAATCGGAGCCGACGTTCCTCGACAATATGATATGTTCTATTTTATGTATACATGAACAAGAAATTTTTTTCAAAGAAAGCTAAGCAAGCATGGCATACGCCCTAAGAGGCACTCATATGTACAGGTTACTCTTTTATCTCATGAGATGCTCTATATTTCCATTCTGCTACTATTCATGTTTTACATCCCTTACTATGTTATGATTCATGCCTTACATACTCGTACTGACGTCCCTTCTTGTGGACGTTGCGCTCATGCCCGCAGGATCAGGTAGCTAGCCAGATGATCCGCAGCAGTAGGACCTCCCCTCAGCGGCAGTCGGTACGCTCCATTGATTCGGAGCTGCACCCTTTTTTTTTGGTATGATACTCTATTATGTACATAAATGTGTATGGCAGGGCCTTGTCCTGTCCTTCCAACCATCTGTATTCTATAGAGGTCTGTAGACAGTGATATGTAGCAATGATGTTATGCAGCCTCGTCGGCGCTCATTTTGTTGTACAGTATATATGTGGTGGCCAAATCGGCTTGCGCTGTTACTCTCAGTATTTATGTCTATATGTATGTGTTGGCCGTGAGTTCCCGGTATAGTGTCTCTTATGTTGATTGTTCGGGAGACAGTATAGCTCAGTTACACATTATGTATAGGGGTGTTCATGGTTCGGTTTGGGTCGGTTATTGATTAAAACCATAATCAAACAAATTTAGTCAGTTTTAAATGTCTAAAACCATAACCAAACCAAATAAAATAATAACCACCGGTTTGGTTATTGTCGGTTTGGTTCGGTTTAGTTAGATTTTTCGGTTTATGACTAGCAGCCATGAGACTTATCAGTAAACATAAAAAAGTTAAAAAAAAACATGTCTTTTTTTTTGTTCAAACGATATCTTTTATTTATAGTTTAAGGTGGAACATACATCATAGAAACATTTTCACTATTAGTGATAGTGTCGTACTCAAGTTACCCAAAGTTGCTAAACTATTACATATAAAGCTAAAAACTAACTAAGTAATGGCTGCACCATTTTTGTCATCTTAATATACATACCTGAAATAAAGTAGAGCATAGGAGCGTTTAGTTGTTGTTACAAACATACATATTAATTAAACATAAAGACTACCTAAAATTAAAATGAAAATATATGAAATAAAAAAAATTTGTGTAATGATCCCAAACTTTGGGGCAGTACTTGCATTTTGCCCTCAATTCTCCCATTTTATTAAAAAAAACTTTCTGTAAAGATCCCAAACTTCAGATGTTTTTCTTTCATTATCCCCAAGGCTAGGGTCTCGACTACAAGGAGTTGTTCTTTTCTGCTTTTTAGGAGGATTATACACGGAAGAAGTATTAGGACATTACCATGTGCTTGAGTTGCAGCAAATGCTGATGTTATCGAAGTATCTACTATAAGAACCTCCAAATCTACAACCTCTGTCCTTTTCATATGAAAAATATTAGAAGTTTAGGACCCATTAAAACAAGAAAAAAAAGGAAGGTATAAATTCGAAAAAAGAAGAAGAAACAACCTAAAATCAAATGGCTGACAAAGAAAGGCTAAAAATTTAAGTTAAAGACATGAGACTCTAGCGTGAGCTTCTGTTAGTAGGTCTACACTTAACACTTAAAGAGTTAAAAGACTTAAAGACATGGGCTTGAACATATTCTTAAAAACACGGGCCTTAAACAATCATGTGAAATAAGTATACCAGAAATCAAATTAATGATTAAAAGGTATAAAATATTTATAACTATTTATGAAAAACTAATATTATACATATAAATAATTATAAAATTTATGTATATAATTTATCGGTTTGGTTCGGTTATTTTTTAATATAACCAGAACCAAACCAAATATTATCGATTTTTAAAATTTAAAACCAAATCAAACCAAACCAAACCAAATGTCGGTTTTTTTATTTCGGTCTAGTTAAATTTTCGGTTTGGTTTTGGTTTTAACCAAAATCGTGAACAGCCCTAATTATTTATGGGCCCAGGATAGTCAGTGAGAAGTAAACGCATGCATAGGAGTGCTTGATCAGCAATGGTCGGGTACTTGTCACTGCTTATCGGTTTGGGTCGTGACAAAAGTGGTATCAGAGCAGTTCGCCCTAGGGATTGTCTACAGACCGTGTCCGGTAGAGTCCTGTTTATGAGTGTGAAGCCGGCCACACTTATAAACGGGAGGCTGCGGGGCATTTAGGAATCATTGACCTTTCTTTCTATCTTAGATCGTGCGATAGAGCCAGAGTCTAGGGAAGATCGCTTCTGTCCTCTTTTCCTGTAGGTAGGCATAGATTGACGAAAAGATGAAGAGATCAACTTCGGGCAGTGGGGGCGCTAAGAAGGCCCCCAGGCTCGAGGACCCAATAGGAGGAGCCTCAGTTATTCTATTGAGACCGATCCCTCGGAGGACCCAACGACGATTCCTCCAGATTTTTTGACTCCTAGGGAGGAGGACCCCCAGAGGACAGCTATCATACAGATCCGTCGTCTGGGACACCGGAAGAGAAGATCCTTGAGGCCGTACCAGTTGTTCCTATGATGGAGCACTACGTTAGACCAGCCTCCCCGGTGAGTGTTACGGATTACTCTAGCCCTCTATCCTGGCTGTCAGTAAACCAGGAGTTGCCCGGTTATCTATATCCCTCGGACTCAGATGAGAGAGATGACGAAGGCCAGGCAAGCAGATGGTGGGTAGACGATGATGAGGAGCACACTTCACCTTATAGTCCACCAGATCAGACTAGAGACCGATCGACTACAGGTATATGAGCCTTGATTGGAATTTTCTATGAATTTGTAGTTGTTGTAGACTAGCAGTTAACAACAGCGAGCGTAAATCCAAAGGGGCCAATAATGAAGTATTGACAAGTAACGGTGACCAAGGTGTTTTCGCCACCATCGGGAATCTGGAAATCTAGGATGAAAAGTAGTCGTACACATTGGTGAAAGGTGAATATTGAGGATTGAAAAGGCCAAAAATAGTAATTGTGTAGTCGGAAGAGTAAGAGATCCTTTCTAATCCGGAGGGAGATGTGTTAAGAGAATTTTTGGAAATCTGTTAAAGGCCTCAACTTGCTCCAGATTATGTGATGAAGGTCATGCGGTGAGGTGGATGCGATCATACCAGCATTAACGCACCGGATTTCATCAGAGTTTCAAGGTTAAGCGTGTTGGAGTGAGAGAAATATTAGGATGGGTGACCCTCTGGGAAATGTACTAAAAGTCCTATAAATTTAGACATAAGAGACAAATGAGAAGCTAGAGTAGCCTAAGAGAAATTGGAGTATGTGGAGTGGTTGGAAACCCTAAAAGATTGCGGAGGACGAGGCGAACTAGACCGGTGAAGAGAAAGAAGGTGCATCACAGCTCTAGAACTAGGATGAGTTTAAGTAGCGGTTGGAAATACTTTGCAAGCGAGGCGTTAGAAAATATACATATGTATGCGTATGATATCCCCTATGTGGCTGTATCAACGAGTGGGTGTATCCCAGCAACTGACGCTGCGGTAAACCGAAGATATTGATCAAACAGGGTAGTAGAGTTCAAGTGACAAACGTTACTAGGTCAGCTGATATTACTTTCACTACATGCTATGTTTGGAAAGTTCTAATGTAATGACTTCAGGGAAAGGAAGAAAGTGAGTATATGGAAGGTAAACAGACCAAAAATGTTGAAAAAAAAGGGGTAACAAACATGAGGGAGTGAAGCCTCTAAGAGAGACGACGAGCAAAGCACAGGACTATTTGGGTAAAAATTCAAAGGTAGGCAGGCGCAATGGATAAAGTGTGGTAGTATGGAACAAAAGAGGAATGTGTGGGGTTAGAGAACAGATTTCGATAAGTGGGACAAAAAGGACAGTGACCACGACGAGGAATGTGAAGTAAGAGAAAGGATGATTAGGCCTTGCAACGATGCTAAAAGATTTGCAACTCTCGAAAGGTAGATATATAAAGGGATAAATGTGTGGTCAAATTGACACGGTTTCCTCGGACATGAGGAAGATTTTCTAAAAGATGACTTAAGAATAAGACGGATTTGCACGTTTAAAGGAATATTTCATAAACTTCGAAGCCGATACTGTAAATAACAAGAGGAAAAGGGCGCTCGAGGAGGAAAGAACTCAAGAAAGGTTAAGGGTGAAAGTAGTGAAGGTATACTAATAGGCTGATCGAAGAAAGAGGAGAGCATCTAGTAATAAACTAACCGGAACCCTTCAACCACCGGGGTACACAGGATACGTTAGCGAGTTGGCTGTAGGAAACTATGAAATCACCCAGATAAGAACGAGGATGATGGGGCGACACATATGATTACAAAATTAATGACATGAGGCAAGAATTCCTGTAAAGATCGAGAGATTAGATTATAAAGGAAATAGAGTGTAATGTAAGGAACGTGCATGGAGGACAACCTAGCGGTGACATCAGAAAGACGGATGAAGGCTCGATGAACGAGGATGGAGAGAGTGTACATTGTAAGAATTCTGTGATAAGAGCAAGAAGTAGCTGGACAGTCGGAAAACTTGAATAACATGGATGCACAGTTGCAACACAAACGCATAGTTAAGAAGAAGTATGAGTAAGTGAGCTAGACGGGACAAAGGACTAGTAGTGGATGGAAGGGTATTAAATTATTGACAAGAATGATGATATAGACATAAATGGAAGAAGAACTCAATATAAGAACAATTCTAGATATGTTATAAGCAAAGTCGGGAATAAAGACGAGGAGTAAGGTGTAATCGAAGACTTCATAAATGACGTGGTGAATCTCGATGCCTCTATTAACTTGTGGGTCAAGGAAACTGTTAGTCATAAAAGCCAGAAGTGTGAAAAGACGGAAAGGAAGGCATTGGAATTGGATCTAACCCTTATAAGTATTCTAATTGAATACAAGAGTGTAACTAGCAAGAAGATAGAAAAGTCAGACCACACGATGATGGAACCCTGGCCTTAAGAAGATCGTGAAGGGCGACAGATAATTACTGAAGACAATGGATATTCGAAAGCTATTGGTGTAGTAGGACCTCCTTAATAAGGGGGGAAGAACATATTAGACTTGAAAGAAATTATGACGTTCTTAAGCTCCAGAAGAAGAAATTTATTAGCTCAGGGCCAGAGTTCGAGGCGTATTGACACATCAAGAAGGTATCAAAAAAAAAAAACAGAAACGAATTGACAATATGTGTACCATAAGGCAGACATAGGAAGAAAGTATGGAAGACACCTTAAGAGGATGCTTCACGCCGACATGAGCTACGACATTTCTAGATCATGGTTTGAAACCCCCGTATCAAGAAAAATTTGCACCTTACCTAAGTATGCGGCGATATGTCCTAGAAGGGTAATAAAGAGAGCAAGAAAGGTTTCCAAGTCAAATTCTCAGGGATGACAGAGAGGATGACGAATCCAAGGATGACAACAAAAAAGGGATTTTAGCACCGGAAGGGACGACTATTGTAACAAAAGCAACCGCGATTAGTAGTTTGGTAATTTCAAAAGAGAGGAAGAACGCTGCTCTTATGAATGGAAATAAAAGAGTTTACCGGATATTAAAAAACATCTCACAGATCTATAAGTATCCTGAACATGAGAGCATATACTAGGGAATTATATCAACAATCAACGTAGAGTTATGCCTAATTACAATTGCAAGAAAGTTACACCGGAAAGCCAATAGGGAATAATGACTGACGAAGTGACCGCCAGTACAAGGAAATCGAAGCTACAATCAATATATATATATATATATATATATATATATATATATATATATATATATATATATATTGTAAGAGAGTCGTAATGGAGTAAGAATTGTCGTAGCCCTATGCTTCTGGGTTGTATTGCGAGATTTGAGGGAAGCAAGTTAAAGAAAAAGTTGTAGCAGGAGCTCAAAGATGTTGTGAGCTATGAAATTAGTTGAACTCGGATTATGAGTTGCCATAAGTGTAGCTGTACTGCGAAGGATAATAAATGGCGAAGAAACATTACGTACATACATATTTTCGATATTGATATAATTGGTCTCGAAAAGGAACTGGGAGGAATAGTTTAAGGAACATAGCCATTATGCTCACTAGCGACAAAGTTATGTTGGATAAACATTGGAGTGTAAGAGTAAGAGAGATAGCGACAAGGATGTAAGGACTAGGGAGCCTGACTAACTAACTATAAAAGTTGATACAGTGTATATCTAAGATCAACAGATATCAAAAAGAACATCAAAGATGGCACCGAAGGAGTAAACGCAAAGAGGACGCCGTATATGAGAAAGATAATTGCCCACTAACACGGAAGAAAGGAATGAGAAAAAGAGAAATACATACAGGACAATGAATAGTTACGGTACAGCAAGTCAAGACTACAATAATGGAGACAGGATGAGAGCGAGATACTAGTTAAGTTCCGATCGTGCACATGAGGGCAAAGAAGTGAAAAATTTGACTGAGGGCAATGAAAGAGTTAAGGAATAATGAGAAGCGACTGACCCAAGTCATAGTTTAAGCAACTGGTAATCGGACCCTAAAGGGAGAATAACTGTTCTAAGGAATCAAAGATGATGTTGTGGGTTGGCAATACTGCAACATTTGAGGACGAATGTTCCTAAGGGGGGAAGGATGTTACACCCTAGAAATTTTTTGCGCTACCAAGGTCGTAGACAGCTTAGTACGGGCCTAAGGAAGAGTAAAGTTATGCGAGGATTAAGGAGAAAGGTTATATTATAAGAGTGTAATAATGGTATAAATATGAGCTAAGTGGGGCCCACACGTCAAAATTTTATAAAGGACATATGAAGAGATATATGAGTAGTACATGGAAAGTTGAGCAAGTCCTAAGAAGGAACCTTACGCCAAATATGGGCATAAGCCCTCCAAAAGGACGATTTAAGGAAACATTCTCGGATGATCTGACTTGGAGGGGCCAAAAAGCTATTATAAGTTTGGAATTTGAAAAAACACCAAGAATGAAAGTTGTAGATAATTGAATTATACTTCCAACCATAGGTTGTGGGCCCTGACACGATATCGGGATCAAGTGTTATGACCTTTTTACTGAGCTAATGCGCAGTCAGAAAAATTAGGCCTGCGCGAACGCGCCCAAAGGGTGCGCGATCGCGCTGAAGGATTTTTATGTCGGTCCAGCCAGAACCTATACCGTTATAAAAAGGGGGGTTATCCCCAATTTTCTCAGCCAAACACCCTAAAAACCCGTCAAATTCTCTGGTAACTTCCCCACACTTCCCACACCCACTTTTAAGACAAAACCAGGTGTAATTTCCCCATTCCGGTCCGGATAGCGTATAGTTATTGTTGCAGAATCATATAGCGGCATGTTGTGGCCTAAACTTATGGTGGAAAAGTGAAGATACAGTAACATTAAAGGGAGAAAGGTATGGATATTTTCTTATTGATGTTAATATCAGCTGATTTACGAAGATAGAGTGGTTTAATGATTGTATAGCGAGTTAATTAGCTATGGAAGTTGGAAAATAGCATGTGGGTTGTTTTATGGATACCTTGATATGGGGAATGATATTATTGATGTTGGTATTGTTGTCGTTGTTGTTGGTTGTTGAACGAAGAATTCGGGCTAGGTAGACAAATAGGGGAGATGCTGCCCGATTTTCGACAGAATATAAGTGTGTGATAGGGAGAATAACATTACTGTGAATCCTCTCGAATGTAGATTTACGAGCTCGGGCGGATAAACGTAGCCAATAGGAGGTCGAGCAGGTATGTTAAGGCTCGTCCCTTTCTTTCAAAGGCATGATTCCTATGATTATAATTCCATAAATGTTTTCATAACTTCTTTGTTTTCAAAGGTTAGAAGTCTATGATTCCAAGGCATGATTCATTTTCCCGATAACCCATAAATGTTTTCCAAAGTGTCAGTATTTTTCCAAAACAGAGGTTTATGATTTTGTAAGCTCTTATGACAACAATGATGGACATGTTTTTGTCATGATGACAGTGATGTGAAAGATGAGAATATTTTCTATGATGACTATGACGAGAACGATTTCATGTTTAAAGGTTCCAAGCTTATGGTTTCAATATGAATATGAGAATATTGAGCTATTTCTTAATCTCTCAATTTATTCATGGATGATGACTATTTTTTAAAGATTCCAAAGTATATGAATTGACGCCCTATGAGATTTATGATCTTATTCTATGTTTTCTCTTAATGTTATTCTTCTTTGATAGTCTCACCTTATAATACTGACGTCCTTTTTTTTTGTGAACGCTGCGTTCATACCCGCTGGTAGACAGAGAGACAGATCAGACCTGTACGCTATTTTTTCCAGCTTTTGTGCAGTAGCACTCCACTTGTTCCGGAGTTACAGTTCAGACTGGTGTGATCCTTTTGTCTACATTTGGATGGGGGGGGGGGGGTCTCGTCCTTATTTTGATATGCACTCCAGTAGAGGCTTGTACACATGTATGCACAGTTTAGATGTCCTACGGCCTTCTCGGTCTACTTTTGTTGTATCATTATTTTCATAGCCTTGTTGGCTTGTATACTTGGTGTCACGACCCGACTAGGGGCCGTGACGGGTACCCGGGGCTAACAACCAAACACCACTCGTTCGACTACTCATTATACTCATTAAGCGTTCTTTAATCAAATTCATACTCAAATCATAAGAAAATCATTTTTCGTTTGAGAACATAAATACTTTTATATACATAAGCCTTTCGGCTATCAAAATGATAATATATATATATATATAGTAGTAACATCGTGAGACCATATAACCCACACCTGCGTATCTACGAGCCTCTACTAGAGTGCTAGACATAGGGACGGGATAGGACCCCGTCGTGCCCGAAATATACATATGTACACAAAAGAATAATCAAAGGCACCTCCGGAACAATGGAGTGCTCTCGAATCAGCTACTAGCTCCTACAAGTCTGGATCAAGATCACCTCCCTGTCAACCTATGGGCATGAACACAGTGTCCAAAGAAAAACGGACGTCAGTACTAACATTGTACTGAGTATGAGAGGCATCAACAATAATAAAATGCCAGTGAGATAAAGGAAGCGTCAAATAAGGAGAAATTGTATCTGACTGTCACATATAAAAGAAATAATGCATGCTGGCTTACTTCATAATCATCAACATATCATGTATGCATAAATGTATAAGTTTCCCGTCCATATAATTACGGTTTGATAATCGTTAGCCTGCGTCCAGGCCACCCACGTCCGGGGTACCATCTCACGGCGGTCACTAGTGGTGTCTGCCCATGCCATCTGGACATGGTGTATACGCTGCCCGCCTTAGCGGTGTCTGCCCGGGCATATAGGCGCGGTGTGATAGCATCATGTACATATCATAGACTTATCATATTCTCATCATACCACTACTATAATGCATGACTGGAAACTTAAGACAATTATACTCTATCGGGGTGACATAAGGTCGTGAACCCTCGATTCCATAATGGAGCACTTATAAGAATTTTTCCTTACCTTGAAGGAAATAGTATATAAGGTGAGTATATAAAATAAACGATATCATTAACTATATAGGAACATCATATCATGAACTTTAGAATCTTTAGACTTAAGCTCATCATCATCATTATTGGACTCATAATATATCTCTTATCTCATATGGCTATTCATGAACGTAGACTCTTAGCATTCCGGGATGTAGAGGATTCATGGGAAAGAAGGAATAATCATGCCATAGGATTCATGCCATAGAAAGAAAGGACTAGCCTCACATACCTTTTTCGTTTAACTAATCTATCGCTTGCTTGTTCTCCTTCGATGCCCACGTTTCATAGATAATGGATGAACAACCCTTGAGTGGGAATTCTCTTCTTGCACAAAAACCCTTTCTCACTTTCTTTGGGATTTCTTGACTTAGATGAACTTTGATAGGTTTTCTACACTTGATTTTGTGGATTTGGTATAGTTGATCATCGCTTTCCGTTGGTTTCTTGTGGATGAATAATGGAGGGAGTTCTAGAGGTTTCTTGAAGTGTGGAGAAGTGAGATGAAATGAAATAAAATGAGAGAGAGGTCCTTATATTAATCTTGAAATCTGTCCCGACCAGAACATACGGACCAACATACAGTCCGTACATTTTATACGGGCCGTATGTCTGGCCATATGTTTGGTCCAGTGAGGACCCTTATTCTGGGCAAGACTTACGGCTGGACATACGGTCCGTTTGTTTTATACGGCCAGTATGTTTGGCCGTATAATGCCCAGTTCTCCGAAACTCGTTCTTGTCGACTCGTTTGATCTCCAATCCTTATGGAACCTTCTTGACACTTGATTAACACCTCAATACAAATCTAAGGGACATTATCACTCTTCTCCAAGACATCATTACGTCGCTCATAATTCTTACCCGACACGCAACATATCCTTTGCTTTCCTTGACAACCTTTTTCCTTTACGTCAAATGTCTTTGAGTCTCGATTAGGATCATCAAACTCTATTTATTACTTATCAAATCATCATGCACGTCGTGCCCTTCGCTAGACTATTCACTGTACGTCAATGGAGAATTTTCCAAGGTGTAACATTCTTCCCCCCTTTTGGAACATTCGTCCTCGAATGTTAAACACTCGGGAATTCTATGAAAATTTCGCAAAAGTTTCCCCTGTAATATGGAACTGCCATCCTGTCACAACTGTTATATCCTGCATTTTCGAACGTCGAATTATTTGTAAGCTGAGGTGGGGCCCACACATCAAGATTTTTTTGGGACATGTCAAAAGTTATATGATTCGTATATGTAAAGTTAAACACAACCCGTGAAGGGCCCTGAGGCCAAATCAAAGTGGAAGCCCTCCAAACGAATATTTTTAAGAAAACGTTTTCGGATGACCTGACTTGGAGGGGCAAACACGGCATTATAAGTTTGGAATTTGGAAAAACGCCCAGAAATAAAAGTTGTAGATAATTGAAATAGCTTTCCAATGGTAGGTCGTGGGCTCCCAGGCGACATCGGTACAAGGAGATATGGACGTTTTAAGGTAGAAAGGTCAAGTTGGGCAGTGAAATGGGCCCAACCCGATTCCAATTCGGGTCAGGCCCATTACCCACGCTTTTAATAGAAAAAAATCAGTTTCTCTCCCTCATTTTCAGATCAAGAAACCTGGAAAACTCTAGAGAAAAAGAGAGAGGAGAGCCTAGAGAAAACAAAATCAGTTTTTGACCAAAATCGGAGCCCCGAATCCCGAAGCCCATGAAGAGAAAAGTGTTCTACGTCGTGTTGCCTTCGATTTGAGCTAAAACTCAACTAAAAATAAGAGGGTGGACGTGGTGGCTGTGCACTTAAGGTATGAATAAGGTTTTTTTTATTGTTAACAAGTTTATTTAGAGTTTTAACGGATTAGAACGAAGAAATAACGTGATAAATTCGTTTGTTGGTATGGTTGAATTGTAGAATGGGGTTTGAAGAAAATTTTGGATGAAAACAAATGTATTTAACTTGTAGAATGTGGAGGATGTTGTTACTGATGTTGTTAGTGTTAATTTTGACCTCTTTGCGGAAATAAAATTATTAAATAGTTATATCGCGAATTGGTTGGTTGGGAAAATTTGGAAAATAATGTGCGGGCTGTTTTACGGCATATGTTGGTATTGATTTGGAAGTGTGAAGTCGAAATGAGGATTATTGCATTATGTCGTAAAGTAGACTAATTGCGTATATTGTGAATTATGAAAATTGTTGATGTTGTTGATGTTGTTGTTGGGTTGTTGTTGGTTGTGTTGAGCCGAGTTGAATCTCGGGGAGGCTATATGTATAGGGGAAATGCTGCCGAAATTTCGGTAGGCAAGTAACAAAATTTGGATTCTTAAAGGCTTGAATTTGACAATTGGTAAACATGACCATTTGTAGATTTTGGACGAAATTGGAAGTGAAGCTAAGCGAGCATAAGGCGCAATCGAGGTATGTAAAGCCTTCCCCTTTATTCTTAGGCATGTTCTGGATGTGATAGGCTCGGCCGCGAGCCTTAAGTACGACTCCGTTCCTCGGAATTCGAGACGGAAAACCGCTCCAATTCCTTCAGTACAATTGAAACAATTTTCTTACAAATTTCCTTTAAAGTGAATTTTTGTACGAAACTTCCCTAAACGGAGTCGGAACACTTCCAAACGATTATGGATGACCTCATAAGGTCTATTATCAGTAATTTACATATGTTGCCTCGAGTTGGTCCGAGGTGGGCCCACAAGGCCCGATATCTTCTATATAACTTTAAATACTTTCGTTTTGTTCGATTTTCTCAGAAAACATCTGGACTATTATTTTGGTTATGATATGACTATTTTTATGCAATTCATACAAAATGACTTCTGAACATCTGAGAATCTGATTCTGATAATAATCTGTCGTGCCTTCCCAAGTAGGATATAGGCGCGTACTATGCATACTATCTGGATACTCTGATTTGGCTCGCCGTTTGGCACCCTTTAGTCTGATTGAGTCTGTATGTGAGTCTGCATGTATGTGGTTTCTCATTAATATGTTCGTGGCTGTCTCAATGCATTCCTTCACTGCGTCCCGGGCCAGGTTCTATTATCGTGCATGTTTCTCTGCATTGTTCACCGCGTCCCTCGGCGTGCGGGCCGGGATCTGTTATATCTGTATGATTATGATATTATGATCTGTGTATGGGGATGGCGGCCAGGATGGCATATGATCTGATCTGATTCTGTCTGGCCACCGCGTTTCGTACTAAGAGGGCCGGGTTCTGTTTACCGCGCCCCCAGACAGGGCCGGGATCTGTATGTATGTATGCATATGCCATCAACATTTATACAAGCACATGCCTCTGTATGATTCTGTATGACTCTGTATGACTCTGCATGCATAATTTTGTCCGGCATACTTCTGTCCGTCCGTCTGGATCACGATTTAGTCTGTATGTCCGTATGGATTCTGATTCTGTATGTCCGTATGGCTTCTGATTCTGTATGTCCGTATGGATTCTGATTCTGTATGTCCGTGTGGATTCTGATTCTGTATGCCCGTATGTTTTACGATTCTATCTATCTGTCTGAACCATGATTCTGTCTGTCTGTCGGGATTATGATTTCGTCCGTCCGTTCGATTTATGGTTCTATCCGCTATATACATATGCTTCCGGTTCAGATTATGATTATGTTGTTATGTTTCTGCTCTTCATACTCGGTACATCCTTCGTACTGACCCCCGGTTCTTTGGGGGCTGCGCTACATGCCCGTAGGTACAGACGCACCAGGTGATACGCCGCCAGCGTAGGGTTCTGATTCTGCTGTTCTGAAGAGCTCCTTTGATCCGGAGCGTACACTTTTGGTATATATCTTCTGTTTTCCGTATATTTTGTATGTATGGAAATTCTGGGTACGGCGGGGCCCTGTCCCGTCATATGACTCTGTATGTCTGTAGGGGCCTGTAGATATGTATGTGGGTTACGGGTTACATCTGTTCAGGTAGGTGCGTACGATTTCATGACTCTGTCTGCTATGTTAGCCTTATCGGTTTATATGTAAATTTCTGTATGTTCAGGTATGTATATGTTCGCGTGCGCCGCATCTGTATTGGCCTGATTCTGTACACAGCTGTTTAAAAAAAAAAATCTGTACGGTACGAAATTCTGTTAAGTAGATACGTATGGGTATCCAGTTAGGATACCAGTCGCGGCCCACGGGGTTGGGTCATGACAGAAGTGGTATCAGAGCGGTTAGTCCTCGGAATGTCTACAGGCCGTGTCTAGTAGAGTCTTGTTTATCGATGTGTTGTGCACCACATCTATAAACAGGAGGCTACAGGGCATCTAGGATGTTACCCTTCTTTGAATCTTAGATCGTGCGATAAAGTTGTATGGTTAGGATGTTTCCTACGAATTGTTGTATCTACAGCGAGGCTCCAAAAGAGCAGAAGTGTCAGTATTTGGGGAAAATGTTTCTGACCCTCTTCCTGCAGGTGATTGCAGATTGACAAAGAATGAAGAGGAGTGCTTCTGATGATGGGTATGAGGGTGCTAAGAAGGCCCCCAGGACGTCACCAGGACCGAGTAGGCAGATCCCCAGCTACTCGATTGAGACAGACCCTTCGGAGGATCTAGAGACAATTCCTCCAGAGTTTCTGATTCCCAGAGCAGAGGATCCCAGAGAAGATAGTTATGATACTGACCCCTCGGAGGACCCAGCGACGACACCTCCAGAGTTTCTTACCCCCAGGGAGGAGGATAGCCCCGATGCTGAGCCATTAGAGCATTCCTTTGGGACGCCGGAGGAGGAGGTCCCCGAGGACATGCCAGCAGCTCCTGTAGTGGAGCATTATGTTAGACAGGCCTCTCCCGAGAGTGTTACGCCCTACTCCAGTCCTTTGTCCTGGCCATCAGTGAACCAGGAATTGTCGGGCTACCTATACTCCTCCGATTCAGATGCAGGTAATAGCGGGGGCCAGGCGAATGGGGGCCAGACAGATGACGATGATGAGGGACACAGTTCCCACGGCAGCTCCCCAGGTTAGACCCGAGATTGATCAGTTATGAGTACATAAGTTTCCTAGAATTTTCGATGTGTGTATGATATCCGTAAAATGTTGTTCAATGACGACGACGGAAATTTAAAAAGGATTAGAGACCTAGTGATTAAACGCAAGGGCGACTGAGATGTCCCGACCGTCAGTGTGAATCTATAAATCTCAGCTGAAAGTAAACAGGAAAGTGCCTCCGATGCCGTTTGAGTTGGGCACGTGTGGTAAGTGTCGACGTCGTTGTAATTCTTATTTGAAGTTAGCAGCCCCGTGTGGCTATGATATGACATGATATGATGTATATATATGCGTGCATGTGTTGGCCCTGTGAGGCATGGTTGGTATTTCTGGTGTACAGGTTTCGGATAGTAAGAAATACAGAGGAAACTCTGCCCAAATGTTTCCAGGAATATGGAGGTAAATATGTAGATTGAGTACAAAAAGGTTCCGCGATACTCGTCGGAATTTAGTTTTCTTCTGTTGGTGGTTGGAGAGCATCTTACGGTAATATTTTATCAGATTTCGCCGACTATTTGGAGACGGAATTTGTGGGATGAAGACTTAAATCTGTGGGCTGTCTGTAATCATATGTATATGTGTATGAAAGTGAATATTGAAGATTCAGAAAGGCAACAGGGTAATGGTACGACTTAGCCGGGGGTGGGACCCGCTACGAGAATTTTTCGAAAATTTGCTAAGACCCCGATCTGCACTAAGTTACGTGACAAAGGTCGTGCGGGGCAATCGACGAAATTATATTAGCCGTAACGCGCTAAAATGCATGAAAGTTCTGAGGTTAAGCGTGCTAAGGCCAGGGCAATTCTGGGATGGGTGACCCCCCCGGGAAGTAATGCAAATTTTTTCACTAGTATAAGTATGATAGATATAAATGGAAATTTAGGGTAACCTAAAGGGAAAGAGAATGTGTGGAGTAACTAGTGCCCTTGCAGGGGTCGCGTAGAACGAGGCGGACTAAGTGGGCGAAAAGAAAAGGTGCAATGCCGCTCGGGAAATTGAGCGAATTCGAATAACAGTCAGAGACGTTCGCCAGTAAGATATTAGTAAATATATATGTATGTGTGTATGTGTATGTGTACGATTTTCGTCTGATGCATGTATGGGTCGAGAGCCGAGTCCCGGCGGCTGATGTTGTGATAGACGGAAGGTTTTACTAAATCGAATACATGAAACGAAGCGGGGGTGAGGACACGAATGTGTCAAAGAATAGAAAAACCCCGATTACATTATAACTTAGTCTGGTGTGACGATATCTGGAAAGAAAAATGAGTATGGATAGTAGGAAAGATGAAGGATAAGAAATGTGAATAAGCAGAATGCTTCAGAAGAATCGATAAGCGACACGTAAGACGATTTGTATGACAACTTGGCGAACAAGTTTACAAATAAGAGAAATTTCCATAAATCACTGGAGCCTTAATAGGAGTGATCTGATTCTAATTCAGATTCTATCTGTTACACTTCTGCACTTCCGATTCTGATAAGGCTCTGCCTATTACGCCTCTGTACTCCTGAATTCGATTATGTTCCCGTCTGATAAATCTTTGTACGTCTGATTCTGAATACGTTTCTGTTTGACACACCCCTGTACGATTGCCTCTGATTACGAATCTGTCTGACACGCCTCTGTGTGTCTGATTCTAGATATGAATCTGTCTGATACATCTCTGTACGTCTGATTTTGATCACGCGTCTGTCTGATACATTTCCGTATGTCTGATTCTGATTACGACTCTGTCTGATACATTTCTGTACGTCTGATTCTGATTTCGAATCTGGCTGATACCTCTTTGTACGTCTGACTCCGATCTCAGATTTGTCTGACATACTTCCGTACATCTGGCTTCGACTATGAATCTGTCTGATATGCTTTTGTGCGTCTGGCTCTAGTTATGAACCTGTTTGATGTAACGTGAAATTATGATAACGTTGTAAGGAACCGAGAAGTGTGGCAAGAGGTGAAAGATGTTGATGGCAATTGTAACGTTGAAAGGAATTTTGAAGGAAAGAAAGGAACCACCCCGAAGTGTCACGAGACCCCTAAGGTCAATCGAACATTCGAGGACGAATGTTCTAAAGGGGGGGAGAATGTTATATCCTGCATTTTCGAACGTCGAATTATTTGTAAGCTGAGGTGGGGCCCACACATCAAGATTTTTTTGGGACATGTGAAAAGTTATATGAATCGTATATGTAAAGTTAAACACAACCCGTGAAGGGCCCTGGGGCCAAATCAAAGTGGAAGCCCTCTAAACGAATATTTTTAAGAAAACGTTTTCGGATGACCTGCCTTGGAGGGGCAAAAACGGCATTATAAGTTTGGAATTTGGCACAACGCCCAGAAATAACAGTTGTAGATAATTGAAATAGCTTTCCAATGGTAGGTCGTGGGCTCCCAGGCGACATCGGTACAAGGAGATATGGACGTTTTAAGGTCGAAAGGTCAAGCTGGGCAGTGAAATGGGCCCAACCCGATTCCAATTCGGGTCAGGCCCATTACCCACGCTTTTAATAGAAAAAAATCAGTTTCTCTCCCTCATTTTCAGATCAAGAAACCTGGAAAACTCTAGAGGAAAAGAGAGAGGAGAGCCTAGAGAAAAAAAATCAGTTTTTGACCAAAATCGGAGCCCCGAATCCCGAAGCCCATGAAGAGAAAAGTGTTCTACGTCGCGTTGCCTTCGATTTGAGCTAAAAATCAACTACAAATAGGAGGGTGGACGTGGTGGTTGTGCACTTAAGGTATGAATAAGGTTTTTTTTTATTGTTAACAAGTTTATTTAGAGTTTTAACGGATTAGAACGAAGAAATAACGTGATAAATTCGTTTGTTGGTATGGTTGAATTGTAGAATGGGGTTTGAAGAAAATTTTGGATGAAAACAAATGTATTTAACTTGTAGAATGTGGAGGATGTTGTTACTGATGTTGTTAGTGTTAATTTTGACCTCTTTGCGGAAATAAAATTATTAAATAGTTATATCGCGAATTGGTTGGTTGGGAAAATTTGGAAAATAATGTGCGGGCTGTTTTACGGCATATGTTGGTATTGATTTGGAAGTGTGAAGTCGAAATGAGGATTATTGCATTATGTCGTAAAGTAGACTAATTGCGTATATTGTGAATTATGAAAATTGTTGATGTTGTTGATGTTGTTGTTGGGTTGTTGTTGGTTGTGTTGAGCCGAGTTGAATCTCGGGGAGGCTATATGTATAGGGGAAATGCTGCCGAAATTTCGGTAGGCAAGTAATAAAATTTGGATTCTTAAAGGCTTGAATTTGACAATTGGCAAACATGACCATTTGTAGATTTTGGACGAAATTGGAAGTGAAGCTAAGCGAGCATAAGGCGCAATCGAGGTATGTAAAGCCTTCCCCTTTATTCTTAGGCATGTTCTGGATGTGATAGGCTCGGCCGCGAGCCTTAAGTACGACTCCGTTCCTCGGAATTCGAGACGGAAAACCGCTCCAATTCCTTTAGTACAATTGAAACCATTTTCTTACAAATTTCCTTTAAAGTGAATTTTTGTACGAAACTTCCCTAAACGGAGTCGGAACACTTCCAAATGATTATGGATGACCTCATAAGGTCTATTATCAGTAATTTACATATGTTGCCTCGAGTTGGTCCGAGGCGGGCCCACAAGGCCCGATATCATCTGTATAACTTTAAATACTTCTGTTTTGTCCGATTTTCTCAGAAAACATCTGGACTATTATTTTGGTTATGATATGACTATTTTTATGCAATTCATACAAAATGACTTCTGAATCTGAGAATCTGATTCTGATAATAATCTGTCGTGCCTTCCCAAGTAGGATATAGGCGCGTACTATGCATACTATCTGGATACTCTGATTTGGCTCGCCGTTTGGCACCCTTCAGTCTGATTGAGTCTGTATGTGAGTCTGCATGTATGTGGTTTCTCATTAATCTGTTCGTGGCTGTCTCAATGCATTCCTTCACTGCGTCCCGGGCTAGGTTCTATTATCGTGCATGTTTCTCTGCATTGTTCACCGCGTCCCTCGGCGTGCGGGCCGGGATCTGTTATATCTGTATGATTATGATATTATGATCTGTGTATGGGGATGGCGGCCAGGATGGCATATGATCTGATCTGATTCTGTCTGTCCACCGCGTCTCGTACTAAGAGGGCCGGGTTCTGTTTACCGCGCCCCCAGACAGGGCCGGGATCTGTATGTATGTATGCATGTGCCATCAACATTTATACAAGCACATGCCTCTGTATGATTCTGTATGACTCTGCATGCATAATTTTGTCCGGCATACTTCTGTCCGTCCGTCTGGATCACGATTTAGTCTGTATGTCCGTATGGATTCTGATTATGTATGTCCGTATGGATTCTGATTCTGTATGTCCGTATGGATTCTAATTCTGTATGTCCGTATGGATTCTGATTCTGTATGTCCGTGTGGATTCTGATTCTGTATGCCCGTATGTTTTACGATTCTATCTATCTGTCTGAACCATGTTTCTGTCCGTCTGTCGGGATTATGATTCCGTCCGTCCGTTTGATTTATGGTTCTATCCGCTATATACATATGCTTCCGGTTCAGATTATGATTATGTTGTTATGTTTCTGCTCTTCATACTCGGTACATCCTTCGTACTGACCCCCGGTTCTTCGGGGGCTGCGCTACATGCCCGTAGGTACAGACGCACCAGGTGATACGCCGCCAGCGTAGGGTTCTGATTCTGCTGTTCTGAAGAGCTCCTTTGATCCGGAGCGTACACTTTTGGTATATATCTTCTGTTTTCCGTATATTTTGTATGTATGGAAATTCTGGGTACGGCGGGGCCCTGTCCCGTCATATGACTCTGTATGTCTGTAGAGGCCTGTAGATATGTATGTGGGTTACGGGTTACATCTGTTCAGGTAGGTGCGTACGATTACACGACTCTGTCTGCTATGTTAGCCTTATCGGTTTATATGTAAATTTCTGTATGTTCAGGTATGTATATGTTCGCGTGCGCCGCATCTGTATTGGCCTGATTCTGTACACAGCTGTTTTAAAAAAAAAATCTGTACGGTACGAAATTCTGTTAAGTAGATACGTATGGGTATCCAGTTAGGATACCAGTCGCGGCCCACGGGGTTGGGTCGTGACAACAACAACCCATAATAATATTGCCTCCCAGGGCCACAACACAATAGACTATAAATTGGCCACACACGACCAAAAACATGAAAAGAAATCATACATACCTCATATTCTTGCTGTTTCCTCTTGGATCTCTTCCGGGGGTTGGAATAAGTGCGGGTACTTGGACTTCATACTCCCTTCTGCTTCCCAGGTAATTTCCTCTCGGTTGTGATTTCGCCACAGGGCTTTGACTGAAGCTACTTCCTTATTTCGAAGTCTTCGTACTTGCTGTCTAATATGGCAATGGGCACTTCTTCATATGATAGCTCTTCTGTCACTTGAACATCATCTATTGGGACAATCCTTGTAGGATCTCCAACACACTTGCAGAGCATTGAGACATGGAAGACTGGATGAACTGATTCAAGCTCTGAAGGCAAGTCCAATTCGTAGGCTACATGACCCACCTTGCGGATAATTTTATAGGGTCCAATGTATCGAGGACTTAATTTCCCTTGCTTGCCAAATCTCATCACACCTTTCATTGGCCACAGTTTCAAAAATACCCAATCATCAACTTGAAATTTCAAGTCTAGCCGGCGGTTGTCCGCATAAGATTTTTGGCGACTTTGGGCTGTCAACCATCGATCTCGGATCACCTTCACTTTTTCCACTGCTTGCTGAATCAACTCAGGGCCTATTAGCTGTACTTCTCCTATTTCAAACCCTCCAATTGGGGATCTACACTTCCTTCCATATAAAGCTTCATACGGAGCCATTTGAATACTGAAATGATAACTATTGTTATATGCAAACTCAATCAGAGGTAGGTGATCATCCCAACTACCACCAAAATCTAGTACACGTGCCCGTAACATATCTTCCAAAGTATGAATAGTACGTTCGGCTTGTCCATCAACCTGCGGATGAAATGTCGTGCTAAGCTTCACTTGAATACCGAGATCTTCTTGAAAAGACTTCCAGAACTTGGCTGTAAATTGCGCTCCTTTATCTGTGATAATGGATACCGGTATACCATGGAGTCGCACAATTTCTTTGAGATACAACCTTGCATAGTCTTCCGCTGAGTATGTGGTTCTGACTGGAAGAAAATGAGTTACCTTTGTTAATCTGTCCACGATCACCCATATGGAATCATACTTTCCTCTGCAATAAGGTAACCCCACAATAAAATCCATGTTGATCACTTCCCATTTCCAAGTAGGGATTTCCATTGTTTGCAATAATCCTCCTTGCTTTTGATGTTAAATTTTCACTTGCTGGAAATTTGGACACTTAGCTACAAGATTAGCTAATTGGTGGAGTACATGAACCATCTCTTTCATTCCCGAAGGAACTTGGCATAGGCTACCCATTGATCGGCGGCTAAGCGCATCAACTACTACATTTGCTTTTCCGGGGTGGTATAAAATGCTCACATCATACACTTTCAATAACTCTAACCACCGCCTCTGCCGCAGATTTAGCTCCTTTTGTTTGAAAATGTACTGAAGACCCTTGTGATCTGTATAAATATTGATATGCACACCATACAAGTAATATCTCCACATTTTTAATGTATGAATGACTGCAGCCAATTCGAGATCATGAGTTGGATAGTTCTTTTCATGTTTCCGCAGCTGTCTCAAAGCATAAGCAATGACTCTACCGTGATGCATTAACACACATCCTAACCCAACGCCGGAAGCATCACAGTACACAACATAACTATCTAGCCCTTCTAGAAGTGTTAAGACTAGAGCTGAGGTTAATCTGTTCTTCAACTCTTGGAAGCTGCGTTCACAAGCATCATTCCGCTGAAAGTTAACTGACTTCTGGGTTAGCTTCATTAATGGGGCTGAAATGGAGGAGAATCCCTCTACGAATCCTCTATAGTACCCAGCCAATCCTAGAAAACTACGGACTTCTGTAGGCGTCGTAGGCCTTGGCCAAGTCTTCACAGCTTCAATTTTCTGGGTGTCGACTCGAATACCATCATCTAAAATAACATGGCCTAGAAATGTTACAGAATTCAGCCAAAACTCGCACTTTGAAAATTTTGCATATAATTCTCGGGTTCGAAGAATTCCAAGAACAATACGTAAGTGATCAGCATGTTCTGATTCTGTGCGAGAGTATACCAGAATATCATCAAAGAATACTATCACGAATAAATCCAAAAGTGGCCTGAATACATTATTCATCAAATTCATGAATACCGCCAGAGCATTAGTCAACCCAAACGACATCACCCAGAATTCATAATGGCCATATCTCGTTCTGAAGGATGTTTTGGCAATATCTTTTTCTTTAACACTCACTTGATGATAACCTGACCTCATGTCTATTTTAGAAAACCACTTGGCACCCTGTAGTTGATCAAATAAATCATCAATCCTTGGGAGAGGATATTTGTTCATTATTGTCACCTTGTTCAACTGCCTATAATCGATGCACATTCGTAGGGAACCATCTTTCTTTCTCACGAACAAAACTGGTGCCCTCCACGGTGATGAACTGGGTCTAGTAAACCCCTTCTCATGCAAATCTTTCAACTGTGCCTTTAGCTCTTTCAATTCTGCCGGAGTCATTTGGTAGGGAGGAATGGAAATAGGCTTTGTGTCCGGCAACACATCAATAGCGAAGTCAATCTCTCTTTCTGGAGGGAGGCCTAGAAGTTCATCTGGAAATACATCCGGAAACTCATTCACTACTGGAACGGATTGGAAAGTTGGCGACTTTGCTTCGGTGTCATGTACTCGAACTAAGTGATAAATATAGCCGTTAGCTATCATCTTCCTTGCCTTAAGGTAGGAAATAAACCTACCTTTTAGAGATGCTGTATTTCCCTTCCATTCAAGCACGAGCTCTTTCGGATATTGAAATCGAACTACTTTAATTCGGCAATCAACACTAGCATAACATGAGGCCAACCAATCCATACCCATAATCACATCAAAATCTAACATTTCCAGCTCAAATAAATCAGCTTTAGTCTGGCGGTCGCATATGACAATTATACAATTTTTATACACTTGTCTAGCTATCACGGGATCACCAACTAGAGTAGATACCTCAAAATGTTTAATTGGATCATGTTTCACCCCAATACAACCAGCAACATACGGAGTAATATAAGACAAGGTAGAACCCGGATCTATCAATGTATACACATCATGGGAAAATAAGGATAATATACCTGTAACCACATCCGGGGAGGACTCAAGATCCTATCGTCCGGCTAAATCATACACACGGGGCTGAGTGGCACCTGAAGTAGATGCTCCCCATCTGCCTCTACCTCGACCTACTGACATTTGGGGAGTCTGCCCTACCGGGCACACTGAAGATGAACCAGCCACTGATCATGTGGGCTGAACCCTAACTCTACCACTCATCGACGGGCAATCTGGCATCATGTGCCCAACCTGGCCGCAGGCATAACAAGAATCTGAACCTTGGCGACACCGTCCGGAATGTAATCTACCGCACTGGCTGCATCGCAGTACTGGGGTTCTCCTCTGGCTATAATCTCCCCCAAACGGAGCATCTGTGGCCCTCGAACTCTGACCCTGTCATGAACGAAAGGAGCGATCAAATCTCATACCCATAAATCGAGGAGGTGCACTAGTCACCGACTGGCCTGAGTGTCTAGAATATGTCTGCCTTGATCCCCCTCTATGATCACTGCCTGCCTCCATAGATCTGGCCCTCTTGCTTTGCCTTCTATCAATATCACGATCACCCATTTGTGGTTGTTGTGGTCCCTCTAAGTTCTGGGCATGGGCTTGTATTCGGGAAATATCCATCCCATTTTACAACGAAGCTGTCAAACAATCCTTGAACAAATGTGTCCCCAAGCCACTCACAAACCTATGTACTTTATCTCCTATATCGACCACCATAGTCGGGGCATTTCTAGCCAATGAATTAAACTGAAGGCTATATTCCCAGGCAATCATATCTCCTTACTTTAGATTTAACAACCTATCCACTCTAGCTCGGCGGACCACGGGTGGCAAATAGTGGCGGGTGAAAGCATCTACAAATTTTTGCCACACGGGAGGAGGCGCATTTTCTTTTCTTGATGCTAGCCAATTATTGTACCACAATACTGTCGCATCTCGGAGTCTACAAGATGCAAACTCCAAAGATTCAATTTCGGAGGCATGAATAATCCTCAATGTTCTCAACATCTCATCGATAAAACTTTGCGGGTCTTCATCCAGCTTTGACCCGAAAAACTCTGGAGGATTCAAACTCATAAAATCACGGGCTCTGGTACTAGCTGCCCGATCACTTGAACTCACATTCTGCCGCTATGCCTGGGCAGCAACTAACTGCTCTGATGCCACTTTTGTCATAACCCGACTAGGGGCCGTGACGTGTACCCGGGGGATAACCACTGAGCACCACTCGTTCTACTACTCATCATACTCATTAAGCGCCCTTTTTCAAATTCATACTCAAATCATAAGAAAATCATTTTTCATTTGAGAACATAAATACTTTTATATACATAAGCCTTTCGGCTATTAAAATGATAATATATATATAGTAGTAACATCGTGAGACCATATAACCCACACCTGCGTATCTACGAGCCTCTATTAGAGTGCTAGACATAGGGACGGGACAGGACCCCGTCGTGCCCGAAATATACATATGTACACAAAAGAATAATCAAAGGCACCTCCAGAACAATGGAGTACTCTCAAATTAGCTACTAGTTCCTACGAGTCTGGATCAAGATCACCTCCCTGTCTACCTGTGGGCATGAACACAGTGTCCAAAGAAAACGGATGTCAGTACGAACATTGTACTGAGTATGAGAGGCATAAACAATAATAATACGTCAGTAAGATAAAGGAAGCATTAAATAAGGAGCAACTGTATCTGACTATCACTTATGAAAGAAATAATGCATGTTGGCTTACTTCATAATTATCACCATATCATGTATACATAAATGTATAAGCTACCCGTCCATATAGGTACGGTATGATAATCATTAGCCTGCGTCCAGGCCTCCTGCGTCCGGGGTACCATCTCATGTAACCCACTAGTGGTGTCTGCCCATGCCATCTGGACATGGTGTATATGCTGTCAAACTTAGCGGTGTCTGCCCGGCTATATAGGCGCGGTGTGATAGCATCATGTACATATCATAGACTTATCATATTCTCGTCATACCACTACTATAATGCATGACTGGAAACTTAAGACAATTATACTCTATCGGGGTGACATAAGGTCGTGAACCCCCGATTCCATGATAGAGCACTTATAAGCATTCTGCCTCACCTTGAAGGAAATAGTATATAAGGTGAGTGTATACAATAAACGATATCATTAACTATATAGGAACATCATATCATGAACTTTAGAATCTTTAGACTTAAGCTCATCATCATCATTATTGGACTCATAATATATCTCTTATCTCATATGGCTATTCATGAACATAGACTCTTAGCTTTCCGGGATGTAGAGGATTCATGGGAAAGATGGAAGAATCATGCCATAGGATTCATGCCATAGAAAGAAAGGACTAGCCTCACATACCTTTTTCGTTTAACTAATCTATCGCTTGCCCACGTTTCTTAGATAATGGATGAACAACCCTTGAGTGGGAATTCTCTTCTTGCACAAAAACCCTATCTCACTTTCTTTGGGATTTCTTGACTTAGATGAACTTTGATAGGTTTTCTACGCTTGATTTTGTGGATTTGGTATAGTTGATCATCGCTTTCCCTTGGTTTCTTGTGGATGAACAATGGAGGGAGTTCTAGAGGTTTCTTGAAGTGTGGAGAAGTGAGATGAAATGAAATAAAATGAGAGAGAGGTCCTTATATTAATCTTGAAATCTGTCCCGACCAGAACATACGGACCAACATACAGTTCGTACATTTTATACGGGCCGTATGTCTGGCCATATGTTTGGTCCAGTGAGGACCCTTATTCTGGGCAAGACTTACGGCTGGACATACGGTCCGTTTGTTTTATACGGCCAGTATGTTTGGCCGTATAATGCCAGTTCTCCGAAACTCGTTCTCGTCAACTCGTTTAATCTCCAATCCTTATGGAACCTTCTTGACATTTGATTAACACCTCAATACCAATATAAGGGACATTATAAATCTTCTCTAAGACATCATTACGCCATCATTAACTCATCGCTCATAATTCTTACCCGACATGCAACATCTCCTGTGCTTTCCTTGACAACCTTCTTCCTTTACATCAAATGTCTTTGAGTCTCGATTAGGATCATCGAATGTTATTTCTTACTCATCAATTCATCGTACACATTGTGCCCTTCACTAGCCTATTCACTGTACGTCAATGGGGAATTTTCCAAGGTGTAGCACTTGGGATCAACTTGGAGACGCATGTATATTTATTTTTTGGGCTTGTGTCCCTCTCAGCTTATCATATTTATTATTCAGCATTATGGCCCATATTCAAGTATGATTATAGAGATGCATTTATGTTTTGTGATGCTTGGTAGGTTAGCTCCAGCTGCCCCTCATGGCCCTCCGGTTAGGTTTTGACAAAAGTGGTATCAAAGTAGTTCTATCCGAGGGTTTTCTACAAGCCGTGTCAAGTAGAGTCTTGTTTATGGGTGTGTAGCGCACCACACTTATAAACAGGGGGCTGCAGGGAATTTAGGATTGTTACCCTTCTTTGTATCCTATATCGTGCTATGGAGCTGAGTCATTTGATATAAAATTGTTAACTTTGACCTCTGTTGTTTTTCAATTTAACAACGACTTCTTCCGAAAGGACTATGGGCGATTCGGGGATTGTAATGATGACAGGGGGAGGGTTAAGTTACTATTTGAAAGAGGATCCAAGTGAGGATTTATCCTCCATTGAGACGGACCCATCTGAGATCATGTCTTCGATGAAAACAGACCCTTCGAATATTTAGGATGAATCAGCGCTATAGGTATAATCGACTTTGATAATTGTATAGAAGCCAGGAAAAGCTCTGATATTGCCAGTTTCACCTCTGGACATAGCTGAACAAGGAAGGGAAAGGCTAATGCTGGGAGTTGAACCTCAAGCTTCGTATTTTAGTAGATCAGCGGAGAGTGTAGGTCCTTCCAAGAAATTGAAGAGTTTGAAGCTTGAGGACCTTACTAACAAAGACTTGACGGTATATTCAGAGCAAGGTTCAAATAAAGGTGGTGGCTAGACCGGACGAGTTAGTAAAGTTGGTACATTAGTGGAAGTTCCGGGTGGCGGTGAACAACCAATAGGGGGATAGCAGGAAGAAGAACCTATGTTAGAGCGATTCATGCCAGACCAAGGTTCTAGAGTAGGGCCATGGAAAGTCCCCACATCCGTCGGAGTTTCAGGACCAAAGTAACTAATGATGGAAGGTATACTAGTCGTTATGATTAAGTGTTAAAATTAAGTACGTATGAATTGAAATGTTTTACGCTATGCAACGATGGTAAGTCATAAAATTCCAATGATTATATTGGGGAAATAAAAGACGAGTAATATCAAAGAAGAGTATTAAGTGGAATTTGTGGTCAGACAATGGGTTAAAATGGTGATTATGCTGATCGAACAGTAGAAAACGATATGGTGTGGCAATAAGGCAATGGTGTAATAAAATAGGAAAGGTATGTGCTGGGAAACATAGTTCGATGGAGAGATTATGTCTACAGAATTACAAATGATAGGTATCAAGGGAAATCCGTAAGATATGAATGACTTGTAAGTAAGAGGAGATAGTACAGTATGAGGCAATGAGTGATGATGCCAAGTCCAATTAGTGTTGTATTAATTTCTAATCACCCTTGAAGGATGTATCGATATATTATATGCAATTCTGTTCCGATAAATTTTTGAGTATTACTAATGGGACTTAAAAAGAAGAATAGTTTGGTAGGATTTTCAGTTGGGCAATAGCAAACGACTGTGGTTATACTATGAGTGGTTAGGAACCATAGAAGTGATTTATTAAGGAGACATAAATATGATTAGATGGGAGTTGTAACTTGCCCTCAAGGTAAGACGTGGAAAGGATATGTATATGCTTAAATATTACCCTTGAGTGTAAATATGCCAATGATTTACGAGTAGAAAGATGTAAAGCAAGAATTACGGAAACGAAAAAGATTATCAGTTATAAGGATGATTATGCTTGATGTCTAAAGGGGATAGGATACAGGATGCAAGATCCGCCGAGGATAGTTATTGTTTTGAATGTTAAAAAGGGATATAATTGGTTAGAAGAGGTAAAAGAACGTTGTACATTACTCAATGAGCTAGATACTGATGAGGTCCTTCTTATTGTATAGTGTATATTGATAAGGATGTGATACAGAGGTATGAGTATAAGAATATGTGAAGTATGAGTTAATTCGCAGGAATGTTTAAGACAAAGGTGTCACGCCCAAAACCCCACCCTAAGCGTAATAGGTATCCGATGCTATGAACAACACCGAAAGCACCGTATAAAATAAATAAACATCTAATCTCCTTCGAAAATCTTTTAATAAATATGAAAACCAGTCATTAATAAATTGGATAAAAGAATGATCATACTTTGAAATAATCCAACAAAAGTAAAATTAGAAACTTAGTAATTAAATGTGGCAAAATACCCAACGAGTCACAGAGGACTCCAACACACTACCCATAATCTGACAACTGTCTATGGAGCTTCTAAGATAATAAAAAGTGTCTAAAAACATCAGGACGCAGCCTAAACAAACTAGAATTGTAAATAAAGAAGATAAGGTGTGTCCCACAACTGAACATGTAGGCTAAACAAGTCAGCAGCAACAACAAGACCTTCATAAGCGTTTTGAGTATCAAGAACCTGCTCTTCTCTGTTACCTAACATACAATCCATAATAACAATAGTATGCCTAAGTACTTCGTACTCAGTGAGTGCCTCGGGGACAGCAACTAATATGAAAATAAAGTACAATAATTCTTAAAGAAATCAGTTCTGAGGATAGTATGAAACAACGTGAAATCAGTTGTATAGCTTTTGCATCTCAATAAGAATTATCAAAACTTACAACTTTCCGTTATGCTTTTTAAATTGATTGTAATTATCAACAACAATTCCACAAAAGGATAAGGATAACACACTTGCCAATATAGGCCCAAGAATCAATAACATCGAAGGGATGACCTTAGAGGTTCCCTAAACACAGTGGCCACACCGGAATATGTAATTCTAATTAGCTATCCTTCCTCCAGAATGGCTAGGCATAAACTGCACCCCGAGTGGCGAACCTGGCAGTGGCCACTTTTCCTCCCGAATTGCTAGGAATTACCACACTAGGATCCATAGTGATTACCCTTCCTACCAACTATCTAGGCCAAACAAAACAACATAGTTAACAGCACAGAAGCCGAATCATAATTAACCTCAAGGTAGTCACATCAACTGTCACGACCCAACCCGATGAGCCATGACTAGTGCCCGAGCTGGACACCCGTATACGTACCTGTTAGATATAGTCAGACTGAAACTAAGGACAATATGGAAATTTGTAAAAGCAAGCTATAGACTCATAACATCATATATCATAATGAACCTGTCTCCTGAGGAGTCACTCCTAACCAAAACATAACATAATATGCAGGCCGACAAGGCTGCCACTATATACGGGAATATCCAAAACGAATCATATCGATATAGCTGACCAAAACCTATATACAACCCATACATGTCTACAGACCTCTAAGAGTATCATAGTGAGATATGACGGGACAGGGCCCCGCCGTACCCCTAGATATGCATAAGTCTATATTAAAGCATCTGTACAAAAATGACTTAGGCTCCGGAACAATGGAGCTCTCCAAATAGCTGAGCAGAAGTCCTAGGATGGAGGACCGCCAAACTGAGTGTCTGTACCTGCGGGCATGAAACGTAGCCCCCGAAGAAAGGGGTCAGTACCAGGAATGTACTGAGTATATAAAGCATGAAATACAATAAAGAAGATCATGACTGAATAAAAGATTACAGGAGGCAAGTATGATAATCAAAGATACCAATGCACCTGTGCCCTACGAGATGAGAATCATGCATATCTATATCATATACCATACCCGACCCATTATGGGACTCGGTGAATGAAGTCATACACATATATACTGTACCCGGCTCTCTAGTGAAGGTCTCGGTGAAATAATCATATATATATATATATACCGTACCCGGCCATCTAGTGAGGGACTCGGTGAACAATGCAATGAAACTGTGCACGAATACATACCCGGCCCGGGACTCGGTGAATGATATATTAACGGCATGCACGAGCAAAATATCATGAGCAACCATATGCAACTAAATCATCATCTGAGACTCAATAGAATAATTAGAATGAACTAAAACTTGAGAGTTACGACAACAGTCACGTCAAGTACCACTGAGAACTAGAATTCATTGGAGTCATAATGCAAGTGAGACTCATAAAATTATTTCTGAACTCCTTGAATAACCTGGGAGCACCCTCGAATGTCACTATGGATTATATCAAAATAAGACTTCAGGAATCTTAGACAGGTATCAGGACATAATGAAATAGCTTCTGGAAATCAAGAACATTATCCATTCTAGTATCTCTAAGAATAGGAGCTTCTTTGGAATTTATACGTTCGTCGTCTGTTTGTCTCATATAGACCATGCCAAAAAAGAAAGAAGGGATAGCTTTACATACCTGACAATCTACCTAATCACCCAATGTCTACTCCTTGAGTCTGTATGTCTACGATCACGACGATAATATCACGATTAGACCATTTACACCACTTACTATCTAATTTGTATACGAACGGAACTTAATGAAATTCGGGCAGCATTTCCTCTATAAACTGGACAATCCCGAAATCCAATTCAATTGAATCATCAACAACATCAACAGCAATACCAACCATTAATATACATCATAACTCAGCTAATCCCATCCATTTAATTCAACTAAAACAGCCCCCGATCCATAAATCTCAATAAAACAACAAACGAGTTTATAACGCTATTTTCTCCGTTCTAATCCGTTAAAACTCTAAATAAACTTATTAACAATGAAAAAGGGAACTTAATCTTACCTTAAGTATGCAGCAACCACGTCAATACTCTTATTTTTGGATGATTTCTAGCTCAAACTGAAGGCAACACGACGTACAACGCTTTTCTCTTCATGAGCTTCGGGATTTGGGGCTCGGATTTTGATCAAAACGACTTTATTAGCCTAGAAGTTCTCTCCCTCTCTCTCTAATGTTTTGGAAGCTCCTAGATGCAAATGAACAGCCCTCAAATGAATTTTCCATATATATTAATGTTAATGGGCCTCATGGGCCGAAATGCAAATGTTTGGGTCGGGTCTCAACTTGCTGCCCCGCCAGCCCAACTTGCATCGTCCATAACCCCTTATCCCGATATCATTTTGATGAGCGGTTTGCTGCGTTGGAAATTAGAATCGACGAAATTCATTTTAGGCTTTTCAAACACCTTAAAACTTTTCATACACTAGGAGATATGCCTCCAATAATATGGGCTAAAAATCTGGTTCGAGATTTTACTGAAGTTGTTCTGATTCATTTCGTTTAACTTCCAATCCTCTTCCAACCCTCTTGTAACCTCTTGTACATATATATATATACATACTCATATACATCCATAACAATCAATACACGTGTCTCGAAGGGTCTGGAGAATCACAATAACCTTAAACATAGCTAGAGAACTCACAAAGCTTCGACGAGACTCCAATCGCAAAAGTATATTCATATCTTTTGTCCATCTTCTATATCATTAATAATAATCTCAAATACTTTAAAAGGGCACTCACATTACCTCGTATACGTACTCATGACATGATTTCAAATCCTTTAGGTTGCCATGTCATCTCGGGATACTTAAGGCAACCATATATATATAACGATATTCTTACTAACTCGATTAACTTCCCTTGAACTTTCTTAACTCGTTCATTTTGTCTTAAGTCAAGTAGAACGGACTCTTACGGGGTGTAACAACATAAATACTTATAACCTCAAAATAATCTTGTCCTCAGAGCTTATGTCGGTTAACTTACGAATAATCCAACGTACAGAAGTACGGGTTGTAACATCAACAATTAGCATTAAGGTTCATTGTGCTATTACAAAGATACATAATTTCATAGATAATTTTGAAAATGTTTCCACTTTTTTATACCAGATTCCATTGTCATAGTTCATTATAAAACATCAGTACCAACAATTGACCATAATTATTGATCATCTCTTATAGAAGGAAAAAATTATGATTTCATATACATATATACAGGATAATACAATAAATGTTTAATGTGGGTTTTTTCCCCAAAGGCATATCAACCACAATCAAAGCATGAAATAAAGTTCAAAAGCCTGAAAAGTTCACATTTTTATTCTATAAAGAACTTTTAAAAGGAGATATACATTCAAAACAAAGTTTCTAAAAAGAGACATACCTTAATTCCCGCTCAAGAGTAATTCCCACAATCTAACAATTATTATACAATAGTGTTAGATTGGCGAGATTAGAACTCTAACCCATTTCCACCCATAAACCCTTCTTACCAACGAAAGCTAGGGTTTTCTTGACTAGAACGTGGTCTTGAGCACTTCATGAATCAATCATGGATTCTAATCCCATAGGATAACCTACTCTAGTCTAAACCTTTTCAATAACATCAGAAAAGTCAAGGATCATACCTTATTGAAGGAATATTAACATCTCCAAGCGTCCCTTTCTTCTTCTTCTCTTTCTTGGGTTTCGAGAATCTAGGATTTTTGGAAGACAAACTAGTGTTAATTTAATGTTAGATTGATGAAGTAATAATGGGAATTGATCAAGAACTTACATTATATGTTTTGGGGAAACCCTGGAGTTGTTTCCCCTCAAAAAGTCGGCCAAAACGAAGTGGAAATGAATATAACGAAGTTAGGCTTTTATAAAATTCGGGAAAAATCGCTTCAGGTATAAAATGGCCTGGTGGGTCGCCTGGGGCGTCGCCCAGCGCAGCAAGTATAGTGTGCCTATTTCGATGGTGTCAAAATTTTGAATTTCCTTAAAATTTGTCCTGGGTCGCCGCGCGAGGCGCCGCCTAATTTTTACACTACACAGATGATGTTCAGTAAAATGGGCATAAATCCCAGCACAGAGCTCCGTTGGATATGGGCGAGCTACCGTTGGAAAGGTATTTCAATGATATACAACTTCTTTTTAAAATGTTTTCCAAATTTCACATCCTATTTTTACTAAACTGGCTTAGAAGTCAGACCTACTGAAATTTAGACGAGTTTGAGAACTCTTACAAACTTCACTATTTTGGTTTACTTCAAAACGACTGCTTATCACCCAATTTAATCCCTAATGGATTAACAAAGCTAATATTATCTTATTATTAGTTCTACACTTTCACACCTAACTCGAATTTATGAGGTGTTACATTAGCCCCCCCCCCCCCCCCTCGGATCATTCGTCCCCGAATGAAAGTCATGGCCCAAGATTTTCACTAAACCTCAAGTCTTAAAAATTCTCGCTAGCATTCCTTTTTATTGCAAGCTATCTCAAACAAAACTCATATAATATTATAACAATAACCATATGGCTCTCACCGAGACTCCCACAAAAACACCAGACAAGCCTAAGCATGGAATAAGGGATTTACACCTGCAGTCTACCTCGAGATTTAACGATATTACTCTTTCATTCATAACGGGTTCATCTAGAAATGCAAGCCTAACTATTTTTAATTAGCAGCCCAGAATTGCACGACACTTGGAAAGCCAGTCTATCCTCATAATCATTTGGAAGTTCACCATTCCTATTTCCAATAATTCAGAAGTAGTCTCACGGCCGTTATCTGTAGCTACACAATCTATATAGGTTCTAGAAGCAATAACGAGAATACTAGTAGGAGTATTCATAGTATAGGGTTCTAAAAATTACTCGGGTTCAACACCAAAATCAAAGGCAAGGTACTTAGTCACATAAGAAAGATTTGAACCTGGATTGATCAATGAATACGCATCAAGAGAACAAATAGTGAGAATACCTATCTCAAAATATCAATGAACATACCTTACAACCACCACCAACACCTACTACGGAATTCCAATCGAACTTACCACTCATCGACTTATAAATCATAACCAATGTGCATCTCATACCACCATTGCTCACTAGATTAAAAATTACAGCACGAGTTAAAGCCCGAACTATGAGGCACGAGTTAACGAACGTGTTAGAATGATCCTAAAGGAAGTTCAAGCTTTATAACACAATCTACAATCAAGAAGAATGAGAAACACCTATAAATGTCCTGGTAATCTTTCAGTCATGCATGTAGGCTGCACAAGGAAGACTCCACTAGACACAGGTCTACAGACACAGACACATCCTGGGACACATCTAAACCTAGGCTCTGATAACAAGCTTGTCATGCCCCAAAACCGACCCTAGGCATAACAGGCTTCCGATAATATAAACAATACTGGAAGCACCTTATAAAATCAATAAACATCTAATCTCTTTCGAAAATCTTTCAATAAATATGAAAACGAGTCATTAATAAATTGGATAAAGGAACGATCATACTTTGATATAATCTAGCGGAAGTCAAATCAGAAACTTAGTAAATAGATTTAGCAGGATACCCAGTGAGCCACACAGGACTCCAATACACTACCCACAATCTGACAACTGTCTATAAAACATCTAATATAATAAAGAGTGTCTAAAAACATCGGGACGCAGCCCAAAAAAACTAGAATTGTCAATAAATATTACAAGAAGCAAGAGCAAGTCAGCAGCAACAACAAGTCCTTTCTAAGCGTTTTGAGTATTAAGAACCTGCTCTTCTCCCTTACCTAACATACCATAAAAAACAACAATGATATGCCTAAGTACTTCGTACTCAGTGACTGCCTCAGGGACAGCAAGTAATATGAAAACAAAGTACAATAATACTTAAACAAATAAGTTCTGAGGATAGTATGAAACAACTTAAAATCAGTTATATAGCTTGTGTATCTCAATAAGAATTATCAGAACTGATTATAAAGCCTTTTGACAAGTTATAACTTTCCAATATGCTTTTTAAATTGATCATGATTGTCAACAACAGTTCCATAAAAGGATAAGGATATCACACTGGACAATACAGGCCCAAGAATTAATAACATACAAGGGATGATGTCACGACCCAAAGGGAGGGCTGCGACGGGCGCCCGGTGCTAGCCCACCCGGGCGCCTCTCAATATACCTTTACATTTACATCTAGGTGAGCCACATATTAAATCATACGTTTCTGTTCATCAATCATACGTATCCCATTGGACAATAATACCTTTGTATGATCGTTTGCAACTATGCCCATATCAACGTACATAAGCCGACGAAGCAAACAAAATGATATCCAAAATATAGGCCGACAAGGCCAAACACATCTAACTATATACACATGTCTACGAGCCTCTAAGGAGAGTGTGTCACATCATATAGGCAGGACAGGACCCCGCCATACCCATAAATATGCACATAAAAGAATCAATACCAAAAGATATAGCTCCGAATGAGATAGAGCTCCACTATGTAGTCCCTGAGAAATATAGCTAATGATCAAGCCTGTCTCCCTGGCCACCTGCGGGCATGACGCAGCGTCCACAAACAGAAGGACATCAGTACGAATAATGTACTGAGTATGTAAAGCGTGATCAATATCAATATAGAAGCATAATAAGCAACATAAGAAATAGCATAAGATAGGAGATAGAAGTATCATCGTCATAGGCACTTACTTGCCTTTCATAGAGACTTTCCATTTCTAGTGCGTGATTGTGTACATACATCCGTATCCGTAATCAATTCCGTACTCATTTACATTCGTATCCATAATCGTATTCATATCCATATCTTATACATATCCATGCCATATACATATCCATATCCTATACATATCCACATTATATACATATCCATACCATATACATATCATTAACATAGCATACCCGAGCATGAAGGTTCGGTGTTTCACGTACCCGACCATGGTTAGGCTCGGTGATCATACATACCGGGCCAACCAAGGCTCAGTGTTACATATACCTGGCCCTACCATGGCTCAGTGTTATCCGTACCCAACTGCAGTGGTGCGCGCACATCGTCATATACATATATATATATATATATATATATATATATATATATTCATCTATATATTCTACCCGACCATATAAGCTCGGGGTCTCATAATAGCCATACATAGGCACACATACATATAAGCTCATAGGCATCTTTAGCATTATCACAACTATCATCGTCATCATTATCGTTATCGCTATTATCGTCGTCGTCATTATCATCATTACCATTATCGTTATTCATCACATCTATCCTTATAGGATTATTCGTCATATAAGGAATTTAGTACAATCGTAATACATATCGAGAATTATGAACTTTGTAGCCTTTTGAGGATAGAATCATTTGGAGACGTCATAGGCTCATAGAAGAGTAGATAATTGGCCAAAGAACCATGCCTTATAAAAGGTGTCACACCCCAATTCTGAGAGAGTATGATGGGCACCCAACTCTTACTTAGAGTTGAGCGAACCCTGTGGCATTAACGTAATGAAACTGGGCATATAGAAAAATTCCAAAAATATAATAAAGTACTTTCCGTCAAACCATAGAAATTTGCGAACGATACTCAATTAATTAAAAACCTAGTAAGTCAAACTGACATATCGGCCTACAAAGTCGCTTTACTCAACACATGACATCTCAACATACTAACCACATGACACTGTCTGCAAAGTCTTTAAGAGTAAACACCCGAACTATATGAGTCGGGACAGGGCCCCGACATGCCCATACACACATATGATAACCATAATGACTCGGCACTACTCGAGGAAGAAAATGGAGTTTGCCAATTCCAGCTGATAGCCAATCATCCTAGCTGAATACTTTTACCCACAAAACAATCTGGGATTGTGTGGCATGAACACAACACACCCAGGCAAAGGGACGTCAGTACGAACAATGTACCGAGTATGTAAGGCAACAATAATCATAAAGAATGAGATATAACATAATGAAAGTATGAGAAACCACCTGTAATATGAATAGCCCCGAAGGCAGAGAATAGCCATGTAAGTAGCCCTAAAGGCATTGACTAGAAATGTAAATATATACCATACCCGGCCCTTTAGTAAAGGACTCGGTGAAATATAAATATATACCGTACCCGGCCCTCTAGTGAGGGACTCGGTGAAGTAATCATATATATACCATACCCGGCCCACTAGTGAGGGACTCGGTGAAATAATCATATATATACTGTACCCGGCCCTCTAATGAGGGACTCGGTGAACAATGCAATGAAATTGTGCACGAATACATACCCGGCCCGGGACTCGGTGAATGATATATTAACGGCATGCACCAGCAGAATATCATGAGCAACCATATGCAAACTAAATCATCATCTGGGACTCAATAGAATAATTAGAATGAAGCGACACTTGAGAATCAAAGACAACTGTCATGTCAGTACCGCTGAGAACTAGAATTCATTGGAGTCATGTATGTTCATCGTTGGCTCGTTGATGTAACTCATGCCAAAACGAAAGAAGGGATAGCTTTACATATATAGAAACAAATGAATTCAAGTAAGACTCATAAGATTATTTCTGAAACTTTTTGAATAACCGGGAAGCATAATACCCTCGAATGTCACTATGGATCATAATATCAAAATAGGACTTTAGGAATCATAGACACATATCAGTACATAATGCAATAGCTTTTGGAAATCAAGGACATTAGCCATTCTAGTATTTAAGAATAGAAGCTTCTTTTTAGTTTATACGTTCGTCGTCCGTTTGTTCCATATAGACCATGCCAAAAGAAGAAAGGGGAATAGCCTTAACAAACCTTGTCGCTTCTCAAGTTAACCATAACTTAGGTCTCGGGCTTCACCAATCTACAAACAATACCAAATATGCCAATAATCAAATTAGGATACTCTTTCAAACCAATCCTTAATTACTTAGAAATCTAACGGTATTCGGGTAGCATCTTCCTTAAAAACTTAATAATACTCATTATTCAAATTTAGCCAAAATATCAATACCAATACTAACATCAATATCAACAAATACATGCCAAAATAGAATCAAATCCATTCTTAAATCACTTCCAAACCAGCCCAATATAAATTCCTATACCGATGCTTGTATACCCTTCTTTATTTCTGTATATACATAGTATAACAACAAACACAACAACAACAACTACAGCCAATCCCACGATATTCCAGCCACAAAACAATTCATAACAACCACCAAACAACCCACATGATAACAATAACAATTTATCCGATTTCCGATATAATTTTCGTAATTCTTTCATCTAGCAACGTAGATACGATTCGGATAACTCAAATACATCTAGGAGAGAGGATTTCTTACCTTATATGCGAAGAAATAATCTTCTTACATATTACTTCACCTTGAAGAAAGTCCGGTCTCAACGACACGATATAATGGAATAACGAGATCGAACGGTGAGCAAAACTCGAATGTTGTTTTTGAGCAAAATTATACTTTGTCGTCCTACAATTTGGAGCTCACGTTGCTGAATATCATCTGAAATTAACGTGCCTTGCTGCTACACTATGCTGCACCCATCTATTCTTTAATTTGATTCTCAAGTCAAGTGAAACAAAGGCATAATTGTATACTTTTTTTTTTCCATTTGCACGTGTCCTTCTTAGGCTCTCCCTTGTGACATTGTTTTTTATGGTGCAACCACACCTTATGGGTGTATTAGTCACTAATGTTGCAGCCACCATGTGACACATGGAATGTTATCCACTACACCATCTATTCATATCATCACTTATCAAATAATTCAATTTAATTCTTGTCTTCCACTATAGTTTCCCATTTAGTCAATTATACACATAATTAATTTCTTGATCCAATCCACTTATATAGAACTTTTATACTCATTATTATACTCATGTGATATAGAACTAGTCCATAGTCTCTTTCGGCACATACCAAATATTATTTCCAATCATCGTCGTCGCACTTTTTCGTCTTAAATCATTTTGGGACTTCATCCTTTTGTATACAGAGCTATTGATTTGCGTGCTTGAACATGGCTAAATCTTTCGAGCTCGGGTAAATTTGCTTATGTTGGACAGTCCAATTCCCTAGTCCAAAAATACGGGATGTTGTAGCTCGGACCGTATTTCATTCAAATGAATTTCGAACCTCGACGAAACTTATTTTCTTCGATTTGATAAACTTCTAATCCCTACGATACATCTGTACCATTACTCTAATCACTTTTAAGCTTGGGGGATAACCTCGTTTAGTTACTAATGTCATTTAACTTGCACGCTTTCCAATGCATGAAAACACGGGATGTAACATCCTTCCCCCCTTTACAACATTCGTCCTCGAATGTTAAACTTGTCTTGTATAAGTATACTGGTTGTGGTGATCTCATAACGAATCAATTGTAACTCAAACTCATCTATCATGTTGTGCCTCTCTTAGCCTAATGCCATTCTTCACTAGACATCTGTTAATATTGAATTTCCAAAGAAAGTGATCATAATTTAGCTACTTCCGTAATTGACTACAACTTACTATATCCTTCTATACTTGAAGCATAGGTCGAGTTTTTCTTGTTTTGGAGTCATCTTTCCAGTAACACTGTAGAATAGGAGCTGTCTTTCCCTTGGGTAGGTTTACCGTCGCATATTGGTTCCTCTTGTTCTCTCTTATAATTCTTATAGGTCTACTTCTCCTCTTTATGTAGTTCGCATAGTCCGCATCGTATATCCTTCTTGGAGTCATCATTTTAATCCTCTGACATGCATATAGATAACATTCCTTTTGAATAGTTGAAAACGAGTTTCCTTCTTAGTAATGACTCTCGGCTGCAATACTTTCTTGATTCCGCAGGAATATCCTTTCAAGAGATATAAGTGAGTCACCTTCTTAATATGATCCTCGTTGATACCCGGACTCGTCGATCCTTTTTCTTGCTCAATAATGGTATTAAGCCTCACATGGTTTGCAGATCTCTCCCACTTATTGATTCACATCTGTAGAGTCCAGATAAATTAAATCTGAGATGTCCTGTCGTAGGTGTCCCTCGTTGACTTATTAAAGGCTTCATAATTTTTGAGAATTTCATAATCCTCTGGGATACTCTATAACCACAATGATACGAAAATTAATGTTCCAAAGCGTAATATTCTTCTAGTAAAACCCCATTTATTCAATGATACCATCAAATTCGTAAGTAATCTAACACACCCCATGGCTATCGTAGGAAACATATAACATATACTTATATCATTCAGGAATATCCTTTCAAGAGATATAATTCGCCATCTTTGTTTTCAAGGATCTAAGTCTCATGCACAACTAATACCTCTTATGTCTCATACTCTTTTACCCTTGTGTTGCACTCAACGTTGATTTCAAAACTAATCATAATTATATCTTATTTGTCGTTGATGATAGCCTTGCTTTATCGCTTTATCGTCGTACGATAAACTCATAACTCATGGCCACATTTTTCTTTCCAACTTATTCCTTATAAACTTTACTCGTTCTGTCTTGGCATAGGATATTCGTAGCAGATACATCTTCCCTTTTTCATAATACGACTACTTCTTAAGCGCGCATATTTCCATTTCTTTCTGTACCCATACTTATTACTTTACATTTTTTCCTCCTTAATTTATCATATTATCTCCCGTTTTATAATCAATCATTCATTCCTCGCGCAAGGAACCCTATTCTTAACTCAGTACCACCTTGTCCTTTATAATATATTACTTCTATACAATCCATTATTCACTTCCAAAACTTATTCTGTTCATTCTGACTTATTATGCTGATCCTTTTCCAGACAAACATTCTATTTCATTATTCATCTCTCCATAGTCTTGGTCTTTTACATCCAACCAAAGTTATCACTCGTGATCTCGATTATACAAATCATAAACTGTTACTACTTTTCCATATCAGTTTCCTCTGATTTCTTTTTCAAAGTTGACTTCCTTTTTCCTTTTGCTTGCTATCATTTCTGTCATTGCGAAACCTCTATGCTGGACTTTCTCCTAACAAGGTCTTATAAACATTCTTATCTACTGCCCCCCATGGCTCACTTATTGGTTTCACACTTGCATTCATTCTTAATTCATATAAAACATGTCACCTTTTTAGTCGTTTCCTCGCTATACTTTACTTACTTTGTATTACAGTTCTTGCTACGTTCTCGTTATATCCTGATCATAATCAACTCTATAGAGTACCACTTCTTGATCTCATTCGCAAGCCCCCTTATAAGATAGAATAAACCTCATGAAATAAGAATACTTAACCTGTTACTCTTTCTGCTCAGCCCTGTTACACTTACCACATAAGTAGTCTTACTAATGTATTCGCATTCGCTATAACCCTTCGTATTTTGTACCCCTGTCATGCTGGTACTTATTTTTCTAATAGACTTGTCGTATTTTACTTGTGCTTATCTATCCAATCAATACTTTAACTCAGTCTATTGGAGTTACCCTTTCTCTTCTATGTCATGTTTTAGTACTACCAATCTCCCAAATTTACTCTTAGTATTTCTCTTTACCATATCAATGTCGATCTTTTAATTACCGTTACTATCAATTCAACAACATTTAACTCATCTCTTGTAGTTGTCAACGATACTCCTAACTTAATCCCGTCCTGCCATTACTTCTTAAACAACATATTTTCCCGTTAGGACATATTACAAGCTTATATCTATATCTCCTTTAAATTCTAGGAAAATTTCGGCAGAGTTTCCTCTACATTTCTTACTATCCAAAAACTGCACGCAACAAATACCAACAATGCCTCACAGGACTAATATATATACACGACATATCTCAGCCACACAGGGCTCCCAATCTCAACCACACAGGGCTCTCAATTTCAAGTAAAAGTACAAAGATGTCGAAACTTACCTCATATATCACACCTCGAGATGTATCGGATCCTTTAGCGATCTGCCTTGTTATACCTTCTTATTTACTTTCTCCTTTCATTCTTTAGCTTTACATTTCAATAATACCTCAATATTCTTACCATACCCGACATATATCTTTCGTACCGTTGCTTACCTTTGTATTCAATTTGTTTAGTTCACAACTTATAACTGAACACGTCATCAAGAGATACATTTAATCAATTCCTCTGTTGTACTTATACTGACTTACCTCTATGACAACCAATCCACTATCATATAAATACATATTCTGATAACGTAGCCTCAACGAAGTGACTTACCTCTATAACTTCCAATATCATCACTCACTTTCTTCTGTCGATGCCATTCGTTTGCTAAAATCAAGGGTTAGTATAAGGAATCGAATTTCCTATAGCTTGGCTCTACTGCACGATCTTAGATATGAAAGAAGAGTAACCATCCTAAATGCCCTGTAGCCTCCTGTTTATAAATGTGCCGCACAACACACCATAAACAAGACTCTACTACACACGAATTTGCAGACAACCCCTAGGACGAACTGCTCTGATACCACTTTGTCACACCCCAATTATGATAGGGTAAGATGGGCACCCAACTCTTACTAGGTGAAGTAATCATATATATACCATACCCGGCCCTCCAATGAGGGACTCATTGAAGTAATCATATATATACCATACCCGGCCCTCTAGTGAGGGACTCAGTGAAAAAATCATATATATATTGTACCCGGCCCTCTAGTGAGGGACTCAGTGAACTATGCAATGAAACTGTGCACGAATACATACCCAGCCGGGGAATCAGTGAATGATATATTAACGGCATGCACGAACAGAATATCATGAGCAACCATATGCAAACTAAATCATCATCTGGGACTCAATAGAATAATTAGAATGAACCGACACTTGAGAATCAAAGACAACTGTCATGTCAGTACCGCTGAGAACTAGAATTCATTGGTGTCATGTATGTTCATCGTTCGCTCGTTTATGTAATTCATGCCAAAACGAAAGAAGGGATAGCTTTACATATATAGAAACAAATGAATTCAAGTGAAACTCATAAGATTATTTCTGAAACTCTTTGAATAACCTGGAAGCATAATACCCTCGAATGTCACTTTGCATGTGTCCTTCTTAGTCTCTCCCTTGTGACATTGTTTTTTATGGTGCCACCACCCCTTATGGGTGTATTAGTCACTAATGTTGCAGCCACCATGCGACACATGGAATGTTATCCACTACACCATCTATTCATATCATCACTTATCAAATAATTCAATTTAATTCTTCTCTTCCACTATAGTCTCCCATTTAGTAAATTCTACACATAATTAATTTCTAGATCCAATCCACTTAGATAGTACATTTATACTCATTATTATACTCATGTGATATAGAACTAGTCCATAGTCTCTTTCGGCACACACCAAATATTATTTCCAATCATCGTCGTCGCACTTTTTTGTCTTAAATAATTTTGGGACTTCATCCTTTTGTATACTGAGATATTAATTTGCGTGCTTGAACATGGCTAAATCTTTCGAGCTCGGCTAAAATTTCTCATGTTGGACGGTCCAATTCCCTAGTCCAAAAATACGGGATGTTGTAGCTCGGACCGTATTTCATTCAAATGAATTCCGAACCTGGATGAAACTTATTTTCATCGATTTGATAAACTTTTAATCCTTACGATACATCTATACCATTAGTCTAACCACTTATAATCTTTGGGGATAACCTCGTTTTGTTACTCATGTCATTTAACTTGCACGCTTTCCAACGCATGAAAACACGGGATGTAACAAAAGAGGGGTTAGCCTTACATACCTTTCCGTTCAGCTATTTTACCACTTCCACTTTCTCCTTCAACTCTCACGTTTCTACCTTCATTAAAGTTATACTATCATTAGAAATAGATAGCTAGCATACACGACTAAAGCTAGAGAAAATCGGACAACATCTCCTTTATTTATACAACATTCCTCCATATCGTACATCAACTCCCAAACGTCAATAATACATTCACAATATCATAGCAATAGTATTTATTCATCCACATTATCTATATTTCTCAATTCACTTCCAATCACCCATATCCATGGTCATAACACCCAACTACGTTCATTTGTATACATTGCCTATCCCATGTTCTTAACATCATTTATAACAAATCCATATCACAACACATCAAGAATCATGACTCAATTCAAGCTATTACTCAAAATGACACTATTCCCACATTCAAGACCTATTTTTCTATATCCTTCTACAATCCAAGTGTTACACCTCGGAAAATTTTTTCGTTGGTACGCAAGTGAATGAACTAGTGATGAGTATGAGTGTAGGATGTTCCATGAGTAAGGAATGACGTTTGATGACCTTAGGCGAGATTTCAAAGGTATCCGACATAAGACGAGAAGGTTGGCTAAGATAAGGCAAGGTGGGGTGAGCAATGCATGTGCATGGATGTGGATGATTAGAATGAGAAGTCTAAGAAATATGAAAAGTTGCAGATTTTCAATCTGCCCAGTGGTCGTAAAGTGCAAATACGGACCGTAAATTGGTATACGGTCCGTAAACTGGCAAGCCGTAAATTGGCATGCAAGACTTCAACTTTCTACCAATCGAGGAAATGGTAAAATACGACCTAGAATACGGACCGTAAAGTGATTTACGGCCCATAAACCATGGTCGTAAATCACCATGCAAGCAGCCCAAGTTTCTGGTTTTGAAATGGTTAAAGACGACCATGAAGGACGGTCCGTAAATTGGAGGACGGGTCGTAAACCATGTTTATGACCACTGTGCACTTCAACACAAATTTTCAATTCATTAAATAAGGGGACCAAGGCTTATTTCATTTCATTTCTACATCACACCCCTTCTCTCTAAAACCTCTCTCTACATTTATTATACATGTTTTCAAGGATATTTGAGGATCAACAACATAAAACAAGTGAATCAAAAGAAAGAGAAATCATCAAAGATCATCCAAGGTCAAGAAATCCAAATGGAGATAAACTAGGGTTTTGCTCAAAGAGGAGTATCATCAACTAAAGCTTGTTCCTACAACTTTTAAGGTAAGATTCATGATATTTATATGATGTTTAAGGTATTGGAGAGTTGGAATACATGGATTGTAGAAAATATGGTAAAATGGGTCATGAATGATGAATAGTGACATTTTGAGAAATAGTTTGAATTGAATTATGATTGTTGTCGAGTTGTGATATGAATGTGTTATAAACGCCGTTAAGATCATGGAATAAAACATTGTATATGAATGGACGAGGTCGAAGGTTATAACCACGAATATGGGTGAACTAGGAGTAGATTAAGGAATGTGGATAATGCGAATGACTAATGGCCATTGTTATGATATTAATGAAGGTAGAAACGCTAACGTGGGAAGGGAACGTGCAAGTGTAAAATAGTGCGACGAAAAGGTATGTAAGGCTAACCCTTCTTTCATAAGGCATGGTTCTTTGGCCAAATTCCTAATTCCTCTCTATGAGTATGTTATCTCCAAATGATTGATATTATGAGCTCATAAGCTCACGATCCTTGATATATACTACGATTGTACTACGCACCTCATGTGACGAGTAAGCCTATGATATAGAAGTAACGATAATGATGATAATAGTAATGATGATGATAATAATAATGATGTTAAAGGTGCCTCTGGGCTAGTATACTTATATGTGCCTATGAAGGGCTATAATGAAACCCCGACCTTATAACGCCGGGTAGAATATATATATATATATATATATATATATATGTATATGAATATGTATAGAGTATGTATACGATTACGAAACGCGAGCACACCTCTGCATATGGTACGGATAATCCTGAAGCCTTGGTAGGACCAGGTATGAGTAACCTTGAGCCTTGGTTGGCCAAGTATGCATGAAACACCGATCCTACGAGGTCGGGTATGTTATGTAAATGTTATGTATATGATATGACTATATATATAATATGAATATGAATGTGATAAGACTTTGAAAATGAATGTAAAAAGGGCATGTATATGAATACGAGCACAAATGTGGTACGGTTACTATTATGGAATACGGATGACGATGTATGTATACAAGTGCGTATGAGAAATCGAAAGTTCCTATGAAATGCAAGTAGGTGCCATGATGATGATATTATTGTCTCCCCTCCTATGCTATTTCATATGTGGTTCATTATGCTAATATATCGATGCTGATCATGCTTTACGTACTTAGTACATTCTTCGTACTGACGTCCTTTTCTTTGTGGACGCTGCGTCATGCCCACAGGTGCACAGGGAGACAGACTTGATCCATAGCTGCTAATTCAGAGATTCATAGCAGAGCTCCATTTCCTTCGGAGCCATAGCTTTTGGGTACTTATTCTTTTGTGTATATAATTATGGGCATAGCGGGGTCCTGTCCCGTTCATGTGTCATGTCATACTCTCTTTAGAGGCTCGTAGTCACGTGTATATGGTTAGATATGTCTAGCCATGTCGGCCTATGTTTTGTATATCATTTTGTTGGCCTCGTCGGCCCATGCACATTGATGTGGCATAGATGCCTATGATGATTAAAGATGTTGTCATCCAATGGGACTAGTGTGATTGCTGAATAGAAATGTATGTTTATTTATGTGGCTCACCTAGATGTAAGCATAAGTGTAAGTTAAGGGGGTGCCCGGGTGGGCTAGCACCGGGTGTTCGTCGCGGCCCCCTAGTCGGGTCGTGACAAAAGTGGTATCAGAGCAGTTTAGTCCCACGGTGTGTCTACGAGCTGTGTCTAGTAGAGTCTTGGTTATGGGTGTGTTGCGCGCCACACTTATAAACAAGAAACTGCGGGCATTTTAGGAATAAATGACCTTCTTTCTTCATAAGAATCGTGCGATAGAGCTATGATGTAAGAAATTCTTGTTCCTTAATTGTGTGTTGTGTATTTCAGAGATGCCTAAAAAGAAAAAAGCTACAACAGCCCAAAAGGGCAAGACGGTGGCAGAAAAGCGGGCTAAACGAGCACCGCCACCGGTAGTAGAGGAAAGTGAGTCCTAGGGTGCGGCTCAATCCCAGTACTCTCAGACAGTACCTATTTCTGAGGAGCATGAGGGAGCCTCAGCCCCAGCCCCAGCACCCCCAGCTCCTCCACCGGATACTTCTGGCCAAGATGTAAAAGAGGCCATTAATTTGTTGACGCAATTGGTTGCGGCCCAGGCTCAGAGGCACAGTTTAGGGCATGGTGATAGGGTTGTTAGTGCAAGAGCCCGTGACTTTATTACTTTGAACCCTCCGGAATTTTTTGGGTCAAAGCCGGAGTAGGATCCTCAGGATTTCATTGATGGTATGCTAATGACGCTTCGGATGATACATGCTTCAGACACCGATTCGGTGGAGCTAGCGTCATATAGATTGAGAGATGTCTCGATACAGTGGTATACGGTATGGATGGCTTCACGGGGAGCCAATGCACCTCCCCCGGTATGGCAAGAGTTTGTTGATGCCTTTATCTGTCATTATATGCCTCCAGAAGTTCAGCGAGCTAGGGCTGATAAATTCTTGAACTTGAGGCAAGGTAGTATGACTACCCTAGAGTATAGCCTCCGTTTAACTCCTTGGCTAGGTATGCTCCGGCCATGGTAGCAGATATGGGAGACAGGGTACACCGATTTGTAAAGGGCCTCGGGTCACACTTGATGGACAAATACTTGACTGCGTCCCTTCAGGACGGTATGGATATTACACGCATTCAGGCACATGCTCAGAACTTAGAAGAGAGCGTACAGTAGCGGAGAAGTGAACGCGAGCAGGATAGGGGTCATAGCAAGAGGGCCAGATCTTCAGGCCCAACGAGTGAGTCCAGAGGCGGACACAGGCAGCAGTTCCCTAGATATTCAGGCTATTCTATGACCAGTGCACCTACACGATTTTCAGGCTAGAGCCTAGATAGGTCTGCTCGTTCAGGCCGAGCCTGAGCTATTCAGGACCTTAGTTCAGAGATGATTCAGGCCAGTCAAGGCCACCTGTACCATGATGTTCCCAGTGTGGGAAGTCGCATTAGGGTCGGTGCCGATTGGGTTCAGATGTTTGCTATTCATGTGGTCGACCAGGCCATATTATGCATGATTGCCCCTCAGTACATGGTAGAGGTAGGACCCAGCCATCAGGGTCGGTAGCTGGATCTTCGATATCTGTATGCCCTACGGGGCCAGGTTCACATTCGCCAGTCGGCCATGGTAGAGGTAAAGGCAGAGCTCCCAGTTCTAACGGTCCTTAGCACCGTATTTATGCTTTGGCTAGACGCCAAGATCTTGAGTCTTCTCCTGACATGGTCATAGGTATATTATTGGTATTGTCTCATGATGTATATGCTTTGATTGATCCGGGCTCCACATTATCATATGTTACTCCATATGTTGCGGGTCGGTTTATAGTCGAGACGGAGTCGATCAAACCTTTTGAGGTGTCTACACCCGTAGGTGAATCGGTAATAACCAGCCGAGTATATAGATATTGTGTAGTTATGATTTGTGATCGTCGTACCATGATTGATTTGCATGAGCTAGAAATGGTAGATTTTGATGTCATTATGGGCATGGATTGGTTGGCTTCTTGTTACGCCAATGTTGATTGTCGAATGAAAATGGTTCATTTCCAATTTCCGGGAGAACCAGTCTTAGAATGGAAAGGGAATATGGCGTCACCAAAAGGTAGGTTTATTTCCTATCTAAAGGAATGGAAGATGATCACGAAAGGTTTTATTTATCATCTAGTGCGAATTTAAGATATAGAAGCTGAATCGCCGATTCTTCAATCAGTTTCCGTAGTGAATGAATTTCCGGATGTGTTCCCGGAAGAGCTTCCAAGCCTTCCTCCCGAGCGGGAGATTGATTTTGCCATTTATGTGCTACCAGGAACTAAGCCTATATCTATTCCCCCATATAGGATGGCTCCGGCAGAATTGAAAGAGTTGAAGGAGCAATTGAAAAACTTGCTTGATAAAGGTTTCATTAGGCCTAGTTCATCCCCGTGGGGAGCGCCCGTATTGTTTGTCCGAAAGAAAGATGGCTCCCTAAGAATGTGCATTGATTATCGACAATTGAATAAGGTGATGATTAAGAATAAATACCCTCTCCCGAGAATTGATGATTTATTTGATCAATTGCAAGGTGCCAAATTGTTGTCAAAGATCGATTTGAGGTCCGGGTATCATCAAGTGAGAGTTAGGGAGAAAGATATCACTAAGACAGCTTTTAGAACAAGATATGATCATTTTTGAATTCTGGGTAATCTCATTTGGGCTGACTAACGCGCCGGCAGTATTTATGGATTTGATGAATAATGTGTTCAGGCCCTTCTTGGATTTAATTGTGATAGTATTTATCGATGACATCTTGGTGTATTCTAGATCCGAAGCGGAACATGCAAATCATTTGCGTACTGTCCTTGGAGTTCTTCGAGCTCGAGAGTTATTTGCAAAGTTTTCCAAATGCGAGTTTTGGTTAAACTCAGTGGTATTTTTAGGGCATATTGTTGCAGCCGATAGTATTCGAGTGGATAGCCAAAAGATTGAGGTCGTGAAAACATGGCCAAGGCCCACAACTCCTACGGAGGTTCATAGCTTTTTGGGCTTAGCAGGTTATTACAGGAGATTCGTTGAGGGATTTTCTTCTATTTCCGCACCACTCACAAAGTTGACCCAGAAATCGGCAATGTTTAAATGGACAGGTTCTTGTGAATGTAGTTTCCAAGAGTTAAAGAGTAGATTGACCTCTGCCCCAGTTTTGACACTTCTAGAGGGATTGGAAGGATATGTCGTTTATTGCGATGCTTCAGGTGTTGGGCTAGGCTGTGTATTGATGCAACATGGCAAAGTGATTGCGTATGCTTCAAGGCAACTGCGGAAACATGAGCAGAATTATCCTACCCATGATCTAGAATTGGCCGCGGTGGTTCATGCATTAAAGATATCGAGACATTATTTATATGGTGTCCACATAGATATTTATACAGATCACAAGAGTCTTCAATACATCTTCAAGCAGAAAGAGTTGAATTTGCGGCAACGACGATGGTTGGAATTGCTGAAAGACTACGATGTTGATATTTTATATCACCCCGGAAAGGAAAATGTTGTGGCTGATGCTCTTAGCCGTAGATTGATGGGAATTCTAAGCGATGTACGACCAGAGAAGAGAGAAATGACCCGTGAGCTCCAACAGTTAGCTAGCCTAGGAGTCCGAGTAGTGGTCTCAGGTAGCAGCGGATCCACTATTCAGAATTCTGCAGTCTCGTCGCTAGTAGCAGAGGTGAAGGAGCGACAATATGAGGATCCCATGCTAATGCAGTATAGAGATACACTCCCTCGGAAAGAGGAGTCAACATTTGATATTTCAGGAGACGGAGTTCTCCGATGCCGAGGCAGATTATGTGTCCCTGATGTGACAAGTCTACGCCACCAGATTTTGAGGGAGGCTCATTGCTCTCGTTATTCTGTTCACCACGGAACGATGAAGATGTATCATGACCTTAAGTCTATATATTGGTGGAATGGGATGAAGAAAGATATAGCGGAGTTTGTAGCTCAATGTCCTAATTGTCAACAAGTGAAAATCGAGCACCAAAAGCCGGGAGGATTGTTGCAAGCCATAGGAATACCAACTTGGAAGTGGGAGGTGATTAATATGGACTTCATTACAGGGTTACCCCGTTCCCGACGTAAGTATGATTCCATATGGGGGATTGTGGATAGACTCACCAAGTCAGCACATTTCTTACTGGTCAGAACGACCTATGTAGCAGAAGACTATGCAAGGCTTTACCTTAAGGAGATAGTGAGACTCCATGAGCTATGAATTCCGCTATATCTTTCTTCATCCCATTCCACCAATATATAGATTTAAGACCATGGTACATTTTCGTTGCTCCAGGGTGGACAGAATAACCGGAGCAATGGGCTTCTCTCAATATTTGGTGGCGTAAACCTGCCACATTAGGAACACATAATCTGCCTCGACATCGGAGAACTTCGTCCCCTGAAATCTCAAATGATGACTCCTCCTTCTGAGGGAGTGTATCTTTGTAATGCATTAGCATGGAATCTTCGTATTGTCGCTCTTTCACTTCCGCTACTAGCGACGAGACTGCTGAATTCTGAATGATAGTTCCCCTGCTACCTGAGTTCACTACTCGAACTCATAGGCTAGCTAACTGGTGGAGCTCACGAGCCATTTCTCTCTTCTCTGGTCGTATTTCACACAAACTTCCCATAGATCTACGGCTAAGAGCATCAGCCACAACATTTGCCTTTCCGGGGTGATATAGGATATCAACATCATAATCCTTTAGCAATTCCAACCATCGTCGTTGCCGCAAATTCAAATCCTTCTGCTTGAAGATATACTGAAGACTCTTATGATCTGTATAAATATCCACATGGACACCATATAAATAATGTCTCCATATTTTTAATGCATGAATCATTGCAGCCATTCTAGATCGTGGGTTGGATAATTTTTCTCATGTTTTCGCAATTTCCTTGAAGCATACGCAATCACCTTACCGTGTTGCATCGACACACAGCCTAGCCCAATGCCTGAAGCATCGCAATAAACAACATATCCTTCCAATCCCTCTGGAAGTGTTAAGACTGGGGCAGAAGTCAATCTATCTTTTAACTCTTGGAAGCTACGTTTACAAGCATCTGTCCATTGAAACTTTGCTGATTTCTGGGTCAACTTTGTGAGTGGTGCAGAAATAGAAGAAAAACCATCAACAAATCTCCTGTAATAACCTGCTAAGCCCAGAAAGATACGAACCTCCGTAGGAGTTGTTGGCCTTAGCCAAGTCATCATGGCCTCAATCTTTTGGCTATCTACCCGAATACCATCGGCTGCAACAATACGCCCAAAAAATGTCACTGAGTTTAACCAAAACTCACACTTAGAAAATTTGGCGAATAGCTCTCGAGTTTGAAGAACTCTAAGGACAGCACGTAAATGATCCGCATGTTCTGCCTCGAATCTAGAGTACACCAAGATATCGTCGATGAATACAATCATAAATAGATCTAGGAAGGGCCTGAACACGTTGTTCATCAAATCCATAAATACTGCCAGTGCATTAGTTTGCCCAAATAACATTACCCGGAACTCAAAATGACCATATCTTGTTCTGAAGGATGTCTTAGGGATATCTTTCTCCCTAACTCTCACTTGATAATACCCGGATCTCAAATCTATCTTTGAAAATCATTTGGCACCTTGTAATTGATCAAATAAGTCATCAATACTCCGAAAAGGATATTTTTTTTTAATCGTCACCTTGTATAATTGCCGATAGTTAATGCACATTCTCAATGAGCCATCTTTATTTCGGACAAACAATACGGGTACTCCCTACGGGGATGAACTAGGTCTATTAAAGCCTTTCTCAAGCAAGTCTTTCAATTTCTCCTTCAACTCTTTTAATTCTGCGGGAGCCATTCTATAAGGAGGAACAAATATAGGCTTGGTGTCTAGCAACACATCAATAGCAAGATCAATCTCCCACTCGGGAGGAAGGCCTGGAAGCTCTTCCGGGAACACATCTGGAAATTCATTCACCACGGGGACTGACTGAAGAGTTGGCGATTCAGCTTCTACATCTTGAACCCGCACTAGATGATAAATACATCCTTTTGTAATCATTTTCCTTGCCTTTAGATAGGAAATAAACCTACCTTTTGGTGACGCAGTATTTCCTTTCCATTCTAAAACTGGTTCTCCCGGAAATTGGAAACGAACCATTTTCATTCTACAATCGACATTGGCATAGCAAGAAGCCAACCAATCCATGCCCATAATAACATCAAAGTCTACCATTTTTAGCTCATGCAAGTCAATCATAGTACGACAATCACAACTCACAATTATGAAGTTTCTATATACTCGGCTAGCTATTACCGATTCACCAACGGGTGTAGACACCTCAAAAGGTTTGATCGACTCCGGTTCGACTCTAAATCGACTCGCAATATACGGAGTAACATATGACAATGTGGAGCTCAGATCTATCAAAGAAAATACATCATGAGAAAAATACCGAGAATATACCTTTGACCACATCAGGAGAAGACTCAAGATCTTGGCGTCCAACCAAAGAATAAATACGGTGCAGAGGACCGCTAGAACTGGGGACTCTCCCTCTGCCTCTACCATGGCCGACTGGCACATGTGAACCTGGCCCCATAGGGCGTACATGTTATGTCCCGTGTTTTTGCATATTTGGAAATCGAGAAAAATGAATAAGATTTGTGTGCTATAAGGAAATATTTTGATTCTAGATAATATGACTATGTTGGTTATGAAACTATTGGTGCTAAGTCATTGGGGAAGGCCGAGGGTAAATTTGGAATTTCGGAAATTAGTTTCGGGAATTACAAAACGAGACTTTAACGAATTGGGCCAAAAAAATTGGAACAAAAATTTGAGCCCAATTGTAAAGGGTAGCCGGCCAAGGCTTGGCCCAAGATCCATTTTAAGTGGTCATGTGATTATCACATGACCCTTGATCATGATATATATCCATAACTCCTTTGGAATTTTCAAGAAAGTGAATCAAAACAAAAAAAAAAATATAAGAAAGCACCTAAAAAAAACCTCTCGGCCGAAACCTCTTCAAGAACAAAAAAAATTTCCTAGCTTTTGTTTGTGGCTCAAAGATCCTTGTTTTCCCATATTTGTAGAGTCCTCAAGACGCTCTCCGACGGGATACAATTAGTTTGGCAAAAGGTGCGCGTTTGCGACAAGTCGGAAATTTAAGAAAAGGTAAGAATTTTGCTATTCTTTTGTTATGGAACTTGTATGAATGTGATAAGGATTGAGAATAGACGGGAATCCCGTAGTTTTGATATGTGTAGAAAACCGTGGGTGTGTGTGTGTTTGGTGTTGTAGCCGTGAGCTACATGAAGTGCAAGGCCATGTGAATTTGATCTTGTTAGTTGGTTTGTGGCGTCGTTGTGACATTTATGACGTAAATGATCATTTAATGAATTGAATTGGTGTTGGAAAATGATTTCGGAACATTATGGGAAAGTGTATACCTTTGGTATATTTGTGTATATCATTGTATATCTATGATGCTAAAGACTTTAAATATGACTTATGGTTGATGTTAATGAATTTGGAGTGAAACAATGATAGTTAGAACGTTCGTCGTAATTTTTGATGTTTTGAATGAAATATGGAAAGTAATGAACTTTGGGAAATTTTGTATATGGTTTGGAGCATAATTGGGGTGTGATTGAATAATTTTGAGTGATTGAATGAGTACAATAAGGTGGACATAGATTTGGAATTGTGAAGTTTGAATGAAAAGTTGCCAACTTATATAGTAAGGAAGAACATTGAAGTTAGAATGGTTTGATTATGGTTTGTGTTGTTTGATGATGTTTGGGTTGTTGTTGTTGATTTATTTTGAGCCGAGCTAAGTCTCGGGGGTGTTAGATTTATAGGGGAAATGCTTCCGAAATTTCGGTAGACAAAAATCAAGTTAATGGAAATCTTAAGCCTAAGAATCTCTAATTGGTAACTTTAACCATTTGCAGATTCTGGACGAAACGGGATTTGATTTTAAGGAAAGCATAAGACGTCCATAAGGTATGTAAAGCTTCCCACTTCTTCGTTTGGCATGTCTTAGTATGTTAGGTGAATATTGGAACCTTCGGAGCAATTTTGCTCCTCGAAACCCGATCTACAAAACGGCTACTATTCATTCAATTCAATTGAAGCCTAAAGGCTCTATTTTGGCTAGAATACAACTAAATGTCCGAAACCTATGGAAATGTGATCGGGTCACTTTGAAATCATTATGTATGATCTGTTAGCCTCTAAATGTTTGTAAATTGTGTTCGCCACCTCGATTTGACCCGAGGTGGGCCCGCTAACCCCGAGACGCCTTAGTTGTCCTATCGGGCTCTCTTTTTGGTTGAACTTCGATATGAGATCTTCGACTTTGAAACTTTCCTCTATGAAATATGTTTTGACTATTATGATATGTTAAGTTCCGTCTGAGCCATACGTACCGCTTTGGAAACATTTCCTGAATTAAACTCTCGTATCAAGTAACCATTTGTCTATTTTGGTCTATGAAATGACTTATGAAATTATTAAATTTTGAAAGGATATTTTGAAATATAATTTGCATTTGTTTGCTCACGACTCCGCTCGTGCCTTATTATGACTTCGTTCACCGGTTCCCGGGCCGGTTATGATTCGTGCGTCCTATGATAATTCAGCCGTATGCTGTGTTCCGGTTCCCGAGGCCTTGCCATAGGGCCGGGTTCCGTTTGGAGTTATGCTGTGATATGGCTGGTGATGTGATACGCTCCCATGTGTATGTGTGTTCAGGGATGTACGGAGATTTGAAACCTTCCGGTGTTATGCTGTGTGTGGCGCCAGCGTCGGAGTGGCGACCACGTTCTTAAGCGTTGCATGATTTCGTTTGCATTATGTATATGTATATGATTTTGATACGGATTTTGACACATTGATTTGTACCCCCCTTTGTTATCCGGTTTGCTTTCAGTTCTGGCCCATATTTCTGTACTCCGTGCTTTACATGCTCAGTACATATTTCGTACTGACCCCCTTTCTTCGGGGGCTGCGTTTTATGCCCGCAGGTACAGACATTGGTGATCCTCCACTGTAGGCTTCACTTTTCTGCTATTTCGGAGTACTCCTCCTTGATCCGGAGTCCACTTCTGGTACAAACATCTTTTGCTATGTATATTTTGTATATTTGACTATTTGGGTACGGCGGGGCCCTGTCTCGCCATATGTCTTTGTTTTGGATTCGTAGAGGCCTGTAGTCATGTGTGTGGGGCGAGGGTCCTATATATGTTTGTTTGATTTTTTTTTTCTGGTCTTAAAGCGGTCCGTTTGTTATGATGGCCCTAAATGGCCCTTATGCTTATATTTGCACTTATGACCGGCGATGTCCATTCCGCCGCCCCTTTCGGACTCGATATGATATTTTGATATGTGCGACCGCTTAAGACATATTTTGATATAAGTTGTGTTTGATATGATTTTTATGAAATCTTGAAATAAGTTTAGATTTGGTAAATGAATATGCGATTTGGTCTGGTTACCCAGGTAGGGTGCCAGTCGCGGCCCACGGGGATGGGTCGTGACAAAAGCGGTATCAGAGCGGTTTGTCCTCAGAATGTCTACAGGCCGTGTCTCGTAGAGTCTTGTTTATCGATGTGTTGTGCACCACATCTATAAACAGGAAGCTACAGGGCATTTAGGATGTTACCTTCTTTGGAATCTTAGATCGTGCGATAGAGCTGTGCTATTAGGGTGATTCTGATCTGACCCGTTATTGTGTTTGCAGTGATGCCTCCGAAGAAGGCAACGGCGGACCAGAAAGGCAAGGCACGGATGGGAGAGACTAGTCTGGCACAGCGAGCTACCCGGGCTCGTGTTTATGATTTGCCTGAGGTTGTGGCTCATTCTGAGGGGTCTGCTACACCCCCACTAGTACAGCCTGGAGCAGGACCTTCAGCAGCTCCAGAGGCCCGAGTACCCGCTCCTGAGACTCCAGCTCCTCAGCCAGGGGCGGAGGACAGGACCCTGAGAGAGGCGGTACAGTTGCTGACCACATTGGTAGCAGGGCAGGCTCGCAGGCGCGGGCGGAGGGACGATGATGATGATGATAGGCGTGACAGCCTGCGGGTTCGAGAGTTCTTATTGTGTGGCCCTCCAGAGTTTTTCGGGTCTAAGCCCGATGAGGACCCCTATGACTTTATTCGGGGGATGCGGCGCTCACTATACTTGGTCAGGGCTTCAGACACCGAGTCAGTCGAGTTGGCCTCGCATAGACTTCGGGATGTTGCTGCTCACTGGTATGAGATTTGGGAGTTGTCCAGGGGTTAGGGTGCTCCTCCAGCTATGTGGGATCAGTTTGTGACTGCTTTCACCCGCCACTTTCTGCCCCCAGAGTTGCGACGGGCGCGGGCTGATCGATTTTTACGTCTGCAGCAGAGGGGCCGGAGTGTTCGTGAGTATAATCTTGAGTTCGATTCCCTGGCCCGGTATGCACCTGCCGTGGTAGCAGATATGTCCGATCGGATGCACAGATATGTTATGGGATTGGATCGGTATTTGATCGACGGTTGTATGGCGGTGTCGTTGCAGACAGATATGGACATTGCCCGACTACAGGCTTATGCGATGGGTATGGAGGACCGTCATAGGTCTGATCATTCTGGTAGAGATAGGGACAGGAGGCCACCCAAGAGGGCTAGGTCCGCAGGATATTCCGGAGATTTTCGAGGCGGACAGCCTCAGCAGCAGCAGTCAGGGAGACAGCTTCCTCTGTCCGGCCGGAGTACTCAGTCAGGCAGCCGGAGAGTTGACAGTGCAGGACCGTCTGGGGCCAGTCAGAGCTCCAGGGCGGCAGGTTCACAGATATCCAGAGGCCCCAGCCAGGCCAGACCACCCAGGCCCCGTTGTCCTCATTGCGGGAAATCTCATCCTGGGGAGTGTTATCGAGCTACTGGAGCTTGCTTTTCGTGCGGTGGTCAGGGCCATTTTACGAGAGACTGTCCGTTGGCGAGCGGTTTTGGTAGTGTGGCTCAGACGACAGGGTCAGCCGCCGGTTCATCATCTGCTCCATCTGTTGCACGCCCTGGAGGGCGAGGTATGCCAGCACCGGCAGGACGCGGTCGAGGCCGCGGTGGCATTTCAGGTTCTAGCGGTCCCTCGAACTGCATATATGCTTTGGCTAGCCGCCAGGATCAGGAGGCTTCGCCAAACGTCATCACAGGTACATTACTGGTTTTCTCCAGATCTGTATATGCATTGATTGACCCTGGTTCTACTTTATCATATATTTGCCCGCTCGTTGCTAGTAAGATTGGGATAGTGTCTGAGCCTATAGAGCCATTTGAGGTAGCTACGCTAGTTAGGGATTTTGTTATAGCGAGACAGATCTATAGGGATTGTTCTGTGACTATTTATGATCGTTGCACTAAAGCTAATTTGATAGAGTTAGACATGCTTGAGTTTGATATCATTATGGGTATGGACTGCTTGTCTTCCTGTTATGCTAATGTAGACTGCCAGAAAAAGGTAGTCCGTTTTCAGTTTCCAGGGGAACCAGTTATAGAGTGGTTCGGATCTACAGCATCGCCGAGGGGTAAGTTTATTTCATACCTCAAGGCTAAGAAGATGATCCAGAAGGGTTATATATATCATTTGGTTCGTGTGCACGATACTGCAGCTGAGATACCTACCCTTCAGTCTGTTCCGGTTCTTAGCGAGTTCCCAGATGTATTTCCTGACGAGCTTCCTGGCCTTCCGCCTGAGCGGGAGATTGATTTTACTATAGAGTTGATGCCGGATACGCAGCCTATATCTATTCCTCCATACAAGAAGGCACCGACTGAGTTGAGAGAGTTGAAGGAGCAGCTGAAAGATTTGTTGGATAAGGGCTTTATCAGACCCAGCACATCACCCTGGGGAGCGCCGATATTGTTTGTTAGAAAGAAAGATGGGTCACTGCGGATGTGTATCGACTACCGGCAGCTAAATAAGGTGACTATAAAGAATAAATATCCCCTCCCCCGGATTGATTATTTGTTTGATCAGCTTCAGGGTGCTAAATATTTTTCAAAGATAGATCTGCGCTCAGGTTATTATCAGGTGCGAGTGCGGGAGTCAGATATCCCGAAGACTGCTTTCAGGACCCGGTACGGGCACTATGAGTTCAGAGTTATGTCTTTCGGGCTGACTAATGCTCCAGCGGTATTTATGGATCTGATGAATCGGGTATTTCGGCCTTTTCTGGACATGTTTGTTATTGTGTTTATTGATGATATTCTGATTTACTCGCGATCAGCCGAGGAGCATTCACATCATTTGAGGACGGTACTTGGCATTCTCCGTCAGCAGAAGTTATATGCTAAATTCTCCAAATGTGAATTCTGGTTGACTTCTGTGGCATTCTTGGGCCATATTGTCGGTGCAGACGGTATTCGGGTCGATACGCAGAAGATTGAGGCTGTACAGAATTGGCCCAGGCCTACTACACCGACGGAGGTGCGCAGTTTTCTGGGATTGGCCGGATATTATCGCAGGTTCATGGAGGATTTCTCTTCTATTGCAGCACCACTTACGAGGCTTACCCAGAAAGCAACAAAATTTCAGTGGACCGATGCCTGCGAGCGCAGCTTTCAGATGCTGAAAGAAAGATTGGTTACAACACCAGTTTTGGCTCTTCCAGAGAGATCTGACGGGTATGTTGTCTATTGTGACGCCTCTGGTATTGGGATAGGTTGTGTGTTGATGCAGCACGGTCGAGTCATAGCCTATGCTTCCCGGCAGCTCAGACCGCACGAGAAGAACTATCCCACTCATGATCTTGAGTTGGCCGCAGTAATTCATGCTTTGATGATTTGGCAGCATTATTTATATGGGGTCCATGTTGATATTTATACGGACCATAAGAGTCTCCAGTATATTTTTAAGCAGAAGGAGCTAAATTTGCGGCAGCGGAGATGGCTTGAGTTACTAAAGGATTACGACGTTGATATTCTGTACCATCCGGGGAAAGCCAATGTGGTAGCTGATGCGCTTAGCCGCAAGTCCATAGGCAGTCTGGCTGGTGTACCATCTGATAAGAGGGATTTGGTTCGTGATATTCATCAGCTGGCCAGCCTCGGAGTTTGTTTGGTGGATTCTGGAGATTCTAGGATTTCTGTTCGTGTACTTGCTGAATCATCTATTATTCAGGAGGTAAAGCAGCGCCAGTTTGAAGATCCTCTTTTGATTCAGTACAGAGATGTGGCCCTTAATAAAGCAAAGACTCAGTTTGAGATCTCGCCTGAAGGAGTATTATTATATGACGGCAGATTCTGTGTACCTGACGTTGCGGGCTTACGGCGGCAGATTATGGGCGAGGGCCATAATGCACAGTATTCTGTTAATCCTGGTTCCACTAAAATGTATCATGATCTCAGGTGTTTGTATTGGTGGGACGGTATGAAGAAGGATATTGCCGAGTTCGTTAGTCAATGCCTGAATTGTCAGCAAGTTAAAATTGAACACCAGAAGCCCGGTGGGTTATTACAGGAGATGGAAATTCCAGCCTGGAAATGGGAGATGATTAATATGGATTTCGTTGTTGGGTTACCGCGCACTCCACGCAGGTATGATTCTATTTTGGTTATTGTTGACAGATTGACGAAATCAGCCCACTTTCTCCCAGTCCGGACTACTTATTCGGCTGAGGACTACGCTAGATTGTACATCAGAGAGATAGTCAGACTTCACGGAGTCCCTGTATCTATTATTACTGACCGAGGTGCCCAGTTTACGGCAAATTTCTGGAGGTCATTCCAGGAGGGATTAGGGACTCAGGTGAGCCTCAATACAGCCTTTCATCCTCAGTCCGACGGGCAGGCCGACCGCACTATTCAGACGCTGGAAGATATGTTATGGGCCTGCGTTATTGATTTCAGGGGCAGCTGGGATGATCATTTGCCGCTTATTAAGTTTGCCTATAATAACAGTTATCACTCGAGCATTCAGATGGCTCCGTACGAGGCCCTTTATGGCAGGAAATGCAGATCTCCTATTGGTTGGTTTGACATGGGCGAGACTAATCTAATTGGGCCAGATGTGATCCAAGAAGCTGTAGATAAGGTAAAACTTATTCGGGAACGATTATTGGCTGCTCAGAGTCGACAGAAAGCTTATACAGACCGACGACGTCGACCGTTAGAGTTCCAGATTGGCGACTGGGTGTTTCTGAAGGTGTCGCCCATGAAGGGGGTCATGAGATTCGGTAGAAAGGGTAAGTTGAGCCTGCGGTACATTGGGCCATATCAGATTGTTCGGAAGATAGGAGAGGTTGCCTATGAGCTAGACTTACCAGCCGACTTGGAGGCCGTACACCCGGTATTTCATGTGTCTATGCTGCGGAAATGTATTGGTGATCCTTCCAGGATATTCCACAGGTAATCTAAACTTTTCAGTTTGTTGTGTTGATTGATAAAATGAATTATGTATGCCATTATTAAAAAGGGACACTCCCGCCATGATCATAAGACCTTATAAGATTAATTTAACATTCGGAGACGAATGTTTTTAAGGGGGGGAGAATGTTATGTCCCGTGTTTTTGCATATTTGGAAATCGAGAAAAATGAATAAGACTTGTGTGCTATAAGGAAATATTTTGATTCTAGATAATATGACTATGTTGGTTATGAAACTATTGGTGCTAAGTCATTGGGGAAGGCCGAGGGTAAATTTGGAATTTCAGAAATTAGTTTCGGGAATTACAAAACGAGACTTTAACGAATTGGGCCAAAAAAATTGGAACAAAAATTTGAGCCCAAGTGTAAAGGGTAGCTGGCCAAGGCTTGGCCCAAGATCCATTTTAAGTGGTCATGTGATTATCACATGACCCTTGATCATGATATATATCCATAACTCCTTTGGAATTTTCAAGAAAGTGAATCAAAACAAAAAAAAAATATAAGAAAGCACCTCAAAAAAACCTCTCGGCCGAAACCTCTTCAAGAACAAAAAAAATTTCCTAGCTTTTGTTTGTGGCTCAAAGATCCTTGTTTTCCCATATTTGTAGAGTCCTCAAGACGCTCTCCGACGGGATACAATTAGTTTGGCGAAAGGTGCGCGTTTGCGACAAGTCAGAAATTTAAGAAAAGGTAAGAATTTTGCTATTCTTTTGTTATGGAATTTGTATGAATGTGATAAGGATTGAGAATAGACGAGAATCCCGTAGTTTTGATATGTGTAGAAAACCGTGGGTGTGTGTGTGTTTGGTGTTGTAGCCGTGAGCTACATGAAGTGCAAGGCCATGTGAATTTGATCTTGTTAGTTGGTTTGTGGCGTCGTTGTGACATTTATGACGTAAATGATCGTTTAATGAATTGAATTGGTGTTGGAAAATGATTTCGGAACATTATGGGAAAGTGTATACCTTTGGTATATTTGTGTATATCATTGTATATCTATGATGCTAAAGACTTTAAATATGACTTATGGTTGATGTTAATGAATTTGGAGTGAAACAATGAGAGTTAGAACGTTCGTCGTAATTTTTGATGTTTTGAATGAAATATGGAAAGTAATGAACTTTGGGAAATTTTGTATATGGTTTGGAGCATAATTGGGGTGTGATTGAATAATTTTGAGTGATTGAATGAGTACAATAAGGTGGACATAGATTTGGAATTGTGAAGTTTGAATGAAAAGTTGCCAACTAATATAGTAAGGAAGAACATTGACGTGAGAATGGTTTGATTATGGTTTATGTTGTTTGATGATGTTTGGGTTGTTGTTGTTGATGTATTTTGAGCCGAGCTAAGTCTCGGGGGTGTTAGATTTATAGGGGAAATTCTGCCGAAATTTCGGTAGACAAAAATCAAGTTAATGGAAATCTTAAGCCTAAGAATCTCTAATTGGTAACTTTGACCATTTGCAGATTCTGGACGAAACGGGATTTGATTTTAAGAAAAGCATAAGACGTCCATAAGGTATGTAAAGCTTCCCACTTCTTCGTTTGGCATGTCTTAGTATGTTAGGTGAATATTGGAACCTTCGGAGCAATTTTGCTCCTCAAAATGGCTACTATTCATTCAATTCAATTGAAGCCTAAAGGCTCTATTTTGGCTAGAATGCAACTAAATGTCCGAAACCTATGGAAATGTGATCGGGTCACTTTGAAATAATTATGTATGATCTGTTATCCTCTAAATGTTCGTAAATTGTGTTCGCCACCTTGATTTGACCCGAGGTGGGCCCGCTAACCCCGAGACGCCCTAGTTGTCCTATCGGGCTCTCTTTTTGGATGAACTTCGATATGAGATCTTCGACTTTGAAACTTTCCTCTATGAAATATGTTTTGACTATTATGATATGTTAAATTCCGTCTGAGCCATACGTACCTCTTTGGAAACATTTCCTGAATTAAACTCTCGTATCAAGTAACCATTTGTCTATTTTGGTCTATGAAATGACTTATGAAATTATTAAATTTTGAAAGGCTATTTTGAAATATAATTTGCATTTGTTTGCTCACGACTCCGCTCGTGCCTTATTATGACTTGGTTCACCGGTTCCCGGGCCGGTTATGATTCGTGCGCCCTATGATAATTCGGCCGTATGCTGTGTTCCGGTTCCCGAGGCCTTGCCATAGGGCCGGGTTCCATTTGGAGTTATGCTGTGATATGGCTGGTGATGCGATACGCTCCCATGTGTATGTGTGTTCAGGGATGTACGGAGATTTGAAACCTTCCGGTGTTATGTTGTGTGTGGCGCCAGCGTCGGAGTGGCGACCACGTTCTTAAGCGTTGCATGATTTCGTTTGCATTATGTATATGTATATGATTTTGATACGGATTTTGACACATTGATTTGTACCCCCCTTTGTTATCCGGTTTGCTTTCAATTCTAGCCCATATTTCTGTACTCCGTGCTTTACATGCTCAGTACATATTTCGTACTGACCCCCTTTCTTCGGGGGCTACGTTTTATTCCCGCAGGTACAGACATTGGTGATCCTCCACTGTAGGCTTCACTTTTCTGCTATTTCGGAGTACTCCTCCTTGATCCGGAGTCCACTTCTGGTACAGACATCTTTTGCTATGTATATTTTGTATATTTGACTATTTGGGTACGGCGGGGCCCTGTCTCGCCATATGTCTTTGTTTTGGATTCGTAGAGGCCTGTAGTCATGTGTGTGGGGCGAGGGTCCTATATATGTTTGTTTGATTTTGTTTTTCTGATCTTAAAGCGGTCCGTTTGTTATGATGGCCCTAAATGGCCCTTATGCTTATATTTGCACTTATGACCGGCGATGTCCATTCCGCCGCCCCTTTCGGACTCGATATGATATTTTGATATATGCGACCGCTTAAGACATATTTTGATATAAGTTATGTTTGATATGATTTTTATGAAATCTTGAAATAAGTTTGGATTTGGTAAACGAATATGCGATTTGGTCTGGGTACCCAGGTAGGGTGCCAGTCGTGGCCCACGGGGCTGGGTCGTGACAGTACAGATGACGAAGATCCGGCTACTGACCCTGAAGGCTGGGTCCTACCTCTACCACCAACTGAGGGGCAATCATGCATAATATGGCCTAGTCAGCCATATGAATAGCAAACCTCTGAACCCGATCGGCACTGACCCAAATGTAACTTCCCACACTGGGAACATCATGGTATGGGTAGCCTCACCTGACCCGAATCACCTCTGAACAGAGACCCCAAAAAACTCTGACTCGGCCCGGAACGAGTAGATCTATAGAACCTCTAGCCTGAAAACCGTGGAGGAGCACTAGTCATAGAAAGGCCTGAAAGCCTAGAAAGCTGCTGTCTGTGCCTGCCTCTAAACTCGCTCATCGGCCCCGAAGATCTGACCCTCTTGCTATATCCCCTATCATGCTCGCGTTCACTTCTTTCCTGTTGTAGGCTTTCTTCTAAATTTTGAGCATTGTCCTGAATGCGTGAAATATCCATATTGTCCTGAAGGGACGCAGTCAAGCACCTATCCATCAAATGTGGCCCTAGGCCTTTTACAAATCTGTGTACCCGCTCACCCATATCTGCTACCATGGCCGAAGCATACCTAGCCAAAGAATTGAAGCGGAGACTATACTCTAGAGCACTCATGTTTCCTTGCCTCAAATTCAAGAACTTATCGGCTCTAGCTCGCCGAACTTCTGGAGGCAAATAATGTCGTAGGAAAGCATCAACAAACTCTTGCCATACCGGGGGAGACACATTGGCTCCCCGTGAAGCCATCCAAACCGTGTACCAATGAACCGCAACATCCCTCAATCTATAAGATGCTAACTCCACCGATTCGGTGTCTGAAGCATGTATAAAGCGAAGCGTCCTTAAAATTCCATCAATAAAATTCGGAGGGTTCTCATCTGGCTTTGATCCAAAGAACTCCAAAGGGTTCAAGCTAATGAAGTCGTGGGCCCTTGCACTAACAACCCTATCACCTTGCCCTGTACTTTGCCGCTGTCTGGGCAGCAACCAATTAAGTAAGCAAATGAATGGCCTCTTTTACATCTTGGCCTGAAGCATCCAGTGGAGGAGCCGGAGGTGTTGGAGCTGGGGCTGAGGCTCCCTCGCGCTCCTCAGAAATAGGCACTGACTGGGAGGACTGAGATTGAGCCGGATTCTGGGACTCACTTTCCTCTGCAACTGTTGGCGGTACTCTTTCAGCCTGCTTTTCCGCCACTGTCTTACCCTTTTGGGCTGCTGTAGCCTTTCTCTTTACAAGCATCTCTGAAATACACAATACACGGTTAAGGAGAAGGAAATTCTTATACCATAGCTCTATCGCACGATGTTATGAAGAAAGAAATCCAATCATTCCTAAAAATGCCCGCAGCCTCTTGCTTATAAGTGTGGCGTGCAACACACCCATAACCAAGACTCTACTGGACACGGCTCGTAGACACACCCTAGGATAGAACTGCTCTGATACCACTTTTGTCACGACCCAACCGGAGGGCCGCGATGGGCGCCCGGTGCTAGCCCACCCGGGCGCCTCTCAACATACCTTTACATTTACATCTAGGTGAGCCACATATTAAATCATACGTTTCTGTTCATCAATCATACGAATCCTACTGGAAAATAATACCTTTATATCATCGTTTGCAACTATGCCCATATCAACGTACATAAGCTGACGAAGCTAACAAAATGATATCCAAAATATAGGCCGACAAGGCCAAACACATCTAACTATATACATATGTCTACGAGCCTCTAAGGAGAGTGTGTCACATCATATAGGCGAGACAGGACCCCGCTATTCCTATAAATATGTACACAGAATAATCAATACCAAAAGCTATAGCTCCGAATGAGATGGAGCTCCGCTATGTAGTCCCTGAGAAATATAGCTATGGATCAAGCCTGTCTCCCTGGCAACCTGCGGGCCTGACGCTACGTCTACAAACAAAAAGATGTCAGTACGAAAAATGTACTGAGTATGTAAAGCGTGATCAATATTAATATAGAAGCATAATAAGCAACATAAGAAATAGCATAAGATGGGAGATAGAAGTATCATCGTCATAGGCACGTACTTGCCTTTCATAGAGGCTTTCCATTTCTAGTGCGTGATTGTGTACATACATCCGTATCCGTAATCATATCCGTACTTATTTACAATCGTATCCATAATCATATTCATATCCATATCATATACATATCCATATCATATACATATCCTATACATATCCATATCATATACATATCCATACCATATAAATATCATTTACATAGCATACCCAACCACGAATGTTCGGTGTTTCACATACCCGGCCATGGTTAGGCTCGGTGATCATACATACCTGGCCAACCAAGGCTCAGTGTTACACATACCTGGCCCTACCAAGGCTCAGTGTTATCCGTACCCAACTGCAGTGGTGCGCGCGTATCGTCATATAGACACATATATATATACATCTATATAGTCTACCCGGTCGTATAAGCTCGGGTCTCATAATAGCCAAACATAGGCACACATACATATAAGCTCATAGGCATGTTTAGCATTATCACTACTATCATCGTCATCATTATCGTTATCGCTATTATCGTCGTCATCATTATAATCATTACCATTATCGTTATTCATCACATCTATCCTTATAGGATTATTCGTCATATGAGGAATTTAGTACAATCGTAATACATACCGAGAATTATAAACTTTGTAGCCTTTTGAGGATAGAATCATTTGGAGAGCGTCATAGGCTCATAGAAGAGTAGATAATTGGACAAAGAACCATACCTTATGAAAGAAGGGTTAGCCTTACATACCTTTCCGTTAAACTATTTTACCACTTACACGTTCTCCTTCAACGCTGACATTTCTACTATCATTAGAAATCGATTGCTAGCATATACGACTAAAGCTAGAGAAAATCGAACAACATCTCCTTTATTTATATGACATTCCTCTATATCATATATCAACTCCCAAACGTCAATAATACATTCAAAATATCATAGCAATAGTCTTTATTCATCCACATTATCTATATTTCTCAATTCACTTCCAATCACCCATTTCCATAGTCATAACACACAACTACGTTCATTCATATACATTGCCTATCCCATGTTCTTAACATCATTTATGACATATCCATATCATAACACATCAACAATCATGACTCAATTCAAGCTATTACTCAAAATGACACTATTCCCACATTCAAGACCAATTTTTCAATATCCTTCTACAATCCAAGTGTTTCAACTTTCAAATACCTTAAACAACATGTAAATACCATAAATATTACCTTAGATGTTGTAGGAACAAGCTTTGGATGGAAATACTTCACCTGAGCCAAAATCCTAGTTCAGCTCCAATGAGATTTCTTGACATGGATGATCTTTAATGGGTTTCTTACACCTGATTCACTTAGTTTATGTTATTGATCACTAATATCTCTTGAATTCTTGTGGGAGAAATGTAGAGAGATGTTTTAGAGAGAAGGGGTGTGATAAGGAAATGAAATGAAATGAAACTTGGTCCTTCATTTAATACACCAAAATCTTTCCCGACCAGTTCTACGGACCAACATACGGTCCGTATAAATTATACTAACCGTATGTCTGGCCGTAGATTTGGTCCAGAGAAGGGTGACAATCTAGGCTGATTGTACGATCCAACATACAGTCCGTATGTTTTATACGACCAGTATGTTTAGCTGTATAATCCCCAGTTTTCCGAGGTTCGTTTTCGTCTACTCGTTTGATCTCCAATCCTTATGGAACCTTCTTAGTGCTTGATTATCACCTCATTAACAATCTAAGGGACGTTATAGCTCTTCTCCAAAGCATTATTAAATCCTCCTTAACTTGTTACTCGTAATTCCTTTTCGATACCTATCGTATGCCTTGCCTTCTCTGGGGAAACTTTCTTCCCCTATCTCGAACATCTTTGAAATCTTAACTAGGGTCATCGAATGTCATTTCTTACTTATTGAAATATCGTATACTCGTGCTCTTCACTAGTCTATTCACTTGTGCATCAACAGAAAAAAAAATTCCGAGGTGTAACAGATGACCCTAGAGGTTCCCTAAAGACAGCGCACCACATAGGAATATGTAATTCTCGATGGCTATCCTTCCTCCCAAATAGCTAGGCATAAACTGCACCCCAGGTGGCGAGCCCGGCTGTGGCCAGTCTTCCACCCGAATGGCTTGGCATTACCACACTAGGATCCATAGTGACTACTCTTCCTCCCGAGTTGCTAGGCCAAACACAACAACATAGTTCATAGCATAGAAGTCGGATCACAATTCACCTCAAGGTGTAAAATCAACAATTAGCATTAAGGTTCATTATGCCATTACAAAGATACATAATTTCATAGATAATCTTGAAAATGTTTCCCCTTCTTTATACCAAATTCCATTGTCATAGTTCATTATAAAGCATCAGTACCAACAATTAACCATCATTATTGATCATCTCTTATAGAAGGAAACAATTACGATTTCATATACATATATAGAGGATAATACAATCATGATTTAATGTGGGTTTGTCTCCACACGCGTATCAACCATAATCAAAGCATGAAATAGAGTTCAAAATCCTAAAAAGTTCACCTTTTTATTCTATAAAGAACTTTTAAAAGGAGATATATATTCAAAACAAAGTTTCCAAAAAGAGACATACTTTAATTCTCGCTCAAGCGTACTTCCCACAATCCAACAATTATTCTACAATAGTTTTAGATAGGAGAGATTAGAACTCTAACCTATTTCCACCCATAAACCCTTCTTACCAACGAAAGCTAGGGTTTTCATGACTAGAACGTATTCTTAACACTTCATGAATCAATCATGGATTCTAATCCCATAGGATAACCTACTCTAGTCTAAACCTTTTCAATAACATCACAAAAGTCAAGGATCATACCTTATTGAAGGAATATTAACATCTCCAAACGTCTCTTTCTTTTTCTCTTTCTTGGGTTTCAACAATCTAGGGTTTTTGGAAGATGAACTAGTGTTAATTTGATGTTAGATTGATGAAGTAATGATGGTAATTGATCAAGAACTTGTCTTACATGTTTTGGGGAAACCCTAGGGTTGTTTCCTATCAAAAGTCATCCAAAACGAAGCGGGAATGAATATAACAAAGTTAGGCTTTTATAAAATTTGGGATAAATCACTTCAGGCAAAAAATAGGCTGGTGCGTCACATAGGGCGGAAAAGTTGAATTTCCTAAAAATTTTGGCTGGGGCGCCGCGTTCGCCTAATTTTTACACTGCACTGATGATGTTCAGTAAAATGGTCATAACTCCTAGCACAAAGCTCCGTTGGAGCTGGACTACCTGCCGTTGGAAAGGTATTTCAAAGATATTCGTTCATTGTGGAAGTTTTCCCAAATTCCCCACCTATTTTCTTGAAAGTAGATTCGAAGTCAGACCTACTGAAATTTAGACGAGTTTGAGAACTCTGACGAACTTGACTATTTGGGTTGACTTCAAAATGACTGCTTATCACCCAAATTCATCCCGAATAGGTTAATATAGCTAAACTATCATCTTATTACTAGTTTTACACCGTTACACCTAACTCGAATTTATGGGGTGTTACAAAAGGTGGGACCAGGGTATTGAAAAAAAAAATTCTCTAGGAGTTTTATCACCACAAGATTATTGAGTTAGTAATACAAGGCTGAATAGCTAATGAAGGAAATGAATGATGTTATGAATGGATTATTTTTATGATAGGCAATGAATATGTTTGAAGTCCCAAGTTGATACAAGATACGCCTTTATTGATGAGACGAACTTGTAGTCTAAAAAAGACCTGTCTAAAGAACGAGCATTTATGTAACGAAGAAAAGGAGGAATATTAACAATCATGATAGATTTTTGGGAATGGAATTTGTGCTATACCATTACAGTGATGAAATGGGAAAGCGAGGAATAGGAGAAAGGTGATTCTGGAAGGACGGTAAGTAAAATTATGAAGATCTCTTCGATGAAAGATTAGGCCCATCTAGGGCCAATACATCTATCGGAATATGTGACCCATTACATGTATGTGCAGCTGACTAGATAGACTCAAAAGATGAACAGTCACAGCTAAGATTAGTTGCGGTAATTACTGAAAGTAAGTACTTGCAAGAAAAAGGAAAGCTAAATGATATGCCAAATATAAAGTAGTGGGTTAACACCGTAAGGGGGGAAGACGAGACGACAAGTATTGGATCAGGAGTATACTTTGTTAGAAGATGGAAAGATCATGACAAAGGAATTGGAAGCGACCTCAAAGGGATTTTACACTAGCAGTCCTATGAGGTATCAAGGCGATTTGACGATAAACATAACCAATCAGTTATATGTATGACTAATTAAAGATTAGAAGATTGTACTCTAAGAAAGAAATTACTCAAAATTTCAAGATAAGAGTGTAATAGGAAGTTCAGTAATGGAGAAATAGAGCAGGATTTATTATGATGGCACTCAAAGTAAATAATGAACTAAGATAAGAAGTTAAGTGAAATATCCACCACGAGCTAGTCACATGGATACAAAGTTCCAGTATCGTAGAATGGTTGTAAAGCATTGTACAAGGGAACCTTAAAGGCAAAGGTATTTGAGTCAGAATTTAGTAACGTTTTGTTGAGGGAAAGATGCAGAGTTATCAATTGAAGAGGACTGAAATGAAAATGAATTATTCAAAAGAATGCGAGTACTTGACGGTAACAGCCTGTGATAAAAAAGAATAAATGTGCATGATTATCTAGAAGCGAAAGCTCATAGATGATACTAGAATTCCAGGCACACATAATATTCAGGACGTAACAGAATTAAAGTCGCGTTATAAGTAAATGCAATAAGATGGACCAAAATGCAATAAGATGGACCTAAATGAAGAACTAAAGGCTAGGGGCAGTAGTAAAGAGGATAATAAAGAGTTAGTTTGTGTAAGACATTTTCATTGTATCAAAACCAATAAGGATGGATCTAGCACAGAAATGGATACATTTATTCTGGAAGGTAGCAGAATTGTATGAAATTATATATTACGGAAATGATATAAGTATATAAGAGGCTTGTTAAGATCACAATAGGGCTTCAACTGGTGAAGTGTAGCATAGCTGAGGATAGCAATAACAAGATATCATAAATGTTGGGAAACCTGAGTAGACATCGTATCTTAGATATGATATATCTCCAAAGCTTGAAAAGGATTAAGGAAAGGAGTATCTCAGCAGGATGGTTTCCTAAGATATCAACACCGACCTTATGTTAAATATAGAAAGGGTAGATGGTCTATTCAGAGGCAACAGAGATGTATCATGACCTTGATGTATCGATAAAAAGGGAATATTAAAAAGTTTGTGGTTCGTTAATAAATAAACAGAAGCCTGAAAGACGAGGAAACGTATGGATATGTCGTTGAAGAATGAAGGAATGACCGATATGTATTTTATACTTGTAAGAAATTAAGTAAGATATATATGGAATTGTATGACTACCTAGCATTTATGTTTGTTCGGTTAAGGTACCCAGTTCTCTCCTAGCGCCTGAGGATCAGTATATTCAAAGAAACCTGAAGAATATAGGTTACCCCAGTATTGCCTTCCACCTTGAGATAAGTGGGTAGGTAGAGCACACTTTTCAGACGTCTCAGGATATATATTATGAACATGTATGCTAGACCTTTAAGGAAGTTGGGATGACCAGTTAGTGTGACTTAAATTTGTATATCCAAATGGCCCGTATGAAGCCCTATAAGAATGGGAGAGTATCAGATTGTTTGAAATATGGAATTTCATTCTAGAGAGATTTATGAGATGAAATAAGAAGGATAAGTTTACCCTTGGATGCTTTAGACTTCCCAAGATTATACGCGGGATGAGTTGAAGGGGCCTACGAGATTTACCCTTAGATTTGTAATCTATATACCCAGTTTTTTACACGTCTACACTTCGAAAGTGTAAATAGAAATTCCCCACAGTTGTACCCATTGTTGACATTCGATTACAGAACAGTTACTATACGAGAAAGATCTTACTATCCCTTCAAATTGCCAAGTTCTAGTTTCATGGATTGAGAACCAGAGACATAGCCTCGATAATAGTACTATGAAAGAATGTGAAGGTAGAGGATATGAGTTGAGAAGCGTACGAGATATGAGATCCAGGTATCAGCACTTGTTTCTACTCCCAGAGGAGGTCCTGACAGAGACATCATTGCCTTCAGGTGCGTAATGTTTCATTCATTATGACTACGAGTCATGTGATGCTATTATTTTTATTGCTTGTTGTCGCCCTGGGTAGCATTGTATATTTATGGGTTGTTGTGTCAAGTTGGTAGTGGTATAGTTATAGAGAAAACTCTGCCAAAATTTATATAAGACCCTTAGGAGTTTAACATTCGAGGATGAATGTTCTTAAGGGTAGAAGAATGTTACACCTCCTTTTTTGCATACGGTAAAATTTCATTTTAAGTTGGTTGTCGTAGGTTCATATTTGGAATCATTTGGGAAGTTGTTTATGAGGACTATAGGTATATCTCGGTGATATGTAAGTTCTTAAACGTGTTTGGAAAGGAGTACAAAGATTAGGTGTTAAACGAATCGAAAAGAATATGTTTCGTCGAGAAATTAGATTGAGACCATTTTCACGGCCATTTCTAAAGACTGTGAAAATGGATGTGAAATTGAGGAGGTGGAATTTTTCCCGTCTGTGGAAATGGACGTGAAATTGAGGAGGTGGAATTTTTCCCTTTTGTTATAAATTAAAGGGCCATGACTTGGAACACATTTTTTCACTAAAAATAGATCCCTAATGCCTCTCCAAGCTCTCTCAACCATCCCTAAACGTCAATAAACATCTTAAACCATTTTAAGGGAAGATCAAGCCATAAAATCCCCAACTAATCCATGGAAGTTGATTGTTCTTGTTTACACTTGGAGTTATGGTGAATTTGATCTTGAAGCTAGTTGTGTGAGTTGAAGTTATTAAAGTATAAGGTATGTTCTTCATCTTCTTTCTTATGTTAAGTTGATTTGAGGGTTTAGCAAGTCTTAAAAGTGAAGAGAATCATGGTAGATAGGTCATAGGATGTTGTGTTGAAGTTTTGGCTATAGATTGAATTAGAAAGGATGTTTTTGATGGATCTGGGTCTAGATTGAATGTAACTTCTTGGCCATGGTATTGTTGATTTTGGTAATGATGTTTAGGAGTTGATTTGGAGTTTGATGGAAGTAGGTGATATAGGGGAAATATTGCCCAATTTTCGTTAGCTCATCTACTATTTTAGTTTGATCCTATAAGCGTTTCAACTGCTTAAACTTAGCGTGAATCATCTTGAATGTAGATTTTCAAGCTCAGGAAGATAGATGTTGAGCGGTTAAGTAGACGATGAGGTATGTTAAGGTTGCCCATTCTTTCTTATGGAATGATCATATTGCTACGAACTTATGCAAATGATATCCATAATGACTTCCCTCTTAGAAATGTTAGGAGCTTATGTTTCTTGATGTTCCTATGATATTATCGATCTCTATCTCATGATTATTGATCTTGTCTTATGATTATTGATCTTGATCTCATCTTATGGTCATTGATTCCTTCAAGGTCAGGTATGCCAAGGATGAGAGTTCCATAATAGTAATCGGAGGTTACCGACCTTACGTTACTCCAGTAGAGTCATAACAATTCTTTGAGCTCTCATGAATGCTTTATATATATATATATATATATATATATATATATATATATATATATATATATATATATATATATATATATATATATATATATATATATATATATATATATCTATTTTCTGACACCGACTCGCACTATGATCGACCGGGTACGGCACCTATTGTGCACACCATTGCAGTTGGGTACGGATAACATTATTATGGCTGGGTACGCACAACAGCGAGCCTATCATGGCCGGGTACGGATAACACATAGCCTATCAAGGCCGGGTATAGTATAGTTATATATATATATAAATATATATGCATGAAAGTGTTTTTTTTTAAAGGAAAGCATGCATGACAGCCGCCTTAAGAGGCATTCAGATGTACAAGTTATTTCTCTTATCTCATGTTACTTCCATTATTTATTGTGTTGTTATTTATGTCGTACATATTCAGTACATTATTCATAGAGATGTCCTTTTCTTTGAGGACACTGCATTCATGATTGCAGGTAGATTGAGAGACAGATCAGACCCGTGGGCTTTGTTTTCCAGCATTTGTGCTGGAGCACTCCACTTTTCGAGGTTGCAGTTCAGATTGGTATGATCCTTTTGTGTACATTTGGACATGGTGGGGTCCTATCCAATTCTTAATGTCACAACCCAACCAGAGCGCCATGGCGAGCACCAAGAGCTAACCTATCGAGCACCACAAGACATTCATGCATCTCATTATCATACCTGAGTGGGCCATAATGCTGACTAATAAATGCCATAAATCGTAAGGGACACAAGCCCAAAAGATATATACATATATACGTCATCAAGTCGATCTAAAGCACTCAAGCTGACAAGGCTACCAAAATAATGATACAACAAAATAGGGACTCAGAAGGTCATAGAACATCTAATTGTGCATATCTGTCTACGACCCTCTACATGGAGTGAAAAACATAATAATGACGGGACAAGACCTCGCCATGCCCATATATACACAAAATAATCATACCAACTGAGCTATAGCTCCGGAACAGGTGGAGTGCACCAATACAAGCTAAGAAGACAACCTAAGGTCTGAACCGTCTACCTGTCTACTTGCGGTCATGAATGCAGCGTCCACAAACAAAAAGACGTCAGTACGAATAATGTACTGAGCATGTAAGGCATGAATAATCAACATAATAAAGATATGAAAGTAACAATAAATAAGAGAGATAACCTGTGCATCCGAATGCCTCTTAAGGCGGAGCATCATGAATGCTTTCCTTTTTAAAAAATAATTTTTCATATGTATACATATATCATAATATCATACCCGGCCATCATAGGCTCAGGGTCATCCGTACCCAGCCATGATAGCCTCGGTGTTATCCGTACCTAATGATAGTGGTGTGCACAATAGGTTCCATACTCGGTCAACTATAGCGTTGCTCAGTGTCATAAAATAAGTACATATATATATAGCATGCATGAGAGCTCAAAGAAATGTTATAACTCTATCGGAGTGTAAGGTCAGTAACCTTCGATTACTATTATGGAACTATCATCATGAATATATCTCACTCTGAAGGAGCAATAACCAAAACATGAGATCAACATCAATAAATAAGATCAATAACCATAAGATAAAGATCAATAATATCATAAGAACATCAAGAACCATAAGCTTCTAGTATTTCTAGGAATAGGGACATTAAGGATATTATTTGTGTGGGTTTGTATTAATAAGATCATGCCCTAAGAAAGAAAGGGATAGCCTTAACCTACCCCGTCTATCTATCCACTCGACGTCTATCCTTCCGAACTTGAAAATAAACATTCAAGGTGATTCATACTATGGTTAAGTGGTGGAAACTCTCATAAAATCAAGCTAAATTAGTTAGTAAGCTAATGAAAATTGGACAACATTTTATATGTATCATCTACTTCCACCAACTCAAAAACAACTCCCAAAACCACAATAAAACATCAACAATATCATAATCAAATGATTATATTCAAATTATACTCAATTCAACCCAAAACTTCTTTTCATAATCAATCTATAACAACAACTTCAACACCACACCGTTTGATCTTTTCTCCAATTTCTTTTCCTTAAATAATAGCTTAATTACCAAATAAACTCATAAGCATGAAAGTAAGATTAAATATTACCTCGAAAATCAAGAAAACTTCAATTCCAAGGTTACATCACCTTAAAATACTCTCCCAAGATTTTACAAGAAGAAGAGACAAGTTTAAAACTCACTTTGAAACCCTAGGTACTTGATCTCCCCTTTGATCTTTGATTTAGTCTTAGAGAAGTGTTTGAAGAGGTCTCTAGATCTTTCTTGATCTTGGGTTTATGTTTAAAATGACTTAAAATGAAGAGGGGTTGCCATACTTAAAATCAGCAACAATCCACCAGCTTACAAAATGTGGCTTTTATTTCTTGGTCGTATAACATTTTACGGCCAACCCCCTGGCCGTATAATATTGTACAGTACATACAAAGGGACCGTATCTTTTCAATCAAAAATTCTGCTCTCTGTAAATTCTTAAATTCCTTAAATACGGTCCATATCTCAAAATACAGACCATATCCCAATTATATGGCCTATATCCTATTTTTTCCTAAAACAACTTTTGACGAACCTTCCCACATCAATTCACTTATTCTTTAATCCTTCAGTAACTTACCATACATGAACTTAAACACTTGTAAGCATAAATTAAGAATGTGCAAGCTCATATAACCTCGAAGGAAATCCCAGTGTCAAAAACTAAGACAACTAACATACGATGAATCTCAATGTATAAAACTACCAGGTGTAACATTCCTTCCCCCTTAAAAACATTAGTCCTAAAAATTTTGGCAGAATTTCCCCTGTAACTATAATTGTACCAGTACCAACCTGCCACACAGCAATCTCAAACCTTACAATGCCACATAGGGCCACCACCACAAGCAATAACAATAATGGCTTCACACGACCCATAATCGTAAGAAATAGAACAATACGCACCTAAAGGTAATGGCGTCTCTATCTAGACCTCTTTTAGGAGTGGGAATAGATAAGAATAGCTAGATCTCATATCTTCTTCAGCCTCCCAATTCACTTCCTCAACATTCCTGTACCTCCAAAGGACTTTGACTGAAGCTACATCCTTAGTCCTCAATCTCTGAATCTGTCTATCTAGTATAGTAATGGGAACCTCTACATATGATAGTTGGTCCGTGACCTGAATATCATTGACAGGCATGACTCTCGAAGGTCTCGTATACATTTACGGAGCATCGATATGTGGAAGAGCGGATGGACTGATTCCAAATCCTAAGGCAAATCTAATTCATAGGCCACCTGGCCCACTTTACGTACAATCCTGTAAGGCCCAATGTATCAAGGACTGAGTTTACCCTTCTTACCAAATCTTATAACACTTTTCATGGGCGATACCTTCAAGAACACCCAGTCACCAACGTGGAATTCCAAGTCTCATCGGCGATTATCTGAACAAGACTTCGATGATTCTGAGCTGCCAACAATTGATCCTGAATAAGCATGACCTTCTCTAATGCTTGTTGAATCAAATTTGTCCCTACTAACTTAGTCTCCCCCACTTCAAACCATCTGATAGGTGACCTACACTTTTTCCCATATAAAGCCTCATACGGGGCTATCTGGATACTAGAATGATAACTGTTATTGTATGCGAATTCGTTAAACGGAAAATGATCATCCCAGCTATCACTAAAATCTATCACATAGGCCCGTAGTATATCCTCAAGGGTATAAATTGTACGCTCAACCTGCCTGTCTATCTGGAGATTAAATGTCGTGCTAAGACTCATCTGAGTGCACTAACCCTTCTGGAAAGACTTTCAAAAATTAGCCATAAACTGTGAACCCCTGTCGGAGATGATGGATACCGGAGCACCATTGATTCAGACTATCTCCTTAATGTGTAGCTTCGCATAATTCTCGGTTGAGTATGTAGTCTTGACAGGGAGAAAATGGGCTAGTTTTGTAAGTCTACCGATAATTACCCACATGGAATCAAACTTACACTGAGAACTGGGCAAGCCTGTAATTAAATCCATATTAATTGCTTCCCATTTCCACTTTGGAATCTCTTTAGCCTGCAATAATCCACCGAGCTTCTGATGCTCAATCTTCAGCTGTTTACAGTTAGGGCATTGGGCTACAAACTCTGTTGTGTCTTTCTTTATTCTGACCCACCACTAAACTTCCCTAATATCATGATACATCTTTGTCGTCCCTTGATGAATAAAATAATGGGAGTAATGAGCCTCTCCCAAAATCTGACGACGTAATCTTGCAATATCAAGAACACACACTTTGCTTCTATATCTGAGAACTCCATCTGCAGAGATCTCAAATGGTGACATCTTCTTCTGAGGGGCTATTTATCTATAATGAACTATCACAGGATGCCTGTGCTGGCGCTCCTTAACTTTAACTACTAAAGATGAGACTGTCGAATTCTGGATAGTAACCCCTGTATCACCTGAGTCCAATACCCGTACTCTTAGGCTGGCTAATTGATGAAGCTCACGAACTAGCTCCCTTTTCTCTAGCTGGACATCAGATAATCTACCTATAGATCTACGGCTAAAGGCTTCGGCTGTTACATTCACCTTCCCGAGATGATAAGAGAATGCTAACATAATAATCTTTTAATAACTCTAACCATCGCCTCTACCACAAATTGAACTCCTTCTGCTTGAAAATATGTTGGAGATTCTTATGGTCTATATAAATGTCAAAATTAACGATATACAAGTAATGCTTCCACATCTTTAATGTGTGAATTACAGAAGCTAACTCAAAATAATGTGTTGGATAGTTCTTATCATGACCCCACTGACGGACCGTGCGGGCACCTACCATATTACTAACTAATAGGCGAACCCTTACCAACCAGCCAGTTTAAAATTATCAATTTGTTAAGGATCACAATACAAAAAAAAAAATGCTCAATAGACTCTATTATTAATACAAGAAAAATTGAAAAACTCCATGGGATCTAGTCTAGACAGGTACAAGAGCTCCTATTACATAAGAAAAATAAAATAAATGACCCAGCCTCTGCCTAGAGTGAGATGAGCGAGGCTGTAGGAGAATTCCTGGAAATCCACACGAAGAAACATCGACTTAAACCTGCAACATACCTACACCCAAAAAGGATATAGCAAGAGTAGTATCAGTACACCACACGTACTGGTAAGAATCATAGGTCAACTAAGATTAGTTCACGCAACTCAATAAAGTCAATAACATAAGTAGATAAGTCAACGGCCCTCCAGACTCTCAACATAGATTGTTATATCGTCACAAACTTACCTTTCTACTCCCAGTTATTCACTTCTCTTATCACCATAGAATTTTCGAGTATCTAACTAGTCATTTAAATCCTATTCCACCTTCCCTTAATCCAATTAATTAAGTTCCATCTTCTCAATTACAGTAACATCTAATTTCAAAAATTTAGCCTTGGAGTTTTTCTATCCCATTCACTTACTGCGATATGATGCACCCATGGGAAAAATACCATTTAGAATTCATTCTTACACTTACGTTCATAGTAATCACCACCTCAGACAACCTCAAGAAATCACAAAAGATGCCCAATGCAATATAACAGACTGACAGCACACAAACATAAGGACATAGCAGTTTGAGATGTAATGCAATGCAGACGCGATGCAAGGGCCCAAGCAAGCTGTACATACATGCTAAGTGTTGTCATTGCTCAGTGGTCATGACCTACAGGGGACCCATAGTGTCCATATACGACTCGTTCCGGATACTTATCGGACCCGAGCCATAAATCCTCCACTCCGGAAAGAACCTCGGATGCAAGTCCACATCATATAAATATACTCACCGTTATATTACTTCCAATGATTGGCTAACAAATAGTACCTCATAGTTAACCCAACTCGGCCATATGACTAGATAACACAACTGACACGTACTCAAACTTTCTGCTCTATGTATTACCTCATAACCACATGCAATGTATGCAATGATGCCAATGAATGAAAAGAATACCATGAATCATGCCCTTGATGGGTGTAGCACTATTATGCCTTCCTTCAGTCTTCCCAAAATAGTCCCATTTGTTAACAAGAATGACAATCATATGAATATTTCACTATACTTGGAAATAAAGACGGAAAAAGAATATACCTAGGAATACATATTCTGAACAATGAAATACCTCTTTCTAGCCATGATGAATAATCACTTTCAGTCCAGTAACATATAACCCTAAACATTAGTAGCATTCACCACTCAAACAATTACTCATTGGTACCCTAGTTACTAATTTCACATAATTTAGCTAGGTTTTTTGAATATATCCATCCAAACTAGGTGTCCGATGACCCAGTCATGCAATCTCCCATCAACCCTAGATGTATATACAATTTACTAAATCAAAAGTCTAACTCAAGTAAATCATAACCTACCTTGTTGACGAACAACTAATTTAATTTCCACGAATTGCTCGCCTTCCTAGCCTTCATCCGAATCCATGAGAGATGATAGTTATGGGGAAAGATGTGGGGAATGTTTGAAAGAACCTCTTCTCTTGGTGTCAAGGGTTTTTCTTCTTGTTGAAGCCTAATAGCATCCTTGGAGAGTCTTTTATTAAAAAGAAGGGTGAAATAAAAATTGAGTAACCAAAAACGCGTCAACTGCCCTGCCTCGTTCGCTGCAGTGGATAAGGTCCCGCTATAGCGGTGCACCTCCTGCCCCGGGCCCATGATTTTACTCTTTTTGAAACTAACATTTCCCACTATTAATCCTTAGAACATCCCATGGAGCTTACTATTTACGATCACACACCTAGATTGGACATAGATTCGCGAATTATTAAATAATGACCGGACTGGTCGTTACACTAGATAATAGTTAAATCACCGTTCGTCCTGAAGGGCGTCGAGTGAGGAAATGGTCACGGTCTTGGACCTTACATCATAAGAGGCAGGATTTCGAGTTATCGTAAAGGAAAAATTTCAACAAAGACTGAAAAACGCGAGCCGCTACGACAGTTAGATGACCGCTATAGAGGTAGATCCACTGCCGCGGCGGTCATTGGCCAGATTCAAAGTATATGGGGTAAATTCACTTCACCCTTCCTACTTCACATTCATTCCCCCATAACTGAAAACTGTTACATCCCGTATTTTTATGCTTTGGAAAGCGTGCGAGTTAAATGACATTAGTAATTAAAACAATGTTATCCTCAAGCTTATAGCTGGTTAAAATGATAGTTCGAATATGTCATAAGGTTTAGAAGTTAAACGAATCAAAGAAAATAAGTTCGTCAAGGTTCGACATTTATTTGAATACGGTCTAAGCTATAATACCCCATATTTTTTAGACATGAAAATTGAGCCGTCGAACATGAGCAAATTTACCTAATCCCGGAAGATTTGGTCATATTCAATCATGGAAAACAATACTCGGTGTATAAAAGGAGAAGTCTCGAAATTATTTAAGATTCGAAAATGGTTGTTGGAAATAATATTTTGTGTGTACTAAAAGGAGCTATGGACTAGTGCTATGTTGCATAATCATGATCATGAGAATATGAAGTGTATTAAAAATTATTACTATTTATGTGAATTGAGATCAAGGAATTAAATTATGGGATAAAATATTGGTGGACATGACCACGTGATGCCTTGCTAATAAGGCAGCTAGTGGGTTTTATAAAATGGAAAAGGGAGGAGGTGTTATGATGAGGTGTGCTGGGAAGTGCAAAAAAGGCCATGTGTAAAAAGAGAAGACATGTATATTATCACGACCCAACCCCGTGGGCCATGACTAGTGTCCGAGCTGGACACTCGTATACGTACCTGTTAAATAAAGACAACTGATTCTTAAGAACAATATGGAAACTTTGCAAACGAACCTCAAAGGTTCATAACGTCATCATATATAGGTATCCCGATAACTTGTCTCCTGAGGAGTCACAACTAATCAAAATATAATATGATACACAAGCCGACAAGGCTGCCACTACATATCAATACCACACGCAAGCCGACAAGGCTGCCACAACATATCAATACCACACGCAAGCCGACAAGGCTGCCACAACATATCAATACCATACGTAAGCCGTAAATACACAGCTGAACAATACTTATACACAACCCACACATATGTCTACAGACCTCTAAGAGTATCGATAGTGAAATATGACGGGACAGGGCCCTGCCGTACCCCTGGATGAATATATATATATATATATATATATACATCAAAGATCTGTACCAAAAGTCTAGGCTCCGGAAAAATAGAGCTCTCCAAGACAGCTGAGTAGAAATCCTAAGCTGGAGGATAACTAAATCCTACCTGAGGGCATGAAACGCACCCCCCCCCCCCCCCCCCCGAAGAAAGGGGGTCAGTACAGAATATGTACTGATTATATAAAGCATGTAATACAATAAAGAGGATCATGACTGAAATAGAGGTCTCAGGAGACAAGTATGACATTCAAAATACCAATATATTTGCCTTATGAAATGTAAATTATGCATATCTATATCATATATCATAACCGGCCCATTATGGGACTCGGTGAATAAAGTCATCACATACTATCCTTGGCGCCATAACCACATCACCATATCATCATATATATAGATATATACCGTATCCCGGCCCTCTTGTGAGGGACTCGGTGAACAATGCAGTGAAACTGTGCACGAAAACGTACCCCAGCCCGGGACTCGGTGAAAGATATATTGAGGCATGCACGAGCAGAATAGTGAGCAACCATATGCAAGCTAAGTCATATCTGAGACTCGATAGAATAATCAAAATGAACTATCATTTGAAAATCAAGAAAATAATCATATCAAGTACCCTTCGAATGTCACAATGGATTATATCAAAATAGGACACCTGAAATCATAGACACGTATCAAGACATAATAAAATAAGTTCTGGGAATCAAGAACATTAACCATCCTAGTGTCTCTAAGAATAGGAGCTTCTTTGGAGTCATATACACGTCGTCTGTTTGTTTCATAAAGATCATGCCAAAAAGAAGGAATGGTTAGCTTTACATACCCGGATTCTATAATTTGAGTGACTACAATGACTCAATTCTTCCATTATACGCTTAACTTGCACATCTAGGGATGCTCTTGAAATTCTTGTTAGAAATTACTTAATTGGCTCCAAGAAATACAAGATGTCCAAGAGCTCAAGAATGACCATCCATGGACGTTCTTAGCTTTTCCAAATTATTATGTCAAGAAAGTGAATACTTGGTATCCTTTGGCTAATGACAGTGATGGATATTGTTTCATTATACATCACCACGTGTTATCCTAATTGAGATAGAGTGCTGATTCATCTTGATAAAGAAAACATGCGGCTAGCAATATACATTGTATTTTGGAGTGTAAATAGCCAATTTATTTTTAAATTCTACCAGTGAAAACATTGAAAACTTTTGTTGGATTTTTGGTGGGACCAAAATTCTATTTTGTGGGCCAACTTAATGGATCCCACACATGATAATAATCATATGTTTCTATATTTAACAAGATGCCACGTGGACATAATATTTCTTGCACTTATCCACTTTATTTCTCGATTAGATCACTTTGTCTCCCCTTACAATTGGTAATTAATTTCTTTTCTTCCACTACGATCCTTCTTTTAACCAATTACACGCACAATTAATTTTTCAATCTCAATTCACTTAAATAATAATCATTTTTAACACACGTCATGCACTCATTATCATTATCATATGATAGAACACAAATTCATAGCCTCTTTTTCCACATACATGAATATTATTTTCAATCACCGTCATTCCACTTGTTAGGTCCTAAATTATTTTGGGACTTCATCCTTTTATACACTGAGCTCTAGTTCTGCATACACGAGTATGACCAAAATTCCAACGGTTTGTATAACTTGTTCAACATTCCGAACTTGTCGACTATCTTACGACGTAACTTGACGTATGAAAATACGGGTTGTAACATCCTTCCCCTCTTAGAAACATTCGTCCTCGAATGTTAAATGAAGACTGATACTCGTATCCAATTCCAATGCTTACTAATATCACTCAACCTTTCACAACTCCTAAAGTCCTTTTCAATACTTATCTTTCCTCTATAAGCTTCAACTTCCCTTAACCTCATTGATGGTTTCAGTTATATTGATTTCTATAAGGGACACATTACTCCCTTTCCTCAAACACATATAATCATGTTTCTTTCAATTGCATATAATACAAATTAATCTCTCCATTACAACATCATTAACTCTAATTTCATGACAAAATAAGAAATCTTACCTCAATTTTAATTAGGACAGATCCTACAATAACTTGCACCATTTGCACCACTTCACCTTCTTCAACTTATATCCTAAGCTTGCTGCCTCCTTGAACGTATAGAACACCTTAGGGAATGATAATTTTTTTTTCTGCCACCATTGAAGCTGGCCGTGAGCTGCTGCCATGGCTGGTTGGTGATTTTCTCTTCCAAAACAAGTTGAGAATTGCCAAGAACTTGCATCAAAGGGGCTGGCCGTGAGAGCCCCAAGATCTTGCCATGGCTATGTCCTTTTCTCCCAATTAGTTTAAAAATGTGAATGAAATAAATGGCAATTAGATTAGTCACCATTTGTAGATATATAGGCTGCCCATTATATTGACACGTGTCCACCCTTATGACACGTGTCCGCCTTCAATTAAACACCAATCGGATCCCGCCACTTTTTGTGGGGCCCACTTAGTGGTCTAATTAGCTTAAGTAATCATTAATCCCCACTTAATAATCTAATCACGGTTAATTAATCCCTAATCTATACTAATATTTCTACACTAATTGAATTTTACAAGCAATCGTGCACTTATTAAAAATCGGGGATTAAAAGCCCTTGTCTCATAGCCCAAAAATAATCTCGTCCTTAAACTTATGTCGATTAGCTTACGAATAATCCGACGTACAAAAATACGGGATATAACATTATTCTACTTCAATAACCTTACATTGCTCTACCGTACAGTCCATATTCTGGAATCTTCGGCCTCATGTATTACTCCTCGACTTCTTTAAAGGGCTTTAACTGTCACTCTACTTTTTAGCTCTTAATCTCAATCCTTAGAGTAAGCTATCACGTAGCGCATGAGTTTCCTCATATAATAACTTTACACAGTTGCTCTGTGATCTGACTATCGTTAACTGGGATAATTCTGAAAGAAGTTTTGATTTGACATATAAATTCACTGTCATCCCGTAACCCGCTTGTTCTGATCGTCGTGCTCAAACCATTTCCCTTAATCCAACTTCTAACACTTTAGGCGTATTACCTCGTGTCGTTTCTTTATCTTTAGTTCAAACCCTTCTATTGCGCCTCTTTACTCAGAATTTGCTCTTAATTTCTCCATCACACATTATGTCGTAATCTTTACAACAATATGCGAAGGTCCTCAAATTAGCCCGAGAAATATCTTAGCGTCGTTTCACTAGTCTTTATACTTTACCTTGCAATTTTTCTCTCGTATCATTCAATGGTATTGTGCTCAGCTCATACTGGTCTCCTATGATCTCTATTTCAGTCGTGATTCTCTTTGTTGTATTTCATGCTTTATATTACTAATTCTATCTCGAAAATTTTGCCTCAAACCATCTTACGCCTTTCTTTGATGTACCCAAAATATCATAACCGCATTGCTATTACCGAATCCTTACTCTTATTATCAAGTACTCACTTGGTCTCATCCTTAGCATACAAATATTCGTAGATCGGATAACTACTCTTGTACAACTTGTATAAAGTATATCCAATCTTAGTCATAGTCTTTCCTTCTCCTGGTTCATTCTCCTTTACATATCTTATTTGTACTAAAACTCACTTGTTGTCTATCTTGTCATACTCCTTTCCCTTCTTTATTCACCATTTGATTTTCTCATATCCTACTATAGGAGATTTCCTATCCCTTCTTCTTTGCTATTTATAAGTCACAATATCATTAGCAAGCAACTCCATTGCCAATATATTAGCCTTTAACCCAGTATAGTGTAGCTATCCTTTATAATATCTCTTAAGTTACTCGTTACCATTCTCTTGTCGTACTCTTTCTTTTTACAAGCACCCACTTCCTAATGTCATATCATACAAGATTTTTACAAATGATCCTCTGTCTTGTCTCAAATACCATCCTGACTTCTATCCGTTTATTGCTGGCCTTCAGATCTTACTAATTTGTTTCGTCAAGGGATCTCACTTGAAGTTTAAGTATCCATATCAAACATATTGCAGTGTCAATTGCTTCCATCTTACACTTGTTTTTTCTCACACCCGCTTCCCCCCTTTAGGGTGTACTTATACCATTATCTGTTTATATTCAGCTCTACGTCCCTATTTCCAACCTTCAAATTCATCTGATCCCTTTTTTTTTAATTCACTTGGCACACTGTACCATATCCATATCTTTTCTTTATAATTTATGATTTTGATTATCTACGTACGAAACCTTAAAAAAATCGTGAAGCGATGAGAACCTTTCCATATATAGTATAAAATATTATCTGATAATTTGTACTCGGGTAATGCAATCAATGTAGCAACTCATCCAAGGCCACATTCCACTTACTCCAATCAATAATTAATTAGTACCTGTAGTCATTCCAAATTCTCAATTAGGTAGCACTTATTTTCCAATGATAACTGTCCAAAGTTCTCTTGTAACATCATCTTTATCCCAACCTACATCATCTGTTTTCTTTAATAAATTTACAATGCACCATTTGTTCCTCATGCCTACAGTCCTTGTCCTTTAAGGAATTCACTATTTCTGAGGTAAAATCATATACGCGCAGTACTCTTTTATGCCTTATGCTCTTCTACCCTTGTTGTGTACCTAACACTGACTTCCAACTTGCCCAAAATCATATCAAGTTCGTCTTAATGATAGTCTTATCTTATCGCCTTGTCGTCGTATTACACCTTTAAGTTCGTAGCTATGTATTTCCCTTTTATTTTTACACTCGTACTCCATTAATTACGTCTATCTTGGGTTCTTCCAGTAGTATACCTTTCCATTTCTCCAGTCTATGTCCATCTTCCGTTCTGTGCATGAGGAATCTCATGCTACCCCTGTATCCTTCGGAAAACATACTCCCGCATAATCCCTTTCTCATTTGCAAAACGTATTCTATTCATCCCTATTTGCTCTTATCACCCCAGTCATTTTATAACACTTATTCTACCTCATTGCTCATCTTTCTATAGTTTGGTCTCTCACAGTTCCGTCTCTTATATTACTTGTGTTCTCGACTATACATGTTGTAACCTATTACTGCACTGTTATCCCGCTCGCTTTCTCCTTATTTCCTTCTTTCAATTAACTCCCTCTTTTCTTGTGCTTGCTTTCATTCTCGTTATCACATAATCCTTATCCTGAGCTTTCCCTATAGAACCTTATAAGTCTTCCTTATTCGTTCTATACCTTGCCTTTTCATTTCACATTTGCCCTTCCACTTTAGTCGCATAGATCACGTCATCTCTTTTAGTCACTTCCTCACTAGGCTTTACTCATTTCCATAACAATCTTTATTGTATCAACATAATATCCTGTTCGTAATAAATCCTATAGTATAACACTTCTTAACCTTTTTCCCTTTCTGATCAATCTTATCCTTAATACCTCACAAGCTGTCTTATCAATACATTCGTATTCGTCATGATTCTTCCTCCTCCGTACTCTTGTCTCAATCATACTATTACTCTTTTTAACTATAACTCGTCGTAATTTGTCCCTGCTGATCAATTCAGTTGATACCTCAACATAACACTCTATTAAGATTTTCCAGCCCTTTCTAAATCATATTTTATTATCACAAGCCCTTCCAAATTGTCCTAACATTTCCTTTTTACCATATTGATCTCAACCTCATAATTACCATTGACATGACCTTTCAAGAATATTACGAACTTATATCTCATTCTCTTTTTATTTCTAGAAAAAATTTGGCAGAGTTTCCTCTGCATTTCTTACTATCCCAAAACTTGCACGCAGGAAATACCAACAATGCCTTACAGGGCCAACATATATATGTATATATTATATCATATCATAGCCGCACAGGGCTCCCCATATCAATAATAGTATGAAAATGATGAACTTACCTCGTATGTCCAACTCGAACTGTACCTGTTACACTTTCCTGTTTACTTTCCCTTTCAATCTTTAACTGCAGGTTTCAATCATACCTGCAACATTCATACCGTATCTGACATGTATTCAGCTTACCGTTACTGATTCCTTCAACTTCTTCTGTTCACACTTTATAACTGAACTTATCAACAATATATATACATTCAATCCATTTTCTTACTATACTTTAATAACTTACCTTGATGATGGCCAGTTTGCCATTCTGTATATACAATTTCTAATAACGTAACCTCGATGAAATATTAGCCTCTGTAACTCCCAGTAGCATTATTTACCTTCTCTTGTCGACACCACTCTCCCGCTAAAATCAAAGCTTAGTATATAAAGAAAGGATATCATTTCCCATCTATTGGCTCTATCACACGATCTAGAATAAGAAGAAAAGATAACATCCTAAATGTTCTGTAGCTTCCTGTTTATAGATGTGGTGCACAACACACCGATAAACAAGACTTTACTAGACACGGTCTGTAGACACTCCGAGGATGAACTGCTCTGATACCACTTTTGTCACGACTCAACCTCGTGGGCCATGACTAGTGCCCGAGATGGACACTCGTATATGTACCTATTAAATATAGACAACTGATTCTTAAGAACAATATGGAAACTTTGCAAAGGAACCTCAAAGGTTCATAACGTCATCATAGATAGGTATCCCGATAACCTGTCTCCTGAGGAGTCACAACAAATCAAAATATAATATGATACGCAAGCCGACAAGGCTGCCACTACATATCAATACCACACACAAGCCGACAAGGCTGCCACAACATATCAATACCACACGCAAGCCGACAAGGTTGCCACAACATATCAATACCATACGTAAGCCGTATAGACACAGCTGAACAATACTTATACACAACCCACACATATGTCTCCAGACCTCTAAGAGTATCGATAGTGAAATATGACGGGACAGGGCCTCGCCGTACCCCTGGATGAACATATATATATACATCAAAGATCTGTACCAAAAGTCTTTGCTCCAGAACAATGGAGCTCTCCAAGACAGCTGAGTAGAAATCTTAAGCTGGAGGATCACCAAATCTAGTATCTGTACCTGCGGGCATGAAACGCAGCCCTTCCGAAGAAAGGGGGTCAATACGAAATATGTACTGAGTATATAAAGCATGTAATACAATAAAGAGGATCATGACTGAAATAGAGGTCACAGGAGACAAGTATGACATTCAAAATACCAATAAATTTACCTTATGAAATGTAAATCATGCATATCAATATCATATAATATACCCGGCCCATTATGGGATTCGGTGAATAAAGTCATCACATACCATCCTTGGTGCCATAACCACATCATCATATCATATATATATATATATATATATATACCGTATCCCGGCCCTCTAGTGAGGGATTCGGTGAACAATGCAGTGAAACTGTGCACGAAAACGTACCCCGGCCCGGGACTCGGTGAAAGATATATTGAGGCATGCACGAGCAGAGCAACCATATGCAAACTAAGTCATATCTGAGACTCGATAGAATAATCAAAATGAACTATCATTTGAAAATCAAGACAATAATCATATCAAGTACCCTTCGAATGTCACAATGGATTATATCAAAATAGGACGCCTGAAATCATAGACACGTATCAAGACATAATAAAATAAGTTCTGGGAATCAAGAACATTAACCATCCTAGTGTCTCCAAGAATAGGAGCTCCTTTGGAGTCATATACACGTCGTCTGTTTGTTTCATAAAGATCATGCCAAAAAGAAGGAAGGGTTAGCTTTACATACCTGGATTCTATAGTTTCAGTAACTACAATGACTCAATTCTTCCATTATACGCTTAACTTGCACATCCAGGGATGCTCTTGAAATTCTTGTTAGAATTTACTTAATTGGCTCCAAAAAAAACATGATGTCCAAGAGCTCAAGAATGACCATCCATGGACGTTCCTAGCTTTTCCAAATTATTATGTCAAGCAAGTGAATACTTGGTATCCTTTGGCTAATGACAGTGATGGATATTGTTTCATTATAAATCACCACGTGGTATCCTAATTGAGATAGAGTGTTGATTCATCTTGATAAAGAAAACACGCGGCTAGCAATAGACATTGCATTTTGGAGTGTAAATAGCCAATTTATTTTTAATTTCTACCGGTGGAAACATTGATAACTTTTGTTGGATTTTTGGTGGGACCAAAATCTTATTTTATGGGCCAACTTAATGGATCCCACACATGATAATAATCATATGTTTCTATATTTAACAAGATGCCACGTGGATATAATATTTCTTGCACTTATTCACTTTATTTCTCGATTAGATCACTTTGTCTCCCCTTACAATTGGTAATTAATTTCTTGTCTTCCACTACGATCCTCCTTTTAACCAATTACAAGCACAATTAATTTTTCGATCTCAATTCACTTAAATAATAATCATTTTTAACACACGTCATGCACTCATTATCATTATCATATGATAGAACACTAATTCATAGCCTCTTTTTCCACATACATTAATATTATTTTCAATCACCGTCATTCCACTTGTTAGGTCCTAAATTATTTTGAGACTTCATCCTTTTATACACTGAGCTCTAGTTCTTCATACACGAGTATGACACAAATTCCAACGGTTTGTATAACTTGTTCAACATTCCGAACTTGTCGACTATCTTACGACGTAACTTGACGTATGAAAATACGGGATGTAACGTATATCTCTTAGTCATTACTTGGATTCCATTTAAACTAAGTTTGTGTAGCATATAGGAGTAGTAACAGAAACATGAATTAGATTAATTGAGGAGAACCGTTTTTATTTTAAAAGGGGGGCCCAAGTTCAAACATTCCTTTTATGAGTTCAGTTTACTATCCCATCAAAATGAGCTATATCCATAAAAGATTATGCGGGCAGCAGCATGTATATACATTGCAATAAACATGAATTTCCATTTATGGAAACAACATGACCTCCATAAAAAGAAAGCAAAGTGTAATTTTTGTCGAGGACAACATACGGGTTTTGTTCACCGCTTCGATCTCGTTGTTCCATTTGTCGCGTGGTTGAATTTGAGCTTACTTCAAACTGACGTAAGGTGGAAAAAAAGTAGTTATTGGCATATAAGGTAAGAACTATTCTCTTAGGTATATTTAAATTCATCCCAGTCATAGCTAAATTGTGAGATGAGAAGTACGGAATTAATGGCGGTAAATCGTATAAGTTATTGTTGTTGTGTGGGCTGATTTGATGTATATTTTTGGGTTGTGTTGCTAGAAATTGTTGGAATAACTTAAGTATATTGTTGTTTTTGTCATTAAGATGTATTTTGAAGGAAAGAAAAATTGGAAAAGTGTGTTTGATAATCGCATCCGGGCTTGTCGGTCGTCGTGAAATGTTAATGACTTGTTGCTGCTACATGGTATCTTGTTACTGATGTATATACTCATTGGACTGTTCTAGTTGTTTATGTTCATATATGGAGTTTGGGAAAATGAGAAGAATGCGGGAGACAGTACCCATTTTGTTGTAGGATAACTTAAATTTTCATTATACAGTTAAGAGAAGCGTTTGTATAATTAACGATAGTATCATTGTTGTTAGATATAGATCATGGAGTTGACACAAGTTGAGTTCTTGAGCCGTTGAGCTAAGACCAGGCATGTTAAGGTTATCCCTTTTAATCATTTGGCATGTATCATATGAGAAAGAGCAAAATGAATGAATGAGCATTACCCATAACGATTCCATTCTTAGAACGCTAGAAAGTTTAAGTTTCGTTGAACCCCTAATAATGTCATTGCTTCATGCTTATGACTCTTGTGATCATTGATCCAGTAGAGGTAAGAGATATTGATGATGTTAAATCCATAGTAACATTCGGAGGTTACAAACTCTACGTCACTCCGAAAAGTTAAAATGTCATTTCCAGGAGTCCTTCATGCCTTTATATATATGTATAGCTATTTTCTCATACCTCACCGCACTTTAGCCGGCCGGGCAGGCACATAGTTGTGAACACCACTGCAGTGGGCAGATTATAATGATACCCCGAACGCGGGATGATATGATATATTGATCGGGCTGCACATTCCACAGCACTGACATTTATGGATCGGGATGTACGCTCCTCAGCACTAACAGTTATGATATATGTATATGATTTTTGAAAGGAAGCATGCATGTCATACTCCCCTCAGAGGCACTTCCAGTTATACAGAGTTATATAGACACTTTAAGATATACAATCATACAGATACAGTCAGATATACAGATTGACTCTCATGTCATAGGTTCCTTTCATGATTCTTGTGTATATTCTATTTTCATGCCTTATATACTCGGTACATTATTCATACTGACTCCCCTATTGTTTGGGGGGGCTGCGTTTCATGCCTGCGGGTCTGCAGATACTGGTTAGCGATCCATTTATTAGTTTTCTAGCTCAGCGGATGTAGTTGATGCACTCCATTTGTTCCGGAGATGCTAGGAGTTAGTATGGCCTTATGCATACATAGATATGTACGCACCTATGTATGGGTATGGCTGGGGCCTGTCTCAGCCACGTTGTGTTATGTTTTTCCAGTAGAGACTTGTATACAGTTATGTACGGTCAGATGAGGTAAAGACTTGAGATTTCATATGTCATTATAGATGGTTATGATAGCCTTGCCAGCTCATGCATTATGTTCAATATTTTCACAGATGAATCTTTTAGAACAATTGATATATGCATTTTTCATATGAGTCTATTGAGAGTCATATGACAGCGTTATTGGCCACCTATGATTATGTTGTTGTCATTGAAGTATGTCAGATGGTACTTGACTAGTACTGTCAGGTGCCCGTCATGGCCCTTCAGTTTGGGTCGTGACAAAAGTGGTATCAGAGCAGTTCTGTCCTAGGGTTATCTACAAGCTTTGTCTAGTAGAGTCTTGTTTATGTGTGTGTTGCATGCCACACTTATAAACAGGAGGCTTCAGGGCATTTAGGATGGTTACTTTCTTTCTATCCTAGATCGTGCGATAGAGCTATGTCGCAGGATATAATATTTCTAACCCTAACCTTGATTGTTTTTGTGGCGATGAGATGGCTTCTATGGGAAGGGGAACTAATGGTCCAGGGGCTTCCAAAGTCACCCATTCGTATGATACATAATAATCAGAGGATGTGGAAGAGCAACTAGAAGAAGAAATTCCCCAGATTCCATTGGACCGACTTGTACCAGATCAGAGTTCTTAAGTAAGGCTAAGGTAAGGATTTCCATTATTGAATTTTCATGGCATCAGTGCTTATATACGGAGGTAAAGCTTATTGTTCAATCATTTTTGAATGCTACAGGTCAGTTATGTAATATGAGTGCTAATTGTAGTAGTAAATATATATTTTCGTATAAAGAGTCAAGGAAAAGGAAGGTAAGGGAGAAATATGATTTACGGGTATGTAAACCTCCGTGTAAGGAGTTGATTGATGGAAACGTTTAGAAGGAAAATATGAAATTCTAGAGGGAGTATGCAAATATGTATTTTGAGACGACTCTTATTTTTTTACATTTGTTTATAGTAATCAGCCCTGTGTGGCTTAGTTGTATGTCATAAGTGTTTATATATGGAGCCTTCTAAGGCATGAGATGTATCTTCTAGGCTGTGTACAGGTTTGGGATTGTTACAATTATAGAGGAAACTCTGCCTAAATTTCCCGAGAACTTAAGAGAAATTGTGGCAACTTTTAGGTGGGGTTATTATGAGAAGAAAGAAAGGGTACAACAATGAAGTAATTAGAGGTGAAATTGATAGTCTGTTATGGGATAGGTTTAATAGATAAACATTAGATTAGAAATTGGAATAATGAGATATTGTGACAGATAAGAGAGGACAAGATATAAGAATGTGAAAGAAAAATGTGTGCTTGGGATAGAAAGAAGTTTTATGTATCAAAAGAGAATTAAAGAGATAAGCACCCCAAAAGAAGTTCACAAATCGGTAAAGGTTAACCAACCCTTATATGTCTTCGAAAGATTCAGCTATAGGATGAGATTGATGTGTACACGTATATGTATACGCATGTAATACCATCATAGGTTGGCAAGTTAGACCTCACCCGATGATTAAAGCGGGAAAACATTTAAGTCACTATGGGCTATTGACCTTAACAAATGCGTTGAGATAATAGATGGAAAGGAATATGTTTACTAAAGCTCTTTGCTTGGTAGTTTGTTGAATTTATGACCACAGCTACGTTCTGCGTTATAGCCTTGGTTATTCACTAGGATGGTTATACGATAGATGTTTGTTATTATTGATACGTAGAAAAGTGAGAGATGTAGAAAGGAAGAGATCCAGACCATGATAATGGAAAACAAGATAAGATTAATCAATGAAAAAAAGGAACAATAAGTGACGAATGTCCAGTATGTGTGATGTGTATGATCAGAAAAAGAAGAACATGTTAAAGATAGAGAAGGAAATATAGAAGTGAGGCAAATAAAAATAACGTCCACTAGTAATGGTAACCTGATAAACAGAGTACAAGAGAGCATCATACCTTATGGATATTCCAGTACTATGCGAGACTGTTAATTGATATTATTATGAGATGATTGAGGTTTCGAATTGTATCATAAGTAATGTGTGATCATAAGTAATGTTTGACTAATTAGATTATGATGACTAACATTACTTATGATGAGAGGTACGGGGTTATTGGATGAGTAAAACACCTTATGCACAAAAAACAAAGTGACTCTACCTCTATACAATTTAACATCTCCCTAAGGGATTCCAAAATTACCACGTATTACCCCGTTACTACCACATTGGGATAGCAAAGAAGAATGTGCCCATAATAGTGTGAGCTGATCGGAGGAAATTATGGAAGGATTAATGTTGAGGTATAGGTCACAGCTGATCGAGATGCAGCCATGAGAAGAGATTATTAAGAAATAGAACATCCAAAGATGGCAAGTTTGAGAACGGTGCAGTGAAGGACATATAGATTAGTTACGAGCTATATTAACGAAAATGACTAATGCATAAGATGACCTATGGGTCTCAATGAATTTATGGCAAAAAACATTATGACAGAGGCATCTATCCTATGGTGAGATAGTTACAGACATTAGACAATAAAATGAAATTGACCTTTGCCATTATGAGGTGATATGACAAGCAGAGACGTAAGGATGAAATGGTAAAAGGTATAGACTGAAGGATGAAAGAGGGACAGAAAGTTCATGATAGTACTTCATAAATTAATGCAAACTGTGAAATAGATTTCAAAAATAGGCATATGATCGAAAAGAGGTATTCACCTAAATGTGATGATAGGGGTGCTATAGGGAAAACTACCTATATAAGTGTTCACTCAAGATATGATACGAGTATTTACTTCAACGGAGTGCTCTCGAGAGATTCATTACGGGACATGATAAACATGGGATTTAAAAGCCCCTAAGATGGTACAACATTTATTGTGACCTTTGTTCAAATATAAGTTAAGTGAGAAGAGACACTCGAAAAGGATTATAAAGATAAGAAGAAGTTTCCTGATTATTACGTAATCGCAAGAGGTTAAGAGATGACATGGTATCAATATGTAACAAAGATTCACATGGTTGATTTAATATTGCGAGTATAGAGGCAATGACTATACGATTAATATTATGGTAAGAAGTAACGATAAGGACGAAAGGTATCTAGACTAATTGAGCAAGAAAAAGGGTCAACGAGTTCAAGTATCAAGGAGGATCATATTAGGAGAGTGACTCACTTATATCTCTTGAAAGGATATTCCTGTTGTGTCAAGGGAGTATTGCAACCGAGAATCATTACAAAGAAGGAAACTCATTTTCAACTATTCAAAGAGAATGTTATAGATAGTGCATGTCAGAAAATTAAAACGATGACTGCAAGAAGGATGTACGCTGCGGACTATGCGATCTAAATAAAGAGTGGGAGTAGACATATAAGAATTTGAAGAGAGAACAGGAGGAACCAATATGCAATTGTAAACCTACAAAAGGGAAAGACTGCTCCTATTTTACAGTGTTACAGGAAAGATAACTCCAAAACAAGAAAAACTCGACTTAAGCTTCAAGTGTAGATGAATATGGTAAGTTACAGTCAATTACAGACGTAGCTAAATTATGACCACTTTCTTTGAAAATTCAATATTAACTGATGTCAACTGGAGAATGGTATTAAGTTAAGCAAAGAGAGGCACAGCATGGCAGACGAGTTCTAGTCAGAATTGATTCGTTATAAGATCACCATAACCAGTATACTTATGCAGGACTAGTTTAAGATTCGAGGACGAATGTTCTAAAGGGGGGAAGGATGTTACATCCTGTGTTTTCATGCATTGGAAAGAGTGTGAATTAAATGACATAGCTAGTTAAAATGATAGTTCGAATATGTCGTAAGGTTTAGAAGTTAAACGAATCAAAGAAAATAAGTTCGTCAAGGTTTGACATTTATTTAAATAAAATACGGTCTGAGCTATAATACCCCATAGTTTTTAGACATGAAAATTGTGTCGTCCAACACGAGCAACTTTACCTGAGCCCGGAAGATTTGGTCATATTCAAGCATGGAAAAAAATACTCGGTGCATAAAAGGAGAAGTCTCGAAATTATTTAAGATTCAAAAATGGTGATTGGAAATAATATTTTGTGTGTACCAAAAGGAGCTATGGACTAGTGCTATGTCACATTATCATGACAATGAGTATATGAAGTGTATTAAAAATGATTACTATTTAAGTGAATTGAGATTAAAGAATTAAATTATGGGATAAAGTATTGGTGGACATGACCACGTGATGCCTTACTGATAAGGCAGCTAGTGGGTTTTATAAAATGGAAAAAAAGTGAAGGTGTCAATTCTTTATGATGAGGTGTAATGGGAAGTCCAAATAAGGCCATGTGTAAAAAGAGAAAACATGTATATCTCTTAGAATTACTTGGATTCCATTTAAACTAAGTGTGTGTAGCATACATGAGCAGTAACAGAAACATGAATTGGATTAATTGAGGAGGACCGTTTTAATTTTTAAAAAGGGGGCCCACAGTCAAACATTCCTTTTATAAGTTCAGTTTATTATCACATCAAAATGACCTATATGCATAAAAGATTATGGGGGTAGCAACATGTATATACGTTGCAATCAACATGAATTTCCATTTCTGGAAACAACATGACCTCCATAAAAAGAAAGCAAAGTGTAATTTTTGTCGAGGACAACATACGGGTTTTGTTCACCGCTTCGATCTCGTTGTCCCGTTTGTCAGGTGGTTGAATTCGGGCTATCTTCAAAGTGGTGTAAGGTGGAAAACGAGTAGTTATTGGCATATAAGGTAAGAACTATTCTCAACTAGGTATAATTAAATTCATCCCAGTCATAGCTAAATTGTGAGATGAGAACTACAGAATTAAAGGCAGGAAATCATATAAGTTATTGTTGTTGTTATGTGGGCTGATTCGATGTATATTTTTGGGTTGTGTTGTGGCTTGAAATTGTTGGAGTAACTTAAATATATTGTTGTTGCTATCATTGATATGTAATTTGAAAGAAACAAAATTTGCAGAAGTGTGTTTGATATTCATATTCGGGCTTGTCGCTCATCGTGAAATGTTAATGACATATTGCTGCTACATGGTATCTTGTTATTGATGTATATGCTCGCTGGATTGTTCTGGTTGTTATTGTTGATATATGGAGTTTGGGAAAATGAGAAGAATGGGGTAGATGCTACACATTTTGTTTTAGGATAAATTAAATTTTTGTTATACGATTAAGAGAATCGTTTGTATAATTAATGATAGTGTCATTGTTGTTAGATATAGATCGTGGAGCAGATACGAGTTGAGTTCTTGAGCCGTTGAGCTAAGACTTATGTTAAGGCTATTCCATTTATTATTTTGGCATGAATCATATGAAAAAGAACGAAACGAATGAACAAGCTTTACCCATAACAATTCCATTCTTAGAATGTTAGAAAGCTTAAGTTTCTTTGAACTCCCGATAATGTTATGGTTTCATGCTTATGACGCTAGTGATCATTGATCCAGTAGAGGTAAGAGATGTTGATGATGTCAAATCCATAGTGACATTCGCAGGTTACTGACTCTACGTCACTCCGAAAAATTTAGATGTCATTTCCAGGAGGCCTTCATGCATTTATGTGTATGTGTCATGACCCAAACCGATGGGCCATGACTTGTATATGAACCTACTAGATATAATCAGATTGAAACTAAGGACAATATGGAAATTTGTAAAAGCATGTCGTATACTCATAATGTCATGTATTAGAATGAACCTGTCTCCTAAGGAGTCACAGTAACAAAAACATAGCCAAACTGTGCAAGCCGACAAGGCAGCCACTATATACGGGAATATCCAAATCGAACTACGTCGATATAGCTGACCAAAACATATATACAACCCACACATGTCTACAGAACTCTAAGAGTATTACAGTAAAACATGATACGATAGGGCCCCACCGTACTCCTGGACATGCATAAGTCTATATCAAAGGATCTGTACCAAAATGACTCAAGTTCCGGAATAATGGAGCTCTCCAAGCAGCTGACTAGAAGTCCTAGGCTTGAAGATCACGAAACTGAGTGTTTGTACCTGCGGGCATGAAACGTAACCCCCGAAGAAAGGGGGTCAGTACGAAAAATGTACTGAATATGTAAAGAATATAGTACAGTAATGAAGATCATGATTGAGGGAAAAGATGACTAGTGATAAGTATGATAGTGAAGTGATACCAATGCATTTATACCTTATGTTATGAGTCATGCATATATATATATATATATATATATATATATATATATATATATATACTCTATATACCCTACCCGGCCCATTATGGGAGTCGGTGAGTGAAGTCATATACAATATATATACCGTACCTGACCCTTTAGTAAGGGGCTCGGTGAAATATAAATATATACCGTACCCTGCCCTTTAGTAAAAGACTCGGTGAAATATAAATATATACCGTACACGGCCCTTTTGTAAGGGACTCGGTGAAATATGAATATATACCGTAACCGGTCCTTTAGTAAGGGACTCGGTGAAATATAAATATATACCGTACCCTGCCCTTTAGTAAGGGACTTGGTGAAATATAAATATATACCGTACTCGGCCGTTTAGTAAGGGACTCGGTGAAATGTAAATATATACCGTGCCCGGCCGTTTAGTAAGGGACTCGGTGAAATATAAATATATACCGTACCCGGCCCATTATGGGACTCGGTGAAGTGAAGCAATGAAAATGTATATTAATGGCAAGCTTTTCATTAGTAACTCATAATCCCGTATAAAGACACTTTTCTGAACGCACAATCATGTACAAAATGAATCATCAATTGTGATTCAAGAGAATAGACAGGATGAACTAACACTTGGGGACCAAAGACAACTATCATGTCAGGTACTACAGAGAACTAGAGTTCATTAGAGTCACCTGTGTTCGTCGTTCGTTCATTTTACGTAATTCATGCCAAGGAAGGAAGAAAGGATAGCTTTACATATTCCAACTTACTTCTTTGTCTTGCAATCTGCATAAGATCATTCTTAGTCGTGTAATCTATATTTAAAACCATTCACTTTACTATTAGGCTTATTGTCATACGCTTATCTTAAGCCTTCCAATTAAATCCCTTAAAGTCTGCTGAAATTCGGGTAACATTTCCCCTGTTTATATCCATAGCCCAAAATCAACATACCAACAACCAACAACAACAACAATACTAACATCATAAACACCATTATCAATATCAAAATATTCCATGAAACATCTCACACGATGTTTATCCAATTTCTCAACCCACAACTTTATTATACGATCATTTAATCAATCTATCTTCATAAATAAACCAAAAGTAATATTAATAAGGAGAGATTCATACCTTATTTGATTAAAGCAGAAATATCTCCAATATCCACCTTGAATCCAAGCCAAAATCCACTGCAAAACAATACTAGAACTATAACCATGCGCTATCCGAGCCTCGATTAATACTCCACCACTTGAAAATCACTCAAAACCCTAAATTTTAGGATATCCTCACTCCCCCATATGATTTCTGAGTTTTGGGAAATATTTTGAATGGAAAATGAAGGATTTTGCCCCTTTATAGGGTGACAAAGTCGGTGGAAACCAACTTAATAAGTGGCCTTCGCGAACGCTAAGGAACCTCGCGAATGCGATATGTTGTAATTTCCATGGCCATCGCGAATGCGAGGCCCAGTTGCGAACACATAGGGAAATCTGCCCAGTTCGTCTGAATTTTCATTCTTCACCCGTTCGACCTCCAATCCTTCCGATGCTTCTTATACCTGATCCTATCCCCCAATTACCACAGTATAGGTGCATATAATCTCATATATCATTTTATCCATACATATGCTTAATACTTTAGTGATTCCTTAAATCTGAAGATTAACTTTCTTGATCAGGATTCCACATACCTTTACTTAGGCTTGGCAAGTGTTCCTCTGAAAATGCGAGGTTTAATATCCTCCACCCCTTACGAACATTCTTCCTCGAATGTCAGCTTAACTCAAGTCCTTACCCAAATATCTGGTAGAGGGTGTTGATGTGAACTTCCAACAAACTTACCTTCCTCAATTCCTCTCGGTTATCCTTTTCCTCTTATATCTTACATATTAGAACACTTAGTCATAACTCGACTATTTCTTCTTTTATAAGTTATTCCTTCAAGATGTACCATTCACTTCGTCTTACTCCTAAAACTTTACATAAGACTTTATAAATCGCCTATGTTCTTCGTCGATTAATTAGAGGCCTTACAACCCTTAGAGTGTTTCATGCCTCTCGGTAACCCGTAGGCCATTCGCAGACTCTACGATTCAAATGAAAATTTTCTCATCAATAACTTTACATGGCTCTACTATTCCAGTCCACATTCTAAGATCTTCAGCCTTATGCATCACTCTTCAACTTATTTAAAGGACTTCAACTTTACTTCCTAGTTCTTAATCTCAATCCTTAGAGTTAGCCATAATGTACAGCGCTGGAGTTTTCTCATACAATAACTGTACATAGTTGCTCTATAATCTGACTATCATTGACTGGTATAATTCTGAAAGAATTCCTGGTTTGACATATAAATCCTGAACACTGACTGTAGGTCTGAAAAGGGCCTTAAGTGACTGGCTTGCGTACAACCTGTAAGGCTCAATATATCAAAGACTAAGCTTGCTCTTCTTTCTAAATTTCATTGCGTCCTCCTGAGATGGTACTTCCCAGAGTACCTAGTCTGACATAGAAGAGGGACTCTACTATTTGCCATCGATAAATGAATCTGGTCCCAACCTTGTATAAATTCATCTAAATACCGAAATATTGATCTCAATAAGCGTTAGGGGTCGGCTCTATTACCCTAGAAATCTGTCACGCAAACTTAAGCATCTCATGGTATGCTCAGCTTCAGCAAGACTTATCTAGAGTCTTTAAATCCTTCTGGAGTGAGCTATAATATGCGCTTCCCTTATTTGATTGTCAGACATACGCAATGGACACCTCATATTATTCCCCCTGACATTGGATTTACGTAGTACCCTGCTGTATAAGGAGTCCTGATGGACAGGAAATAGGCTAATAGCCTACTGGTAATTTTCCCAACTGAATTAAACTGTCGTGTCAACATGGTCATCTATACTGATGATTTCTCGCCTCCAAAGTGGAATTTCGATAACTTGCTATAACTTAATGAACTTCTGTTATCTCACTTCCATTGCATTATGAAGTTTGTTATGTCATTCCTTATTCCATTCTTAGTAGTATCAATGTATGTCCTTGCTATTCTCAACTGCCTAGCATAGCGATGCAATAAGCTTTTCCTTTCATCAGTCGTCAATCTGATCATGTTGAATAATCTGCTCTAGTCTAATTTCAATCTGTAGAATGTATAAAGTTAGCTCCTCCCTTGAGGATCCATAATCCTATAATGAGCTGACATCAAATTCAACGAACTATTTTTCCTTGACTTAATAAGGCTATGCCCCAGATAGATGCCATGATCTAAGTTTACTAATCAATTCTGACACTGAAGAACTGCTGAACTCACAAGTCCTCAACATTTCCTCTTTATCTTAACATAAACCGAGTTACTCTAGATCTGTGGCTCGAACTTTAGCGACTTTCTTTGCTTCCACTGACTTCCCAACCTTTGGGGTCTTTCCATCACTCTATTTATTCACCTTGTCATAAACTTAACCCTCTTTACTTAAGGGTGCGCTACAACCTTCTTAGGATACTTATATAATTAATATCGACGCCACCCCAATATATAACTAACATAAGAGCATGGGTTGAACGATTCTTCTTATACCTTTACAGCTTTCCTGAAGCATGAGCTGTAATCTGACCACGCTGTATCAATCCATAACTTAGCTCAATGTTTGAATCCTCATAATGCGTGATATGGCTATTTGGTCCCTTTAGGAATGTTACACTTGATGATGAACATCACTTGTTACTCATCTTCTGGAAACTTAGGCTTATAATTATCAGTTCTTTGGAGTCTGGTTGTTTCCATGGTTAGTTTATCTGTAGTACAAAATGTGGGGAAAAACTCTACACAAGATTCCAATAGTAATTTGTTAAGTCCAAGGAATCACCGACTTCTATGAGTTTCTCGGCCCCTGGGCAATTTTCTATAGCTTCACCTCTCTAAACGTTAACCTTAAGAGCACTATACCGTTTGATCAGAACTTTCATTTTGAACAACATGCTCTGACTTTGAGCCAGAGTAACCCAAAGATTGTCTAGGGACACTGTTACAAATAGGTTTCGGAGTAGTCTAAACACACTTACTTATCAAGCCCATAATACCGCTGGGGCCTTAGTCAATCCAAACGACGTTGCTCAAACCTCAAGGTAACCCGCCTGATCCTGAAAGTCGTCTTTGGAACACCTTCCTCTGACCTTTATCTGTGAATAAATAGAGCCCATTGTTCATCCTTAAGGAAGCATTCTGTGCTAGAAAAACAAATCATCAACCCTTAATCGTACATGCTCATCCTTAGCTATCATCTTATTTAGTTGCTTACAATCACTTGCACATATGCGAGAAGCTATCCTACTCCCTTATAGACCGAATTGATTCAACTGATCTTTTAAATAATCTCTATTTTCTTCAACTTCGCAGGGATCATTTGCACAAGGAAAAGTAAATATTTGCTACGTACTTGACAAAAACTTTTTTTAGAAAGACTAATCCTTTGCTTAAGGAAGTCTTGGGAATTTCCTCGAGCATCTCTAAAACTGGTTAACCACAAAAGTGGACTGGAAGGTTGAAAACTTGGCTTTCATGATATGAACTCGAACCATATGGTATACATACTTGTTTCTAATTCACCTTCTCGATCATAGAACAGGAGATAAACTTATTCCTTGGTACTTATACAACTTTGTGTGACTTGAGTGCCCTTGAAGATTTGCACCCAATTCCTTTCGTAGATTACATCGTTCCGACCCGTATACCTTGGGAGGCATACTGTATAATTTATAGGCTACTAACATATATTCATATAACGTCTCACTTCATATTTTATTCGCTATTCTGCATTAGATCATATCCCCTGACAGAACAGGTGATTCGCACCTTGACTTACAATTACTTGGTTTTTTACATATCACAAAACTCTCAATCTTTCAACACATTGGCCCTAACAATTATTCCCACAAGCTACCTTATAACCATCTTGTAATCCTTAGTAAAAATTGTGTATATTCTATAATCTAGTCCTTGCCAAGGGCCTCAAATTCACTGATTAACTCACTTTCTGATCCTGCTCCTTACTTTCCGGTCCATGAAGCCTTGATTTACATACACTATTAATATAAATCTTCCAGTATTCTTTTCTTTGATTACAAACCGCACTTCCTTTCCATAGGTATCTGCAAATCTCACCTACTCGTATCTATTACACCTTTTATCATTGGTGCCTTATTGCTTTATTCGGGTTATTTTCTGTTTCTTTCCTCTTAAAGGCCAATATACTATAAGCCAAAGGTGCTTCAATCTAATACTAACAATAAGAGTAAGGGATGAAATATCACCTCGCCTTTCTTCAATTTCTTACAATTCTTATATCCCACCTTATCTACTTAGTCATACTACAACTTCTGTATCCATCCTTGAGAAATCTCTCCGAGGGTACATAAACTTATCTGACTCAAAATTTCAACTCTTACTTCAAAATCCATGTCCGTAATAAGGATGTCCTGATTATAATTATTCGTCTGAATAATCCACTATCAAACTTTCTGAAGCCCCAGAGTAACGAATGATTGATGATATACGTAGATTAGGTCATATACATATAAGCTACAATTGGTTCTAACAGAAAGAGACATATACCTATGAACAAGATGCAGGAGAGCTCAGGTTGGATGTATCCGGGAATGAAACTCCTTTGTCCTTATTAAAAGTACAGCTCCTTAATCGACTTTCTTCTTCCTCTACCTTATACTCCCCACAATCTGTGGGTAACTCCGGTTGACTAAATCCCAGGATAGAGGCCTAGGTACCTTTATGATTCTAACATCAGAAACTGACCTAACATAATGCTGAAACGTAGGGAAAATCTGGACGACGTGCAAAGCTCTGTACTTCCTCAATAGTGTCTTTATCCATAGGACTCTCGTGAACCCTTAAACGGGTCATTTTCCTATGATTTCTCAGTTGGGCCTCCTCTTACTAGAGCTACATCCTCCAATGGGTCCGTCTCAATGGAATAGCTGATGCTCTTTCTTATACCTCTTGACATCCTCGATCCTAAGTCGATGGGTGCTACGGGTCTCATGCCCCCCTTCGGAGCCTCACTTACGCTCTCATTAACTGAACTTTTCCTCTTCTCCAATACAGCCCTGCAATTTAGCAAAAACCACACCAAGAACGAGCTTTCCTATCATTGGCTCTACTACACGATCTATGATCAGAAAGAAAGATGACATCCTAAATGTCCTGTAGCTTCCTGCTTATACATGCGGTGCATAACACACCGATAAACATGACTCTACTAGACATGGTCTATAGACACTGAAGATGAACTACACTGATACCACTTTTGTCACGACCTAAACCGATGGGCCATGACTGGTGCCTGAGCTGGACACTCTTATACTAACCTGCTAGATATAATCGGACTGAAACTAAGGACAATACAAAAATTTGTAAAAGCATACCGTAGACTCATAATGTCATGTATCAGAATGAACCTGTCTCCTGAGGAGTCACAGCTAACCAAAACATAGCCAAACTGTGCAAGCCGGCAAGGCAGCCACCATATATGGGAATATCCAAAACGAACTACATCAATACAGCTGACCAAAATATATGTACAACCCACACATGTCTACAGACCTTTAAGAGTATAACAGTGAAACATGATGGGATAGGGCCCCGCCGTACTCCTGGACAAGCATAAGTCTATATCAAAGGATCTGTACCAAAATGACTCAAGCTCCGGAACAATGGAGCTCTCCAAGCAGCTGAGCAGAAGTCCTAGGCTGGAGGATCACCAAACTGAGTGTCTGCACCTACGGGCATGGAATTCAGCCCCGGAAGAAAGGGGACCAGTACAAAAACTATACTGAATATGTAAAGCATGAAGTATAGTAATGAAGATCATGATTGAGTGAAAAGATGACAGGTGATAAGTATGATAGTCAAGGGATACCAATACATTTGTATGTTATGTTGTGAGTCATGCATGTATATATACTCTGTATACCCTACCCGGCCCATTATGGTACTTGGTGAGTGAAGTCATATACATACATATATATATACCATACCTGGCCCTTTAGTAAGGGACTCGGTGAAGTGTAAATATATACCGAACCTGGCCCTTTAGTCAGGGACTCGGTGAAATGTAAAAATATTCCATACCCGGCCCTTTAGTAAGGGACTCGGTGAAATATAAATATAAACCATCCCCGGCCCATTGTGGGACTCGGCGAAGTGAAGCAATGAAAATGTATACGAATTCCAAGCCTTTCATTAGTAATTCATAATCCTGTATGAAGACTCTTTTGTGAATGCACAATCATGTACAAAATGAATAATCATTTGGGATTCGATAGAATAAATAGGATGAACTAACATATTGGGACCAAAGACAACTATCATGTCAGGTACTGCAGAGAACTATAGTTCGTTGGAGTAACCTGTGTTCGTCGTTCGTTCATTTAATGTAATTCATGCCAAGGAAGGAAGAAGCGATAGCTTTACATACTTGGAAGCTGACTTCTCGACTTTCCAACTTACTTCTTGTCTTGCAATCTACATAAGATTATTTGTAGTCACGTAATCTACATATAAAACAATTCACTTTACTATTAGGCTTATTATCATATGCTTATCTTAAGCCTTCCAATTAAACCCCTTAAAGTCTGCCAAAATTCGGGCAACATCTCCCCTGTTTATATCCCTAAACCGAAATCATCATGCCAAAAACCAACAACAACAACAACAATACGAACATTATCAACACCATTATCAATATCAAAATATTTCATGAAACATCCTACACGATGCTTATCCAATTTCTCAACCCACAACTGTATTATACTATCATTTAATCACTCTATCTTCGTAAATAAACCAAAAGTAATATTAATAAGGAGAGATTCTTTCCTTATTCTTGTTAAAACAGCAATATCTCCAATATCCACAAAGCCAAGCCAAAATCCACCGCAAAACAATCCTCGATTAATACTCCACCACTTCAAAATCGCTCAAAAACCTCAATTTTAGGATATCCTCAATCCCCCATAAGGTTTACGTGTTTTGGGAAATATTTAGAATGGAAAATGAAGGTTTTTCCCATTTTATAGGGTGACAAATTCGGTGGAAACTGACTTTATAAGTGACCTTCGCAAACGCGATGGGTTGGAATTTCCATAGCCATCGCAAACGCAAGGCCCAGTCACGAACACGTCGGGAAATTCTGCCCAGTTCGTCCGAATTTTCATTCTTCACCCGTTCGACCTCCAATCCTTCTGATACTTCTCATACATGATCCTCAATCCCCCCATAACCTCGGTGCATATAATCGCATATATCATTTTATCCATGCATATGCTTAATACTTGAGTCATTCCTTAAGTCTGAAGGTTAACTTTCTTGATCAAGATTCCACATACCTGTACTTAGGCTTGGCAAGCATTCCTCTGAAAATACGAGGTGTAACAATCTGTATAGGCATTTTCTCACATAGCACCGTACTATAACCAGCCGGGCAGGCACGTAGATGTGCACACCACTGCAGTGGGCAGATTATGATGATACCCCGGATGTGGGATGATATGATATATGGATCGAGCTGGACGTTCCATAGCACTGACATTTATGGATCGGATTATACGTTCTTCAACACTAACAGTTGTGATATATGTATATGATTTTTTAAAGTAATCATTCTTGTCATACACCCTCAGAGGCACTTCCAGTTATACAGATTTATATAGACACTTTTAGATATATAGTCATACAGATACAGTCAGATATACAGATTGACTTTCATGTCATAGGTTCCTTTCATTATTCTTGTGTACATGTTATTTTCATGCCTTATATACTCAGTATATTATTTGTACCGACTCCCATATGGTTTAGTGGGGGGAGGGGGCTGCGTTTCATGCCCACTGGTCTACAGATACAGGTTGGCGATCCACCTATTGGGATGCCATCTAAGCAGATGTAGTTAATGCACTCCATTTGTTCCGGAGATGGCGGGGCCCTATCCCAGCCACGTTGTGTTATGTTTTCCGGTAGAGGCTTGTTGACAGTTATGTACAGTTAGATGAGGTCTAGACTTCAGATTTCATATGCCATTACAAATGGTTATGATAGCCTTACCGGCTCATGCAGTATGTTCAGTATTTTCACATATGAGTCTTTCGGAAAAGTTGATAAATGCATGCTTCCTATGAGTTTATTAAGAGTCATATGATGGCCTTGTTGGCCCACCTATGTTTATGTTGTTGTCATCGATGTATGTCAGATGGTACTTGACTAGTACAGTCGGGTGCCCGTCATGGCCCTTTAATTTGTGTCGTGACAAAAATTCCTCCCCTTCCCACAGCCCCTATAACCACTCTACCCCATTCCATTTATTAGAACACTACACAAAATCAAAGGAAAAGAGGAAAATCCCTCTGCATCCCAAGGTTCACTTTTCTTGCAAGGCTTGCAAATCTCTCACTATTTCAATATATGTGATCTCTTTCACTATCCTATAACTTGATTATGGATTTTTCTATTTCGAAATTTCCATGCTTAATTTGCTTGATTAGAGAAAATTTTGGTTTCGTTGAACAAGGGTTTTGATTTCATGGGGTCGGAAGTTTCTTGGATCATGGAGGGTTGTTTCATCTTTCATATTGTTCTAGCAACACTTTATACAAAAGATCTGCTTAGAATAGCGTAGTGTATGTTGGGGTGGGGTTTTTTTTAGTGGTGCTCTCCAAGCAGCTGAGCAGAAGTCCTAGGCTGGAGGATCACCAAACTGAGTGTCTGTACCTACGGGCATGGAATGCAGCCCCGGAAGAAAGGGCACCAGTACAAAAACTATACTGAATATGTAAAGCATGAAGTAGAGTAATGAAGATCATGACTGAGTGAAAAGATGACAGGTGATAAGTATGATAGTCAAGGGATACCAATACATTTGTATCTTATGTTGTGAGTCATGCATGTATATATACTCTGTATACCCTACCCGGCCCATTATGGTACTTGCTGAGTGAAGTCATATACATACATATATATATACCATACTCGGCCCTTTAGTAAGGGACTGGGTGAAGTGTAAATATATACCGACCCTGGCCCTTTAGTCAGGGACTCGGTGAAATGTAAAAATATTCCATACCCGGCCCTTTAGTAAGGGACTCGGTGAAATATAAATATATACCATCCCCGGCCCATTATGGGACTCGGCGAAGTGAAGCAATGAAAATGTATACGAATTCCAAGCCTTTCATTAGTAATTCATAATCCTGTATGAAGACTCTTTTGTGAATGCACAATCATGTACAAAATGAATAATCATTTGGGATTCGAGAGAATAAATAGGATGAACTAACACATTGGGACAAAATACAACTATCATGTCAGGTACTGCAGAGAACTATAGTTCGTTGGAGTCACCTGTGTTCGTCGTTCGTTCATTTAATGTAATTCATGCCAAGAAAGGAAGAAGCGATAGCTTTACATACTTGGAAGCTGACTTCTCGACTTTCCAACTTACTTCTTGTCTTGCAATCTACATAAGATCATTTGTAGTCTCGTAATCTACATATAAAACAATTCACTTTACTATTAGGCTTATTATCATATGCTTATCTTAAGCCTTCCAATTAAACCCCTTAAAGTCTGCCAAAATTCGGGCAACATCTCCCCTGTTTATATCCCTAAACCGAAATCATCAAGCCAAAAACCAACAACAACAACAACAATACGAACATTATCAACACCATTATCAATATCAAAATATTTCATGAAACATCCGACACGATGCTTATCCAATTTCTCAACCCACAACTGTATTATACTATCATTTAATCACTCTATCTTCGTAAATAAACCAAAAGTAATATTAATAAGGAGAGATTCTTTCCTTATTCTTGTTAAAACAGCAATATCTCCAATATCCACCAAGCCAAGCCAAAATCCACCGCAAAACAATCCTCGATTAATACTCCACCACTTGAAAATCGCTCAAAAACCTCAATTTTAGGATATCCTCAAACCCCCATAAGGTTTACGTGTTTTGGGAAATATTTAGAATGGAAAATGAAGGTTTTTCCCATTTTATAGGGTGACAAATTCGGTGGAAACTGACTTAATAAGTGACCTTCGCAAACGCGATGGGTTGGAATTTCCATAGCCATCGCAAACGCGAGGCCCAGTCGCGAACGCGTAGGGAAATTCTGCCCAGTTCGTCCGAATTTTCATTCTTCACCCGTTCGACCTCCAATCCTTCTGATACTTCTCCTACATGATCCTAAATCCCCCCATAACCTAGGTGCATATAATCTCATATATCATTTTATCCATGCATATGCTTAATACTTGAGTCATTCCTTAATTCTGAAGGTTAACTTTCTTGATCAAGATTCCACATACCTGTACTTAGGCTTGGCAAGCGTTCCTCTGAAAATACGAGGTGTAACAATCTGTATAGGCATTTTCTCACATAGCACCGTACTATAACCAGCCGGGCAGGCACGTAGATGTGCACACCACTACAGTGGGCAGATTATGATGATACCCCGGATGTGGGATGATATGATATATGGATCGAGCTGGACGTTCCATAGCACTGACATTTATGGATCGGGTTATACGTTCTTCAACACTAACAGTTGTGATATATGTATATGATATTTTAAAGTAAGCATGCTTGTCGTACACCCTCAGAGGCACTTCCAGTTATACAGAGTTATATAGACACTTTTAGATATATAGTCATACAGATACAGTCAGATATACAGATTGACTTTCATGTCATAGGTTCCTTTCATTATTCTTGTGTACATGTTATTTTCATGCCTTATATACTCAGTATATTATTCGTACCGACTCCCATATGGTTTAGGGGGGGTAGGGGGTTGCGTTTCATGCCCACAGGTCTACAGATACAGGTTGGCGATCCACCTATTGGGATGCCATCTAAGCAGATGTAGTTAATGCACTCCATTTGTTCCGGAGATGGCGGGGCCCTATCCCAGCCACGTTGTGTTATGTTGTTTGGTAGAGGCTTGTTGACAGTTATGTACAGTTAGATGAGGTCTCGACTTCAGATTTCATATGCCATTACAAATGGTTATGATAGCCTTACCGGCTCATGCAGTATGTTCAGTATTTTCACATATGAGTCTTTCGGAAAAGTTGATAAATGCATGGTTCCTATGAGTTTATTAAGAGTCATATGATGGCCTTGTTGGCCCACCGATGTTTATGTTGTTGTCATCGATGTATGTCAGATGGTACTTGACTAGTACAGTCGGGTGCCCGTCATGGCCTTTTAATTTGTGTCGTGACAAAAATTCATCCCCTTCCCACACCCCCTATAACCACTCTACCCCATTTCATTTATTAGAACACTACACAAAATCAAAGGAAAAGAGGAAAATCCCTCTGCATCCCAAGGTTCACTTTTCTTGCAAGGCTTGCAGATCTCTCACTATTTCAATATATGTGATCTCTTTCACTATCCTATAACTTGATTATGGCTTTTTCTATTTCGAAATTTCCATGCTTGATTTGCTTGATTAGAGAAAATTTTGGTTTCGTTGAACAAGGGTTTTGATTTCATGGGGTCGGAAGTTTCTTGGATCATGGAGGGTTGTTTCATATTTCATATTGTTCTAGCAACACTTTATACAAAAGATCTGCTTAGAATAGCGTAGTTTATGTTGGGGTGGGGTTTTTTTTAGTGGTGCTCTCCAAGCAGCTGAGCAGAAGTCCTAGGCTGGAGGATCACCAAACTGAGTGTCTGTACCTACGGGCATGGAATGCAGCCCCGGAAGAAAGGGGACCAGTACAAAAACTATACTGAATATGTAAAGCATGAAGTATAGCAATGAAGATCATGACTGAGTGAAAAGATGACAGGTGATAAGTATGATAGTCAAGGGATACCAATACATTTGTATCTTATGTTGTGAGTCATGCATGTATGTATACTCTGTATACCCTACCCGGCCCATTATGGTACTTGGTGAGTGAAGTCATATACATACATATATATATACCATACTCGGCCCTTTAGTAAGGGACTCGGTGAAGTGTACATATATACCGAACCTGGCCCTTTAGTCAGGGACTCGGTGAAATGTAAAAATATTCCATACCCGGCCCTTTAGTAAGGGACTCGGTGAAATATAAATATATACCATCCCCGGCCCATTATGGGACTCGGCGAAGTGAAGCAATGAAAATGTATACGAATTCCAAGCCTTTCATTAGTAATTCATAATCCTGTACGAAGACTCTTTTGTGAATGCACAATCATGTACAAAATGAATAAGCATTTGGGATTCGAGAGAATAAATAGGATGAACTAACACATTGGGACAAAAGACAACTATCATGTCAGGTACTGCAGAGAACTATAGTTCGTTGGAGTCACCTGTGTTCGTCGTTCGTTCATTTAATGTAATTCATGCCAAGGAAGGATGAAGCGATAGCTTTACATACTTGGAAGCTGACTTCTCGACTTTCCAACTTACTTCTTGTCTTGCAATCTACATAAGATCATTTGTAGTCTCGTAATCTACATATAAAACAATTCACTTTACTATTAGGCTTATTATCATATGCTTATCTTAAGCCTTCCAATTAAACCCCTTAAAGTCTGCAAAAATTCGGGCAACATCTCCCCTGTTTATATCCCTAAACCGAAATCATGATGCCAAAAACCAACAACAACAACAACAATACGAACATTATCAACACCATTATCAACATCAAAATATTTCATGAAACATCCGACACGATGCTTATCCAATTTCTCAACCCACAACTATATTATACTATCATTTAATCACTCTATCTTTGTAAATAAACCAAAAGTAATATTAATAAGGAGAGATTCTTTCCTTATTCTTGTTAAAACAGCAATATCTCCAATATCCACCAAGCCAAGCCAAAATCCACCGCAAAACAATCCTCGATTAATACTCCACCACTTCAAAATCGCTCAAAAACCTCAATTTTAGGATATCCTCAAACCCCCATAAGGTTTACGTGTTTTGGGAAATATTTAGAATGGAAAATGAAGGTTTTTCCCATTTTATAGGGTGACAAATTCGGTGGAAACTGACTTAATAAGTGACCTTCACAAACGCGATGGGTTGGAATTTCCATAGCCATCGCAAACGCGAGGCCCAGTCGCGAACATGTAGGGAAATTTTGCCCAGTTCGTCCGAATTTTCATTCTTCACCCGTTCGACCTCCAATCCTTCTGATACTTCTCATACATGATCCTAAATCCCCCCATAACCTAGGTGCATATAATCTCATATATCATTTTATCCATGCATATGCTTAATACTTGAGTCATTCCTTAATTCTGAAGGTTAACTTTCTTGATCAAGATTCCACATACCTGTACTTAGGCTTGGCAAGCGTTCCTCTGAAAATACGAGGTGTAACAATCTGTATAGGCATTTTCTCACATAGCACCGTACTATAACCAGCCGGGCAGGCACGTATATGTGCACACCACTGCAGTGGGTAGATTATGATGATACCCCGGATGTGGGATGATATGATATATGGATCGAGCTGGATGTTCCATAGCACTGACATTTATGGATCGGGTTATACGTTCTTCAACACTAACAGTTGTGATATATGTATATGATTTTTTAAAGTAAGCGTGCTTGTCATACACCCTTAGAGGCACTTCCAGTTATACAGAGTTATATAGACACTTTTAGATATATAGTCATACAGATACAGTCAGATATACAGATTGACTTTCATGTCATAGGTTTCTTTCATTATTCTTGTGTACATGTTATTTTCATGCCTTATATACTCAGTATATTATTCGTACCAACTCCCATATGGTTTAGGGGGGTGAGGGGGCTACGTTTCATGCCCACAGGTCTATAGATACAGGTTGGCGATTGTTATATCACGTGTTTTCACACGTTTGGAAAAAACTTGTCATATATTGGATTTTTGAGATATAAGGTCAAATTTGATATTTTGTTGAACATAGGAGTTATGCATGAAAGAATAGAGTCATGAAAGTGTGGGACAAGGCTAAGGGAAATTTTGGAATTTTGGAAATTAGTTTCGGGAATTACAACATATGATTCACAAGCTATTGGGCTCAAAAATTTAATTGGAAGTAAAGCCCAAAAGGGGTGTCATGGCCGGCCACTTAAGGCCTTGATCCAAGCCCATTTTAGTTGGTCATGTGACCAAGCACTTCAACTATATACATAGAATAATTGTGATAAGAATGAAGCAAGATCAAACAAGAGCAAAAAAAAAAAAAGAGCAAGGAGGGTTTCGGGTTTGGTGGTGAAGATTTCACTCCCACAAATCTTGTTCTAAAAATTTATTTCTTGTTGAATTCTTACTAAGTCAAGGTCCTTTGTGACTTGGTATAGTTGTTTTGGAGTGGGAAGCATTAGAATCACCAAAGGGATCACATCTCCAAGTGAAGAAGACTTGAGGAAAAGGTACGAATTTCTACCTTTTTATTGTGTTATGAAGTTTTGATTGTGTTGTAGTATATAGAAATGTGTTGATTGTATGAAGAAATGGAAGTTTGCAAAGTGGGTGTGTGTGGTGAGTGTGTAGCCGTGGGTATGTCCTAATTATATAGCCACGATGTGTTGAATTCATGTTGTATTCTAGTTGTGAATGTGATAGAATTTACGTTGAGAATGAAAGTGGAATAAATTTGATTGAATTGATGAAAATAGCATTTGGCCGTGTGGTATGGAGTGGTTTGGAATGGAATGGTTTAAGTTTGTTTAGTGTGTTAAAGTGTTGTTGTGATGTTTGTAATGTAAATGAAGTTAGAATGATATAAGTTTGTATTGAATTGGAATGTAGAAACTTATGTTGTTTTAGTATGATTTTCCGACATTAAGGAAATGAAGTTGTTTGGTTGTGAATTATGATGATCATTGATGAACTTGGAAGTTGGAAAGTTGTTATGAAGTTGTATGCCAAAGATTTGATGTTCTGCATAAGTTATGACTTGGACGGAAAGTTGTATATTGTGTATATCGAGTGTATAACTTGAGGAAAACGATATGAAATGCTTCTAGAACTATATGGTGATGATCTTGATTGTTGATGAATGTGAAATTATTAATAGTAGTTGAAAGTTGGGTTGAAATGAAGGTTATGTCAACTTGTTAGAAAAATGATTAGTTGAAGGACATTTGTGTTTTTAATGTTCGTGTTGATATTGATGTTGTCGTTTGGGTTGTTGTTGATGATTTCCAGCCGAGTTGAATTCTCGGGGTGCTATATGTATAGGGGAAGTGCTGTCGAAATTTCGGTAGACAAATATGCATTAAGTTGAAACTTTGGTATTCATAGCTTACAATTGGTAAACTTGACCAATTGCAGTTTTTCGACGAAACGGGAAGTGAGTTTGGAAAGGCGTAAAGAGCTTGAAAGGTATGTAAAGCAACCCCAATTCTTCCCTTGGCATGCCCTTAGTGTGTTAGGGTCGGATCCGGGCCTCGAAAGACTTCTTGGCCCTCGGAATCCGCAAGAGAAAATTTCAGTTTTTCCTTCAGTAGAATTGAACTACTTTGGTACACTTTTCTTGAAATTATGCAATTTTGTTCTAAATTACTTGGAAAGTCATAGAATGTCTGTAGAATCCTTTTAGGTGATACCATAAGCTTAGAGGGCATAATTTGAGCCCGCCGCCTTGTTTGTTCCGAGGCGGGCCCACTATTCCCGGTTTTGCCCTTAATGTTCTTAAGTCTTCTTTTCGAATAGTTCTTAAAAGAAACGTTTTGACTACCATTCTAATTACCTAACAAACGTTGTTTTAAATATTCCATTAAGTCTGATAAATTGTTTTGATACTCGAAACTCATTTACTATGATTCCTTCCGACTTCATTGGATCGGTTTGTCTTTGATATGCCTCATCGAGTCTATGGAAACATTCATGATATTTTAATTGCATTAGTCTCTCACTACTCCATTCGTGGATGCCCCAATGTTTCCCATACTGAGCCCGGGCCAGGATATGTTGTCAAGCGTGATCTTTTGCATTGTTCGCCGTGCCTCGATGTGAGGGGGCAGGTATACGCGTACATGGGTTGTGGAGTATGTTGTGCCATGTACGCTTGTTCTGATATGATTTACTATGGCCATCTGATATGACATATTATGTTACGGGGTTATGCCCCTATTCTGATTCTTCTGTGTTGTGGCACCAGCGTCGGGAGGGTGGCCACGTTCTGTCTGCCGAGTCCCTTGGCAGGGGCCGAATTTGATATGACATATGTTTCTGTACACACTCCGCATGTTTTGAAAATATATATCTGATACTTTGTATTTTCTGTTTACTTTCTGTACGTTCTATACCAGTTATGATTTTGTTTCTGCAACTCAGGCTTTACATATTCAATACATATTTCGTACTGACCCCCTTTCCTCGGGGGCTGCGTTTTCATGTCGCGCAGGTACCGACGACAGGTTTGCTGATCCGTCCGCTTAGGATCTCATTCTGCTATTTTTGGAGCGCTCTTTTATTCAGAGCCATTTTTTGGTATAGTCTGTCACTTCAATATATGTATATTCTCGTTCATGGGTACGGCGGGGCCCTGTCCCGTCATATGATTCTGTCGGTCTGTTAGAGATCTGTGGACATGTTTGTGGGTTGGGATCTTTCTGTATAGCTGTGTGTATATGTTGTGTTTGGGCGATCCCATTCGCCGCGGCGGCCGGTCCGCATATATTTAAATGTTACTCTGTTGGCCCTGTGTGGCCTTTGTTGGTATTTTCTGCGTGCAGGGTATATGGGATAGTCCGTAAAACAAAGGAAACTCTGCCGAAATTTTTCTGGAGATTATCTAAATTAGAACTGAAGCCTTGTCGGCTTCTGCTATATACTAGAATGTGATTGAGTGCCTAGACCGGGCACTAGTCACGGCCTACGGGGTTGGGTCGTGACAAAAGTGGTATCAGAGCGGTTCGACCTCGGAATGTCTACAGACCATGTCTAGTAGAGTCTTGTTTATCGGTGTGTTGTGCACCACACCTATAAACAGGAGGCTACAGAGCATTTAGGATACTACCCTTCTTTCTGTCTTAGATCGTGCGATAGAGCTGTGTTATCAGGATGGTTCCTCACTAACGAATTGTTACATTTGCAGTTATGCCTCCAAAAAAGGCGACAGCGGCCCAAAAGGCCAAGGCAGCAGCCATGGGAGAGACTAGTCGGGCCCAGAGGGTTACCAGGGCCCATGCACATATTGCTCCTGATATTTTGCCCCCGGCAGAGGGCTCTTCCACACCGCCACATGTAGAGGAGATTGGAGCAGCAGCAGGTCGAGGGGAGGCTCCACCGCCAGCTCCTGAGATTCCAGTACCTGAGCCCCCAGCTCCACGGCCAGGCACTGAGGATCAGTCCATGAGAGAGGCAGTCCAGCTATTGACCAGACTTGTGGCAGGACAGGTTCAGGGGCACGGACTGGGAGGTGACCGGGCTTACAGGCGTGACAGTTCAAGAGCCCGTGAGTTCTTGACTTGTGGTCGTCCAGATTTCTTCGGGACTAAGCCCGAGGAGGATCCTGAGGAGTTTATCAGGAAGATGCAGCGCACTTTACAGCTGATTAATGCTTCCGAGACAGAGTCAGTTGCGTTGGCCTCGTACCGATTGTATGATGTGGCGGCTAATTGGTACGAGTCATGGGAGTTATCTAGGGGTGACGGTGCTCCCCCAGCAGTTTGGGATGATTTTTCTCAGGCTTTTCTTAGCCATTTTCTGCCTCCAGAGTTACGGCAGGCCAAGGCTGATAGATTCTTATTATTGAGACAGAGGGGTCGCAGTGTTCGAGAGTACAGTATGGAGTTCGACTCATTGGCCCGATACGCACCTGCTGTGGTAGCTACTATGGCTGACAGGATGCACAGGTACATTATGGTGCTGGACCGTTATTTTGTCGACAGCTGTTTGGTATTGGCTGCTCAGCCCGGCATGGATATTTCCCGGATTCAGGCCCACGCCCAGGGCATGGAGGACCGGCATAGAAAGCATCATCCTGATAGGAGCCAGGATCGGAGATAGCCCAAGAGGGCCAGATCGTTTGGGTATTATGGAGATTTTCGGGGCAGACAGCCTCAGCAGCCGCAGCAGCCTAGCAGACATCTATCCCAGTCGGCACAGAGCGCACCTCCACAGCCTATAGGTCGCAGATTTGATAGCCCAGGGTATTCAGGAGCAGGTCAGAGCTCCAGGGCTTCAGGTTCGCGGACAGATAGGGGTTCTGGTCAGACGAGGCCACCTAGGCCTCAGTGTTCTTATTGTGGCAGATACCATCCTGGGGAGTGGTACAGAGCCACCGGTGCATGTTTTTCTTGTGGCCGTCAGGGCCATTCTGTGAGAGATTGCCCGTATAAGGGTAGTTTGGGTGGTGCAGCGCAGCCTACCGGATCAGCCGCCGGGTCTTCATCTTCATCAGTGGCTATGCGCCCTACGAGGCTAGGTACTTCAGCACCAGCAGGTCGCGGCAGAGGCCGTGGTGGAGCTTCTGGTACTAGCGGTCCTTCGAACCACATTTATACTCTGTCCAGCCGCCAGGATTAGGAGGCATCGCCTAATGTTGTTACAGGTACATTATCGGTTTTCTCTCGGTCTGTGTATGCATTGATTGATCCAGGTTCGACTTTGTCATATATTTCGCCTCTGGTTGCTAGTAAAATTGGTATAACGTCTGAACCTATAGAGCCGTTTGAGGTAGCCACACCGATTGGAGACTTTATTGTAGCGAAACAGGTGTATAAAGACTGTTCTGTAATTATATGCGGCCGAGACACTAAGGCAGATCTGGTGGAGTTAGATATGATCGAGTTCGATGTTATTATGGGTATGGACTGGCTAGCTTCCTGTTATGCTAATGTTGACTGCCAAAATAAGGTAGTTCGTTTCCAGTTTCCCGGGGAGCCAGTTATAGAATGGGCCGGTAATACAGCATCGCCGAAAGGTAAGTTTATTTCATACCTTAAGGTGAAGAAAATGATCAGAAAGGGTTATTTTTATCATCTGGTTCGGGTACAAGACTTGACAGCAGAAACGCCGACTCTTCAGTCAGTTCCCGTGGTTAATGAATTTCCAGATGTATTCCCAGATGAGCTTCCAGGCCTTCCTCCGGAGCGGGAGATAGATTTTACTATTGATTTGCTTCCAGATACTCAGCCGATATCTATTCCCCCGTACAGAATGGCACCGGCAGAATTGAAAGAACTGAAAGAGCAGTTGAAGGATCTGTTAGAAAAAGGCTTTATCAGGCCCAGTACTTCGCCTTGGGGGGCCCCGGTATTATTTGTGCTTAAGAAAGACGGGTCGCTGCGTATGTGTATTGATTATCGGCAGCTGAATAAGGTAACTATAAAGAATAAATACCCCCTCCCCAGAATTGATGACTTGTTTGATCAGTTGCAGGGCGCCAAATATTTTTCGAAGATAGATCTTCGGTCAGGCTATCATCAGGTACGGGTACGAGAGGCTGATATTCCTAAGACAGCATTCCGGACCAGATATGGGCATTATGAATTCAGAGTTATGTCTTTTGGGCTGACTAATGCTCCTGCGATATTCATGGATTTGATGAACCGGGTATTCAGGCCGTTCTTAGACATGTTCGTAATTGTATTTATCGATGATATCCTGGTTTATTCTCGGTCCGAGGCAGAACATGCAGATCATCTGAGAGCGGTACTTGGGGTACTTCGGCATCGGAAATTATATGCAAAATTTTCTAAATGTGAATTCTGGCTGGCTTCAGTGGCATTCCTGGGGCATATTATTGCAGCTGATGGTGTCCGGGTGGATACACAGAAGATTGAGGCCGTGAAAAATTGGCCCAGACCCACGACGCCCACAGAGGTACGTAGTTTCCTGGGGTTAGCTGGCTATTACAGAAGATTTGTGGAAAAGTTTGCTTCGATTTCAGCGCCTTTGACAAGGCTAACTCAGAAGGGAGCCAAGTTCCAGTGGACTGATGCTTGCGAACGAAGCTTCCAGTTGCTGAAAGAGAAGCTGACTACAGCCCCAGTTCTGACTCTTCCAGAGGGACCCGATGGATATGTTATTTATTGTGATGCTTCTGGCGTGGGATTAGGCTGTGTATTGATGCAGCACGGCAGAGTTATAGCTTATGCTTCTCAGCAATTGAAAAATCATGAAAAGAATTATCCTACTCACGATCTGGAGCTTGCAGCGGTGATCCATGCTCTGAAGATATGGAGACATTATTTATATGGCGTTCATGTTGATATCTATACAGATCATAAGAGTCTCCAGTATATTTTCAAGCAGAAAGAACTTAATTTGTGGCAACGGAGGTGGCTAGAGCTCCTAAAAGACTATGATGTGGATATTCTGTATCATCTGGGCAAGGCTAATGTTGTTGCAGATGCGCTTAGCCGAAAATCTATGGGCAGCTTGGCAGATTTACAGCCAGACAGGAGAGAGATAGTGCGTGACCTTCATCAGTTGGCTAATCTTGGGGTTCGTCTGGCTGAATCTGGAGGTACACGGATTTCTGTCCGAGGGGTTTCTGAATCATCTATTAAGGAAGATATCAAACAGCATCAATATGAAGATCCTGTTTTGGCACGATACAGAGACACAGCCTATGATAAGGAGAAGACTCCGTTCGAGTTCACTCCGGACGGGACTTTATTATTCAGGGGCAGGTTATGTGTACCTGATATTGCAGGTCTTCGGCAGCAGGTTATGAGCGAGGCACATTATGCTCACTATTCGGTCCATCCTGGGTCTACGAAGATGTACCATGATCTCCGATGCTTATACTGGTGGGATGGCATGAAACGGGATATCGCAGAGTTCGTCGCCCAGTGTCCCAATTGTCAACAGGTCAAAATTGAACATCAGAAACCGGGTGGACTGTTGCAGGAAATGAAAATTCCGACGTGGAAGTGGGAGATCATTAATATGGACTTCATTACAGGGTTGCCTCGCACTCCACGGAAGTATGATTCCATCTGGGTTATTGTTGATAGGCTGACAAAATCAGCCTATTTTCTCCCCGTCAGAACTACTTACTCCGCTGAGGATTATGCCAGGCTTTATATTAAAGAAATTGTGCGACTTCATGGAGTTCCTATATCTATTATCACTGACAGAGGTGCTCAGTTCACAGCGAACTTTTAGAGATCTTTTCAGGAAGGATTAGGGACTCAGCTGAGCCTGAGCAAAGCTTTCCATCCTCAGAGTGACGGACAGGCCGAGCGCACTATCCAGACGCTTGAAGATATGTTGCAGGCCTGTGTTATTGATTTCAGAGGTAGCTGGGAGGATCACTTGCCATTGATTGAATTTTCTTATAATAACAGCTACCATTCCAGCATCCAGATGGCTCCGTACGAGGCTTTATATGGTAGGAAATGCAGGTCACCTATTGGCTGGTTTGATATTGGCGAGACAGAGTTAATCGGCCCGGATATGATTCAGCAGGCCGTTGATAAGGTGAAACTTATCCGGGAACGACTATTGGCAGCCCAGAGTCGACAGAAATCATACGCTGATAAACGACGTCGTCCTTTGGAATTCCAGGTTGGTGATTGGGTATTTCTAAAGGTATCGCCTATGAAAGGCGTAATGCGGTTCGGCAGAAAGGGCAAACTTAGTACGCGTTATATTGGGCCCTATTTGATTGTGCGGAAAATTAGGAATGTCGCCTATGAGTTAGATTTGCCATCTGATTTTGAGGCGGTACATCCGGTATTCCATGTATCTATGCTCCGCAAGTGCATCGGTGATCCCTCCAGAATATTTCCTGCAGATGATATTCAGGTGACGGAGCAGTTATCTTACGAGGAGCAGCCCGTAGCCATTCTAGACCGCCAGGTAAGAAAGCTCCGGAACAAAGATGTAGCCTCTGTTAAGGTGCTGTGGCGGAACAACAATAGGGAAGAAATGACCTGGGAGGCCGAAGAGGAAATGAAGAAGAAATATCCTCAATTGTTCCCTATGTCCACAGGTAACCTTAAATCCCTGCTTAAATTCATTTCAATACCAATCGTATGTCCTATGTGTTGTCTATAATCAGAAACACCCCCCAAAGTATTTTCCAACCCTATAAGATTAATTTTACATTCGAGGACGAATGTTATAAAGGGGGGGGGGGGAGGATGTTATATCCCGTGTTTTCACACGTTTGGAAAAAACTTGTCATATATTGGATTTTTGAGATATAAGGTCAAATTTGATATTTTGTTGAACATAGGAGTTATGCATGAAAGACTAGAGTCATGAAAGTGTGGGACAAGGCTAAGGGCAATTTTGGAATTTTGGAAATTAGTTTCGGGAATTACAACATATGATTCACAAGCTATTGGGCTCAAAATGTTAATTGGAAGTAAAGCCCAAAAGGGGTGTCATGGCCGGCCACGTAAGGCCTTGATCCAAGCCCATTTTAGTTGGTCATGTGCTTGGTCATGTGACCAAGCACTTCAACTATATACATAGAATAATTGTGATAAGAATGAAGCAAGATCAAACAAGAGCAAAAAAAAAAAAAAGAGCAAGGAGGGTTTCGGGTTTGGTGGTGAAGATTTCACTCCCACAAATCTTGTTCTAAAAATTTATTTCTTGTTGAATTCTTAGTAAGTCAAGGTTCCTTTGTGACTTGGTATAGTTGTTTTGGAGGGGAAGCATTAGAATCACCAAAGGGATCATATCTCCAAGTGAAGAAGACTTGAGGAAAAGGTAAGAATTTCTACCTTTTTATTGTGTTATGAAGTTTTGATTGTGTTGTAGTATATAGAAATGTGTTGATTGTGTGAAGAAATGGAAGTTTGCAAAGTGGGTGTGTGTGGTGAGTGTGTAGCCGTGGGTATGTCCTAATTATATAGCCACGATGTATTGAATTCATGTTGTATTCTAGTTGTGAATGTGATGGAATTTACATTGAGAATGAAAGTGGAATAAATTTGATTGAATTGATGAAAATAGCATTTGGCCGTGTGGTATGGAGTGGTTTGGAATGGAATGGTTTAAGTTTGTTTAGTGTGTTAAAGTGTTGTTGTGATGTTTGTAATGTAAATGAAGTTAGAATGATATAATTTTGTATTGAATTGGAATGTAGAAACTTATGTCGTTTTAGTATGATTTTCCGACATTAAGGAAATGAAGTTGTTTGGTTGTGAATTATGATGATCATTGATGAACTTGGAAGTTGGAAACTTGTTATGAAGTTGTATGCCAAAGATTTGATGTTCTGCATAAGTTATGACTTTGATGGAAAGTTGTATATTGTGTATATCGAATGTATAACTTGAGGAAAACGATATGAAATGCTTCTAGAACTATATGGTGATGATCTTGATTGTTGATGAATGTGAAATTATTAATAGTAGTTGAAAGTTGGGTTGAAATGAAGGTTATGTCAACTTGTTAGAAAAATGATTAGTTGAAGGATATTTGTGTTTTTAATGTTCGTGTTGATATTGATGTTGTCGTTTGGGTTGTTATTGATGATTTCCAGCCGAGTTGAATTCTCGGGGTGCTATATGTATAGGGGAAGTGCTGCCGAAATTTCGGTAGACAAATATGCATTAAGTTTAAACTTTGGTATTCATAGCTTACAATTGGTAAACTTGACCAATTGCAGTTTTTCGACGAAACGGGAAGTGAGTTTGGAAAGGCGTAAAGAGCTTGAAAGGTATGTAAAGCAACCCCAATTCTTCCCTTGGCATGCCCTTAGTGTGTTAGGGTCGGATCCGGGCCTCGAAAGACATTTTGGCCCTCGGAATCCGCAAGAGAAAATTTCAGTTTTTCCTTCAGTAGAATTGAACTACTTTGGTACACCTTTCTTGAAATTATGCAATTTTGTTCTAAATTACTTGGAAAGTCATAGAATGTCTGTAGAATCCTTTTAGGTGATACCATAAGCTTAGAGGGCATAATTTGAGCCCGCCGCCTTGTTTGTTCCGAGGCGGGCCCACTATTCCCGGTTTTGCCCTTAATGTACTTAAGTCTTCTTTTCGAATAGTTCTTAAAAGAAACGTTTTGACTACCATTCTAATTACCTAACAAACGTTGTTTTAAATATTCCATTAAGTCTGATAAATTGTTTTGATACTCGAAACTCATTTACTATGATTCCTTCCGACTTCATTGGATCGGTTTGTCTTTGATATGCCTCATCGAGTCTATGGAAACATTCATGATATTTTAATTGCATTAGTCTCTCACTACTCCATTCGTGGATGCCCCAATGTTTCCCACACTGAGCCCGGGCCAGGATATGTTGTCAAGCGTGATCCTTTGCATTGTTCGCCGTGCCTCGATGTGAGGGGGCAGGTATACGCGTACATGGGTTGTGGAGTATGCTGTGCCATGTACGCTTGTTCTGATATGATTTACTATGGCCATCTGATATGACATATTATGTTACGGGGTTATGCCCCTATTCTGATTCTTCTGTGTTGTGGCACCAGCGTCGGGAGGGTGGCCACGTTCTGTCTGCCGAGTCCCTTGGCAGGGGCCGGATTTGATATGACATATGTTTCTGTACACACTCCCCATGTTTTGAAAATATATATCTGATACTTTGTATTTTCTGTTTACTTTCTGTACGTTCTATACCAGTTATGATTTTGTTTCTGCAACTCAGGCTTTACATATTCAGTACATATTTCGTACTGACCCCCTTTCCTCGGGGGCTGCGTTTTCATGTCGCGCAGGTACCGACGACAGGTTTGCTGATCCGTCCGCTTAGGATCTCATTCTGCTATTTTTGGAGCGCTCTTTTATTCAGAGCCATCTTTTGGTATAGTCTGTCACTTCTATATATGTATATTCTCGTTCATGGGTACGGCGGGGCCCTGTCCCGTCATATGATTCTGTCGGTCTGTTAGAGGTCTGTGGACATGTTTGTGGGTTGGGATCTTTCTGTACAGCTGTGTGTATATGTTGTGTTTGGGCGATCCCATTCGCCGTGGCGGTCGGTCCGCATATATTTAAATGTTACTCTGTTGGCCCTGTGTGGCCTTTGTTGGTATTTTCTGCGTGCAGGGTATATGGGATAGTCCGTAAAACAAAGGAAACTCTGCCAAAATTTTTCTGGAGATTATCTAAATTGGAACTAAAGCCTTGTCGGCTTCTGCTATATACTAGAATGTGATTGAGTGCCCAGACCGGGCACTAGTCACGGCCTACGGGGTTGGGTCGTGACAGCGATCCACCTATTGAGATGCCATCTAAGTAGTTGTAGTTAATGCACTCCATTTGTTCCAGAGATGGCGGGGCCCTATCCCAGCCACGTTGTGTTATGTTTTCCGGTAGAGGCTTGTTGACAGTTATGTACAGTTAGATGAGGTCTAGACTTGAGAATTCATATGCCATTACAAATGGTTATGATAGCCTTACCGGCTCATGCAGTATGTTCAGTATTTTCACATATGAGTCTTTCGGAAAAGTTGATAAATGCATGCTTCCTATGAGTTTATTAAGAGTCATATGATGGCCTTGTTGGCCCACCTATGTTTATGTTGTTGTCATCGATGTGTGTCAGATGGTACTTGACTAGTACAGTCGGGTGCCCGTCATGGCCCTTTAATTTGTGTCGTGACAAAAATTCCTCCCCTTCCCACACCCCATATAACCACTCTACCCCATTCCATTTATTAGAACACTACACAAAATCAAAGGAAAAGAGGAAAATCCCTCTGCATCCCAAGGTTCACTTTTCTTGTAAGGCTTGCAGATCTCTCACTATTTCAATATATGTGATCTCTTTCACTATCCTATAACTTGATTATGGCTTTTTCTATTTCGAAATTTCCATGCTTGATTTGCTTGATTAGAGAAAATTTTGGTTTCGTTGAACAAGGGTTTTGATTTCATGGGGTCGGAAGTTTCTTGGCTGATGGAGGGTTGTTTCATCTTTCATATTGTTCTAGCAACACTTTATACAAAAGATCTGCTTAGAATAGCGTAGTTTATGTTGGGGTGGGTTTTTTTTTAGTGGTGCTCTCCAAGCAGCTGGGCAGAAGTCCTAGGCTGGAGGATCACCAAACTAAGTGTCTGTACCTACGGGCATGGAATTCAGCCCCGGAAGAAAGGGGACCAGTACAAAAACTATACTGAATATGTAAAGCATGAAGTATAGTAATGAAGATCATGACTGAGTGAAAAGATGACAGGTGATAAGTATGATAGTCAAGGGATACCAATACATTTGTATCTTATGTTGTGAGTCATGCATGTATATATACTCTGTATACCCTACCCGGCCCATTATGGTACTTGGTGAGTGAAGTCATATACATACATATATATATACCATACCCGGCCCTTTAGTAAGGGACTCGGTGAAGTGTAAATATATACCGAACCTGGCCCTTTAGTCAGGGACTCGGTGAAATGTAAAAATATTCCATACCCGGCCCTTTAGTAAGGGACTCGGTGAAATATAAATATATACCATCCCCGGCCCATTATGGGACTCGGCGAAGTGAAGCAATGAAAATGTATACGAATTCCAAGCCTTTCATTAGTAATTCATAATCCTGTATGAAGACTCTTTTGTGAATGCACAATCATGTACAAAATGAATAATCATTTGGGATTCGAGAGAATAAATAGGATGAACTAACACATTGGGTCCAAAGACAACTATCATGTCAGGTACTGCAGAGAACTATAGTTCGTTGGAGTCACCTGTGTTCGTCGTTCGTTCATTTAATGTAATTCATGGCAAGGAAGGAAGAAGCGATAGCTTTACATACTTGGAAGTTGACTTCTCGACTTTCCAACTTACTTCTTGTCTTGCAATCTACATAAGATCATTTGTAGTCTTGTAATCTACATATAAAACAATTCACTTTACTATTAGGCTTATTATCATATGCTTATCTTAAGCCTTCCAATTAAACCCCTTAAAGTCTGCCAAAATTCGGGCAACATCTCCCCTGTTTATATCCCTAAACCGAAATCATCATGCCAAAAACCAACAACAACAACAACAATACGAACATTATCAACACCATTATCAATATCAAATTATTTCATGAAACATCCGACACGATGCTTATCCAATTTCTCAACCCACAACTGTATTATACTATCATTTAATCACTCTATCTTCGTAAATAAACCAAAAGTAATATTAATAAGGAGAGATTCTTTCCTTATTCTTGTTAAAACAGCAATATCTCCAATACCCACCTAGCCAAGCCAAAATCCACCGCAAAACAATCCTCGATTAATACTCCACCACTTCAAAATCGCTCAAAAACCTCAATTTTAGGATATCCTCAAACCCCCATAAGGTTTACGTGTTTTGGGAAATATTTAGAATGGAAAATGAAGGTTTTGCCCATTTTATAGGGTGACAAATTCAGTGGAAACTGACTTAATAAGTGACCTTCGCAAACGCGATGGGCTGGAATTTCCATAGCCATCGGAAACGCGAGGCCCAGTCGCGAACGCGTAGGGAAATGCTGCCCAGTTCGTCCGAATTTTCATTCTTCACCCGTTCGACCTCCAATCCTTCTGATACTTCTCATACATGATCCTAAATCCCCCCATAACCTAGGTGCATATAATCTCATATATCATTTTATCCATGCATATGCTTAATACTTGAGTCATTCCTTAATTCTGAAGGTTAACTTTCTTGATCAAGATTCCACATACCTGTACTTTGGCTTGGCAAGCGTTCTTCTGAAAATACGAGGTGTAACAATCTATATAGGCATTTTCTCACATAGCACCGTACTATAACCAGCCGGGCAGGCACGTAGATGTGCACACCACTGCAGTGGGCAGATTATGATGATACCCCGGATGTGGGATGATATGATATATGGATCGAGCTGGACGTTCCATAGCACTGACATTTATGGATCGGGTTATACGTTCTGCAACACTAACAGTTGTGATATATGTATATGATATTTTAAAGTAAGCATTCTTGTCGTACACCCTCAGAGGCACTTCCAGTTATACAGAGTTATATAGACACTTTTAGATATATAGTCATACAGATACAGTCAGATATACAGATTGACTTTCATGTCATAGGTTCCTTTCATTATTCTTGTGTACATGTTATTTTCAAGCCTTATATACTCAGTATATTATTTGTACCGACTCCCATATGGTTTAGGGGGGGAGGGGGCTGCGTTTCATGCCCACAGGTCTACAGATACAGGTTGGCGATCCACCTATTGGGATGCCATCTAAGCAGATGTAGTTAATGCACTCCATTTGTTCCGGAGATGGCGGGGCCCTATCCCAGCCACGTTGTGTTATGTTGTTTGGTAGAGGCTTGTTGACAGTTATGTACAGTTAGATGAGGTCTAGACTTCAGATTTCATATGCCATTACAAATGGTTATGATAGCCTTACCGGCTCATGCAGTATGTTCAGTATTTTCACATATGAGTCTTTCGAAAAAGTTGATAAATGCATGCTTCCTATGAGTTTATTAAGAGTCATATGATGGCCTTGTTGGCCCACCTATGTTTATGTTGTTGTCATCGATGTATGTCAGATGGTACTTGACTAGTACAGTCGGGTGCCCGTCATGGCCCTTTAATTTGTGTCGTGACAAAAACTCCTCCCCTTCCCACACCCCCTATAACCACTCTACCCCATTCCATTTATTATAACACTACACAAAATCAAAGGAAAAGAGGAAAATCCCTCTGCATCCCAAGGTTCACTTTTCTTGCAAGGCTTGCATATCTCTCACTATTTCAATATATGTGATCTCTTTCACTATCCTATAACTTGATTATGGCTTTTTCTATTTCGAAATTTCCATGATTGATTTGCTTGATTAGAGAAAATTTCGGTTTCGTTGAACAAGGGTTTTGATTTCATGGGGTCGGAAGTTTCTTGGATCATGGAGGGTTGTTTCATCTTTCATATTGTTCTAGCAACACTTTATACAAACGATCTCCTTAGAATAGCGTAGTTTATGTTGGGGTGGGGTTTTTTTAGTGGTGCTCTCCAAGCAGCTGAGCAGAAGTCCTAGGCTGGAGGATCACCAAACTGAGTGTCTGTACCAACGGTCATGGAATGCAGCCCCGGAATAAAGGGGACCAGTACAGAAACTATACTGAATATGTAAAGCATGAAGTATAGTAATGAAGATCTTGACTGAGTGAAAAGATGACAGGTGATAAGTATGATAGTCAAGGGATACCAATACATTTGTATCTTATGTTGTGAGTCATGCATGTATATATACTCTGTATACCCTACCCGGCCCATTATGGTACTTGGTGAGTGAAGTCATATACATACATATATATATACCATACCCGGCCCTTTAGTAAGGGACTCGGTGAAGTGTAAATATATACCGAACCTGGCCCTTTAGTCAGGGACTCGGTGAAATGTAAAAATATTCCATACCCGGCCCTTTAGTAAGGGACTCGGTGAAATATAAATATATACCATCCCCGGCCCATTATGGGACTCGGCGAAGTGAAGCAATGAAAATGTATACGAATTCCAAGCCTTTCATTAGTAATTCATAATCCTGTATGAAGACTTTTTTGTGAATGCACAATCATGTACAAAATGAATAATCATTTGGTATTCGAGAGAATAAATAGGATGAACTAACACATTGGGACCAAAGACAACTATCATGTCAGGTACTGCAGAAAACTATAGTTCGTTGGAGTCACCTGTGTTCGTCGTTCGTTCATTTAATGTAATTCATGCCAAGGAAGGAAGAAGCGATAGCTTTACATACTTGGAAGTTGACTTCTCGACTTTCCAACTTACTTCTTGTCTTGCAATCTACATATAAAACAATTCACTTTACTATTAGGCTTATTATCATATGCTTATCTTAAGCCTTCCAATTAAACCCCTTAAAGTCTGCCAAAATTCGGGCAACATCTCCCCTGTTTATATCCCTAAACCGAAATCATCATGCCAAAAACCAACAACAACAACAACAATACGAACATTATCAACACCATTATCAATATCAAATTATTTCATGAAACATCCGACACGATGCTTATCCAATTTCTCAACCCACAACTGTATTATACTATCATTTAATCACTCTATCTTCGTAAATAAACCAAAAGAAATATTAATAAGGAGAGATTCTTTCCTTATTCTTGTTAAAACAGCAATATCTCCAATACCCACCAAGCCAAGCCAAAATCCACCGCAAAACAATCCTCGATTAATACTCCACCACTTCAAAATCGCTCAAAAACCTCAATTTTAGGATATCCTCAAACCCCCATAAGGTTTACGTGTTTTGGGAAATATTTAGAATGGAAAATGAAGGTTTTGCCCATTTTATAGGGTGACAAATTCAGTGGAAACTGACTTAATAAGTGACCTTCGCAAACGCGATGGGTTGGAATTTCCATAGCCATCGGAAACGCGAGGCCCAGTCGCGAACGCGTAGGGAAATGCTGCCCAGTTCGTCCGAATTTTCATTCTTCACCCGTTCGACCTCCAATCCTTCTGATACTTCTCATACATGATCCTAAATCCCCCCATAACCTAGGTGCATATAATCTCATATATCATTTTATCCATGCATATGCTTAATACTTGAGTCATTCCTTAATTCTGAAGGTTAGCTTTCTTGATCAAGATTCCACATACCTATACTTAGGCTTGGCAAGCGTTCCTCTGAAAATACGAGGTGTAACAATCTGTATAGGCATTTTCTCACATAGCATCGTACTATAACCAGTCGGGCAGGCTCGTAGATGTGCACACCACTGCAGTGGGCAGATTATGATGATACCCCGGATGTGGGATGATATGATATATGGATCGAGCTGGACGTTCCATAGCACTGACATTTATGGATCGGGTTATACGTTCTTCAACACTAACAGTTGTGATATATGTATATGATTTTTTAAAGTAAGCATGCTTGTCATACACCCTCAGAGGCACTTCCAGTTATACAGAGTTATACAGACACTTTTAGATATATAGTCATACAGATACAGTCAGATATACAGATTGACTTTCATGTCATAGGTTCCTTTCATTATTCTTGTGTACATGTTATTTTCATGCCTTATATACTCAGTATATTATTCGTACCGACTCCAATCTAATTAGATGTAGTTAATGCACTCCATTTGTTCCGGAGATGGCGGGGCCCTATCCCAGCCACGTTGCCTTACCGGCTCATGCAGTATGTTCAGTATTTTAACATATGAGTCTTTCGGAAAAGTTGATAAATGCATGCTTCCTATGAGTTTATTAAGAGTCATATGATGGCCTTGTTGGCCCACCTATGTTTATGTTGTTGTCATCGATGTATGTCAGATGGTACTTGACTAGTACAGTCGGGTGCCCGTCATGGCCCTTTAATTTGTGTCGTGACAAAAATTCCTCCCCTTCCCACACCCCCTATAACCACTCTACCCCATTCCATTTATTAGAACACTACACAAAATCAAAGGAAAAGAGGAAAATCCCTCTGCATCCCAAGGTTCACTTTTCTTGCAAGGCTTGCAGATCTCTCACTATTTCAATATATGTGCTCTCTTTCACTATCCTATAACTTGATTATGGCTTTTTCTATTTCGAAATTTCCATGCTTGATTTGCTTGATTAGAGAAAATTTTGGTTTCGTTGAATAAGGGTTTTGATTTCATGGGGTCGGAAGTTTCTTGGATCATGGAGGGTTGTTTCATCTTTCATATTGTTCTAGCAACACTTTATACAAAAAATTCTTAGAATAGCGTAGTTTATGTTGGGGTGGGGGGTTTTTTTTAGTGGTGCAATTTTTAAATGTTCTTGCTCAAAATTTTGGTGCCCATTGTAGTTGTAATAAGGTGCTAGGTTGTAAAATTCATACATGCCATCATAATACTTGATCCTTGACAACATAGGGAAACTATGGTGAAAATTTGGGTTTCGTAAAAGTTGGTTTTGGGAGGTTTTTCGTACCAAGGAAAATGGGTCCGCTGCGGCAGACCTTTCATTTCTACAGTGGTTCCGCTGCGGCGATGGTTGGTTGCTGGGAGCAGTCACTTCTGTTGGGAGGTACCCGCTATAGTGGGCCCCTGCTCACTATAGCGTGCCCGCTATAGCGACGAGGCAAAGCCATGGCGGAGCCTTGTTCGTTGTAGTGGCCCTTTGGTCGCTATAGCGGCTCCACTGCAGCAGTCATTCCGCAGTAGCATCGAAGCTACCTGAGGCAGAACCAAAAATTTTGGTTTTTCAACTACTTCATGCATACCCTATCACTGTTAAATCTTAGTGCCACAATAGTCTAACTCAGTTTGACTTCTTAAGGCAAACTCTCTGGCTCTACTATGGCGGATCCACAACAACAACAACAACAACAACAAGGAAAACAACCACCAGCTCCACCCGCATATGTTAGGTTCGCTTCCCATGCCTGCAGGAGGGGTTACATGGAGCAGTAAACTGGAGCAGGCCTTTCATATGGACCAGGTGGAGGAGCTGGCCCCGGATTTCTATCAGTTTCTACATCGCATGGGTTGGGGTCCGCTAGTCGAGGAGCTGGGCAATGTCAACTGTAACTGGTTAGGGAGTTCTATGCTAGGCTCCTTACAGTTGATTGGACTGCCCAAGAACCGCAGATTACTATCAGAGTGGTCAACATAAAGGTGGGTGCTGAGGCCCTTAATGTTTCTCATAGGCTGCCTAACCCTTCACAGGCTGAACTTCAGCTAAGGACCACGAGGGGAACGGGTCGTGATTGGTGAGGATGCTAGTCAAAGATCAAAGAGGTGGAAAGCTACCTGGGGTGTCACTCATTCTACGATTAAAAGCCATCACTTTACTCTAGAAGCTTGGAGGTGGCTGAACCACGTTGCTCGACAGGTTTCCTCCTTCAAGCAATACAACCGATATTACTTAAGCATGGGCCTTTGTGGTGGCTTGCATTTTGGTTTGCGTGCCCATAAATGCGGGGATGCAGGTGATCGAGGAGTGTTGGAGTTCTATGGCCAAGGTTGGCCCGAGTTTGATATTTCCTTCCTTGATTACCCGTCTATGTCGTAATGCTAGGGTACCTATGGAGCCTGGGAACCGCTATGTTGAGTGTGATGTCGCTTTTGACGCACTGAAGATCAAGGGAGCAACGGGCTGGGGAACGAGAAAGATGATTGGCTCGGACGAAGATGATGATAGTGATAGCCCACAGGGCGGGAGCAGTCATTGACAGACCCCGGGTAGCTCGGAGCGCATGAAGAAGATATGGCTACGGTAAAGACGACCATGATGGGGTTTGCATGGACCTCCATGGAGGTCGGGTCGTCTAGTAGTGCTGCTGGTATTGGCTACTTCACTACTGATCAGATGAAGGGCTATATGGATGCCAAGACCAGGATGGGGAATTCTGTGGATGCCTTGCAGGGCACCTATGGATCTTTGGCCCATGCCCATGCGGATCTCCGGGAGGACTTGGACCGAGTAAGAAGAAAATACAGGCTAGGGAAAAGCTGTTCATGAGGATGTGGAAAGGCCTCAAAAGCCTTTTAAAGTCCCTAGGCCCGAAGGCGAAGCATCCCAAGGAGACTATCAAAGATTCCCCCTAGTTCGCCTTCCTTAGCGCGTCCGGACTTGGAAGCGAGGACTCTAGCAACTCGGAGGATGATGGTGACGAGGCGACTAGCCATGGAGTGGCTTAGAGACCCCCCCCCCCTTATGACAGCTTTGGTTATTTTTTGCCCTGGCAGGGATGTTTCAGACAATATGTTGCTTTTTTTTTATTTTTTGAATATTTTGACATTCTTATTTCTGTTATTTTTGGTGCGGGTGCCCCGGTTTAAGGCCACTCGTAAGACAATTTCCCTCATCGGGATGATGTTTTTATGTAGGTATTTGCTTTGGAAATGGTTTCTTCTTGACTTGTTGATGAATTACACAGGTTGGGAAAACAGGGGGCAACGAGAGAGGTTACTTGTTCATGGTACCGCTTCGGCAGTCACTTGATCGCTGCGGTAGTACTGCTATGACGATGGGAGTCTCGCTCTAGCAGAACTCTGCAAAAAATCAGATCCTCTATAGTGGACTGATGCTCGCTACAGCGATCCCCTAACCGTTGCAGTGGTGCTACAGTGCCAGTGGGCGGAAATTTTCTCCCACCAGTTTAGATTGCCTAGGGGCGCACTTATTTTTTTGGCGCGTACCTATACGGTTTTCACCTAATGAGTACGAATGCACTATTGACCTTATAACCCTCCTAAAAGAAGTACACAATCCGTAACACTTTATACTAGCACAGGATGTTTTTTTCGTTCATTCACATATTAAACATGCACCTACTCATGGAAAGTCTTCATTGTGTCCATATAGAGAGATACCAATTGGAATCGACAGATACCAATTTGCTCGTCAAGATACCAATTGGAATCAACCAATAACCAATTGGATTCAACTAGGAGACAACATATTTGGGTAGGAGGATAGAATGAATGAAGGGAAACTTGTAGATGTCCTATAGCTTCTTGCTAAGGGGTACGAACATCATCGTACCATTCCTGTTATATCCCGTATTTTTGCATATTCGGAAAATTCAAAATAATTTTGACTTGTAAGAAATAAGGCCATATTTTGATTTTATTTAATATATATGTGTTGTTTATGAAATGTTGATGTGGAAATATGGAGGAAGGCCAAGGGCAAAATTGGGAATTTTGGAAATTAGTTTCGGGAATTACAAAATAAGACCCATAACTAATTGGGCTCAAAGAAATGAAAAAATAAAATAAAAGGCCCAATGGTGCAAGGTGGCCGGCCATAGATCCAATGTCCCAAGGCCCATGTGGAACAATTTAGGCCAAGTATATAGAAGAGGAAAGGGGCCACAAAGTGATCATTCACTAGAACTTTCAAGAAAAACAAATTGAGAGCAAGAACAAGAGGAAGAGTTCGGCCATAGTAGAAAAAGAGAAAAAACAATTTAGCCATCAATCTTTGATCCAAAAATCTTAATTTTCTAGTATTCCTACTAAGCTCAAGACCCTCTTCAACGTGGTACAATTATTTTAGCAAGAAAATCACTTTGGTGGCAAGTGAAGAATTTGAAGAAAAAGGTAAAAATTCTATCCTTTTTGTCATGGAAGAATTATATATATATTGTAGTATATGGAAATGAATGTAAAGTATGAAATTTGTGTGTTGTGGGTGTGTGGGTGTGTGGCCGTGTGTGGGTGTAGTGAAGGGAGAGGAATGAAATTTATTTAGTATGTTAAATTATGTTGTTGTGGCCTTGTGATGTAAATAGAAGAATAATGGTTCAAGATTGGTATGAAAATTAGTTGTAAGTTGTTGTAGGAAATTATGTGATTTTATTATAGTTTTATGTAATTATGGGAATGGAGTTGTTAAGGTGCAAATTGTTGTTGTTGTTGATGAAATTGGAAGGAGAAAATGCGACATTGTGACCTTGTCGCATTTGTGGAGATTTCGAGTGGAATATGGTGCTAGAGGGGTTATTGAATATTTTGTAGAATTGTATGAAATGCTTTTGAATTGTATTTGGTTGATCTTGAATTAGTAATGAATATGTGAACATTGGAATCGGCTTGAAAATACGTAGTTGAATTGAATAATGATGAAATATGTAGAAAGGAAGGTTACTAGTGTTGGAATGCGTTTTAAATTGGTTTTTGATGTTATTGGTATGGTTGTTGGTATTGTTGGTATGGTTGTTGATGAATTTGGCCGAGTTAAATTCTCGGGGATGTTGAATTTACAGGGGAGATGCTGTCGAAATTTCTGTAGACAAGTACTAGTTAGAATTGAATTTCTAAGTACTTGTAGCTAATGTTTGGTAACTGATAATATTATTGTAGATATTGGAGAGCCCGAGACTTGATTTGGGATTTGGTTAGCGAGCGATCGAGGTATGTAAAGCCTACTTTTCTTTCTTGTGGCATGACCTTTATGAAATGAACGAATGACATATGTGTATGCTTCTAAAGAAAATTCTATTCATAGAGCCACTAGGATGGCCGACGTCTATGATCTCCATTAGCTATTCCATATGATTTGCTACGCATTTATGATGTTCGAAAGATTCTAGTGGGTATACTTGCGAATGATGTCCGACAAAGATTTCATATGGCTAAAGCTTTGGATACATGTATTTTGATATGTACATATGTTTCTAAGACCCCATTTGATTTGCTCCATAGCGACAGTTGAAAGTTCCCTAATATGATAGTTACATGAAATTTCCAAAAAGAGCTTCTGAAATGCTTTTAGAAAGTTCTGTACTTCAAAAGTTTGTAACTTTCGCATACTAACTCCGATTGACCCGAAACTGATTTCTGAGCCTTCGGATGTCGTAAATATATTTGCCCATTGAGTTTTGAAATTTGTTTATGTATTTATATGCATATGGTTTCCTCACTACTCCGCTCGTGCATACTACTAAGATATCGTTCGCCGGATCCCGGGCCGGTTTTGTGATCGTGCACATTATGTTAAATTCAGCAGTATGATGTGTTACGGTTCCCGAGACCTTGCCATAGGGCCGGGTACCGCTTATATACGGCGTTATGATGTGATATGGCATATGATATGTTCTGGTGTTGTGATATGTTATGATGATACGATATGTTCGGGGATCATACGGAGATATGAAACCTTCTGGAGTATGATGTGTTGTGGCGCCAGCGTCGGAGTGGCGACCACGTTCCTGAGCCCTATTCATGATTTTATTTGCATTATATATATATTTTTTCAGCACAGGTTCTGATATACTAATTCTGTATCCATTTTCTGTACTCCTCACTTCAGTTATGATTCAGATTTCTGTATTTCATGCTTTGCATACTCAGTACATATTTCATACTGACCCCCTTTCTTCGGGGGCTGCGTTTCATGCCCGCAGTTACGGACGTTCGTTTTGGTGATCCTCCAGTATAGGATACATATTCTGCCACTTGGATTACTCCTTTTGATCCGGAGCTCATATTTTTGGTACATATCTTCTGTTATACATATTCTGTATATATGACTATTTGGGTACGGCGGGGCCCTGTCCCGTTATATGTTTCTGTCATGGTTTGTAGAGGCCTGTAGTCATATATGTGGGTCATGGGTCATGTTTGATCGTTTATGTTTGTGATTTGTCCCTTAAGCGGTCCCGTTCGCTATTATGGCCAAAACGGCCCATATGTTTGTATATGTATGTATATCTGGGCGATGTGTATTCCGCCAGCCTACCGGTATTGGTATGATATGTCTATACAGATGACCACTTAAGATGATGTTTGTTTTCGATATCTGTTCAGAATAACGTATGCTAAATTTGAATAAGTCTTTGATATGTCGATCTGGTACGTAAGTCTGTTTGGGTGTCCAGTTAGGGCACTAGTCACGGCCCACGGGGCTGGGTTATGACAATTCCACAAGACTGTAATGGACATTTGCTCCAATATTTGTGAGACCAGTAACCTAGGCTCTAATACCAACTTTCACGACCCTAACTATGGATCGCGCGGGCACGTACCATATTACTAGCTAGTAGGCTAACCCCTACCTACCAACCCAAAATTCGGCCAGTTTATAATTATCAATTTCTTAATGATCACAATATAAAGAAAATAATGCTCAACAGACTCATTTATTGATACAAGCGAAACTCAAAAACTCCCCGTGATCTAGTCTAGACAGGTACAAGAGCTCCTACTACAGAAGGAAAATAAAATAAATGACCCAGCCTCTGCCTGGAGTGAGATGAGCGAGGCTGTAGGTGAATGCTTGGTGATCCACACGAAGAAACTTTAACGTAAACTTGCAACAAACCTACGCCCAAAAAGGATGTAGCATGAGTTGTATCAGTATACCACACGTACTGATAAGCATCATAGGTCGACTAAAATTAGTTCACGTAACACAATATAAAGTCAATAAGATAAGCAGATAAGTCAACAACCCTCAAGACTCTCAACATAGATTATTATATCTTCCCGAACTGTTACACCTCGGAAAATTTTCTGTTAATGCGCAGTGAATAGACCAACGAAGTGCATGAAGTATATGGTATTGTAATAATTAAGGAATGCCATTTGATGACCCTAATTGATATTTCAAAGACGTTCGAGGTAAGAGAAGAAATTTTGCCAAGAGGAGGCAAGGCATACGATAGGTATCGGAAAGGATTTACGAGTAACAAGTTAATGGCGACTTAATGATGTCTTGGAGGAGAGTTATAACGTCCCTTATATTATTAGTGAGGTGCTAAACAAGTGTCAAGAAGGTTCCATAAGGATTCGAGATTGAACGAAACGACGGAAACCATTTCAAAAAAGTGGAGTTATACGACCACTTATACAGTCCGTATAAGGTGTCCGGAAAACTCCCAGCAGGGAGATAATTTTCTTGTTGGTGAACCACGGCCACTTATACGGACCGTACAATACTATACGGACCGTATAAGTGTCCGTATAGTACCCGACGGGCTGATTTTTAGTTTTTGTATAAATAGATGCCTTGGGTTCTTTTGCTTCATTTTTCATCTTCTACAAGTATTGAGAGCTCAAAACCATTCTCTAAGCACATTCAATTCAATTCCAAGAGAACCCAAAGATCAAAGACTAGAATCAAGTGTTCATGTGTTAAAAAGCTTCCAAGGATTAGAGGACCACAAAAGATTCCATTGGAGGTGAACTAGGGTTTTGGTTGAAGTGAAATATTTCCACTCAAGGTTCATTCCTACACCATCTAAGGTAATTTTTATGGTATTTCCATGTTGTTTAAGGTATTGAGAAGTTGAAACACTTGGATTGTAGAAGGATATAGAAAATGGGTCATAAATGTGAGAATAGTGTCATTTTTGAGTAATAGCTTGGATTGAGTCATGATTCTTGATGTGTTGTGATTATGGTTATGTTATAAATGATTTTAGAACATGAGATAGACATTGTATATGAATGAATGTAATTGTGTGCTATGACCATGGATATGGATGATTGGAAGTGAATTGAGAAGTAAGGATAATGTATGTGAATAAAGAGTATTGTTATGATATTATGAATGTTATTATTGATGTTTGGGAGTTGATATATGATATGGAGGAAGTCGTATAAATAAAGGAGATGCTGTCCAATTTTCTCTAGCTTTAGTCATGTATGCTAAGCTATCAATTTTCTAATGATAGTATAACTTTAATGAAGGTAGAAACGTGAGCATTGAAGGAGAACGTGCAAGTGATAGAATAGTTGAACGGAAAGGTATGTAAGGCTAACCCTTCTTTCAAAATGCATGGTTCCTTGGCCATGTTATATCCCGTATTTTATACGTTCGGATATTTCAAGGTCGTCGTGGCAAGTTAATGGAATGGCCATCTTTCAAAATTATTTTAATGTACAAGTTGGTTATGAATATTATTTATGAACATTATTAGTGTGGGAATATTGAGAAAGGCTAAGGGCAAAAAGGAAAATTCGCAAAATAGTTCATAGTAATATTGTGGAAGCTTAGGGGCAAAATGGTAATTTCACGAAAAGTTCAAGAAAATTCTTGAAAGGAGCCATTGTGGCCGTGTGATATACATATATATATATATATATATATATATATATATAGGCTTTATTAGTCTTATTCCTTTATTTCCCATTATTTCTACTACATCTTCTACCTTAATTTTAAATTTTGTATTACTATTATTAGTCATTTTTCCTAGAAATCCTACGCATATTAATAAATTATTACCGTTACACATCTCTTCATATCCCTTAGTTTGTATTCCTATTTTTATGTGCTTTCCAAATTCTGCTAAGTTCATTATAAAATCTGGGCTAATATAAAATATTCCTCCATTATTTGTCATGTCTACTTCCGTTAGTCCTCTTATTGATTTTTTCATGTCTGACCATCTATATATATATAAAGGTGATGACAAAATTAAATTAATTAGTCATCTTATTTTTATATTAAGGAAGTTTCAAGAAAGAGGACATTTGTCCACTTGGTATTGGAAGCAACTAATTATATATATGTGGACATGATTACCAAGCAAGACAAAATATTCATCTTCCAATTCAAGAAAAACTTGAAGAAAGAATATAGTAGTGCTCGGCCAAGGTTGGCAAAAATAGGGCCATGGAAATTGGTCAAGAAAAAATAATTCCTTCTAGCATTTCAACCAAATGGAAGCCCCTCATTAACATGGAGTGGTTGTTGGAGTAAGGAAAGCATTGGTTGTGCAAGTTGGAAACTCTATCCAAGTGAGAAGACAAGTGGAGGAAGGTAAGGTTTAATCCCTTTTTCTATTTGTTGGAGATGATTGTGAATATTGTAGAATGTAGAAATGGATGGAATTTATGGTACATGTATGTGTTGATGTGTGGCCGTATATGTATAGCGTTGGCCGTGTATGTGTGATGTTGTGTAGAAAGAATGGATTAATTTTATGTAGAATGTTGGTTGTTGTTGTAATGTATGGAAATGGATGGAAAATTTTCATGAAAATATGCATGTAGTTGGTGTGACCGAATGATGGGTGATTTGGTAAGTTATGGCGAATTAATTCTAGTTGACATTTTAGTAGTTGTCGACGTGGATTCCATAATGTAAAATGAAGGTTTGGTGGCTTGAAATGAATTTGGAATCGTTTGTGCATTATTGAAGAAGTTAGTATGACGTTAGTGTGGTTCCTTATATTTGCATGAATAAAATTGTTAATGTGTGGTGGTTATATTTCATGAATATGGAAGAAAGGAAATGTTGTTGGATTATGTAAAAAGAGCTACTAATGTTGGTATGTATGTTGAATGGATTGTTGATGTTGTTGGCACGATTGTTGGTATTGTTATTGTTGATAATGTGGCCGAGTTCCATTCTCGGATTTGTTGTTGTGAAATTTACCGAGTTAGATTCTCGGGGATGGTGTATTTACAGGGAAGCTGCTGCCGAAATTTCGGCAGGTCATAAGTGAATTTAATTGAGATACTAAGAAAGGTGTGTGTGGTAATGAATCTAATGATTGCGTCTATCTTCTTGAATGTAGACTAACAAGTTGGACGAATAAGCGTAGCTAGTAAGGCGCGGCACAGGTATGTTAAGGCTCGTCTCTTTCTTTCAAAGGCATGATCCCTAGGTTATGATTTCATAAGTATTTCCATAACTTCCTTGTTTTCAAAAGTTAGATGTTTATGACTCTAAAGCAGGATTTCTTTCTTGATAACGTAAATGTTTTTCCAAAAAGATTATACTTTTCCAAAACAAAGGTTTATGATTTTATAAGCTTTTATGACTATAATGACGGCCATGCTTTTTTTTTTTTTTTGTAATGAAAATGATGTTGTCAAAGAGGAGAATATGTCTAAGATGATCATGATAAGAATGGTTCCATGTTTGGAAGTCTTAAGATATGGATTCAATATGGATATGAGAATATTGGACTAGTTCTTGATCCTCAATTCTATTCCTTGATTATGACTCTATTTTCTAAAGACTCCAAAGTACATGAATTGACGTCTTACGAGGTTTATGATCTTATTCTATGTTTTCTCTTAATGTTATCCTTCCTTGATAGTCTCCCCTTATAATTATCGTTCCTTCAAGGTGAGACATGACGACCCTGATTATTCCATAATGTAATCGGAGGTTATCGACCTTACGTCACTCCGATAGTTACATGACTTTCTTTGGGCTCTCATGCATGCTGCTTATGGGATTTATGTATATGATATATGTATATGTATATGGGGAAGATGGTAAAAGGGCTATAGCGTTATATACGCGTATCCACCTGATCAGTTGGCGTGATTATCATCCCGGACGCGGGACATATGTGGGGGAGCCGACGTATTCGGCGCTATGATATGATTTGTTCTATTTTCTATATATGTGGGGGAGCCGACGGGGGTCGGCGCTATGACATGTTCTATTTTCTATATATGAAAATGAAATGTTTTCAAAGGAAAGATAAGCATGCATGGCATCCGCTCTAAGGGGCACTCATATGTACACGTTACTCTTCTACCTTATGATATGTTCTATATTTCCATGCTGTTATTACTCATATTTATATTCCTTACTATGTTACTATTCATGCCTTACATACTCAGTACATTGCTCGTACTGACCCCTCTTCTTCGAGGGCTGCGTTTCATGCCGCGCAGGTACACCTAGATGAGCAAAAGCTAATATAGGAGATGTTCCAGCGAAGTTGGCGAGCACCATTTGGCCCTGGAGTGTAACCGAGTCAGCGTACTATGCAATGAGGTCTTGTTCGAAGTTAGAGACTTTGCAGACAGAGTTGTGGTTATTGGTTGTCAGTTCAGTAAGCGGCTCCACCGGCCGATGTGTCATATGTGTCATGATATAAGTTCCATATAATTATAGATTTTGTTTGAATTGAGTACAAAAAAAAAATTCTGAAGGTTTTACTACGTTTCCATTTCTTATTAATGTAAGAGTCTAAGGAAATTAAGTACGTAATAAGAGTCAGCGGGTTCGCTCGGCTCCGAGTATGGGGTCGGGTGCCCATCACACCCTAGTAAAGTCGGGGTGTGACAGGCCAAATATCTAATCTTCTATAAGCGTATGATGTCTTCCAATTGGTTCTATCATTAAGAGCCACTAAGCTCATAATTCTCAATATGTTACGATTGTACTAAATTCCTCTTATGATGAGTAATCCTCTAGGGATAGATGTAATGAACGACGATAGTAATGATGCTAAAGATGCTTATGGGCTTTTATGTATATGTGCCTATGCATGGCTATTATGGAACCCCGAGCTTATATGGCCGGGTAGAATATATATATATATATATATATATTGCGCGCGCAGCACCCCAGTTGAGTACGGACAACCCTGAGCCTTGGTAGGGCCAGGTATGTATGACCCAGAGCCTTGGTAGGGCCAGGTATATGAAACACCGAACCTTCATGGTCGGGTATGCTATGTAAATGATATGTATATGAATATGAATATGTATATGAATACGAAAATGGATACGAAATGAAAATGAGTATGAAAACGGATACGGATGTATGTACACAATCACGCATTAGAAATGGAAAGTCCCTATGAAAAGAAAGTAAGTTTTTGTGACGATGATACTACTATCTCCCATCTTATACTATTTCTTATGTTGTCTATTATGCTTTTATAATGATGTTGATCATGCTTTACATACTCAGTACATTCTTCGTACTGACGTCTTTTTGTTTATGGACACTGCGTCATGCCCGCAGGTGGCCAGGAAGACAGGCTTGATCCATAGCTTTATTACTCAGGGACTACATAGTGGAGCTCTATTTCTTTCGGAGCTACTGCTTTTGGTATCTATTCTTTGTGTACATACTTATGGGCATGGCGGGGTCCTGTCCCGCCTATATGATATGACATACTCTTCTTAGAGGCTCGTAGACATGTGTATATGGTTAGATGTATTTAGCCTTGTCAGCTTATCTTTTGTATATCATTTTGTTAGCCTCGTCGGCTTATGTATATGGATATAGGCACTGTCATTGATGGTGGTAGAAGTGTGTTGTTGCCCAATGGGAATATCCTGAATGATGAATGAAAAGTATGATTTGGCTATTTGTCCCACCTAGATGGATAGGTGTATGTACGTTAAGAGGTGCCCAGGTGGGTTACCACCGGGTACCTGTCATGGCCCTCCGGTTGCGTCGTGACACGAACATACCGTTCTACTCCCAGTTATTGACTTCTCTTATCTCCATAGAATTTTCGGTTATCTAACTAATCATTTAAATCCCCATTCCACCTTCCCTTAAGTCAATTTATTAAGTCTCATCTCCTTAATTACATTAACATCTAATTTCAAACTTTTAGCCGTAGAGATTTTCTATCCAATTCACTTACAGCGATATAATGCACCCATGGGACAACTTAACATTGAGAATCCATTCTTACAGTTACATTCATAGTAATCACAACCTTACACAACCTCAACAAATCATAAAAGATGCACAATGCAATATAACAGACTGACAGTACACAAACATAAGGACATAACAGTATGAGATGTAATGCAATGCAGATATGGTGCAAGGGCCCAATCACGCTGTACATACATGCTAACTGATGTCATTACTCTGTAGTCATGACCTGCAAGGGACCTATGGTGTCTATGTACCACTAGTTCCGGATACTCATCGGATCTGAGCCATAAATCCTCCGCTCCGGAAAGAACCTCAGACGCAGATCCACATCAGATAAATATACTCACTGTTACATTACCGCCAATGATTGGCTGACAATTAGTACCTCATATTTAACTCAACTCGGCCATATGACCAGATAACACAACTAACACGTACTTAAACTCTCTCCTCCATGTATTTCCTCAACCACATGCAATGTATGCAATGATGCCAATGAATGAAAAAAATATCATGAATCATGCCCTTGATAAGTGTAGCACTACTATGCCATCCTTCAGTCTTCCCAAAACAATCCTCTTTGTTAATAAGAATGACAATCGTATGAATATTTCAATATACTTTGAAATAAAGATGGAAACAAAATATACCTAGGAATAGATATTCTGAACAATGAAACACCTCTTTCTAGCCATGATGAATAATCACTTTCAGTCCCGTAACACATAACCCTAAACACTAGTAGCATTCACCACTCAAACAATTACTCGTTGTTACCCTAATTACTAATTTCACATAATTTTCACTAGATTTTTCAAATATATCCATCCATACTCCGTGTCCGAAGACCTAATCATGCAATATCCCGTCAACTCCAAATACATATACAATTCACTAATAAAAGTCTAACTCAAGTACACCATAACCTGCCTTGTTGACGAACTCCTAATTGAATTTTCGTGAATTTCTCGCCTTCCGATCCTTCATCCTAATCCATGAGATATGATAGTTGTGGGGAAAGATTTGGAGAATGTTGGAAAAAGCCTTTTTTTTGTTGGTGTTAAGGGTTTTTCTTCTTGTGGAAACCTAATAGCAGCCTTGGAGGGTCTTTTATTAAAAAGGAGGCTGAAATATAAACTGAATAACCAACAATACGTCCACTGCCCCGCCTCGTCCGCTGTGGCAGAAGAGGTCTTGCTATAGCGGCCCCTTAGGCCCACGATTTTTAACTCTTTCCGAAACTGATTTTTCCCACTATTAATCCTTAAAACACCCCATGGGGCTTACTATTTGCGACAATAGACCTAGATTGGGCATAGGTTCGCGAAGTATTAAATAACGGCCTGACATGTCGTTATAGTTCTTCTCATGTTTCCTCAACTGCCTTGAAGCATAAGCTATGACTATACCATACTGCATCAACACACATCCTAACCCAACCCCTGAAGCATCATAACAGATAACATAACCTTATGATCCCTCCGGAAGTGTCAAAACTGGGGCCGAAGTCAATCTAGTCTTCAACTCCCAAAAACTACGTTCATAAGCATTCGTCCACTGGAACTTAGCTGATTTTTTAGTCAACTTCATCAGAGGTGCACAAATGGAAAAAAAAAACCCTCTACAAATCTCCTGCAATAACCCGCCAAGCCTAGAAAATTACGAAATTCCATAGGTGTTGTCGGTCTCGGCCAAGTCTTTACGACTTCAATCTTCTGAGTATCCATCGGACACCGTCAGCTGAGATAATTTTCCCTAGAAAAGCCACACCGAACTTACATTTAGAGAACTTTGCATATAGCTTCCGAGCCTAAAAAACTCTAAGGACAACACGTAAATGATTTGCACGCTCTGCTTCTGATCGAGAGTATACCAAAATATCATCAATAAACACAATCACAAACAGAACTAGAAAAGGCCTGAATACACTATTCATCAAATCCATAAATACCGCTGGTGCATTAGTTAACCCAAATGACATTATACCAAATTCATAGACACCATATCTAGTTCCTAAAGCTATCTTCCGGATATATTTCTCTCTAACCTTTACCTAGTGATACTGTCACGACCCGGCGAGGGGGCCGCGACGAGCACCCGGTGCTACCCCACCCGAGCACCCCCTTATCGTACATAACATAACATATAGGGAACCATAAGTCAATTCGTGCTTTTATTATCGTTAATCATATTGATCCCATTAGACGACCATCATCATTTAACATATCATAGACATCTGTGCCACATCATAAGTACAAGGCCGACGTGGCTAACAAAAGATATACAAAACATGGGCCGACATGGCCGAACATCTCTACCCACATACACATGACTACGAGCCTCTAAGAGTATGACATATCGTATGAGCGGGACAGGACCCCGCTATGCCCATAATTATATACACAAAAGAATAAGTACCCAAAAGCTACGACTCCGAAAGAAATGGAGCTCTGCTATGCAATCTCTGAATAAGCAGCTATGGATCAAGTCTATCTCCCTGTGCACCTGCGGGCATGACGCAGCGTCCACAAACAAAAGGACGTCAGTACAAAGAATGTACTGAGTATGTAAAGCATGATAAACATCAATATAGAAGCATAATAGACATCATATGAAAATAGCATAGGAGGGGAGACAGTAATAGCATCATCATCATGTCTCTTACTTGCATACATCGTCGTTCATATCCCATAATAATACTCGTACCATACTTGTGCTCATATTCGTATACACGTCCTTATTCGTATTCTTATACATAGTCTTATCACATTCATATTCATATCATATATATAGTCATTTCATATACATAGCATACCCGACCTCATAGGATCGGTGTCTTATACATGCTTGGCCAACCAAGGCTCAAGGTCATACATACATGGCCCTACCAAGGCATCGGGGTTATCCGTACCATCTGCAGAGGTGTGCGCGCGTTTCGTAATAGTATACATACTTTATACATAGTCATATACATATAGTCTTACCCGGCATCATAAGCTCGGGGTCTTATCATAGCCCTTCATAGGCATACATATACATATATCATAGCTCGTAAGCATCTCTAATCTTATTTTACTCTCATCATCATTACTATCCTCATCGTTATCGTTACATCTACATTATGGACTTACTCGTCATACGAGGAACATAGTATAATCATAGTACATATCAAGGGTCGTGAGCCTATGAGCTCGGAGTGTCAACCATGTGAAGACAACATACTCATATAGAGGAATTAGGAATTTGGCCAAGAACCATGCCTTATGAAAGAAGGGTTAGCCCTACATACCTTTCTGTCGAACTATTCTACACTTGGATGTTCCCTTCCAATGCTAGCGTTTATACCTTCATTAATATCATAACAATGGCCATTAGTCATTCACATTATCCACATTATCTAGATTCCTCAATTTGCCTCTAATTCACCCACATTCATGGTCATAACACCCATCTTCGTCCATTCGTCTAAAGTATTTAGTTCATGATCTTAATACCATTTATAACACATTCGTATCACAACACAACAACATTCATAACTCAATTCAAACTATTTCTCAAAATGTCACTGTTCATCATTCATGACCTAGTTGACCACATTTTCTACAATCCATGTATTTTAATTCTCCAATACCTTAAACATCTTGTAAAAATCATGAATCTTACCTTAGAAGTTGTAGGAACAAGCTTTGGTTTATAATACTCTTCTTTGAGAAAAACCCTAGTTTTTCTCCATTTGGATTTCTTGACTTGGATGCTCCTTGATGATTCCCTTATCCTTGATTCACTTGTCTTAACGTTATTGATGGCTTATAATCCTTGAAAACTCATATAATCAAAGTAGAGAGAAGTTTTAGAGAGAAGTGGTGTAATGTTGTAATGAAATAAAATAAGTCTTGATCCTCATATTTAATGAATTGGAAAATCTGTGCTGGGTGAACAGTGGTCGTCCATGGAGGTTTACGGACCGTATTCCACTATACGGCTCGTCCTCCATGGGCGTATTTAGCTATTTCCAGAACCAGAAGCTGGGCTTCCTTCATGGTGGTTTACGACCATGGTTTACGGGCCGTAAATCACTTTACGGTCCGTCCACCAGGTCGTATTTAACCATTTCCTCGGCTGGCAGAAAGTCGAAGCTTGGCATGGCAGTTTACGACCGCCAGTTTACGGACCGTATTGCACTTTACGGTCCGTATTTCTTAGACTTCTCATTTCAAACACCCCCGTCCATGCACATGCATTGCTCACCTTTTATATCATCTTAACTTAACCAACTTCCTCGTCTCACATATTCATCACTAGTTCGTTCTCTTGCGTACCAACGGAAAATTTTCCGAGGTGTACCATTCTACCCCCCTTAGGAACATTCGTCCTCGAATGTTAAAGGCTTGGGGAATTCTATAAAAATTTCGCCAGAGTTTCCTCTGTAATGTGGCACTACCACCCTGTCACAACAACCCACAATAACAATGCCTCACAGGGCAATAATACAACAGCACTAGAAATTTGGCCACACACGACCTGAATGTATAAAAGGGAAAACATGCATACTTTATGATTTTGACGTCTCATCTTGGACTTCTTCCAAGGACCGAAATAAATGTGGGTATTTGGATCGCATATTCTCTTCCGCTTCCCATGTCATTTCCTCTCGATTGTTATTTCTCCACAGAACTTTAATTGAGGCCACTTCTTTGTTTCTAAGCCTCCGTACTTGCCTATCTAATATGGCAATGGGTATTTCATCATAAGTTAACTTTTCTGTCACTTGAATATCATTCACTGGGACGATCCTCGTAGGATCTCCAACACACTTCCGATGCATCGAGACATGAAATACTGGATGGACTGACTCTAAATCTGGAGGTAGATCTAGCTCATAGGCCACTTTTCCTATTTTGCGCACAATTTCGTATGGCCCAATATACCGGGGACTGAGCTTCCCCTTTTTGCCAAATCTCATCACGCCCTTCATCGGCGACACTTTCAAGAATACCCAATATTTCACTTCGAACTCTAAGTCTCTTCGACGGTTATCCACATAGGACTTCTGACGACTTTGACCCGCTAGCAACCGATCTTGTATGAGCTTAACTTTCTCTGTTGCTTGCTGGACCAAGTCTGGCCCTATCAACTTAGCTTCTTCGGTTTCAAACCACCCAATTGGGGATCTACACTTTCGCCTATATAGAGCCTCATACGGTGCCATTTGAATGCTAGAATGATAACTGTTATTGTAAGAAAACTCAATGAGTGGCAAATGGTCATCCCAATTTCCTCCAAGATTTATCATACATGCCCGTAACATATCTTCAAGAGTCTGAATAGTACGTTCAGCTTCCCCATCGGTCTGTGGGTGAAATGTCGTGCTTAGGCGCACTTGGGTCCCTAAACCTTCTTGGAAAGACCCCCAAAACTTGGCTGTAAACTGAGTTCCTGTATCGGAGATAATAGATACCGGAACGCCATGGAGTTTCACTATCTTTTTAAGATAAAGCTTGGCATAATCTTCTGCCATATAGGTCATTCTGACCGGTAAGAAATGCGCTGACTTTGTGAGTCTATCCACGATCACCCATATAGAATCATATTTACGTCGCGAACGGGGTAACCCTGTAATGAAATCCATATTAATCACTTCCCACTTCCAAGTTGGAATTTCTATAGCTTGCTATAAGCCACCGGGCTTTTGGTGTTCTATCTTCACTTGTTGGCAATTAGGACACTGACCTACGAATTCCGCTACGTCTTTCTTCATCCCATTCCACCAATATATAGTCTTAAGATCATGATACATTTTCGTCGCTCCGGGGTGAACGGAGTAACGGGAACAATGAGCTTCTCTCAAAATCTGATGGTGTAGACCTGCCACATCGGGAACACATAACCTGCCTCGACATCGGAGAACTCCGTCTTCCGAAATGTCAAATGATGACTCCTCCTTCTGAGGGAGTGTATCTCTGTACTGCATATGCATGGGATCCTCATATTGTCGCTCTTTTACTTCCGCTACTAACGATAAAACTGCTGAATTCTGAATAGTAGCTCCGCTGCTACCTGAGTCCACCACTCGGACTCCTAGGCTAGCTAACTGCTGAAGATCACGGGCCATCTCTTTCTTTTCTGGTCGTACATCACTTAGACTTCCCATCGACCTACGGCTAAGAGCATCAGCCACAACATTTGCCTTTCCGGGGTGGTACAGGATTTCAACATCATAGTCTTTTAGCAACTCTAGCCATCGTCGTTGCCGCAAATTCAACTCTTTCTGCTTGAAGATGTACTGGAGACTCTTATGATTTGTATAAATATCCATGTGGACACCATATAAGTAATGTCTCCATATCTTTAAAGCATGGACCACCGCGGCCAATTCTAAGTCATGGGTAGGATAATTCTGCTCATGTTTCCATAATTGTCTAGAAGCATACGCAATCACCTTACCATTTTGCATCAATACACAGCCTAGCCCGACGCCTGAAGCATCACAATAAATAACATATCCTTCCAATCCCTCTGGAAGTGTCAAGACTGGGGCTGAAGTCAGTCGGTCTTTCAACTCTTGGAAACTATGCTCGCAAGCATCTGTCCATTGAAACTTAGCTGACTTCTGAGTCAACTTGGTGAGCGGTGCAGAAATAGAAGAGAAATCCTCAACAAATCTTCTGTAATAACCTGCTAAGCCAAAAAGCTACGAACCTCCGTAGGGGTCGTGGGCCTTGGCCAAGTCTTCACTGTCTCGATCTTTTGGCTATCCACTCGAATACCGTCAGCTGCAACAATGTGGCCCAGAAATGCCACTGAGTTCAACCAAAACTCGCATTTGGAAAACTTCGCGAATAACTCTCGGGTTCGAAGAACTCCAAGGACAATACGCAAGTGATCCGAATGTAATGCCTCAGATCTAGAATACACTAGGATATCATCGATGAATACAATCACGAATAGATCCAGAAAAGGCCTGAATACATTGTTCATTAAGTTCATAAACACTTCTGGTGCATTAGTTAGCCCAAACAACATTACTCGGAACTCGAAATGGCCATATCTTGTTCTGAAAGCTGTCTTAGGGATATCTTTCTCCCTAACTCTTACTTGGTGATACCCGGACCTCAAATCAATCTTTGAAAACCATTTTGCACCTTGCAATTGATCAAATAAATCATCAATCCTCGGGAGGGGATACTTGTTCTTAATTCTCACTTTATTCAATTGCCGATAATCAATGCACATTCTCAAGGAGCCATCCTTCTTCCGGACGAACAATATGGGTGCTCCCCACGGGGATGAACTAGGCCTAATGAAGCCTTTTTCAAGCAATTCTTGTAATTGCTCCTTTAACTCTTTCAACTCTGCGGGTGCCATCCTATAGGGAGGAATAGATATGGGATTAGTGTTTGGCAACATATCAATCGCAAAATTGATCTCTCGCTCGGGAGGAAGGCCTGGAAGCTCTTCCGGGAACACATCCGGAAATTCGTTCACTACCGGAACTGACTGAAGAGTCGACGACTCAGCTTATACATCTTGAACTCGTACTAGGTGATAAATGCTCGCTTTCGTGATCATCTTCCTTGCCTTTAGATAGGAAATAAACCTACCTTTTGGTGATGCCGCATTCCCTTTCCATTCTAAGACTGGTTCTCCCGGAAACTGGAAACGAACCATCTTCTTTCGGCAATCAACATTGGCATAACAAGAAGCCAACCAATCCATGCCCATAATAACGTCAAAATCTACCATTTCTAGCTCATGCAAATCAATCATGGTACGACGATCACAAATAACAATCACACAATTCCTATATACTCGGCTAGCTATTACCGAGTCACCCATGGGTGGAGACACCTCAAAAGGTTTGATCGACTCCGGCTCAACTATAAACCGACCTGCAATATATGGAGTAACATAAGACAATGTGGAGCTCGGATCAATCAAAGCATATACATCATGAGAGAATACCGATAATATACCTGTGACTACGTCAGGAGAAGACTCAAGATCTTGGCATCCAGCCAATGCATAAATACGGTGCTGAGGACCGCTAGAAGTGGGAACTCTCCCTCTGCCTCTACCATGGCCAGCTGGCGCATGTGAACCTGGCCCCGTAGGGCGTACAGATGCCGAAGATCCGGCTACCGACCCTGATGGCTGGGTCCTACCTCTACTATGTACTGAGGGGCAATCACGCATAATATGGCCTGGCCGACCACATGAATAGCAATCATCTGAACAAAATTGGCATCGACCCCAATGCATCTTCCCACACTGGGAACACGGTGGTACGGGTGGCCTTGACTGGCCCAAATCACCTCTGAACTGAGGTCCTGTATAACTCGGACTCGGCTCTAAACGAGCAGATCTATCAAGGCCCTGGCCTGAAAACCGTGGAGGTGGACTGGTCATAGAATAGCCTGAATGGCTGGGAAGCTGTTGTCTGTGTCCACCCCTGGACTTGCTCCTCGAACCTGAAGGTCTAGCTCTCTTGCTATGTCCCCTATCTTGCTAACGTTCATTTCTCCGTTGTTGTAGGTGTTCCTCAAATTCCTGAGCATGTGCCTGAATGTGTGCAATATCTATGCCATCCCGAAGGGACGCAGTTAAGCATTTATCCATCAAGTGTGGCCCTAGGAATTTCACAAACCGGTGCACCCGATCGCCCATATCTGCTACCATGGCCGAAGCATACCTGGCCAAGGAGTTAAAGCGGAGACTATACTCTGTAGCACTCATGTTACCTTGCCTCAAATTCAAGAATTTATCGGCCCTAACTCGCCAAACTTCTGGAGGCATATAATGACTGAGAAAAGCATCGACAAACTCTTGCCATACCGGCGGAGGTGCATTGGCTCCCCGCGAAGCCATCCATACTGTATACCACTGGATCGAGATATCTCTCAATTTATAGGACGCTAGCTCTACCGACTCAGTGTCGGAAGCATGTATCAACCGGAGCGTCCTTAGTATACCATCAATAAAGTCCTGGAGATCCTCCTCTAGCTTCGACCAAAAGAATTCCGGGGGTTTCAAAGCAATGAAGTCACGGGCCCTTGCAGTAACAGCCATGTCACCTTGACCTGCGCTTGCCTCTGTGTCTGGGCCGCAACCAACTGAGTCAACAAATTAATGGCCTCTCTCACGTCTTGGCCCGAAGCATTCGGTGGAGGAGCTGGAGCTGGGGCTGAGGCTCCCACGTGCTCCTCGATAATAGGCACTGTCTGGGAGGACTGAGATTGAGCCGCACTCTGGGACTCATCTCCCTCTACTACCGGTGGCAGTGCTCTTTCAGCCCGCTTTTCTGCCACCGTCTTGCCCTTTTGGGCTGCTGTAGCCTTTTTCTTTTCAGGCATCTCTGAAATACACAACAAACGATTTAGGAACAAGAATTTATTACATCATAGCTCTATCGCACGATTCTTATGAAAAAACAAGCTCATATATTCCTAAAATGTCCGCAGCTTCTCGTTTATAAGTGTGGCGCGCAACACACCCATAACCAAGAATCTACTAGACACGGCTCGTAGACACATCCTAGGACTGAACTGCTCTGATACCACTTTTGTTACGACCCGGCTAGGGGGCCGCGACGAGCACCCGGTGCTACCCCACCCGAGCATACCCTTATCGTACATAACATAACACCTAGGGAACCATAAGTCAATTCGTGCTTTTCTTATCGTTAATCATATTGATCCCATTAGACGACCATCATCATTTAACATATCATAGTCATCGGTGCCACATCATAAGTACAAGGCCGACGTGGCTAACAAAAGATATACAAAACATGGGCCGACATGGCCGAACATCTCTACCCACATACACATGACTACGAGCCTATAAGAGTATGACATATCGTATGAGCGGGACAGGACCCCGCTATGCCCATAATTATATACACAAAAGAATAAGTACCCAAAAGCTACGGCTCTGAAAGAAATGGAGCTCTGCTATGCAATCTCTGAATAAGGAGCTATGGATCAAGTCTGTCTCCCTGTGCACCTGCGGGCATGACGCAGCGTCCACAAACAAAAGGACGTCAGTACGAAAAATGTACTGTGTATGTAAAGCATGATCAACATCAATATAGAAACATAATAGATATCATATGAAAATATCATAGGAGGGGAGACAGTAATATCTTCATCATCATCATCATCATGTCGCTTACTTGCATACATCGTCGTTCGTATCCCATAATAATACTCGTACCATACTCGTGCTCATATTCGTATACACGTCCTTATTCGTATTCTTATACATAGTCTTATCACATTCATATTCATATTATATACATAGTCATTTCATATACATAGCATTTACATAGCATACCCGACCTCATAGGATCGGTGTCTTATACATGCTTGGCCAACCAAGGCTCAAGGTCATACATACCTGGCCCTACCAAGGCATCAGGGTTATCCGTACCATCTGCAGAGGTGTGCGCGCGTTTCGTAATGGTATACATACTTTATACATAGTCATATACATATAGTCTTACCCGGCATCATAAGCTCGGGGTCTTATCATAGCCCTTCATAGGCATACATATACATATATCATAGCTCGTAAGCATCTCTAATCTCATTTTACTCTCATCATCATTACTATCCTCATCGTTATCGTTACATCTACATTATGGACTTACTCGTCATACGAGGAATATAGTATAATCATAGTACATATCAAGGGTCGTGAGCCTATGAGCTCGGATTGTCAACCATGTGAAGACAACATACTCATATAGAGGAATTAGGAATTTGGCCAAGAACCATGCCTTATGAAAGAAGTGCTAGCCTTACATATCTTTCTGTCGAACTATTCTACACTTGGATGTTCCCTTCCAATGCTAGCGATTATACCTTCATTAATATCATAACAATGACCATTAGTCATTCACATTATCCACATTATCTAGATTCCTCAATTTGCCTCTAATTCACCCACATTCATGGTCATAACACCCATCTTCGTCCATTCGTCTAAAGTGTTTAGTTCATGATCTTAATACCATTTATAACACATTCATATCACAACACAACAACATTCATAACTCAATTCAAACTATTTCTCAAAATGTCACTATTCATCATTCATGACCTAGTTGACCACATTTTCTACAATCCATGTATTTTAATCCTCCAATACCTTAAACATCTTGTAAAAATCATAAATCTTACCTTAGAAGTTGTAGGAACAAGCTTTGGTTGATAATACTCTACTTTGAGCAAAACCCTAGTTTTTCTCCATTTGGATTTCTTGACTTGGATGCTCCTTGATGATTCCCTTATCCTTGATTCACTTGTCTTAACGTTATTGATGGCTTATAATCCTTGAAAACTCATATAATCAAAGTAGAGAGAAGTTTTAGAGAGAAGTGGTGTAATGTTGTAATGAAATAAAATAAGTCTTGATCCTCATATTTAATGAATTGGAAAATCTATGCTGGGTGAACAGTGGTCGTCCATGGAGGTTTACGGACCGTATTATACTATACGGCTCGTCCTCCATGGGCGTATTTAGCCATTTCCAGAACCAGAAGCTAGGCTGCCTTCATGGTGGTTTACGACCATGGTTTACGGGCCGTAAATCACTTTACGGTCCGTCCACCAGGTCGTATTTAACCAATTCCTCGGCTGGCAGAAAGTCGAAGCTTGGCATGGCAGTTTACGACCGCCAGTTTACGGACCGTATTGCACTTTACTGTCCGTATTTTGCAATATACAACCACTGGGCAGTTGCAATTCTGCAACTTCCCATATTTCTTAGACTTCTCATTTCAAACACCCCCGTCCATGCACATGCATTGCTCACCTTGTATCTCATCTTAACTTAGCCAACTTCCTCGTCTCACATCGGATACTTTCGAAATCTCGCCTAAGGTCATCAAACGTCGTTTCTTGCTCATGGACATCATGCACTCATATTCATCACTAGTTCGTTCTCTTGCGTACCAACGGAAAATTTTCCGAGGTGTAACAGATACCCTAATCTCAAATCTATTTTCGAGAACCATCTAGCACTCTGCAACTGATCTAAAACATCATCAATCCTCGGTGGTGCCATTCAAACCTTTCTCAAGCAAGTCCTTCAACTGCTCTTTCAATTCCCTTAACTCAGTAAGCGCCATTCTATAATGAGGAATAGATACTGGCTGAGTATTTGGTAACACAACAATAGAAACGTCAATCGATAGTGGCTGAGTATATGGTAACACATCAATGGAAAAGTCAATCTCCCATTCCAGCGGGAGACCTAGAAGCTCGTCCAGGAATACATCTGGAAATTCATTATACACTGGAACAGATCGAAGAGTTGGTGGCTTTGCTTCTGTATCCTGAACCCGGACTAGATGATAAATACAACCCATGGCAATCATCTTCCTTGCCTTTAGATAGAAAATAAACCTACCACTCGGAGATGCTGTATCACCCTTCCCCTCTAGAACTGGCTCCTGGAAACTGAAATCGAACCATCTTTATTCTATAATCAATATTAGCATAACAAGTGGAAAACCAATTCATACCCAAAACGACATCAAAGTCTACCATTTCTAATTCAATCAAATCTTTCATAGTATGATGATGACAGATTATAACCACACAATTTATACACACCTGTCTAGCTATTACTGGGTCACCAACAGGTGTAGACACCTCAAAAGGTTTAATTAACTCGGGTTTCACCCCAAACCGACAAGTAATAAAAGGAGTAACATACGACAATGTAGAATTTGGATTACTTAATGCATAAACCTGTAACCACATCAGGCAAAGACTCTAGATCTTATCGACCAGCCAATGCATAAATGCGGTTCTGAGGACCATTAGAGCTGGACGCTCCCCCTCTAGCTTTACCATGAGCTGCTGGTGTCTGAGATCCTTGCCCCAGAGGGCGTACAGATAATCAAAAACTAGCTGCTGATCCAGTGGGTTGAACTACACCTCCACCACCCCTCGACGGAAGCTCACGCATCATATGGCCTAGCTAACCACAAGCATAACAAAAGTCTGAACCCAAGTAGTACTGTCTAGTATGTAACTCACCACATTGAATACATCATGGTAAAGGTGGCCTTATCTGACCTGGATCACCTCTATACTGAGAACTTGAGGATCAGGAGCCTTGATTTGGTCCTTAATAAGCAGATCGATCAAATCTCCGGCCTACAAACTGCGGAGGCGCACTAGACACTGAATGGCCCGAATGCCTAGAATACTGCTACTTCTAACCCATTGAGAACTCACTAACAACACCTGAAGATATGGATCTCTTACTATGACCCCTATTATTCTCACACTCGGGTCACCGTTGCTGCCTACGGTCCTCAAGATTTTGAGCGTGTGTCTATATGTGAGAAATGTACTTACCTATCTGAAGAGAGGTTTTCATACAATCATCAATCAAATGGGGTCCCAAACCGCTCACGAACCGGTAGACCCGATCGTCCATCTCAGCAACCATAGTTGGAGCATATGTAGCCAATGAATTAATATGAAGACTATACTCCTGGACAATCACGCTCCCCTATCTAAGGTTCAAGAACTTATCAGCTCGGACCCTTCGAATATCTAGCAAAAAATAATGCCGAAGGAAGGCATCTGTAAACTCCAGCCACATGGGTGGAGGTGCATTAACCCCTCTAGAAGACATCAAAGTGTCATACCAATGAATAGCAATATCCCATAATCTATAGGAAGCCAACTCTACTGACTCAGTGTCTGAGCATGCATCACTCGCAACATCCTCAGCATCTCATCTATAATGATTTACGGGTCCTCATCTGGTTTTGACCTAAAAAATTTTGAAGGGTCTAGATTAATAAAATCTCAAATACTGGCTCTAACAACCCTATCACCATGAATCGTGCACTGGCGCTGGGCCTAAAGCTACTACTAATTGAGTCAACAATCGAATAGCCTCTCACATATCCTGGCCTGAGGCATTCGGCGGAGGAAATGGGGGTGCTGCAGCTCCTCTATGCTCCTCTAAACTGGGCGGAGTATGAGAGGTTTGATATGGAACCTCATTCTGGGGCTCCCCTTCCTCAACATCTACAAGCGGTACCCGACCAGTTTTTCTACTGACTAATGACTGACCCTTCTTAACCGCTGAAGCTTTCCTCATCATCGGCATCACTGAAATCATAACGCACGGTCAGGAAAAGGAAATCCTTATCACGCGGCTCTATCACAAGATCTAAGATGAGAAAGAAAGGTCATTCTTCCTAAATGTCCTGCAGCCCCCTGTTTATAAGTGTGGTGCACTGCACAACCATAAATAAGACTCTATAAGACGCGACTCATAGACAGCTCTAAGACAACTGCTCTAATACCACTTTTGTCATGACCCAACCGGAGGGCCATGACGGGCACAAGGACTAACCTATCGAGAACCACAAGACATACATGTGTCTTATCATCATACCTGACTAGGCCATAATGTTAACTAATAAATTCCACAAGCCGTAAGGGACAAAAACCCAAAAGATATATACATATCTACGTCATCAAGCAGATCTCAAGCACTCAAGTCGACAAGGCTACAAAAATAATGACATAACAAAATAGGGACCGAGAAGGTCACAAAACATCTATCTGTGCATATCTGTCTACAAGCCTCTACATGGAGTGCAAAATATAAAAAGGATAGCACAGGACCCCGCCATGCCCATATATAGAAAAAATAATCGTACAAACTAAGCTACAGCTCCGGAACAAGTGGAGTGCTCCAATACAAGCACTTACATGATAGCCTAAGGGTCGAACCGTCTCACTGTCTACCAGCGGTCATGAACGCAGCGTCCACAAATAAAAGGACATCGGTACAAATAATGTACTGAGTATGTTAGGTATGAACAATCCACATAATAACGATATAAAAGTAACAAGAGATAAAAGAGATAACCTGTATATCTGAATGCCTCTTAAGGCGGAGCGTCATGCATGCTTTCCTTTTAAAAAACATTTTTCATACGTATACATATATCATAATACCATACATGTAACGGCCCGTTTGGTCGTTATAATTCTTTTGGAACTTTCGCCTATTCCTGAGCATTGGTTAGCTCACTTTTGACCTGAGGGAGCTGTTGACATGCTTCCCGAGGTGTCTAGACCTGATTCAGGTAACTTTGGGGATAATATAGGCTTAAAAGTGAATGTTGTTGACTCAAAGTTGACTTTTGGGCAAACAAACCTTTTTCAAAATTTTGTCAATTTCAAGAGGTCCGGATAGTTATTTATAATTTGTGTGGGCTTTTGGTTCGGTTCCCAATGCATTCGGATGCATTTCGAGACGTTGGATGGGAAATGGGAAATTAAGGCATCGGTGGTTGACTCGGTCAACGAGACCTTGTCACGACCCCACCGGAGGGCCGCGACGGCACCTGGTGCTAACCCACCCGGGCACCTCTTATCATACTTTCACACTTACATCTAGGTGAGCCACATAGCTAATTCATACTTTCCGTCCATTATTCATACTAATCCTATTGGGCAACGATACATATATATATCACCATCAATAACAATGCCCATATCAATGTACATAAGCCGACGAGGCTAATAAAATGATATCCAAAACATAGGCCGGCAAGGTCAAATAGGCGGGACAGGACCCCGCTATGCCCAAAAAAATGTACACAAAAGAATAAATACCAAAAGTTGTAGCTCCGAATGAAATGAAGCTCCGCTATGTAGTCCCTGAGTAATAAAGCTATGGATCAAGCCTGTCTCCCTGACCACCTGCGGGCATGACGCAGCGTCCACAAAAAAACGGACGTCAGCACGAAGAATGTACTGAGTATGTAAAGCATGATCAACATCATTATAGGAGCATAATAAGCAACATAAGAAATAGCATAAGATGGGAGATAGTAGTATCATCGTCACAAACACTTACTTGCTTTTCATAGGGACATTCCATTTCTAATGGGTAACCGTGTGCATACATCCATATCCATATTTGTATTCGTATCCGTACTCATTTACATTTTCATACCCATATTTATATTCATAATCGTATTCATATTCGTATTTATAATTCGTTTACATAGTCATATTCATAGCATATTCGTAATTATATACATATCATTTACATAGCATACCCGACCATGAAGGATCGGTGTTTCACATACTGGGCCTTACCAAGGCTCAAGGTCATACATACCAGGCCCTACCAAGGCTCAGGGTTGTCCGTACCCAACTGCAGTGGTGCGCGCACAATATATATATATATATATATATATATATACATAAAAGCCCATAAGCATCTTTAGCATCATTACTATCGTCGTTCATTACATCAATCCCTAGAGGATTACTCATCATAGGAGGAATTTAGTACAATCGTAACATATCGAGAATCATCAGCTTAGTAGCTCTTAAGGATAGAATCATTTGGAGGACATCATCGGCTTATAGAAGATTAGATATTTGGCCAAGGAACCATGCCTTATGAAAGAAGGGTTAGCCTTACATACCTTTCCGTTCAACTATTCTATCACTTGCACGTTGTCCTTCAATGCTCACGTTTCTACCTTCATTAGAGTTGTACTATCATTAGAAAATCGATAGCTTAGCATACATGACTAAAGCTAGAGAAAATTGGGCAGCATCATCTTTATTTATACGACTTCCTCCATATCATATATCAACTTGATACGCTCAAATTACACCTATTAACGGTATAACGCGGACGTTGTCAAATATAGTAACCCAACAAGGTTGGGGTCGAATCCCACAGGGAATATGGTGTGAAAAGGTTACTAAAGTCGTAGGATGCTAAGTTCTAGGTCTAATGTCTTACTCCGATGATTTGGGTAAAAGTTGGTTTTTCTATAACTAATTGCTATCTACTTGCTTTGGTGGAAATTTATGGTGAAAGAAACTAAGGTTGTGTCCCTGTTAGATAGGGTGTATGATCATGGGTATTGATTTTGATAAACTTCTAATGGATCATTATATGAATGCACTTAATCTCTATATGAATCTCGACTCTTTCCCAATAAATAAAGATTATCTCTTTCTATGATTTTCCCAAATATAAGAAAGTAACTATGAAGAACGATTAATCATGCCAAGTAAATTCTTCTTATTCCTAAGTGAATTTATTAAACAAAGTTTAAAGCTTTGAGTCCTTGTTAGTTATTCTTACCAACCCTAATTATTTTCCCAAGTAAATCAAGGTTTATGGCTTTAATCAATGTTTGAACCATTAATTATGAATGAAGAATGAAGAATAACTAAACCCTAATAATCAATTATGTGTATATCAATCACAAAACACCCATCATTGGGTTCACAACCCTAGCAAGGGAAATTAGCTACTCATAGAAGAAGAAGAACAATAAGAAATAATGGGAATCATAATTCTTACAATTTATTGCTTGGACTTGAGAAATTACTTGCAATTGTTTGTAATCTCCAAAAGAATTCAAAATTATGAGTAACTAATGCTAAGGAAAATAAAAACTCAATTCTGTAGTAATGTAAACCTATAACAGCTATTTATAAGACCTAAATCGTGAGAAGTGAAAAGACGCAATTGCCCGTCGGGTTCATTCTACGGTCCATTTTACGGTCCGCAAAACATTTCTGCGGACCGTCAAATTCCTTTCTTTCATCCGTCAAAAATCTCTAGCATTTTCACGATACATTTTGACAGACCGTCAAATATTTGCGGTCCGTATAATTGTTCCCCAGGAATGGCTCGTCGAACATTGCTCACTGTGACCATTATATGGTCAATTTGACGGTCCGCATAAGGTTTTTGTGGCCCGTCTAATTTCTCCGTCAAACTGCCTCTTCAGTGACTGTTATTTTCTCCACTTCTTCAACTTTTGCCATCAAAACACTTAATACCTGAAATCCAATAAAAAACACATAAAATCACGTAGACTCACTTAAAAACAAGTAACACTTATAGCCGAAAAGCATCGATTATGGCGTAAAATCACGCCACATCAACACCCCCAACTTAAAGTATTTGCTTGTCCTCAAGAAAGCCATACAAAACGACAATTCAATCTAACACCTAGATATCATAGAATAACCATGTCTACGTTGGTTTTGACTCTGAACTACCGGCATGCATGTTTTTCTTCAAAGGACTACCCCAATTTTCTATTTTAAAGAAATATACATAACTCAAGAATGCTATGACTAACAATGAAGCTTCAATGCATGACAATACATTATCGAACACATTATGATGCACACAAATGCTACTTTAGGCGGTCACTTTATTTTGCTCAATTCTCATCCTTATGCCCTTACATAGACCAAAGAATGTCCCAACACACATATATATAACAAAAATGGGACGAAGACGAAAGAGAAAAGAAAAACACTCACACTCACAAAGAAATTCATATCTACACATGCAAATACCATAGGCTTGCCCTTATTTTCTATGCTTTCATCCTAGGCTTGTTCGGTTGTGATCACATTAGGGCTTGTTTCTGCTTGTAATGTAGGCTTAGGGACGGGTAGGATACTTTTTGGATATTAGTGACTTCTCCCTCCTTGAACACTACAACATCTTTTCACCTTAATTCACCCCTTTTCTTTCAAACCCCTTTTATTCTCTTTCAAGTTTTCGACCTCGATGTGGTTTTATTCCTATCTAACTTGCAAATCTTTTTGTGTTAAATTTTTCTGATATATATATATATATATATATATATATATATATATATATATATATATATGAAACTACCACATCGAATCTCCACTAGCAAACTCCACCTCCCCCAACTTATGTTTTTAACATCTACTTCACGTTTAATTCACCCCCAACTTAGGCACTTTGACTCATCTATCTAGTAGCATCAAGGAGGGAACGGGTGCGAAGATGGATAAATTGCACAACGGGTGAGGTTTTATATTTGGCTAGCCAAGAAAAAGGTCAAAAGGCTCAAAAAGGGAAACTAGGGATATTTTCAGCTTTTGGTAAGACTTATTTAGGCAAAGTGACTATTTACACAAAGAAAGCCTAAGATCATTTCACAACCAAACTAACTTTCGGATTTCAAACAAGACCAATCAGGCAAGTTCTAGATTATACATGCTTAAACAGAATTAAACTAACAACTCACACACACATTGGCATATGGACAATTATTTTTACACTTGTGACCTCCTAAGTAGTCATTTATCACACACAATACCCCAATAATCATAATGTCATATAAAGAATCAATCATGTCAACCAATAACTGTTCTAAGTATGCATTTTCAAAAATTTTGAGGGGTCCAAAATTTCCAACAAACCATAACACATGCCATCAGTTACAAAGTAACACCAAATAAGTCAAAATTATTGTACTCAACCTAAGCAACATCCTAAACATGCCAGTTTCAACAAAATAAAACCCCCCCTCAGGAAAAGAACTCTGACAAAGAAAAGCTGAGGGGATGCCTAAACACATATTTACACTACGCTACTATCAAATAGTCTCACCCCCAACTATAGAAGCATGCATTGTCCCCAAGGCATGCAAATAAGCAAACCAAAGGGATAGGGCTACCTGAAACGCTCTAGGCGTCTTGCACGTCCTGAGGTATCATCACCTCAGTAGTGGTGTCCAGTGCCTGCTCTGCCGCTGGAACGGTGGTACCAACAGCTGGCTCTATCGGACTCTGAGAGCGAGGTTTCTCCCTTGGACCCGTAGTACTAGCCTCTGCCGGTAGCACAACACTAGGCAGTGTCATCTTAACAGGAGGGGCATGGATGGATGACGCCCCCGTAAAATGGGTCTCCTCAAGTGCGCGTCGCTGAACCTTTCGAAACTGCTCTTCCTCCTCACTGTCCTCCTCCTCATCATCATTCTCGCCTTTCTCCCTAGGCCTTTTGCTAGTAGCCCGAGGTGGGAAATCATCTCCTAGCAAATTAACAACAGGCAACAGAGAGGCTAAGTCTAACATCTGTGCTTGTGGCGGGGTTGCAGATGCAAGTCCCTCTTTAACCTTAAATGCTAGCACATCTGTCTTCAATTGCATCAACTCTGTTTCCATCATCCTCAGATCGACTGTAGGGCCTACCTTCTTAAGCTCCAGAATCCTCCGCTCAAGTCCATCAATCCGAGAATGGATGAGTTTATGGGAATCCTCCCACTTCTTCCTTGCGGGCTCCAAGGCTGCTGCCACCCTTTTATCTATATAACCCTGCAGCTGTCCCATCAAGTTAGCAACCTGGCGGTCTGCCCTGTCTGCTTTCATGAACGCATCATGGAAATTTTGAGCATTAAACTATATCATAACACCGCCAGGCAAGGCTGTAAAAGCTAAGGCCACATGGCTGCTCTGAGAGGTAGGAGTGTTGTGAATAACTGGAGCAGCCTGGGAAGAGGGCCCTGTAGATGTACCCGGGGTGCCTGAAATGGACTGAGCTGATGTTCCTATGGCAGTCGGCCCTTCCTGTGATGTTTTGATAGCTGCTAGCTCATATACCTGGGATGCTGGAGCAGGCAGCCCAGCTGTGAGCTCTATAGGAACATCTGGAGTAGGGTGGATGTCCCCATTTCTGCTCTGCCAGAGATCATACACACTCTTGGCTAGTAACTGATGATCTCGGTGTGCATAATGATCAAGATTTTCCCGCAAGCATAACGATGTAATGAGGCAGGGATATGCGAGTGACAACTCCTTGGTCATTGATCTCTGATGAATTTGTTGGACCACCAACTCCCCTACATTTATGTTGTACCTTGACATGATGGCAGCTACTAGTATGGCCCGCTCAACAGGCAACACGTTATCTGACTTACTGGGGAACAACCTATGGATCAACACGCTCCACTAGAATTTTCCTTCCACCGACAAATCCGCTTTCTTTACCGATAACGAGGTGTTTTTACTCCACTCTAGGTAACCCCTTGCTATCACCAAAGCAACCTATGGTAACTCGGCTGGTTTGTCGTTCCGATCACTACCCAATCTGTATTTAAGCTCATCTGTGTTTGGCGGTGGTACATAATCGGGGCCAAAGTAGAAACGATTGATTGTCTCGGTAGAGGTATTGATTCGCTGGCCTCGGACTGTCACTTCTGTCAACGGGGGTGGCTTCTTCTTCCTAAGCTGAACGGGCCTGAAAGTATTTTTCACTTCCGCCGCATAACTAGCGTAGAATTCCCGCACTAGAGATGATATGTACTCCCCTAGAGGGTGGTTAATGAAGTTCCGCTGATGGTGGTCAAGAGTAGCAAGAATACGCGAAAACCCTCCAGTCTGTCTAGGCTAATTTGTTTCTCCTCATGGATGCTTTTCTTCGGACCACCCCCCTCTTTTTCTTCAAGCCGCTGATCGTATATTTCTTTGGAGCTCGTCACAAAAAATCTAACACTGTGCTCTGATCTTTCCTTCATTCGGATTTCCCGCATCCTGGCAGCTTCCACTTAATCTTCCGAGCTGCTAGAGTATGTAGAAGTGTCCCTCACTTCAGACTGGGAGGACACTTGTACCTGAGTAGCATCCCTAGCTCTGGTGAGTCTTGCTGCCAGTGGCTCGTCATCCCCTGCACTAATATCTCCTTGGTCGGGCTCATCACGGAGCCCCCGGCGACTTTGAGCTCTGTCCCTTCCTCTACCTCGTGAAGTGGTTGGAGCACTTCCTCGAACCTTGGGAGGCATACCTGTGGAAAGCATGTCAGTATCACCTTCAACTTATGTGTTAAATGCACAATATTTTTTTTATGCATGGAATTAAAGCTTCAAATGTTTTGACGGGCCGCAGGAAGTTATACGGTTCGTACAATTGGCCGTCAAGTGGCAACAGTCGACATTGTTACAACTAACCATTTGACGATGGGGTTTGACGATCCGTAGAATTTCCTGCGGTCAGTCAAACCTACCGTCAAATGGTATCAGTGAGTGGGTTTTGGTTTGAACATTTGACGATGAGTTTTGATGCACCGCAGAATTTTCTGCGGTCCGTCAAACCTACCGTCAAATGGTCACAGTGCATGGGTTTTTGTTGGATCATTTGACGATAAGTTTTGACGCACCGAAGAATTTTCTGCGGTTCGTCAAATCTACCGTTAAATGATCACAGTGCATTATACTTGCACTAAAATTTTGACGACACATCTTGACGGACCGTCAAAATTTCTACGGTCTGTCAAACTTGTAGTCGAATTCATCTACTCAGTTCATGTCGTTCGTTGTTACACTCGACTCTTAAATTCACACACAAGGTTATACGTCACCGCACACTTGTAGAACTCATATAAGGCCGGGGTTAGTAAGACTTCACCCTTTTCTTTAACAATTTGTTTCTCAGGCATTTCATCGAACAGTTGGCGGGCATAACAGTGATAGAATCCAAAGGCTTGAACACAATCATTGGAATGCCCTCCATCCCATCACACCATCACTTATGAGTTCATCAATATCCAATTTTATGCACAAACCCCATCCCCAACATATATTATGAATTATGGGATATAATGCCTAGTGCTGATCACAGGAGCACAGAATCACATACCTGCTTGCTTGTTGAAGTGGGTAGTATAGCCCAACAATCACAAATATCTCTACGGGGACCTTGGTCTCTCTAAGAACAACCAGCACCAATTTTTTTTTTTATGATTATAAGACGGCTGGGAATTTGTGGGCAAGGGAAAGAAGGAGTTTTAAATGGAAAAGAGTAGTGAGGATACGTGGGGCGTAATTTTAGGAGTGGGTGGGAGGAGTTGTACGAATTTATGGTTTAGTGGGAGAGGGAAGATGTAGGGATTTGGGAAACGGTTCCGATATTTGAGTGGGAAAGGGAAACCCAGCCGACTTCTTATACTTAGTAAAATAAAACTACCAATTATTTTTTATACGGACCGTAGAAATTTCTACGGTCCTTTCTACGGTTCAAATACTTACATGGGACAACGAACTGGCAACCTTCACACTGTGATACTCTTACGCTTATTTTTATGGACCGTCAAAATTTATACGGTCGTCAAATGTTGGCGTAAACGCATCACAGTGAGCAGATTTTTCTTGTACCATTAAACATTCCATTATGCTGTCCGTCAAAATTTTGACGGTCTGTCGAATGTACCGTCTAATGGTAACAGTGAGTACTATTTGCTGACTTAGTTCTGCGCTTCCTTTTATGGACCGTCAAAATTTTGACAGACCGTAAAATCTGGCGCAGAATTTCCATCGGCGTTTTTGCACTTTTTCCTCCAACTTGTTCATATCCTACACAACAACAAACATTACCCTATATTCAAACAGAAACAAGAATGAAAATAAACATTACACTTGGGTTGCCTCCCAAGAAGCGCTTGATTTAACGTCGCGACACGACGGTGGTAGCCATTCACTCTTGATCTGCGTACACCAGACCATTATTCGTTCTGAGGTGCTTCAACCGGTATCAGTCAACAATTCTATCTTCCGAAACCATCTCGTGGTAGTGTTTTAACCTCTACCCATTCATCTTAAATGTCCGAGTTCCATCTCCGGACTTTAACTCGATCGCTCCGTGGGGTGAAACACCTACCACCACAAACGGGCCAGACCACCTTGATTTAAGCTTACCAGGCAGCAACTTCAACCGAGAGTTAAACAGCAATACAGGGTCACCCTTGTAGAACTCTCACTTCGGGATCTTCTTGTCATAATATTGCTTCATCCGTTCTTTATAAAGTGCTGCACTCTCATATGCCTGGTATCGAAACTCATCCATCGCATTTAGTTGAAACAACCTGAGCTTGGTTGCTACCTCCCAATCCATATTCAGTTTCTTCAGCGCCCACATAGCCTTGTGCTCAAGCTCAACCGTCAAGTGACAAGCTTTTCCGAACACAAGCTTGAAGGGTGAAGTCCCAATCAGAGTCTTGAAAGAAGTTCGGTATGCCCATAGAGCATCATCGAGCTTGCAGGCCCAATCAGTTCTATTTGCATTCACTATTTTTGCTAGAATGGTCTTGATCTCCCTATTGGACACTTCAACCTGTCCACTTGTCTAGGATGATAAGGTGTTGCCACCCTATGTTTTACACCATATTTCTCCATCAGTCCCGCGAAAGCTCTATTACAAAAGTGGGATTCACCATCACTGATTATAGCCCTCGAAGTACCAAAACGAGTAAATATGTTCTTCTTGAGGAAACCCATAACAATCTTGGCCTCGTTATTAGGTAAAGCCACCGCTTCTACCCATTTTGACACACGGTCCACAGCAACCAAGATGTATTTCAAGCCACCCGAACTCACAAAGGGTCCCATAAAATCAATCCCCCAGACATTGAATACTTCTACCTCCATAACAAAATTCATAGGCATCTCTTGCCTTCTGCCGATATTCTCTTGCCTTTGACATTGATCACAGGACCGCACCAATAGATTAGCATCATGAAAAATGGTCAGCCAGTAATAGCCGCAGTCAAGTACCTTAGCCGCAGTCCGGTTTCCGCTATGATGACCCCCAACAGGAGAGTCATGGCACACCTTTAGAATCGCCATCACTTCACTTTCAGGAAGACAACGCTGAATGATGTTGTCAGCGCAAGTTCAGAACAAATAAGACTCGTCCCAATAGTACTGTCGAGCATCCCATAAGAATTTCATCTTTTGGTAGGCTTTGATATCTTCTGGAACTATGCTAGTTACCAAGTAATTGGCAATGTCAGCATACCACGGTTCCACCTCCATTGACACAACCAACACCCTCTCATCCGGAAAAGCATCATCTATATCAAGATCATCAGAAGGTCTCCCAGCCTCTTAAGTCGAGAGAGATGGTCAGGAGCCTGGTTTTCAGTGCCCTTGCGGTCCTTCACCTCAAAATCAAACTCTTGCAGCAATAGTACCCATCTGATTAGTCACGGCTTTGCTTCCTTCTTCGCCATGAGGTATCTCAAGGATGCATGATCAGTGTAAACTACTACTTTGGACCCCAATAAGTAGTCCCTAAATTTCACAAAAGCAAACACAATGGCGAGCAGGTCTTGCTCCATCAATGTGTAATTCATCTGAGCAGCATTCAGTGTTCTACTTGCATAATAGATCGGGTGCATGATTTTATTGTGCCTCTTCCCAAGCACAGCACCTATCGCAAAACCACTGTCATCACATATTAGTTCAAATAGAAAGGACCAGTCAGGAGCAACAATAATAGGAGCAGTAGTGACACACTCTTTTAACTCCTCAAACGCCTTTCGGCACTTATCATCAAATGCAAACTTCGCCTCTTTTTCAAGAAGCTTGCACATTGGGTTGGCAATCTTGGAGAAATCTTTGATGAAGCGCCTATAAAACCCAGCATGTCCCAAGAAGCTTCAGACACCTTTGACCGAGATAGGTGGTGGAAGTTTTGCGATCACATCAATTTTCGCTTGATCGACCTCGATTCCCTTTTCAAAGATTTTGTCACCGAGGATGATTCTTTCCTTCACCATAAAATGGCACTTCTCCCAATTTAGCACAAGATTTGTCTCCCCACAGCTTTTTAGCACTTGACCCAGATGGCCAAGACAATCTTCGAACGAACCACCCACAACAGAAAAATCATCCATGAACACTTACAAGAAATCCTCTACCATGTCAGAGAAGATTGACATCATGCACCTCTGAAAAGTGGCTGGTGCATTACACAAACCAAAAGGCATCCAGCTAAATGCAAACGTCCCATAAGGACAAGTAAAAGTGGTCTTCTCTTGATCTTCCAAAGCAATGTTGATCTGATTGTTCCCCGAATAACCATCAAGGAAGCAATAGTAGGAATGCCCCGCTAGCCTATCAAGTATCTGATCAATGAAGGGCATAAGGAAATGGTCCTTGCAAGTGGTTGTGTTGAGCTTGCGATAGTCCATGCAAACTCTTCATCCGGTGACAGTTCTGGTTGGGATCAACTCATTCTTTGCATTCGGCACAACAGTGATGTCGCCCTTCTTAGGAACACATTGGACTGGGCTCACCCATTTACTATCAGCAATTGGGTAAACTACTCTTGCATCTAACCATTTGATGATCTCTTTCTTGACAACCTCTTACATATTCTCGTTCAGTCGCCTCTGATGCTCTACACTTGGTTTGCTATCCTCCTACAACTGGATTTTGTGCTCACAGATCCCAGATGGAATACCTCGGATGTGTGCTATGGTCCAACCAATAGCACGCCTATACTCTCTCAACACCTCCAAGAGCTGTAAAATCTGCTCCTCAGTCAGTAGAGCTGAAAAAATCACTGACAATGTAATATCAGGACCAAGGACCTCATACTTCAGATGTGATGGGAGTTGTTTAAGCTCCAACTTAGGTGGCTCAATGATAGAAGGGTTTGCTGGAGGAGTTGTTCTATTTTCCAGATCGAGATTCAGCTTCTTTGGGTGGTAGGAATATGATCCCAACCCAACAAGTGAATTAACTGTCTCCACATAACCTTCCATGTCCTCAGCATCAAAGTTAACAAGAATACCAGCTAGAGCTTCACCCTAAATTTCTTCTTCCATCTTGAACTCCACTGCTTCATCAACAACGTCAAATGAATCAATTACCGAAATGCTCTCGCAAGCACTTGGTAACGTCATCCCTTTGCTAACTTGAAAAGTAACTTCTTCATCGTTGACTCGGAACTTGATTTCATTTTTCTCCGAATCCATCAGAGCTCTCCCTGTAGCAAGGAAAGGTCTCCCCTGAATAACTGGAATGTCCCGATCAATAGCACAGTCAAGAATCACAAAATCAGCGGGCATATAAAATCACCAACCCGCACAAGTACATCATCAACCACCCCAACGGGTCTTTTGATAGACCTATCAGCCATTTGTAACCTCATAGTAGTCGGCCTTAGCATCCCCAAACCTGATTGTTTGTATATAGCAAGAGGCATCAAATTTATACTCGCCCCATTATCACACAAAGCACGAGCAAAATCATGTTGCCCAACAGAACAAGGAATGGTGAACGCACCCGGATCTCCCTTTTTCTGAACAGTTGTAGATGAAATGATTGAACTCACAGTGTGAGTCAAACTCACAGTTTCATGTTGAACCGTCTTCTTCTTGGTCAGCAGATCCTTCAAAAATTTAGCAAAACCGGGCATCTCTTTGACAGCTTCCAAGAAAGGAAAGTTTAGAGATAACTGCTTCAACTGATCATAAAACTTCTCGAACTTACATCTTCCTTCTTCTTTACCAACCTCTGAGGAAAGGAAGGTTTAGATTTTAAAAGCTACATCAAAGGGCGGAGAGCCCCTTTTATAGCCTTCTTGCTTGTGTTATCAGCTTCCTTCACCATCTCTGGAATATCAGCAACCTTTTTGTCAATAGGATTCTCATCAGCAATAATGGGTGCTTCAGACTACACCTCATCCTCTTCATCTATCGGCTCAAGATCAATCACCTTCTCATCAGCCCCCTGGAGTGTTTTGCCACTCCTAGTAGTGATGGCAAACACACGGTCTACACCGCCTCCCCCATTCTTTGGATTTGGAATAGTGCCACTCGGAAATCCTCCCTTTTTAGGAGGGTGCTACTCTCTAGAAATATCCCTAATCTGTGACTCAAGCTTCTGAATAGCCGCTGTATGGGAACCCACTATTTCTGTCAGCCCAGATAAAGTCCTTTCAGACTTAGATTGATTGGCCAGAATCTTCTCAAGCATTGCTTTAACCTTCGAACTACCTTGCTCTGTTGACTGCCCTTTCGGTTTCCCAAAATTGTTACTGTTGTTGTAGCTCCCTTGGTTCGTACCACCATAGTTATAGTTGGCCCGGAGTTGTTATAAGCACCTTGACCTTGCTGAGGTCTCCATTGATTCTGATTCTGATAACCACCTTGGTAATTCTGTCATTGGTAACCCCCTTGAGAGTTATTATCATAATTAGTATCTTCAACCTGCATCGGTGGCCCATCATGGAATGGTCCATCTTGAGCATGGTACATCCCTTTTAGAAAAACTGTATCATCCTCACAAACATTTACCTTCTTGATTTGGGATTCATCAAACTTCTTCGTTAGCAAGGAAATATTTGTTGCAAGTTCTGCCAATGTTTGCTGGGTGTCTTGATTCTCCTTCACTATATTCTAGATCATAGCACTACCATACGGTACCATATCAGCATTGTTTGAGTGCCAAGCCTGATTATGAGTCGTCAGCTTGTTAAGTATGGTGGTCACTCGTCGATAAGTTTTGTTCATGAACCAACCATCAGCTGCATTATTAGCAACTGACTGCATCACTGGATCTAGCCCTCGGTAGAACTTCTCTATTAATATTTTTTCGGAAAACCATGATTCGGGATCTTCTGCAAATACTCCTTGAATCTCTCCCAGGCTTCATATAGTTGTTCCCCCGGTCGCTGCTTAAATTCATCTATCTTGTCATGAATTTCAGCCTTCTTGCTAGGAGGGTACCACTTTGTGAGAAAAGCAGTCACCATCTCTGCCCATGAAGTAATCGAATTTCGGGGCAGCTTCTCAAACCATGTTCTTGCCTCTCCAGCTAAGGAATATTTGATCCACTTCTAGTGCGATACCTTTGGTCCGGAAGAAAGTCTTCATGCTCGTGCTTGTTTCTTTCTTCCCTCGATTCCTGGTCTCACTGGTCTAGCATAAATCCGATTTTTACCGTATACAATGACTTCTACTCTTTTGTCTCTCTCGATAATGTTAAGGTGAAGTTATATATATATATATATATATTGCATAGTTTTGACTGTCATACTTCACCTCAAAGTTGCTAATATTATGCTAAATTACAGGTAGTACATGATTATAGGAATTTTGGATGTTTAAACACTATTGATATTCACATAATTTGGTTATGAAGAAATTTATTATAAATAATAAAATATATATAAAATTGCTATAATACTAATATATATTCTTAATATGAAGTAAATAGGCTGTATGTTGTATACAATGATAAAATTGTCAGAACTATAAACAAGTAATTGGTTCCAACAAGTGTGTAGCACGTGTGTGAATGTGTGTATCTAATGGAAGTGCTTAATTTATTGCGCTCTTGCTACCATCAATCTACTATCACCAATCAGAGCAATATGAATTAAATGTCAAATGGAAATACTACGCTTAACCGAAGGAGTAAACACAAAAAAAAAAAAAAAAAAAAAAAAAAAAACCATATTCAGATTCATATTTGCGAAAATCATACAATGTGTGTTTCAATTCTTGAGAAAGTAATTAGCGCTTGACATGCTATTAGAATGATCAGGAATAAAATGTCAAGAAGTAAATGGATAATTTAAACAATGAAGAAACCTCCTCTATCACTGTATTGCATATTATTCAACACCGATCATTCAAGCATTTCTAGAAATTAGCAACCACGAAAAGATTCATTAAGCCTATCGAAAATTATTAAAGTTATATTAGAAAGTAATAAAATAAATTTATAGCAGGGCATTTGTCACGACCCAACTAGGGCCATGACGGGTACCCAGGGCTAACCACCGAGCACCACTCGTTCTATTACTCATTCTGCGTATAGTCGTATTTCTTATGCTCATAATCGTAGGAAAACCATTTTCATTTGAAACATAATTACCTCTATATACATAAGCCCTTCGGCTATCAAAATAATGTACATACAATAAGGACATCGTGAGACCATACTACCCACACATACGTATTTACGAGCCTCTACTAGAGTACTAGACATATAGATGGGACAGGATCCCGTCGTGCCAAAAACATATATGTACACAAAATAGTAAATCAATGGCACCTCCGGAATAATGGAGTGCTTTCAAAAGTCTACTAATCGGCTCCTATGAATCTGGGTCGCATCCCTGCCTACCTGTGGGCATGAACACAGCGTCCAAAGAAAAGGACGTCAGTACGAGTATTGTACTGAGTATGTAAGACTTGAATAAAATGAACATAATAGAGAAATCATAAGACATGAGATGAGGATATAACCTGCTTAACTTTTAAGAGTAAGTGCATTTTCATCATATCTCATATACCATGAAATCACATATATCATCATATCACGTTTATCATATCACATATGTCCTCATCGTTAACCCGCGTCCGGGTAACCATCATACGCCGCCCACTAGTGGTGATCATGTCCGGCCCTCTAGTCACGGTGTACTCATACGCAGTCCACTAGTGGTGGTCATATCCGGCCATTCAGGCACGGTGGAACCATAAGCAGCCCGCCCTAGCGGTGACATACCCGGCCATCTAGGCGCAGTGGAATCATATACTCACATATATCTAATAACTTATCATGAACCTTTCATAGAGCCTGCATTAGAATTTAAAGACAATCTATGAAAATCATATCATATTCGTAGCATGAACTTCATAAAAAAAATATCATATGATAGGCTTATAATCTCTAAACTTAGGCTCATCATTGCCATTATCGTATTTATGGAATATCTCTTACCTTTATCTCATATGAAATCCTCTATGAACATAGACTCGTAATATTTCCGGAACATTTGTCATAGGACATGCATTAGAGCTTATAGACAATCTATAACAATATCGGGGTGACATAAGGTCCACAACCCCCGATTACGTTATGGAGTGATCATATTCATCATATCTCACCTTGAAGGAACTAACATTTTAAGGTGAGTGTAACACAACGAGCAACCTTAAGGGATCGTAAATAGGGTCATTAGATTGTAGAAACATCATATCGTATTCATAGCAAGAACTTTATGGAATTAGCATATCATGAACTTTAGAACTTTTAGGCTCAACTCATAGTCATCATCATCATACTCACATCGTATCTCTTTTCTTTATCTTATGAAAAGCTCTTTATAACCATAGACTCATAATTTCCGATGTGTAGGAAAGTCATGGAAATATAGGAGAATTCATGCCATGGGTCATGCCTTAGAAAGAAAGGACTAGCCTTACATACCTTTTCGTTTAGCTATTCTATCGCTTGCTTGTTCTCCTTCAACACTCACATTGTTACCTTCAAGAGAGTTCGCATTAACATGAGCTAATCGATCACATGAACATGCTCAACTAAAGCTAGAGAAAATTGGGCAGCATTTCCTTTGTTTATACAACTTTCCCCATATTGTATATCAACTCCCAAATATCTATAATAACATTCACAATATTATAACCAATAATCTTCATTCACTCTACCTTATCCACATTTCACAATTTCACTTCAATCCCTCCATAATTATGGTCATAGTTCACTATTACATTTACTCACATATAATGCTTATCCCACATCCTTAATATCATTTATAACATAATCATAATCACAACATATCAAGAATTATGACTCATTCCAAGCTACTACTGAAAATCTCATCATTCTCATCTTTATTGACCCATTTCCTATCTCCTTTCATAATCTAGGTCTTTCAACCTCTCAATTTCATAAACAACATGGAATGATCATAAAAATTACCTTAGACAGTGTAGGAATGAGCTTTGAGTGGAAATATTTCACTTGAGCCAAAACCCTAGTTCACTTCCAATAGAATTTGTTGACTTGGATGAACCCTAATAAGTTTCTTACACTAGATTCACTTGGTTTGATGAAGTTGTTCATGAATTTCTCTTGTTTTATTGTGAAAGAAGTGTAGAGAGCCTTCTAGAGTGTTCTTGAAGTGTTGGGTGAAAAATGAAATAAATGGAATGAGGTCTAAGTCCTTATATAAAGTTTAAAGCTTTCCCGACTCAATTCTACGGACCAACATGCGGTCCGTATCTTTTATATGGACCGCATGTCTGGCCGTATCTTTGGTCCAGTGGAGGTCCTATTCTGGGCAGAAGATACGGCCTAACATACGGCCAGTATGTTTTATACGGTCCGTATGTTGGACCATATCTTGCCCAACTTTCCGGAATTCGTTCTCGTCGACTCGTTTGATCTCCAATGCTTATGTAACCTTCTTAACACTTGTTTAACAGCTCATTAACAATCTAAGGGATGTTATAACTCTTCTCCAAATCATTATTAGTTCATCATTAACTCCGTACTCGTAAATCTTTCTCGATACATAACGTATACCTTGCCTTTCTTGGCAAACTTTCTTCTCTTACTTCGAATGTCTTTGAAATCTCAATTAGGATCATCAAATGCTATTTATTACTTATTGAAACATCGCATACTTGGTGCCCTTCGTTATTCTATTCACTGCGCATCAACGGGAAAATTTCCAAGGTGTAACATTCTTCCTCCCCCTTTTAGAACATTCGCCCTCGAATGTTACGCGCTCCGGAATTCTACGAAAATTTTGCCAGAATTTTCCCTGTAATGTGGCACTACCATCTTGTCACAACAGCCCATAATAACAATGCCTCACAGGGCCACAACATCATAGCAATAAATGATGGCCACACACGACCAAAACAGGAAGATAAAGCATACATACCTCAAAATGTTGACGTCTCATCTTGAGTCTCTTTCGGGGGTGGAGATAGATGCGTCTGCTTGGGCTTTGTACCCTCTTTCATTTCCCAGTGCATCTCTTCTACTTCGACGTTCCTTTCTAATATCCTCATCAAGCTTACATTAGTTCTTCCCTTTCTACTTTAAAACCTATTAAAAATATCCAAAATTCTCTTAAAATCTTTCAACAATCTTCTCCAATTCTCTCGAAATGTATCGGTCTTTAGGAACTGGTAGAGAACCAAGCATTTTGACAAATTTTCATAGGTAGAAAATATGATTCCTTACTCTGCCACGCCTATTTCAGCTCTAAATCCAACCTCATCCTTGAACAGTACCGCAGAATTGTCTCACAAAAGTTTACTCCTTATTTCCTTCTTCATTCCCACTGCTCGTTTCCGGTTTCTCGTCTAAATTTATCTTACTACATTTACTACGCTATGCGGCCTTAATTTTCCTTGTGTTTAACTACCTTAAGCTTGAAATTCTCGCATAATCCATCAACTTTTTCTTCTAAATGACCATACATATCTTTTCCTTTGAATGTAGGTTGCTACCTTCTAGTATTTACACGCTATTAAATAATTCATTTCCATTTGGGCCCTCTCTTATTGCTAGCGTCGCACCTTTCCGTTGGCAAAGGCATTACTAAATTCTGAGTCAAGCACTCCGCCTTTAAGGCTTTCACTGTGTAATACTTCTTAAATTGTTATGCGATATTGAAACTTCGCATCCATGTAACTTGCTCGCGGTGACTATTGCACTTGACCTCCCATCTCAATCCATCATTCACTTCCCCCCTTTTAGTCTGAATCTTACCGTCGTCACTTGTAACTCCTCGCTATAAAATCATTCGTATGGGCCCTTATTATATGGTAACACCGGTTTATTCCTGTCTACCTTAAGCTTGAGCTAAAGCCGCGATACTCACACGATGTATCTCTTTGGGATCAATGTTGATCTTCCGTCATATGCACATCTGTTAACTCTACCCCGTAATTTATTTATTATTGTACGACTGCCATGTTGGATTCTCCGCTCGTCTTACGTTCTACGACCCATATCTTGTGTCATCTCATCCCATGTTGGTCTCATTCTTAACACTTCTTTAGTACTACATCAATGATCTAAACATCCCTATAACTCGCCCTCAAGGCCTTACCAAACAATTCCTAACGCAATAATTTACGAAACCTTTCCTAAACCCCACTTATAATCCACTTGTCCTTATCATTCCTTATTTCATCAATTCATATGGCTTCAAAATCTTAACGTATGCATTCTAGGACTACTAAATATCCATCTTATAGTCTTAAGAACTTCCTGTTTCCCTTAAGCTCGCATTGGTTCATTCACTATGCGACGACATTGTCACGACCCAACCCGATGAGCCATGACTAGTGCCCTAGCTGGATACTCGTATACGAACCTGTTAGATATAGTCAGACTGAAACTAAGGACAGTATGGAAATTTGTAAAAGCAAGATATAGACTCATAACGTCATATATCATAATGAACCTGTCTCCTGAGGAGTCACAGCTAACCAAAACATAACATAATATACAAGCCGACAAGGCTGCCACTATATACGGGAATATCCAAAACGAACCATATCGATATAGCTGACCAAAACCTATATACAACCCACACATGTCTACAGACCTCTAAGAGTATCATGGTGAAATACGACGGGATAGGGCCCTACCATACCCCTGGATATGCATAAGTCTATATCAAAGCAACTATACCAAAATTACTTCGGCTCTGGAACAATGGAGCTCTCCACACAGCTAAGCAGAAATCCTAGGCTGGAAGATCACCAAACTGAGTATCTGTACGTGCGGGCATGAAACGCAACCCCCCGAAGAAAAGGGGTCAGTACGAGAAATGTACTGAGTATATAAAGCATGAAATACCATAAAGAAGATCAAGACTGAATAAAAGATAACATGAGGCAAATATGATAATCAAAGATACCAATGCACCTGTGCCTCACGAGATGAGAATCATGCATATCTATACCATATACCATACCCGACCTATTATGGGACTCGGTGATACCGTATCCGGCCCTCTAGTGAAGGTCTCGGTGAAATAATCATATATATACCTTACCCGGCTCTCTAGTGAAGGTGTCGGTGCAGTAATCATATATATATCGTACAGGGCCCTTCTAGTGAGGGACTCGGTGAACAATGCAATGAAACTGTGCACGAATACATACCCGGCTCGGGACTCGGTGAATGATACATTAACAGCATGTACTAGCAGAATATCATGAGCAACCATATGCAAACTAAATCATCATCCGAGACTCAATAGAATAATTAGAATGAACTAACACTTGAGAATCAAGACAACAGTCACATCAAGTACCATAGAGAACTAGAATTCATTGGAGTCATAATGCAAGTGAGACTCATAAAATTATTTCTGAAGTCTTTGAATAACCTGGGAGCACCCTCGAATGTCACTATGGATTATATCAAAATAGGACTTCAAGAATCATAGACACGTATCAGGACATAATGAAATAGCTTCTGGAAATCAAGAACATTAGCCATTCTAGTATCTCTAAGAATAGGAGCTTGTTTGGAATTTATATGTCCGTCGTCTGTTTGTCTCATAAAGACGATGCCAAAAAAAGAAAGAAGGGATAGCTTCACATATCTGACAATCTACCTAATCACCCAATGTCTACTCCTCGAGTCCGTATGTCTACAATCATGACGATAATATCACTATTAGACCATTTACACCACTTACTATATAATTTGAATACGAACGGAACTTAATGAAATTCGGGCAGCATTTCCTCTATAAACTGGACAATCTCGAAAATCCAATTCAATTGAATCATCAACAACAATAACAACCATTAATACACATCATAACTCAGCTAATCCCATCCATTTAATTCAACTAAAACAGCCTCCGATCCATAACTCTCAACAAAACAACAAACGAGCTTATAACGCTATTTTCTCTGTTCTAATCCGTTAAAACTCTAAATAAACTTATTAACAATGATAAAGGGAACTTAATATTACCTTAAGTATGCAGAAACCACGTCAATACTCTTATTTTTGGTTGATTTTTAGCTCAAACTGAAGGAAACGCGACGTACAACGCTTTTCTCTTCACGAGCTTTGGGATTCGAGGCTCGGATTTTGATCAAAATGGCTTTCTTAGCCTAGAAGTTCTCTCCCTCTATCTCTAATGTTTTGGAAGTTCCTAGATGCAAATGACCAGCCCTCAAATGAATTATCCATATATATTAATGTTAATGGGCCGAAATATACTCATGGGCCGAAATGCAAATGTTTGTGTCGGGTCTGAACTTGCTGCCCCGCCAGCCCAACTTGCGTCATCCATAACCCCTTATCCCGATATCATTTTGATGAGAGGTTTGTTGCGTTGGAAAATAGACTCGATGAAATTCATTTTAGACTTTTGAAACACCTTAAAACTTCTCATATACTAGGATATATTCCTCCAACAATATGGGCTAAAAATCTGGTTCGAGATTTTACTGAAGTTGTTTCGATTCATTTCGTTTAACTTCTAATCCTCTTCCAACCCTCATGCAACCTCTTATACATATATATGCATACTCATATACATCCATAACAATCCATACACGTGTCTCGAAGGGTCCGTAGAATCACAATAACCTTAAACATAGCTAGAGAACTCACAAAGCTTCGATGAAACTCCAATCACAAAAGTATATTCATATCTTTTGTCCATCTTCTATATCATTACTACTAATCTCAAATACTTTAAAAAGGCACTCACATTACCTCATATACGTACTCATGACACTATTTCAAATCGTTTAGGTTGCCATGTCACCTCGGGATACTTAAGGCAACCATATATATATAACGATATTCTTACTAACTCGATTAACTTCCCTTGAACTTTATTAACTCGTTCATTTTGTCTTACGTCAAGTAGCACGGACTCTTACGGGGTGTAACAAAATAAATACTTATAACCTCAAAATAATCTTGTCCTCACAGCTTATGTCGGTTAACTTACGAATGATCCAACTTACAGAAGTACGGGATGTAACATGATTCCCCCCTTAAGAACATTCGTCCTCGAATGTTAAACTATTCTATAGTATTATAAAAATTTCGGCAAAGTTTCCTTTATCGCTATACCTGCCAACCTGCATTCAGCAACCCACAGATGCCTCACAGGGCCACAATAACATATAGTCTCATCTACTAATCAACATAGTCAATAAGGAATTAAATTACCTGCAGGCATAGGGAACAAGTAAGGATACTTATTCTTCATTTCGTCTTCAGCTTCCCAAGTCACCTCTTCCCTATTATTTTTTTGCCACAATACTTTGACGAAAGCCACATCCTTAGTACGTAACCTTTTAACTTGGCGATCAAGTATAGCTATGGGGTTCTCCTCATAAGAAAACTTCTTTGTTACCTGGACATCATCTACAGGAAATATTCTAGAAGGGTCACCAATACATTTACGCAACATTGATACATGAAAGACTGGTTGTACCGCTTCCAAATCAGATGGTAGGTCCAACTCATAGGCGACCTTGCCTATCCTACGAACAATCTGATAAGGCCCAATGTATCTCAGGCTAAGCTTCCCCTTCTTGCCAAATCACATCACACCCTTTATGGGTGATACCTTCAGGAACACCCAATCACCAATCTAAAACTCTAAGTCTCGACGTCGATTATCTGCATATGACTTCTGTCGACTCTGGGCCGCTTCTAATCTCTCCTGAATAAGCTTCAACTTATCAATATCTTACTGACTCATGTCCGGGCCTATTAACTTAGTCTCGCCAACATCGAACCAACCGATAGGTGACCTGCACTTCCCCCCATATAAGGCCTCGTACGGTGCCATCTGAATACTAGAATGGTAGCTATTATTATAAGCAAACTCAATAAGTGGAAAATGATCATCCCAACTACCTCTGAAGTCAATAATACAGGCTCGCAACATATCTTCTAGCATCTGAATAGTACGCTCAGCCTGTCCGTCAGTTTGAGGGTGAAATGTTGTGCTAAGACTCACCTGTGTCCCTAATCCCTTCTGGAATGATCTCCAGAAGTTAGCAATAAACTGAGCTCCTCTGTCCGATATAATAGATGTGGGAACCCCATGAAATCTCACTATCTCCTTGATGTATAACCTTGAATAGTCTTTAGCTGAATAAGTAGTCCTGACTGGAAGAAAATTGGCTGATTTTGTCAGCCTATCCACAATAACCCATATAGAGTCATACTTCTGCTGAGTGTGAGGTACTTTCTAATCATAGGTAGCACTTCTGTCTTGCTATTCATAGGCACACTATCTCCCTTTTCTTTGGAGATCATTGAACTCCCTATACTTATTCCTCTTGCTAAAACTTTCAACTCTTCTAGTGCTAAGATTTCCCTTTTCTTGAGCTTCGGAATATTGTAGCTCATCTTAAAACTGAATTTGTTCTCCCCCCCCCCCCCCCCCTTTTTTTAAGGATTTTTTCATATAGTGTAACCTCTGAGTGTTAACCGTCTTTGATAGTCATCTGTCCGACCTTAGAGATCCTTCAACTCATCTCTTCTATATAATGCCGGAGTTCTCTTCATTGTATGGTTTAACTTGTTTTCTTTTTTTTTTTGCTAGTTGAGTTCTTATGTCAAATAAAAAATGCTTATATATATCGGATACAATCCTAACGGCTTCTTTATTGTCTTATCACTTCTACCTCTTATGACTAGTAGTCCCCTAAGTTAATGAATTAATGGGGACATCGGAATTCATTAAGCCCCTTAAGGAGTGTCCGACTATACCACGTTCTTTTCCTAGTCTTTCTCCACGACTACCTTATTAATATCCTTTAAAATCTCCTTGCTCTAGGTTTTGAATTCCTATTTATGTTTATACTCTACCATAGAAAGTTGATATTCAACACCATCCATTCCCATTACTCGTCCTTCCATTATCTTAGCTCATTTGTCCCATAATTCTCCTTAACTATTCGTTTGCATCGCAGCTATGCTTTATAGTCCTTCTAGTGTTCTGTCAGCTTTTGTCCTTAACATGAAATCCTCACAAAGTACACGTTTTCCTTTCTTCTTTTATCGAATCTTCATCTTTCTTTATGATACTACAACTTGTGCAAACACATACAAATTTGGTTTCATGATCGCAGCATTGCATCTTTTACATAAATTTGCCTTATACTTTCAATATGTTTTCCCTTGGGCAAGCCTACTGATTCACTAACCCTCTCCTTGTTGTCGGCGGCCACATAATTCCCTTTAACCATTTCATTGACACATTTTCCTTCCTTTAGTCCTCATAGTTTCCTTTACTTGTACAATGTCTATTTCCATTAGTCATCTTTACTGCTGGGTTAGGAAGCTTTAGAGTGTTTCGTTACGAGTACGAATCCCTTTTATACTGAAAATCTCTTTTTTCCCTAAGTTCTCCTTCCATCTAGGTCTATACCGTACCGTCCCATCACTATTCCATGCCTTTCCATCCACTGTTAGTCCTTCTACCCGTTTAACTCATTTACTCGCAATTCTTCTTGACTATGTGTTCGTGTTGGAGCCGTACATCAGGTTTTCTTATTGTCCTACCACTTCTTGCTCTTAGCACGAAATTTTTATAGTTTACACTCTCTCCATGCTTCATTCATCGAGCCTCTATCCTTCTTTCTGACGCTACGACCGAATTGTCTTCCATACATGTTCCTTACATTTCATTCTACTCCCTCTATGACCGAATCTCCCGGCCTTTACCGGAACTCTTATCCCATGCCATTAATTTTTTTTAATCGCTCGTGTCATCCCATCATCCTCGTTCTTATCTCGATGATTGATCGGTTTCTTACAGCTAAATCGTTAAAGCATTCTGTGTACCCCCGGGGTTAAAGATTTCCAGTTACTTTACTCCTAAATGCTCTTCTCCTTTCCTTATATTATAACAGTGACCCTAAAGTTCATAGAATATCCTTTTTGAGTTGCAGATCCATTTTACTTCCAAATCATCTTTTAGGAGGGCTTCCTCCCTTCCCAAGGTGATTATGTCTGCTTGGCCGTGCCTTTAGTTCCTCGATTGCTTCCCAAGAACTGAGAATCCCCTAACATTGTTACCGAACCTGTTCATTCTTCCTCACTTCCCCTTCCTCTTCGTGGTTACTTCCCTTCAATCTTACTTACCAATATTTGTTCTCCTAATTCTGTACGTTCATTTTTCCTGTCCGTGCTATCATACCCTATTTCGGAAACAGCCGTCCTACCTTGGTAGGAGTAAGGTCTGCGTACACTCTACCCTCCCCAGACCCCACGATGTGGGATTTCACTGGGTTGTTGTTGTTGTTGTTGTTGCTATCACACCCTATTTCTCTCACACCTACTCCCAAATTTTATCCAAATAGTCCCTTGCTTTGCCCGTCATTTCCCTTGGAAGCTTCACTCCCCCTCATTTCTCACTTCTCTCACCTTTTATCAAGACATTCTAATCTTTTCTCTTCCTATATATACTTACTTTCTTCCTTTCCCCGATGTTATTACACTAGGACTTTTCAACTCTAACCTACAGTAAGAATAACATTAACTTACCTTGTAACATTCGTACCATTATCGCCACTTGAACTTCGTTACCTAGTTCGATTAATGGCTTCCATATGTTGTATGTTGCAATGTCGGTTGCGGGGATACACATACCCGTTGGTACAAACACATATGAGATATCATACGCACATGCATATATTTTCTAACGCCTTGCTCACAAGTACATCCGAATACTTTTCAAACCTATCCTGATCCTAAAACTGTGATGCACCTTCCTTCTCTTTGCCGATCTAGTCCGCCTAATTATTCACGATCTTTTAGAGACTCCCAAGCACTCTGCATACTCCAATTCCCCCTTAGGCTACTCTAATTTCCCATCTGCCTCTTATGTCTGACTTCGTAGGATTTCTAATACACTTAGCAGGAAGGTCACCCATCCTCGTATTTCTCTCAGCCTAGCACGCTTAACCTTGAAACTCTGATAACATTCGGTGTGCTAGTGCTGATATAATTGTACCCACCTTACTGCATGACCTTTATCACCTAATCTCGAGCAAGTTGACATCCTAACAGATTCCAAAACATTCTCGTAACGCATCTCCCTCCAAATTAGAAAGGATCTCTTATTCTTCCGACTACACAATTACTACCTTGGCCTTTTTGAATCCTCAATATCCAACTTTCACATGTATGTATGACTACTTTCCATCCTAAATTTCAAAATTCCCATGGTGACGAAAACACCTTGGTCGCCGTTACTTATTAATATTTGGTTGTCGGCCCCTTTGATTTCCGCTCACCGCTATTAGGTAATAATCTATAGCAAATACACATACATAGGAAATTTCAATAAAGTCTCATATACCTGTAGTCGATCAGTCTCTAGTCTTATCTGGTGATCTATAAGGTGAAGTGTGCTCCTCGTCATCGTCTACCTACCATCTGCTTGTCTGGCCTTCGTCATCTCTCTTATCTGAGTCCGAGGAATGTAGATAACCGGGCAACTCCTAGTTTACCAACGGCCAGGATAGGGGGCTGGAGTAATCCGTAACACTTACCGGGGTAGCTGGTCTAATGTAGTGCTCTGCCATAGGAGCAACAGGTACGGCCTGGAGGACCTCCTCCTCTGGTGTCCCAGACGAATACTCAGACGGATCTGTTTCATAACTGTCCCTTGGGGGGTCTTCCTCCCTGGATATCAAAAACTCTAGAGGAATCGTCGCTGGGTCCTCCGAGGAGTCAGTCTCAATGGAATAACTGCGGCTCCTCCTGCTCGGTCCTGGAGCCTGAGGTCCTGAATCTACTCTAGGGGCCTTCTTAGCACCCCCACTATCTGAAGCTGATCTCTTAATCTCTCGCCAGTCTGCACCTACCTACAGGAAAAGAGGTCAGAAGCGATCTATCCTAGACACTGGCTCTATCGCACGATCTAAGACAGAAGGAAAGATGACATCCTAAATGTCCTGTAGCTTCCTTTTTATAGATGTGGTTCACAACACACCGATAAACAAGACTCTACTAGACGCGGTCTGTAGACACTCCGAGGATGAACTGCTCTGATACCACTTTTTTCACGACCCAACCCGATGAGCCATGACTAGTGCCCGAGCTGGACACTCGTATACGAACCTGTTAGATATAGTCAGACTGAAACTAAAGACAGTATGGAAATTTGTAAAACCAAACTGTAGACTCATAACGTCATATATCATAATGAATTTGTCTCCTGAGGAGTCACAGTTAACCAAAACATAACATAATATACAAGCCGACAAGGCTGCCACTATATACGGGAATATCCAAAACGAACCATATCGATATACCTGACCAAAACCTATATACAATCTACACATGTCTACAGACCTTTAAGAGTATCATGGTGAAATATGACGGGACAGGTCCACGTCGTACCCCTGGATATGCATAAGTCTATATCAAAGCATCTGTACCAAAATGACTTAGGCTCCGGAACAATGGAGCTCTCCACACAGCTGAGCAAAAGTCCTAGGCTGGAGGATCACCAAACTGAGTGTCTGTACCTGCGGGCATGAAACGCAGCCCCCCGAAGAAAAGGGGTCAGTACGAGAAATGTACAGAGTATATAAAGCATGAAATACCATAAAGAAGATCAAGACTGAATAAAAGATAACAGAAGGCAAATATGATAATCAAAGATACCAATGCACCTGTGCCTCACGAGATGAGAATCATGCATATCTATATTATATACCATACCCGGCCCATTATGGGACTCGGTGAATGAAGTCATATACATATATACCGTACCCGGCCCTCTAGTGAAGGTCTCGGTGAAATAATCATATATATACCTTACCCGGCCCTCTAGTGAAGGTGTCGGTGAAGTAATCATATATATACCGTACCCGGTCCTCTAGTGAGGGACTCGGTGAACAATGCAATGAAACTGTGCACGAATACATACCCGGCCCGGGACTCGGTGATTGATACATTAACAACATGTACGAGCAGAATATCATGAGCAACCATATGCAAACTAAATCATCATCTGATATTCAATAGAATAATTAGAATGAACAAACACTTGAGAATCAAGAAAACAGTCACGTCAAGTACCACAGAGAACAAGAATTCATTGGATTCATAATGCAAGTGAGACTCATAAAATTATTTCTAAAGTCCTTGAATAACCTGGGAGCACCCTCGAATGTCACTATGCTTTATATCAAAATAGGACTTCAGGAATCATAGACACGTATCAGGACATAATGAAATAGCTTCTGGAAACCAAGAACATTAGCCATTCTAGTATCTCTAAGAATAGGAGCTTCTGTGGAATTTATACGTTCGTCGTCTGTTTGTCTCATAAAGACCATGCCAAAAAAAAAAGGGGGATAGCTTCGCATACCTGACAATCTACCTAATCACCCAACGTCTACTCCTCGAGTCCGTATGTCTACAATCACGATGATAATATCACGATTAGACCATTTACACCACTTACTATCTAATTTGTATACGAACGGAAATTAATGAAATTCGGGCAGCATTTCCTCTATAAACTGGACAATCCCGAAAATCCAATTCAATTGAATCATCAACAACAATAACAACCATTAATACACATCATAACTCAGCTAATCCCATCCATTTAATTCAACTAAAACAGCCTCCGATCCATAAATCTCAACAAAACAACAAACGAGCAATAACGTTATTTTCTCCGTTCTAATCCGTTAAAACTCTAAATAAACTTATTAACAATGAAAAAGGGACCTTAATATTACCTTATGTATGCAGCAACCACGTCAATACTCTTATTTGTGATTGATTTTTAGCTCAAACTGAAGGCAACGCGACGTACAACGCTTTTCTCTTCACGAGCTTCGGGATTCGGGGCTCGGATTTTGATCAAAATGGCTTTCTTAGCCTAGACGTTCTCTCCCTCTCTCTCTAATGTTTTCGAAGTTCCTAGATGCAAATGACCAGCCCTCAAATGAATTTTCCATATATATTAATGTTAATGGGCTTCATGGGCCGAAATATACTCATGAGCCGAAATGCAAATGTGTGGGTCGGGTCTCAACTTGCTGCCCCGCCAGCCCAACTTGCGTCGTCCATAACTCCTTCTCCCAATATCACATTGACGAGCGGTTTATTGAGTTGGAAACTACACTCGATGAACTTCATTTTAGGCTTTTGAACCACCTTAAAACTCCACACATTCTAGGAGATATGCCTCCAACAATATGGGCTAAAAATCTAGTTCGAGATTTTACTGAAGTTGTTCCGATTCATTTCGTTTAACTTCTAATCCTCTTCCAACCCTCATGTTGTTATATCCCGCATTTTATGCAATCGGATAATTCAAGACAAATGCGGGAAAACAACAAGCAAGGCAATATTTTATTTTGTTTGGCACATGAGTTGCTTATGAAGAGTCTAGAAGTGGAAATATGGAGAACGAAGAAGGGCAAATTTGGAAGTTGGAAAAATTGTTTCCATAAATTACAAGAACTAGCTAAGAATATAAAGTGGGCTTGACATATTTTTTTAAGGAAATTTGAGGCCCAACCGGCCAAGCATATGGGTCAAGCCCATATTGAATAAAAATTTGGTCAATAAAAAGATGACTAAGTCATCTTTATCACAACAAGCTCTAGAAATTTCAAGAAAAACAAGAACAAAAGAAAGAAGGAGAAAACCCTAAGGCATTTCGGCCATAGTGAAATTTCCCAAGGAAAATTGATAAAATTCTTCCAAAAATCATTTCCTACCAAGCTAAAGGTGCTTAACAAGGTGGAGTTGTTGTTGGAGCAAGAACAACTCATAATCCTACAAGTTGCCAAAAGATAGGCAAGTGAGAAGTTGAAGAAGAAAGGTGAGTATTGATCTTGTTTTATGAGTTATGCATGGTTTATATGTGTAGTAGTATGTTAAAATTGATGAAAATCATGAAGGAGAGGAATATGAAGCATGGCCGTGTATGTATATGTATATATATCTGTGTAGAAAGTGTGTTTTAATTATCTTACCTAGTGTTGGTTGTTATGGTTGTGAATGAAATGTGGAAAATGGAAGTTGAATGAATTTTAGGAGAGATTGTAGTATGCATGCATGTGGCCGTGTGTTGTGTGTAGTGGTGTGGCCGTGTGGTTGTGGTATAATATGGAGGAGAACGAGTCAATTTTATGTAGTGCTTTGATTGTCGTCATGTTGCGGATTCTTTGTGTTAATGATTATCTATGAACCTTAGCAAAGTTGAAATGGTGGAGAGTTGCTTTAGAAGTTAAACGAATGGAATGTAATGTTTCTTTGTATGCATGAAAGACTATATGATTAGTGTGATGTCGTTGGAACGTATACATGAGCTCGTTATTGATTTTATTGAAGTTGGACGGTTTTTGAAAAAAAAATAGTGAATTGTTTGAATATGGAAGTTGCTAGTGTAGTCGTTGAATTCATATCGATAGTTTGGCCGGGTTTCAATTCCCGGATTGTGATTGATGCGAATTTGAATATGTTGAATGTCGAGGATGGTATAATTACAGAGGAAATGCTGCCAAAATTTCGGTAGCCAAGTGTTTCCTTAAGATTCTAACTCAAAGTGTACTAATGAAAGTTTTGGTAAAAATGACCAATTCGCAGATTTCGACGAGATTGTGACGTGAATTTGGAGTAGCTAAAGGAGCGGAAAGAGGTATGTAAGGCTTCACCCTTCTTTCTATGGCATGTCTTAACTAAAAGAAGTCGGGTACGAGCCTCGGGGACAACCCTAATCCCCGGAATCCGCACCTAAAGTTTTCAACTTTTCGTTCAATTGAATTGAAGTAGAAAGTGTGCAAAATGATGAAAAGACCTTCTAGACCCCTATAACTTGCCTAAGTGGGACCCGATTACCCTAAGACTCATACAAGTAACGTTATGACACGTAATATGGGTAAATTATATACGCTACCTCGTCCGGCCCGAGGTGGGCCCGTTACTCTCGGATTTTCCTATAATCTTGGTTAACGTACTTGAAGTGAATCAAAAGAGGGCCTTTGATCCCGATTTCGTCACCAAGTGATAAGTACTATGACTACTCCAGCGGGAGTGTTTATATGATGATAATGATAATGACAATGTCGGACAAGAGAATGTAGCTATGATAAGTACGACCGGAACGACTCTACGGCTAAGCCAAGTACCTAATATAAACATGAAAGCGATAAACTAATTTTTCAATCATATTTATATTTTCTAGCTATAACTTTATTTTCTAAGATTCCAAAACCTATGACTGTCATCTAAAATGCTTAAGATTTCGTTTTCGGTTACTGTAACACTATTCTCCGTTGATAGTCTCGCCTTAAAATACTTGTTCCTTCAAGGTGAGACGAAGCTATCACTAGCATTCCGTAATGTAATCGGAGGTCTCCGACCTTATGTCACTCCGATGGATATATGATTTTCCTTGGCTCTCTTGTGTGCTTATATGATATAGGTACATAAAACGGGTATACGTGTATGGGTATGTATATATATATGGTAAAGTAAATGTATATAAGACATGTATATGCATAAAAGATGAGTAAATGTATATGTATGTGTATGTAGGGAAAAAGGGAAGGGCCACTGTTATATCACCACCTGATTCAGCTGGATTCCATCCTGGACGTGGGATGCCCGGACGCGGGATATGGGATGAGCCGTACGCGGCGTCTGTATATATATATATATATATATATATATATATATATATATATATATATATATACATATGTGATGTAATATGTTGGGTCATCGTTGGGGAGGGGGTTGGGAGAGCCGATTGTATTCGGCGTCTGTAAATGTAAATGAAAGATACCGTCTACTGAATTGTACTTTTTTCTGTATACATGAATAAGGGACACCGAGGGGGTTGGGAGAGCCGATTGTATTCGGTGTCTGTAAATGTGAGCAAAAGATACCGTTACTGAAATGTACTGTTTTTTGTACACGAGAATAAGTAATATAAAAATGTTTATTCCTATGCCTATGAAATGAAACGTTTCAAAGATGAAAAGAAAAGCCTACATGACAGCCGGCCTAAAGAGGGGCCTTCCTATGTACAGGTTACGTTCTTGCCTCGTTATACGCCCTATGGCTCCGTGATATTATTATTGATCGTACTTTATGTTACTGCTTGCATTGTTTTCCATGCCTTACATACTCGGTACATTATTCGTACTGACGTCCCTTCTTGTGTACGCTGCGTTTCATGCCGCGCAGGTCAGCAGGTATACGGACCAGATTCCTAGCGCCCTATCAGCAGCATTCGACAGCGCTGCAGTTGTTCCGGAGCCTTATTTCATCGGTACTATTTTGTGTATGTATTTTCGGGCGCGACAGTACTCGGCCCTTTCTCTGTATAAATGTACTATGTCTAGAGGCTCGTAGACAGATATACACAGTCAGCTATGTACAGTTTAATGTATTTTATTCCGAATGGTTCGCGTTCTGGTGTAACGCGATATTAGAAAGTTTACTGCAAATGTTAATGTTTAGAAAAAAAAAATATGGCACTGTTTATACAGGATAGCTAAGGGGTGCTCGGTACAAGTATCGGGTACTCGTCACGGCCCCTGGTCGGGTCGTGACACATGTAGCCACTTATACATATATATACATACTCATATACATCCATAACAATCCATACACATGTCTCTAAGGGTCCGGAGAATCACAATAACCTTAAACATAGCTAGAGAACTCACAAAGCTTCGACGAAACTCCAATCGCAAAAGTATATTCATATCTTTTGTCCATCTTCTATATCATTACTAATAATCTCAAATACTTTAAAAGGGCACTCAAATTACCTTGTATACGTACTCATGACACTATTTCAAATTGTTTAGGTTGCCATGTCACCTCGGGATACTTAAGGCAACCATATATATATAACGATATTCTTACTAACTCGATTAACTTCCCTTGAACTTTCTTAACTCGTTCATTTTGTCTTAAGTCAAGTAGCACGGACTCTGACAGGGTGTAACAACATAAATACTTATAACCTAACAATAATCTTGTCCTCAGAGCTTATGTCGGTTAACTTATGAATAATCCAACGTACAGAAGTACGGGATGTAACAGACATGAAATTTCCAAGGTATAACACTCTTCCCCCCTTTTGGAACATTCGTCCTCGAATGTTAAGCACTCAGGAATTCTACGAAAATTTCCCCAGATTTTCCCCTGTAATATGGCATTACCATCCTGTCACAACAGCCCACAATAATATTGCCTCACAGGGCCACAACACAATAACAATATAAGTTCGCCACACGCGACCCGTATGCATAAAAAGAAAACATGCATACCTCATAATCTTGGTATTTCATCGTGAATCTCTTCAGGGGGATGAAATAAATACGGGTATTTGGATTTCATACTCTCTTCTGCTTCCCAAGTCATTTCTTCTCAGTTGTTATTTCGCCATAAGACTTTACCTGAGGTCACTTCTTTATTTCGAAGTTTCCGTACTTGCCTGTCTAATATGGCAGTGGGAACTTCTTCATATACTAGCTTTTCTGTCACTTGAACATCATCTATTGGGACAATCTTCGTAGGATCTCCCATACACTTGCGGAGCATTGAAACATGGAAAACTGGATGGACTGATTCAAGTTCTGGAGGTAAGTCCAATTCATAAGCTACTTGACCCACCTTGCGGATAATATTATAGGGTCCAATGTATCGAGGACTTCACTTTCCTTTCTTACCAAATCTCATCACACCTTTCATTGGTGACACCTTTAAGAATACCCAATCATCAACTTGAAATTCTAAGTCTCGCCGGCGGTTGTCCGCATAAGATTTATGGCGACTTTGGGCTGTCAATAATCGATCACGGATCACCTTGACATTTTCTACTGCTTGTTGAATCAACTCAGGGCCTAGCTGTACTTCTCCTATTTCAAACAATATAATTGGGGACCTACACTTCCTTTCATATAGAGCTTCTTACGGAGCCATTTGGATACTAGAATGGTAGTTGTTATTATATGCAAACTCAACTAGAGGTAAGTGGTTATCTCAACTACCCCCGAAATCTATCACACATGCTCGTAGTATATTTCCAAGGTCTGAATAGTACGTTCGGCTGGCCCATCAGTCTGCGGATGAAATGTCGTGCTAAGCTTCACTTGAGTACCTAGACCTTCTTGGAAGGATTTTCAAAACTTGGCTGTAAATTGTGTTCCCCTATCTGTGATAATGGATATCGGAATACAATGGAGTCTCACAATCTCTTTAAGATACAATCTCGCATAATCTTCTGTTGAGTATGTGGTTCTGACTGGAAGAAAATGAACTGCTTTCGTGAGTCTGTCCACGATCACCCATATGGAATCATACTTACCTCAGGAGCGAGGTAACCTCACAATAAAATCCATGGTGATCACTTCCCATTTCCAAGTAGGGATTTCCATTGCTTGCAATAATCCTCCTAGCTTTTGATGTTCGATTTTCATTCGCTGGCAATTTGGACATTGAGCCACATATTCTGCTATGTCTCTCTTCATGCCGTCCCACCAATATATCAACTTGAGATCATGATACATCTTTTTTGTACCTGGATGAATAGAATACCGAGAATAATGAGATTTTTCTAGAATTCGACGGCGCAATTCTACAACATTCAGAACACATAGCCTGCCTCGGTATCTAAGAATTCCATCCATAGAAGTTTCAAATGGAGACTTCTCTTTTTCATGAAATGTATCTCTGTAATGGCTCAATTGAGGATCTTCATATTGACGCTCTTTCACTTCCAAATCCAGGGATGAAACTGTGGGATTATTAATACCAATCCCTGCACTACCTGAATCAACTAGGTGTACTCCAAGATTAGCTAGTTGGTGGAGCTCCTGAATTAATTCTTTATTTTCCGGAGGAACTTCACATAGGCTGCCCATTGATCGACGGCTAAGCGCATCAGCTACTACATTTGCCCTTCCGGGGTGGTACAAAATACTCACATCATAATCTTTCAACAATTTCAACCACCGCCTCTGCCGCAGATTCAACTCCTTCTGTTTGAAAATGTATTGAAGACTCTTGTGATCTGTATAGATATCGCCATACACACCATACAAGTAATGTCTCTACATCTTTAATGTATAAATAACAGCAGCCAATTCGAGATCATGAGTTGGGTAGTTCTTTTTATGTTTCCGCAGCTGCCGCGAAGCATAAGCGATGACTTTACCGTGCTGTATTAAGACGCATCCTAAACCAACACCGGAAGCATCACAGTATACAACATAGCCATCTGGCCCTTCTGGGAGTGTCAAGACTAGGGCTGAGGTTAATCTATCCTTCAATTCTTGGAAACTGCATTCACAAGCATCATTCCACTGAAACTTACCTGACTTCTGGGTTAGCTTCGTCAATGGGGCTGAAATAGAGGAAAATCATTCTACGAACCTTCTGTAGTACCCTGCCAATACAAGAAAACTACGGACTTCTGTAGGCGTCGTAGGCCTTGGCAAAGTCTTCACAGCTTCAATTTTCTGAGTATCAACTCGAATGCCATCATTTGAAATAACATGACCCAGAAATGTCACAGAATTCAGCCAAAACTCGCACTTTGGGAATTTTGCATACAATTCTCGAGCTCGAAGAGTTCCAAGAACAATGCGTAAACGATCTGCATGTTCTTAATCTATGCAAGAGTATACCAGAATATTGTCAATGAATACTATTACGAATAGATCCAAGAGAGGCCTGAATACATTATTCATCAAATTCATTAACACTGCCGGAGCATTGGTTATCCCAAACGACATCACCCGGAATTCATAATGGCCATATCTCGTTCTGAAAGCTGTTTTGGGAATATCTTCTTCTTTAACTCTCACTTGGTGATAACCTGACCTCAAGTCTATCTTGGAAAACCACTTTTCCCCCTGTAGTTGATCAAACAAATCATCAATCCTTGGGAGAGGATATTTATTCTTTATCGTCACCTTATTCAACTGCCTATAATCGATGCACATTCGTAAGGAGCCATATTTCGTTCTTACAAATAGGACTGGTGCTCCTCACGATAACGAACTGGGCCTAATAAACCCCTTCTCAAGCAAATCCTTCAACTGTGCCTTTAGCTCTTTCAATTCTGCCGGAGCCATTCGGTAAGGAGGAATAGAAATATGCTCGGTGTCCGGCAACACATCAATGGAAAAATCAATCTCTCTTCCCGGGGGAAGACCTGAAAGTTCATCTTGAAATACATCCGGAAATTCATTCACTACCGGAAAGGATTGGAAAGTTGGAGACTTTGCTTTGGTTTCCTGAACTCAGACTAAGGATTCACTATCATCTTTCTTGACTTAAGGTAGGAAATAAACCTACCTCTCGGAGATGTTGTATTACCCTTCCATTCAAGCACGAGCTCTCTCAGAAATTGAATTCGAACTACTTTCATTCGACAATCCACATTAGCATAACATGAGGCCAACCAATCCATACGCATAATCACATCGAAATCTAACATTTTCAGCTCAACTAAATAAGCTTTAGTCTGGCGGTCGCATATCACAATTACCCAATTTTTATACACTCGTCTAGCTACCACAGGATCACCAACCGGAGTAGATACCTCAAAAGGTTTAATTGGCTCAGGTTTTACCCCAATATGACCAGCAACATACGAAGTAATATAAGATAGGGTAGAACCCGGATCTATCAATGCATACACATCATGGGAAAATATGGATAATGTACCCGTAACCACATTCGGGGAGGACTCATCCTGTCGTCTGGCTAAAGCATACATACGGGGCTGAGTGGCACCTGATGTAGATGCTCCCCCTATGCCTCTACCTCGGCCTACTGGAATCTGGGGAGTCTGCCCTACCGGGCGCACTGAAGATGAACCAGCTGCTGATCCTGTGGGATGAACCTCAACACTACCACTCATCGACGGGCAATCTCGCATCATCTGCCCTACCTGCCCGCAGGCATAGCAAGCATCTGAACCTTGGCGACACTGTCAGGAATGTAGTCTACCGCACCGGCTGCATCGCGGTAATGGGGGTCTCCCTTGGCTATAATATTCCCCAAACTGAGAATCTGAGGTCCTCGAACTCTGACCCTGTCTTGAACGAAAGGAACGATCAAATATCCTACCTGCAAATCGTGGAGACGCACTAGTCGCCGACTGGCCTAAATGTCTAGGATATGTCTGCCTTGATCCCCCGCTATAATCACTTCTTGCCCCCATTGATCTGGCCCTCTTACTTTGCCCTCTATCAATATCACGATCACCCTTTGCGGATGTTTTTGTCCTTCTAAATTCTAGGCATGAGCTTGAATACGAGAAATATCCATCACATCTTGCAACAAAGGCGTCAAGCAGTCCTTGAACAAATATAGCCCTAAGCCACTCATAAATCTGTGCACTTTATGTCCCATATCGGCCACCATAGTCGAAGCATATTTAGCCAATGAATTGAATTGAAGGCTATACTCTCGAGCAATCATATTTCCTTGTTTCAAATTTAAAAATCAATCCAATCTAGCTCGGCGGACCTTGGGTGGCAAATAGTGACAGATGAAGGAATCTACAAATTCTTGCCAAACGGGAGGAGGTACATTCTCTTTTCTTGACGATATACAATTATTGTACCATAATACCGCCACATCTCGGAGTCTATAAGATGTCAACTCCACAGATTCAGTTTCGGAGGCATGTATAATCTTCAATGTTCTCAGCATCTCATCAATAATAACTTTGCGGGTCTTCATCCAGCTTTGACCCGAAAAACTCCAGAGGATTCAAACTCATACAATCACGGGCGCTGGTACTAGCTGCCCGATCACTTGGACCCGCATTCTGCCGTTGTGCCTGGGCGGCAACTAACTGCGTCAATAGATGAATAGCCTCGGACACTTGTTGACCCGAAGCAACCACTGGAGGAACTGGAGGCATAGGAGCTAGAGCTGATGCCCCTTCTTTTTCTTTTATAATAGGCAGAGCGGAGGAAGTATTAGTTGGAGCTTCATTATGTGATTCGCCCTCTTCTACATTCATTGGCGGCTCTCTTTCTACCCACCTTTTCATCGTAGCCTTGCCCTTCTAGGCGGCTGTAGCTTTTCCCTTTGGCGGCATTTCTGAAATCATAGCACACTATTAAGGAGGAAACAATCTTATAACACAGCTCTATCGCACGATCTCTTAAGTTGAAAGATGGTCATTTTTCCTAAATGCCCTGTAGCTTCCTGTTTATTAGTGTGGCGCGCAACACACCATAAAATAGACTGTACTAGATATGGCTCGTAGACACTTCCTAGGATTGAACTGCTCTGATACCACTTTTGTCATGACCCGACTAAGGGCCATGACGGGTACCCGGGGCTAAACACCGAGCACCACTCATTCTATTACTCATCATACCCATTAAGCGTTCATTCATTGATTTCATACTCAAATGATAGGAAAACTATTTTTCATTTGGAAACATAATTGCTTTTACATACATAAGCCCTTCGGCTATCAAAATAATATATACATAATAAGGACATCGTGAGACCATACTACCCACACATATGTATCTACGAGCCTCTACTAGAATACTAGATATATGGACGGGACGGGACCCCGTCGTGCCAAAAATACGTCTTTGTACACAAAAGAATAAACGAAATAGCACCTCCGGAATAATGGAGTGCTCTTGTAAATCTGCTGATAGCTCCTATGGATCTGCACCGTCTCCTTGTGAGCATGAACACAGCGACCAAGAAGAAAGGACGTCAGTACAAATATTGTACTGAGTATGTAAGGCATAAACAATAATGATATATCAATGAAATACGGAGACATCGAGTGAAGAGCGATCTGTAACTGACTGCCACTTAAAACTGAAATAATGCATGCTAACTTACTTCATAATCATCATCATATCATGTATGCATATATGTATAAGCTGCCCGACCATATAGGTACGGTGTGATAATCATTAGCCTGCATCCAGGCCTCCCGCGTCCGGGGTACCATCTCATGCCGCCAACTAGTGTGTCTGCCCATGCCATTTAGACATGGTGTATACGCTGCTCTCTTTAGCGGTGTCTGCCCGGCCATATAGGCACGGTGTGATATCATCATGTACATTTCATAGAATTATCATAATCTTATCATACTATTATCATAATGCATGCCTTCGAACTCAACACAACTGTACTTTATCGGGGTGACATAATGTCGTGAACCCCCGATTCCGTTATAGAGCATTTGTAAGCATTCTGCCTCACCTTGAAGGAATTAGCATATAAGGTGAGTGTATACAATGAACAACATCAATGGATCGTAGTTAACATCATATTCGTGAACTCTAGAATCTTTGGACTTAAGCTCATCATCATCATGTTCATAATATCTCTTACTTTTAACTTATATGGCTATTCATGAACGTAGACGCTTAGTTTTCCGGAATATAGGAAAGTCATGAAGAGATAGGGAATATCGTGTCATAAGAATCATGCCTTAGAAAGAAGAGAATAGCCTTACATACCTTTTCGTTTAGCTACTCTATCGCTTGAACGTTCCTCTCTAATATTCACGTTTCTACCTTCAAGAGAGTTTATACTCATATTAGATGATCGATAACATAAGCGTGTTTGAACTAAAGCTATAGAAAATTGAGCAGCATCTCCCTTGTTTCTACTACTTTCTCCATATCATATATTAACTCCCAAACGTCAATAATAACATTCATAATATCATCATCAATGACTTTAGTCAAATTCAACATTATCCAATCCCCACAATTTCCTCTCAAAGTCATCCATAATCATAATCATAATACAACGTTGCATTCATTCTCATCTAATGTTTCTCTCATGCTCCTAACATCATTCATAACGTAATTACAATCACAACGTATCAAGAATCATGATTCATATTAATCTACTACTCACAATTGCCACTAATCTCATATTTTGTAACCCATTTTCCATTTTCTTCTATAATCCAAGTGTTTCAACTTTTCAACACCTTAAAAAACATGGAATAATCATAAAACTCACCTTTGAATGTGTAGGAACGGGTTTTAGTTGGCAATACATCACTTGAAGAAAACCCTAGCTTCAACTTCCAAGGGATTTCTTGACTCTTGCAACCACAAAGAGCTTCATTGAACTATATTAACTTGAATTTATGGTATGAACCTTTGATTTACCCATGTATTCTTGAAAATAAAATGTATGGAATATTCTAGAAGCTTGGAGAGAAGTGAAGAAGTGAGGAGAATGAATATAATGAGGTGGGAACACATTTAAATACTTAGAAATACTCAGCCCGTCGGGACTTATACGGTCCGTACAACATTGTACGGTCCGTATAAGTGTCCGTGGTTCACCACCATGGAAAACATTATTGATGTTGGGTTATATGGACGTTTATATGGTCCGTATAAAGTTTCACAGTCCGTATAAGGTGATCGTGTAACTCACAGTTTTTTCGAAGTTGTCCTCGTCGTTTCGTTTGATCTCTAATCCTTACACAACCTTCTTAACACTTTTTTAGTACTTCATCAATGATCTAAATATCTCTATAACTCGCCCCCAAGGCCTTACCAAATAATTCTTAACGCAATAATTTATGAAACCTTTCGTAAACCCCACTTATAATCCACTTGTCCTTATCATTCCTTATTTCATCAATTCATATGGCTTCAAAATCTTAACGTATGCATTGTAGGACTACTAAATATCCATCTTATAGTCTTAAGAACTTCCTATTACCCTTAAGCTCGCATTGGTTCATTCACTACGCGATGACATGAAATTTCCAAGGTATAACCGGAATACACCAAAATGTCATCAACAAACAGAATCACAAAAGAATTAATGAACGGCCTAAAGATGCCATTCATTAAGGTCATAAATGCAGATGGGGCATTGGTAAGCCCGAAAGACATCACTAGAAACTCATAGTGGCCATAACTCGCTCGAAATGTTATTTTCGGAATATCTTCCGCCCTAATCTTAAACTGGTGATAGTCGGAATGCAAATCAATCTTAGAAAACACCGAAGCACCCTGAAGCTGGTCAAATAGATCATCAAGATGAGGCATAGGGCAATTGTTCTGGATAGTGACCTTATTCAACTGGCGGTAATCAATGCACATCCTCATGGTCTCATCGTTCTTCTTCACAAATAACACTGCAGCACTCCAAGGGGAGACGTTCGATTTTATAATGTCACGCCCTAAATCTGGAGTGACATGACTGGCACTCGGTGCCAAACTAGGCCCGAGCGAAACACTCTAAATCTGATACTCTGCTAAGGACTACCTACACACAGATAATACCAACAAGCCGGAGAGGCCATAATCTGGATGGCTATATATATATATATATATATATATATATATATAACTATCTTGTCTTAACTGGGCACACACACACCCAAAATATATATACACAACTGAGCAAGCCAACGAGGCTGCTATGCAGCTGAACAACAAAACTAAGAGCCAAATGGCTACGTAACATCCCAACTACATTCAACTGTCTATAGACCTCTTGGGATCACCAGCTGTAGAAAGGACAGGACAAGATTCCATCATCCCCGTATATACACATGTCAAAACAACATACCAAAAAGGGTTGCAGCTCTGAACCAAGTGGAGCGCACTGTCTGTAGCTGAGTGGAAGGCCTACTGAACATGATCGTTTGTCCGATTACCTGGACCTGAGGGCGTGAACGCAGTACCCCTAGACAAAGAGACGTCAATACGAATAATGTACAGAATATGTAAGTCAAGATAACAACTGAAACAAAATAACAAGCTATACTCTGATATTTCAAGGAAGCATATGAAGGTACTCTACCTGGGTTGCCTTTCATCTGAGGCAAGATAATATAAATCTATGGCTATAACTCCATGACTCGAAGGTCAAGCATATATAACTCCATGACTCAGAGGTTAGGTAATAACTCTATGGCTCATAGGCCAAGTATAATCTACTCCATGACCCGTAGGTCAGGTAATAACTCTGTGGCTTATAGGCCAGGTAATAACTCCGTGGCTCATAGGCCATGTAATAACTCCATAGCTCATAGGCTAAGTAATAACTCTGTGGCTGATAGACCAGGTAATATAAAATGTAAAAATATGTGTATCGTGCATGTACTAAAAAGTACCGACTCTGTAATATGTCTCTTCTGTCTCTCTATAGTTCAATGACATAGGGAGGGGATGTGGCCCCTCAGAAAGAACAACATAACACTCGAAAAATAGACAACATTATGACAGGCTATACTTTGACAAATCTCGAATTATAAGGTTTACCACGCTCTTACCATATACGGAAACATGCCAAGAAAAGAAGAAACAGTTATCATATGAACTTTGAGAATCATGAACTTCTATCTTTTTGGGAATAACGCCATTATGGAAATCACATAGGGTTGACAAGAAATGAATCATGCCTTTAGAGAAAGGGACTAGCCTTAATACACCTTTTCGGTCACTTTTACGTTTACTATTTAACATTTATCCTTCCGAGCTCGTAAATCTACATTTAAGAGAATTCATATTATTGTTAAGCTTATCGTCATATGCTTGTCTTAATCCCTCAAATTAATCCCCTTTAGAATCTTCCGAAATTCGGGCAGCATCTCCCCTATTTATATCCCTAGCCCGAAATCACAATACCAACAAACAAAAACAATAGCAATACTAATATAAACAACATCATCATCAATACCAAAATATTCCATAAAACATCCCGCACGATGTTTTTCAACATACAACAACAATATACACTTCCTTTCTTCCCAATCAAGGAGCATAATATCATCAACACACTAACAACATTAGATAACATCCATATACATGTAAATAAGCCCAACCATGTTCCCACAACATGCTCAAAATAGTCCATAAACAAAATAACTACAACACAACACTTTATGACCTTTCCTCCATAACAATTTTCGCTTTTAAGACTTGATAAACCTTCAAATCAACTCAACATAAGAGATAGGATGAAAAAAATAGCTTATACTTGAAGAAATTTGGCCACACTAACTTTCTTCAAGACTATACTCACTGCAACATCAAGTAGAAGCAAGAACAATCACCTTTCATTGACTAGATTGGTGTAATCTTGTTAAATTCTTGATTTAATGGGCTATAAATGCTTGGGGGATGTGTTAGGAGATTTTTAGAACTCATGGGAGTGTAAAATGCTGGAAAAAAAGGGTTAATAGGGTTTTTATATCCCCTGAAAGTAAGTGGAATCGACTTTCCCAAGTGGGACCCGTGAAAGCTGATGTGGCGTGGTTTTATGCCACAATTCATTTTACGTGGTTTTTAGCATGTTTCAGGTATTACAAAGTCCCAAGAGCCTAAGTGTTGAAAACAAGCGAAAAAGAGGAAAAAAAAGTTGATCACTGGAAAAATCGGAGATTATGAAAATTTTTGTAGAAAATTTGCTTGCGCGTTCGAGCAGGTACGTCACGCGAATGCGCCCACGCGCATCGGTGACTCTACCTATTATCGCCATTATTTCACGTGATCGCGTTGAAGTGGCAGAAGTGGTGTTGACGTCATCCACACGTTCACGCAGGCACGTGGCGCGTTCGCGCTGAAGGCCTTTTGGCCCAGTCCGAGCAGAACTTGGATTTTGACAATTTTTCTATTCCAGTTCATTTAAAAGCCAACTAGGAGCATTGTAAAATTATCTTTGGCAGAAAACACAAGTTTAGAGGCTATGGTTCCTACATATATTTTCTTTCTTTGATTTGAACCTTGTTTATGGGAATTTTTTGGTGACAATTGAGATTGAAACACTTGTTGTGCTTATTTATTGATCGACATTATTTTTAATCAAGTAGGTCATTGTTATTTTAATTATTTTTGTTCTTCAACATTTCTCAAGGGAGTAGCTAACCATAGGACTCGACCATTTACTTTTTTTGAAACTCCGAAGAGGAAGAACGGTGTTGGGATAGAATAATTAGCATGAATTTGGGGCGTTAAGCCTCATCTAATGGAAAATAACCTAGGAATAGGAAATACCACTTGTAGCCATATTCGGGTGTTCTTAATGCTCCTAATTGCTTGAGGGATCTTCAATTGGGTAGTCTAGATTATCTTCGGGAGAAGTTAATTTAGAGTCCTTATTCGAGGCTTATTAACATAAACATGCTATTATTTATAATTCGTGAAGTAGATTAAGTCGTTACTTGAGAAATAGATTCCTTAATTCCTTACTTGTGGCCATTGATCAATTTACTGGCTTTCTAAATTAGAATTTATATTTTCATATTTTATCAAAACCTTATAAAAAACCACCATTGATACGTTTGGCTTAACTGTTGTTGGTGATAATTCCTAATCTGCTTAAACGCCTACATATTGTTCTCTGTGGCCGTTACACCTCAAATTTTTTTTATTAACGTACAGTGAGTAGACTAACGAAGGGCAGGATGTATACGATGTTTCGATAGGAAAGAAATACCATTTGATGATTTTTAATAAGATTTCAAAGACATTTGAGGTAGGAGATGAAAGTTGTTAAGGAAAACAAGATATATGTTGTGTACCGGGCAGAATTTATGAGTATCGAATTAATGATGGCTTAATAATGTTTTGGAGAGGAGTTATAATATCCCTTGGATTGTTAAGGAGGTGTTAAACAAGTGTCAAGAAGGTTCCATAAGGATTGGAGATCAAACGAAGTGACGAGAACAAGATAGGAGAAAATGTGGGTTCTACGGTCCGTATAATGTTATACGGTCCGTATAATGGACCGCAGAATTATCACAGTGAAGTCCCTCACTGATGGGATTATACGGTCACTTATACAGACCATATAAATTATAAAGACCGTATAATGTGCCGTCAAATTGACACAGAAAGGGATGGTTGCTGAACCAGTTTCACGGTCACTTATACGAACCGTATAAATTTAAACAGACCGTATAAGTGTCCGTATAATGATGTCGGGATAGATTTTCAATTTACAAAAAATATCCCAAGTTCATTTAATTCATTTTATTTTCTCTCTCAACGACTCAAGAGGTCTCTAAAACTTTCCAAACTCCTCATATAAAAGAATCAAAGCGAAATCAATGATCAACTTCATCAAATCAAGGGAAACAAGTGTAAGAAACTCACTAAGGTTCATCTAAGACTAGAAATTTCATGGGAAGTGGAACTAGGGTTATGCTCAAGTGAAGTATTTCCACTTAAATTTCAATCCCACACCATCTAAGGTAAGTTTTATGGTATTTATATGTTATTTAAGGTATTGAAAATTTGAAACACTTAGATTGTGGAAGGGTATAGGAAATGGGTCATGAAAGTGGGAATAGTGTAAATTTTGAGTAGTAGTTTGGAATGAATCATGAATATTGATATGATTGTGACTGTAATTACGTTAGGAATGATGTTAAGAGTATGAGAGAAACATTAGATGAGAATGAATGTAACGTTGTATTATGATTACGATTATGGATGACCTTGAGAGCAAATTGCGGGGATTGGATAATGATGAATTTGACTAAAGTCATTGATGATGATATTACGAATGTTATTATTGACGTTTGGGAGTTGGTATACGATACAGAGAAAGTAGTAGGAACAAAGGAGATGCTGCTCAATTTTCTATAGCTTTAGTTCAAACACGTTTATATTATCGATTATCTAATATGAGTATAAACTCTCTTGAAGGTAGAAACGCGAATATTGAAGAGAAACGTTCAATCGATAGAGTAGCTAAACAAAAGAGGCATGAAAGGCTAGTCCCTTCTTTCTATGACATGATATTCTTTATCACTTCATGACTTTCCTACGTCCAAATACTATGAGTCAATCTTAGTAAAGAGCTTCATATGAGATGAGATAAGAGATATGTTATGAGTATAATAATGATGAGTCTAAGTCTAAAGAGTCTAAGGCCCATGATATTATATTTCTACAAAGCTAATGATTCTTATTGTGGTCCATTGATGTTGTTCATTCTATACACTCACCTTATATGTTAATTCCTTCAAGGTGAGGCAGAATGCTTATGAATGCTCCATAACGAAATCGGGGGTTCACGACCTCATGTCACCCCGATAGAGTATAATTGTTCTGAGTTCCCAGTCATGCATTATGATAATAGTATGATGAGAATATGCTAAGTCTATGAGATGTACATGATGATTTCACACCGCGCCTACATGGCCGGGCAGACACTGCAAAAGCGGGCAGCGTATACACCATGTCAAGATGACATGGGCAGACACCACTAGTGGGCGGCATGAGATGGTACCCTAGATGCGGGAGGCCTGGACGCAATCTAATGATTATCACACCGTACCTATATGGTCGGGTAGCTTATACATAGATGCATACATAATATGATGATGATGATTATGAAGTAAGTTAGTATGCATTATTTTAGTTTTAAATGACAGTCAGTTGCATATCGCTCTTCACTCGATGTCTCCGTATTTCATTGATATATCATTATTGTTTATGCCTTACATACTCAGTAAAATATTCGGACTGACGTCCTTTCTTCTTGGACGCTGTGTTCATGCCCACAGGTAGACAGGGAGACGGTGCAGATCCATAGGAGCTACCAGCAGATTTACAGGAGCACTCCATTATTCCAGAGGTGCTATTTGGTTTATTCCTTTGTGTACAAAGACGTATTTTGGGCACGACAGGGTCCTGTCCCGTCCATATGTCTAGTACTCTAGTAGAGGCTCGTAGATACGCATTTGTGGGTAGTATGGTCTCACGATGTTACTATTGTATACATAATATTATTTTGATAGCCGAAGGGCTCATGCATATAAAAGTAATTATGTTTCCAACAAAAAATGGTTTTCCTATGATTGAGTATAAATTAATGAATGTACGCTAAATGAGTATGATGAGTAATAGAATGAGTGGTGCTCGGTGGTTAGCTCCGGGTACCCGTCATGGCCCCTAGTAGAGTCGTGACAAAAGTGGTATCAGAGCAGTTCAGTCCTAGGAATGGTCTACGAGCTGTGTCTAGTACAGTCTTAGTTATGGTGTGTTGCGCGCCACACTAATAAACAGGAGGCTACAGGGCATTTAGGAAAAATGACCATCTTTCATCTTAAGAGATCGTGCGATAGAGCTGTGTTATAAAATTATCTCCTCCTTAATAGTGTGCTATGATTTTAGAAATGCCGCCGAAAGGAAAAGCTACAGCCGCCCAGAAGGGCAAGACTACGATGAAGAGGCGGGTGGAAAGAGAGTCACCAATGAATGTAGAAGAGGGCGAATCACATCATGAGGCCCCATCTAATACTTCCTCCGCTCCGCCCAATTTAGAAGAACAAGAGGGGGCTTCAACTTCAGCTCCTATGCCTCCTGTTCCTCCACCGGTTGCTTCGGGTCAACAGGTGACTGAGGCTATCCATCTATTGACACAGTTAGTTGCCGCCCAAGCACAGCGGCAGAATGCGGGTCCAAGTGATAGCTAGTACCAGGGCCCGCGATTTTATGAGTTTGAATCCTCTAAAAAAATTTTTTGGGTCAAAGCCGAATGAAGACCCGCAAAGTTTTATTGATGAAATGTTGAGAACATTGAAGATCATTCATGCCTCATAAACTGAATTCATGGAGTTGGCATCTTATAGACTCCGGGATGTGGAGGTATTATGGTACAATAATTGTTTATCATCAAGAAGAGAGAATGCGCCTCCTCCCGTTTGGCAAGAATTTGTGGATGCCTTCATCCGCCACTATTTGCCACCCGAGGTCCGCTGAGCTATAGCGGATAGGCTCTTAAATCTAAAACAAGGAAATATGAGTGCCCGGGAGTATAGCCTTCAGTTTAATTCATTGGCTATATATGCCCCGGCTATGATGGCCGACATGGGAGATAGGGTACACAGGTTTGTGAGTGGCTTAGGGCCACATTTGTTTAAGGATTGTTTGACGGCTTCATTGCAAAGCGAGATGGATATTTCCCTCATTCAAGCCCATGCCCAGAATCTAGAAGGACAACAACCTCTGGAAAGGGGCAATCGTGATACTGATAGAAAGCAAAGCAAAAGGGCCAGATCTATGGGGGCAGGTAGTGATTATAGAGGGGGATCGAGGCAGACATATCCCAGGCATTCAGATCAGTCAGCGACTAGTGCGCCTCCACGATTTGTGGATAGGAGATTTGATCGCTCTTTTCGTTCAGGACAGGGTCAGAGTTCGAGGGCCTCAGATTTTCAGTTTAGGGGAGATTATAGTCAAAGGAGACCCCCAGTACCGCGATGCAGCCAGTGCGGTAGACTACACTCCGGATAGTGTCACCAAGGATCAGATGCTTGCTATGCTTGTGGCCAGTTTGGGCACATGATGCGAGATTGCCCGTCGATGAGTGGTAGAGCTGGGGCTCAGCCCACGGGATCAGCGACTGGTTCCTCTTCAGTGCTCCCGGTAGGGCAGACTCCCCAGATTTCTGAAGGTCGAGGTAGAGGCAGAGGGGTAGCATCCACTTCAGGTGCCACTCAGCCCCGTATGTATGCATTAGCCGGACGACAGGATCTTGAGTCCTCTCCGGATGTGCTTACAGGTACATTATCTATATTTTCCCACGATGTATATGCATTGATAGATCCGGGTTCTACCCTGTCTTATATTACTCCATATGTTGCTGGTCATATTGCGGTAAAACCTGAGTTAACTAAACCTTTTGAGGTATCTACTCCGGTTGGTGATCCCGTGATACCTAGACAAGTGTATAAAAATTGTATAATTGTGATATGCGACCGCCAGACTAAAGCTGATTTAGTTCAGCTGGAAATGCTAGATTTCGATGTGATTATGGGTATGGATTGGTTGACCTCATGTTATGCTAATGTTGATTGTCGAATGAAAGTGGTTTGATTTCAATTTTCGGGAGAGCCTGTGCTTGAATGGAAGGGTAATACAGCATCTCCGAGACGTAGGTTTCTTTCCTACATTAAGGCGAGAAAGATGATAGCTAAGGGCTATATTTATCACTTAGTCTGAGTTCATGACACCGAAACAAAGTCGCCAACTTTCCAATCCGTTCCGGTATTGAATGAATTTCCGGATGTATTTCTAGATGAACTTCCAGGCCTTCCTCCGGAAAGAGAGATTGATTTCGCTATTGATGTGTTGCCAGACACCAAGCCTATTTCTATTCCTCCTTACCGAATGGCTCCGGCAGAATTGAAATAATTAAAGGCACAGTTGAAAGATTTGCTTGAGAAAGGGTTTATTAGACCCGATTCATCACCGCGGGGAGCACCAGTCCTATTCGTGAGAAAGAAAGATGGCTCCCTACGAATGTGCATCGACTATAGGCAGTTGAATAAGATGACGATAAAGAACAAATATACTCTCCCAAGGATTGATGATTTGTTTGATCAACTACAGGGTGCCAAGTGGTTTTCTAAAATAGACTTGAGGTCAGGTTATCATCATGTGAGAGTTAAGGAAGAAGATATTCCCAAAACAACTTTCAGAATGAGATATGGCCATTATGTGTTCCGGGTAATGTCATTTGGGTTAACCAATACTCCGGCAATGTTCATGAATTTGATGAATGATGTATTCAGGCCTCTCTTGGATATATTCATAATAGTATTTATTGCCGATATTCTTGTATACTCTCACACAGAATAAGAACATGCAAATCATTTATGTATTGTTCTTGGAATCCTTCGAACTCCAGAATTGTATGCAAAATTTCAAAGTGCGAGTTTTGGATGAATTCTGTGACATTTCTGGGTCATGTTATTTCAAATGATGGCATTCGAGTTGATACTCAGAAGATTGAAGTTGTGAAGACTTGGCCAAGGCTTACGACACCTATAGAAGTCCGTAGTTTTCTGGGATTGGCAGGATACTATAGAAGGTTCGTAGAAGGATTTTCCTCCATTTTAGCTCCATTGATGAAGCTAACCCAGAAGTCCGCTAAGTTTCAATGGAATGATGCTTGTGAAAGCAGTTTCCAAGAGTTGAAGGACAGATTAACCGCAGCCCCAGTCTTGATACTCCCAGAAGGGCCGGATAGTTACGTTGTATATTGTGATTCTTCCGGTGTTTGGTTAGGATGTGTGTTAATGCAGCACGGTAAAGTCGTTGCTTATGCTTCGAGAAAGCTGCGGAAACATGAAGAAAACTACCCAACTCATGATCTCGAATTGGCTGCAGTTATTCATGCATTAAAGATGTGGAGACATTACTTGTATGGCATGCATGTTTATATCTATACAGATCACAAGAGCCTTCAGTACATTTTCAAACAGAAGGAGTTGAATCTGCGGCAGAGGCGGTGGTTAGAATTATTGAAAGATTCTGATGTGCGTATTTTATACCACCCCGGAAAGGCAAATGTAGTAGCTGATGCGCTTAGCCGCCGATCAATGGGTAGTCTATGTGAAGTTCCTCCGGAAAAGAAAGCATTGATTCATGAGCTTCACCAACTAGCTAATCTTGGAGTGCGTGTAATTGATTGGGGTAGTGCAAGGATTGGTATTAATGATCCCATAGTTTCGTCCCTAAATATAGAAGTAAAAGAGCGTCAAAATGAAGATTTTCATTTGATCCATTATAGAGACACATTTCATGAAAAAGAGAAGTCTCCCTTTGAAAATTCTATGGATGGAATCCTTAGATACCGAGGCAGGCTATGCGTTCCGAATATTGCGAAATTGCGCCGTCGAATCTTAGAAGAAGCTCATTATTCTCGGTATTCTATTCCCCCTGGTGCAACAAAGATGTATCATGATCTCAAGTTGATATATTGGTGGGATGGCATGAAGAGAGACACAACAGAATTTGTAGCTCAATGTTCAAATTGCTTGCAGGTGCAAAATCGAACATCAAAAGCCAAGAGGATTATTGCAGGCAATGGAAATCCCTACTTGGAAATGGGAAGTGATCAACATAAATTTTATTGTGGGGCGAGGAAAGTATGATTCCATATGGGTGATTATGGACAGACTCACGAAAGCGGCTCATTTTCTTCCAGTCAGAACCACATACTCAGCAGAAGATTATGCAAGGTTGTATCTCAAGGAGATTGTACGACTCCATGGTATTCCGGTATCCATTATCACAAATAGAAGAGGGCAATTTACAGCCAAGTTCTGGGAATCTTTCCAAGAAGGTCCAGGTACTCAAATAAAGCTTAGTACGACATTCCATCCGCAAACTGATGGGGAAGCCGAACGTACTATTCAGACCTTACCTCTGATTGAGTTTGCATGTAACAATAGCTATCATTCCAGTATCCAAATGGCTCTGTATGAAGCTTTATATGGAAGGAAGTGTAGGTCCCCAATTGCATAGTTTGAAATAGGAGAAGTACAGCTAATAGGCCCTGAGTTGATTCAGCAAGCGGTAGAAAAGGTCAAGGTGATCCGAGACCAATTATTGACAGCCCAAAGTCGCCAAAAATCTTAATCGGACAACTGCCGGCGAGACCTAGAATTTCAAGTTGATGATTGGGTATTCTTGAAGGTATCACCGATGAGAGGTGTGATGAGGTTTGGCAAGAAAGGAAAGTTAAGTCCTCGATACATTGAACCCTATAAGATTATCCGCAAGGTGTGTCAAGTAGCTTATGAATTGGACTTGCCTCCAGAACTTGGATCAGTCCTTCTAGTTTTCCATATTTCAATGCTCCGCAAGTGTGTTGGAGATCCTATGAGAATTGTCCCAATAGATGATGTTCAAGTGACAGAAAAGCTAGTCTATGAAGAAGTGCCTATTGCCATATTAGACAGACAAATACGAAGACTTCGAAATAAGGAAGTGGCCTCAGTTAATGTCTTATGGCGAAATAACAACCGAGAAGAAATGACGTGGGAAGCAGAAGAGAGCATGAAATCCAAATACCCGCATCTATTTCGGCCCCCAGAAGAGATCCACGATGAGACACCAAGATTATGAGGTACGTATGTTCTCTTTTCATGCATATGGGTCACGTGTGGCCAACTTATATTGTTATTGTGTTGTGTCCCTGTGAGGCAATGTTCTTATGGGCTATTGTGACAGGATGGTAATGCCATATTACAGGGGAAACTCTGGCAAAATTTTCATAGAATTCCCGAGTGCTTAACATTCGAGGACGAATGTTCCAAAAGGGGGGAAGAATGCTACACCCCGAATTTTTTTTATTAACGTACAGTGAGTAGACTAACAAAGGGCACGATGTATATATATTATCTTCGGAACGATTCCAATTATTTTGAATTGTATTCTTTTTATTCAAGAAGTTTGACCCCCCCCCCCCCCCTCTCATTTTTTTGTTTTCTTTATTTGATTTGCATTTTCTTTGGGGACTTAGATTCAAATATAATGTGTCTCACAACTGAGAAAAATTTTACCGACTAAAATATTACCCGTCTCTACCCAAGATCCCAGCATCACAATTCCATTTTTGTCTAAATTGCGGAGTAAATGGGCTTCCAAATCCGGTATTTCATTAGTTACTTTTTCAGAGCCTTGGCTTGTCACATGAGTCTGAATTTCAAATTTTGGTATGTGAAAAGAAGTATAAATATCTTCATCTACCAAACGCTCGCTCCCTTCTGCTAGTAGCACTTCCACTCTTTCCTCAACTAGCTCAGAGCGCCCCGCCTGAGTTAGAACAAGTGTTTCGATAAGAAAGAAATACCATTTGATGATTTTAAATAAGATTTCAAAGACATTTGACGTAGGAAATGAAAGTTGTTAAGGAAAACCAGATATATGTTGTGTACTGGGCATAATTTATGAGTATCGAATTAATGATGGCATAATAATGTTTTGGAGAGGAGTTATAATATCCCTTAGATTGTTAACGAGGTGTTAAACAAGTCTCAAGAAGGTTCCATAAGGATTGGAGATCAAACGAAGTGACGAGAACAAGATATGAGAAAAGGTGGGTTCTACGGCCGATTATACGGTCCGTATAATGATATACGGTCTGTATAATGGACCGCAGAATCGTCACAGTGAAGTCCCTCACTGATGGGATTATACGGTCACTTATACGAACTGTATAAAATTATACGGACCGTATAATGTGCTGTATAATGAAAACAAAAGCGAGAAGTTGACGGGGTGATTTCACGGTCACTTATACGGACCGTATAATGTGCCGTCAAATTGACACAGAAAGGGATGGTTGCTGAAGCAGTTTCACGGTCACTTATACGGACCGTATAAGTGTCCATATAATTATGTCGGGACAAATTTTCAATTTACAAAAGAATATCCCAAGTGCACTTAATTCATTTTATTTTCTCTCTCCACGAGTCAAGAGCTCTCTAGAACTTTCCAAACTCCTTATATACAAGAATCCAAGTGAAATCAATGATCAACTTCATCAAGTCAAGGGAAACAAGTGCAAGAAACTCACTAGGGTTCATCTAAGGCAAGAAATTTCATGGGAAGTGGAACTAGGGTTTTGCTCAAGTGAAGTATTTCCACTTGAAGTTCAATCCCACACCATCTAAGGTAAGTTTTATGGTATTTCTATGTTATGTAAGGTATTGAAAAGTTGAAACACTTGGATTGTGGAAGGGTATAGGAAATGGGTTATGAAAATGGGAATAGTATAAATTTTGAGTAGTAGTTTGGAATGAATCATGAATATTGATATGATTGTGACTATAATTACGTTAGGAATGATGTTAAGAGTATGAGAGAAACATTAGATGAGAATGAATGTAACATTGTATTATGATTACGATTATGGATGACCTTGAGAGGAAATTGTGAGATTGGATAATGATGAATTTGACTAAAGTCATTGATGATGATATTACGAATGTTATTATTGACGTTTGGGAGTTGGTATGCGATATAGAGAAAGTAGTAGGAACAAAGTAGATGCTGCTCAATTTTCTATAGCTTTAGTTCAAGCACGCTTATATTATCGATTATCTAATATGAGTATAAACTCTCTTGAAGGTAGAAACGCGAATATTGAAGAGGAACGTTCAAGCGATAGAGTAGCTAAACGAAACAGTTATGTAAGGTTAGTCCCTTCTTTCTAAGGCATGATTCTTATCACATGATATTCTTTATCACTTCATGACTTTCGTACGTCCAAAAACTATGAGTCAATCTTAGTAAAGAGCTTCATATGAGATGAGATAAGAGATATGTTATGAGTATGATAATGATGAGTCTAAGTCTAAAGAGTCTAATGCCCATGATATTATGTTTCTACAAAGCTAATGATCCATTGATGTTGTTCATTGTATACACTCACCTTATATGCTAATTCCTTCAAGGTGAGGCAGAATGCTTATGAATGCTCCATAACGGAATCGGGGGTTCACAACCTTATGTCACCCCGATAGAGTATAGTTGTTCTGAGTTCCCAGTCATGCATTATGATAATAGTATGATGAGAATATGCTAAGTCTATGAGATGTACATGATGATTTCACACCGCGCCTACATGGCCGGGCAGATACCGCAAAAGCGGGCATCGTATACACCATGTCTAGATGACATAGGCAGACACCACTAGTGGGCGGCATGAGATGGTACCCCGGACGCGGGAGGCCTGGACGCAGGCTAATGATTATCACACCGTACCTATATGGTCGGGCAGCTTATACATATATGCATCCATGATATGATGATGATTATGATGTAAGTTAGCATGAATTATTTCAGTTTTAAATGACAGTCAGTTACAGATCGCTCTTCACTCGATGTCTCTGTATTTCATTAATATATCATTATTGTTTATGCCTTACATACTCAATACAATATTCGTACTGACGTCTTTTCTTCTTGGACGCTGTGTTCATGCCCACAGGTAGACAGGGAGACGGTGCAGATCCGTAGGAGCTACCAGCAGATTTACAGAAGCACTCCATTATTCTGGAGGTGCTATTTGGTTTATTCTTTTGTGTATATATATACGTATTTTGGGCACGACGGGGTCCTGTCCAGTCCATATGTCTAGTACTCTAGTAGAGGCTAGTAGATACGCATGTGTGGGTAGTATGGTCTCACGATGTTACTATTGTATACATAATATTATTTTGGTAGCCGAAGGGCTTATGCATATAAAGTAATTATATTTCCAGCGAAAAATGGTTTTCCTATGATTGAGTATAAATTAATGAATGTACGCTTAATGAGTATGATGAGTAATAGAACGGGTGGTGCTCGGTGGTTAGCTCCGGGTACCCGTCATGGCCCCTAGTCGGGTTTTTTATACCCATTAATAGTTGATATTCCACTCCATCCATTCCCACGACTCAGTCATTCATTAGCTTAGCTCATTTTTCCCAATAGTTCTTCTTAACTACTTGCTTGCATCCCAGCTATGCATTGTAATCCTTCTAGTGTTATGTCGATTCTTGTTCTTATCATGAGATCCTCAGAAAGTACACCCTTTATGATACTACAACTTGTACACACACACACACACATACATACACAGATATATATATATATATATCTTGAATTTTCTCGATTTCCTTCATGATCGCATCTTTGCAACTTTCACACAACTATTGTCTTAAAATTTCAATTTATTTTCCCTTGGGCAAGCCTACTGACTCATTAACCTTCTCCTTCCTTTAGTCTTCATAGTTTCTTTGACATGTAAAATGCTTGTTTCCATTAGTCATCCTTTACTCTTAGGTTAGGAAACTTTGGAGTGTTTCGGTACAGAGTGCAAATCCCTTTTGACGTTGAAAATCTCTTCTTGAGGCACTTTCTTCCCTTAAATAGGCGTACCAATCATGGGTTCACATCCATTCTCAGGGTTAAATCTCAGGAGTTTAAACTTTTCTCGTCACTCTCATAAGACCTGTTTATTTCTTCTCAAGGATGCACCTTTGTCCATTATTTCCAACCTTCTTGGTTCTAGTTTTGAAAACGTAAAGGTTGGTTGCACAGTCCTCACGTTCATTCTTTGTTACGTACAACATTACTCTATCTCTCGTTGATTTATTTAAATTTGATCCTATCGTTTGCTTTGCCTGCTTTGATCCTAACCTTTTACTCAAATATATAGTACCTAAATATATAATACCTGACCCAGAATGGTATACATTTTCCTTGTCCAAGTTTCTCTCCCCTTCATGACATCATAACTTTCTTTTTTCTAATGTCGTGCTTACATACTTGGTCGCGTTACTGCTATCTAACTTTAATTCCCACGAAATCCTAATCCTAATTCTCTTTGTACTTGCTGCCTCAACTTTGACATACTCCACAATCAATACTTTTAATGTGTCGTAACATCAATCATAAAGGTACACATAATACTCGATGTAACCGCTCGTGACTTATCTTTTTATCACTTTTCAACACCTTTTCTTGCAAGGTATCCCGTTACCAGTCGATTTTGTCCTGAATGTATGGCTTTAATACATCTCCCCTCTCTTTTTGCCTACCTAGCCAGAGAATTCTAGTTGTAATGCTCATATGCTCCTAATTTCCCTCGGGCTATTATGGTTTCTCATATTCTTTTTCAGATGTCTAACTCTATAGGTCTTCTTAGCATATCATTCTATGTCCTAACTATGAATCCTGGCGATATAACTTTACTTAAAAATATTTACTCGTACTTGTACCCTGTCTCTTTGTCTAAGATAATCAACCTCACATCCTTTAATTTCCTATAGCAACTGAATCAGTCCTTGCGATATTCTATCTTCACTTGTACAACTACTCTCTTCTCTCCTTACACATAAACCGACATCGCACCTAATTTCTCTATCGTCAAATAACCTTCACCACACCCATCTGAAAAAAAAAATTGAGGTGAATCCTTCTTATAAGGATTAGCTAGAAATGCACCACATATTCCTAAAGTTGATACTGTTATACCCCGTACTTTTACATGTAAAGTTTCGTCGTGATTTAGTTGACGAAGACTTAAAAGGCGAGGTTGTCGTCAAGGTCATAAGGAATTATTCATGCTTATTCTTCATAAATGAGAGCTTGGTATCATGTTTAGTAAGTATCAGGAAGGTTGGATGTTAAGCCAATCCAAGAAATTAAGTTTTTTGTAACTTTGGGAAAATTTGGAAGAATTCCAGACGGAAATTTGGGTCAAATTTGAGGAGGCATATCTCCTAGAATGCAAGCAGTTACGGAACGCATAACCTATGCATTCATAAGTTTAGCAAGTCTACTTTGGAGCGAAACTGGCAGATCTTAATTCGCACATCATCACTGAAAGATATGGGTCGTCGAAGTGCCGACGATCCGTCGATGCACATCGACGACCCGTCGATTTTTAGGCGGTGTAGCTGATGTATATATGCATCTAATTCGAGACGTTTTTCGTTTTAACCCACACCAACAGACCCTAAACTCTCTCTAATACTCATCAATCCTCTCCCAACCTTTCTTTATCATCAAAGTAAGATCCAAGCCTCGAAAACCCGAGCTGGTGAAGGGAAAGTTGTTCATAGGGTTTTCGTTGAAGTTTCTGAACTTAGGAGTTGGAAGTGGAGTTTGGTTCTTGGAATTCCAGCCCCTTTAAGGTATGTATACTATTCTTATCTTTGCTATTAAGTTGATTACCAAGAGTTTTAGTGATCTAAAGTAGCAATGGAAGCCGTGGGTTAATTGAGTCAAACTAAGATTAGGGGCTGTTTTGGGAGTTGTTTTGGCTTGCATTTGATAATATTTGGCTATGAAAGTATTGAAATAAGTTGTATGTGAAGGAATTCCTTAGTTTAAAGTAAAGGAAAATATGATATGAACGACCTAAACTAATTTGTTAATGTGGTTGCCTTGAAGGCTGCTTCGATTGGAATTTTGGAGAGATTTCTACTTGTTTATGTTGTTGTATATTGTTACTATTGTTATTGATGATGTTTTGTGTGTTTTGTACCGTTTGGAGGTTGGATAGGAGTAATAATTATAGGGGAAATGTTTCCCGAATTAAGGGAAATGCTGCCCGAATTTCATTAAGTTTCATGCGTACTTGGAATGGGTAGGAAGGGATGTATATGGCCTAATTGTAATTTGTGTTATCTTGGTTGTAGTGCTACAAGTCGGGAAGTACGCATCGGACATTAGGTAGACTCCAAGGTATGTTAAGGCTATCCCTTCTATTCTTTTGGCATGATCCTTACCATATGAACGAAAGAAGTAAGCAAGCGAATTCCAAACACTCTACTCCTATATGGTATAGGATTCATTGTATCATTGACTTCATGTGTTTAGTATCTATAGTTTTTAGATTATTCTTTCATGCTTCATTCATGCATTTATATATATATGTATATATTTTCTCACACCGAGCCGCGCTATAGTCGGCCGAGTACGGTACGTAGATGTGCACACCACTGCAGTGGGTACGTTATGATGATACCCCGAATGCGGGATGATATGATATATGGATCGGGCTGTACGTTCCTCAGCAATAACAGTATATATATATGTATATGATTTTTTAAGAGAGCCTACATATCATACGCCGCAGAGGCACTTTCAGATATTGAGACTAGCTTTCATGTTTCAGATTTCTTTCGCGATTCTTATGTACTTATTGTTTTTATGCCTTACATACTCAGTACATTATCCGTACCGACTCCTATATTGTTCGGGGGGATGCATTCATGCCCGCAGGTACCGATAAACCGACAGGCGGTCCAGCTCAGTAGGACTTCTCCTCAGCGGTAGTCAGTGCGCTCCACTTGGTTCGGAGCTGCAGTTCGCTCTCTTTTGGTATGTTATTTTGTTATGTTCATATATGTGTATGGCGGGGCCCTATCCGATCCTTTCTATAGCTTTCCATTCCATTAGAGGTCTGTAGACAGTTGTATGTAGTTGGTACTTGACATAGCCTTGTCGGCTCTCATTCCTTTTGTGTACAGCATATATAGCAGCCTAGTCGGCTTGCACTGCTACTTCGATATTATATATATAATATGGGCAACCCTGTTTTTATGTGATAGTTAAGCAAGTGTAGGGGTGTTTGGTCATTAGGGGTCAGGTACTCGTCATGACTTATCGGCTTGGGTCGTGATAGATACAATCTTTACTTCATTCGTCGGCCAAGCAACATCACATTTAGAAGTTACATAAGCAATCTAGAAGACATTCATAATTACAATCCAACTTACCCAACCATTTCTCATTCTTGAGGTCAAGGTCGTCATTATTACCAGAAGAAACTCGACCATAATAATTCTCAGAATAGTACCAACTATCAAATATTCAGAATCCCTTTGAAGTCGAATGACTGGTGACTTCTAAATCCCAATGTAATCCATATCATATGGGAAAATATGATAAAACGAGTCTGTTTGCCTGTCACCAACCCGTCCTGATCTTATGTGTTACACCTCAAAAAATTTTCGTTAACGTACAGTGAGTAGACTAACGAAGGACACGACGTATACGATGTTTTAGTAAGTAAGAAATAATTTTTGATGATTTTAAATAAGATTTCAAAGATATTTGAGGTGAGAGACGAAAGTTGTTAAGGAAAGCAAGGTATATGTTGCGTGTTGGAAAGGATTTACGAGTAACAAATTAATGATGATTTGATAGTGCCTTGGAGAAGAATTATAATGTCCCTTAGATCGTCAATGAGGTGTTAAACAAGTATCAAGAAGGTTCCTTAAGGATTGGAGATCAAACGAACTGACGAGAACAAGATCGGAGAAAAGATGGGTTCTACGGCCTATTATACAGTCAGTATAATGTTATACGGTCCGTATAATGGACCGCAGAATCATCACAGTGAAGTCCCTCACTGATGGGATTATACGGTCACTTATACGGACCGTATAATGTGCCGTAAAATGAACCCAGAAGTGAGAAGTTGATGGGGTGATTTCACGGTCAATTATACGGACCGTATAAATTTATAGGGACCGTATAATGTGCCGTGAAATTGACACAAAAAGGGATGTTTACTGAAGCAATTTCATGGTCACTTATACGGACCGTATAAATTTATACGGATCGTATAAGTGTCCGTATATTTATATCGGGACAGATTTTAGTTTTTAAATAAGAGACCCAAGTTCATTATTTTCATTCCCATTTCTCCTCCATGACTCAAGAGTTCTCTAGAACCTTCCAAACACTTCATATACAAGAATCCAAGTGAAACTAAAGATCCACTTCATCAAACCCCCAAAATTAAGTGTAAAAAACACATTAAAGCTCATCCAAATCAAGGAATATCAATAGAAGTGAACTAGGGTTTTGGTGAAAGAGAAGTATTTCAACTCAAGGCTTATTTCTACACTGTCTAAGGTAAGTTTTATGGTATTTACATGTTATTTAAGGTATTTAAAATTTGAAACACTTGGATTGTAGAAGGAGATAGAAAATGGGTCATGAATGTGTGAATAGTGACATTTTGAGTAGTTGTTTGGAATGAATCACGAATATTGAGATATGGTGATTAGAAGTAAGCTATAAATGACATTTAGAACACAGGATAGGTATTATATGTGAGAAAATGCAATAGTGAACCATGACCATGATTATGGAGGAATTTAAGTGAAGTTGTGAAATGGGGATAATGTAGATGAATGATGATTGTGCCTATAATATTTTGAATGTTGATATGGATGTTTGGGAATTGATATAAGATATGGAGAAAGTAGTAGAAACAGAGGAAATGCCGCCCAATTTTCTCTAGATTTAGTAAGCACGTTCTTATAATCGTCTAACTAATGTTAATACGAACTCCCTTGAAGGTCAAGACGTGAGCATTGAAGGAGAACGATCAAGCAGTAGAATAGCTAAAGGAAATGGTATGTAAGGCTAGTCCCTTCTTTCTAAGGCATGATTCCTATAGCATGAATCCTTCTATCTTTCCATAATTTTCCTGCATATCGGAAATTATGAGTCTACGATTATAAAGAGCTTCATACAAGATAAAGAAAAGAGACACGTTACGAGCATGAAAAAATTGATGATGAATCTAAGTCTAGAAGTCCTAAAGCTCATGAATAGTATTCCTACGAAGATGATGATCCTATTATGATTCCTATGATAATATTTCCCTACCTCTCCATGACTTTCTTACATTCCGGGAACTATGAGTCAACATTGATAAAGATCTTCTTATGAGATACAGATGAGGAATATGTCATGAATATGATAATAATGATGATAAGTATTAAGCCTAGAGATTCTAAAACAAGAAATGATGTCTATGAAGTTAATGATCCTATTTACGATCCCTTGATGTTGTTCATGGTGTACTCTCACCCTAAAATGTTAGCTCCTTCAAGGTGAGATATGATGAATATGATCACTCCATAATGTTATTGGGAGTTCTCGACCGTATGTCACCCCGATATGGTTATAGATTGTCTATAAGCTCTAATGCATGTCCTATGACCAATGTTCCGAAAAATTACAAGTCTATGTTCATAGAGGATTAAATATGATATCAAGGTAAGAGATATGCTATAGATGTGATGATGGTAATGATGGGCCTAAGTCTAGAGATTACAAAGTCTATCATACGATTTTTATACGAAGTTCATGCTACAAATATGATATGATTTTCATAGACTGACTTTAAATTCAAACGCATGCTCTATGAAAAGTTATGATAAGCTTATGAGATTTATGTGATGGAAATGATGATGATGAGATATACCGAGCCTTGTTATGGCTGGGTACGGAAGACATGTATGTGATATTGTCGAGCCACTATGTGGCAGAATACGGATATTGTCGAGCCACTATGTGGCCGAATACGGATATTGTCGAGCCACTATGTGGCCTAACACGGATAATGTTTAATGTATATGAGCAGATACGGTATCACGACACACACATATATATGATACGATGATGCATGCGCTATGATGATCCATGTACTATGATTATATATGATATAGGCATGAAAGGTATCCACCCTTAAAAGTTACGGAGGTTATACCTTCAACTTATGTCCCATGATTTCTCTATTATGTTCATTTCATTCATGCCTTACATACTCAGTACAATATTCGTACTAACGTCCTTTCTTCTTGGACGTTGTGTTCATGCCCACAGGTAGAAAGGGAGACGGTGCAGATCCATAGGAGCTACAAGCAGATTTACAGGAGCACTCCATTATTCTGGAGGTGCTATTTGGTCTATTCTTTTGTGTATACATATGTATATGTATTTTGGGCACGACGGGGTTTTTTCCCGTCCCTATGTCTAGTACTCCAGTGGAGGCTCATAGATACGTATGTGTGGGTAATATGGTCTCACGATGTTACTATTGTATCTTTATTATTATTTTGATAGCCGAGAGACTTATGTATATAAAAGTAATTATATTTTCAAATGAAAAATGGTTTTCCTATGATTTGAGTATTATACTAATGAATGTACGCTTAATGATTATGATAAGCAATTGAATGAGTGGTGCTCGGTGGTTAGCCCCGGGTACCCGTAATGGGCCCTAGATGGGTCGTGACATTATGTATACATATAAACTTGTAGAGTAAAATTTTCCTTACTCGTTAACTTCCTTTCCCATATCAATATCTCTTTCTTATCCCTTACTCACCAATCTATAAATCATAATACTGCATTTGAGTCCTTAATGTCAACTTTCCCTCTATCTTCAACAAATCTCAATTCTCTGAAATCCTGAATGCAACTCATTCCAGTTCCTTTAATTACTAATCATTTTTCCCTTCGGGGTTCTTCCCTTAAGTTAGATTAAAATCTTAGATTAAAATCATTCTAAAACTCCTCTTTGAAAGAGTCTCATAACGGTTCATTCAATCATGACTTACCAAACATCTGATTGTGACATTGACTTACCAAACATCCGATTGTGACATTTCCCCTTCACTCTTTCTCTATAGCATAGACGTTCAAACAACTCAATTTGAAAATTTTTTGGTAGAGTCTGTTCTATAATTCTTAGTACCTCAGTCCTACACACATCCTAGAAAACATATCCATTGCCTCAGAGGGCATCACAAATACCCATAACATCTCACTCTGGTTCTTATATCAAAGTCTACCATATCAATAAGGCAGGAAACATACCTTTCGAAGTAACAACTTCAATTCTCATCGATTATCTCATAGCGTCATAATCAATTGCTTATCCGCAATCAAAATATTTAGGGTTAGCATCAGGGACATCACATCCTATAATTTAGCTATACGACACGATCTAAGATGAGAAAGAAAGGTCAATCATTCCTAAATGTCCTGCAGCCTCTTGTTTATAAGTGTGGCGCGCTTCTCACCTATAAACATGACTCTACTGGACACAGTCTGTGGACGACCCAAGGATAGAACTGCTCTGATACCGAGTTTGTCACGCCCCAAATCTGAAGCAGTGTGAACGGCACTCGGTGCCAAACTAGGCCCGAGCGAACCACTCTAAATTTGATACTCTGCTAAGGACTACCTGTACAAAGATAATACCAACAAGCCGACGAGGCCGTAATCTATATCTATATCTATATATATATATATATATATATATATATATATACATAAACGCTTACTATCTCGTCTGAACTGGGCACACACATATCCAAAATATATATATACACAACTGAGCAAGCCGACGAGGCTGCTATGTAGCTGAACAACAAAACTAAGAGCCAACAAGGCTACGTAACATCCCAACTACATACAGTTATCTACAGACCTCTAGGGAACACGAGCTGCAGAAAGGACATGACAAGACCCCATCATCCCTGTATATACACATGTCAAAATAACATACCAAAAAAGGCTGCAGCTCCGAACCAAGTGGAGCGCGTTATCTGTAGCTGAGAGGGAGGCCTATTGAACTAGATCATCTATCTGATTACCTGGACCTGCGGGCATGAGCGTTGCACCCCAGACAAAGGCACGTTAATACGAATAATGTACTGAATACGTAAGGCAAGATAAAAACTGAAATGAAATAACAAGCTATACAATGGATATTTCTAGGAAGCATCTGGAGGTACTCTACTTGGGTAACCTTTTGATCTGAGGCAAGATAACATAACTCTATAGATATAACTCTGTGACCCGAAGGTCAGGCTTAAATAAATCCATGACTCAGAGGTCAGGTAATAACTCCATGGCTCATAGGCTAGGTATAATCAACTCCATGACCCGAGGTTAGGTAATAACTTTTTGGCTCATAGGCCAAGTAATAACTCCGTGGCTTATAGGCCAGGTAATAACGTTGTGGCTCATAGGCCAGGTAATAACTCCGTGCCTCATAGGACAGGTAATAAATCCGTGGCTCATAGGATAGGTAATAACTCCGTGGCTAATAGGCTAGGTAATATAAAATGTAAATAGATGTATATCATGCATGTACTGAAAAAAGAACCAACTCTGTAATATATCTCTTCTGTCTCTTTATAATTAAAGGACATAGGGAGGGGATGTGGCCCCTTAGAATGAACAACATAACACTCGAAACTAGACAATGTTATGACAGGCTACACTTTGACAAATCTAGAAGTATAAGGTTTATCACGCTCTTACCATATACGGAAACATGCCAAGAAAAGAAGGAACAATTATCATAAGTACTTTGAGAATCATGAACTTATAGCTTTTTAGGAATAAGGACATTATGGAAATCATATAGGATTCAGAAGAAACGAATCATGCCTTTCGAAAGAAAGGGTCTAGCCTTAACATACCTTTTTGGTCGCCTTAACTTTAACTATTTAATGCTTATCCTTCCAGGCTCGTAAATCTACATTCAAGAGAATTCATATTATTGTTAGGCTTATCATCATATGCTTGTCTTATGCCCTCAAATTAATCCCCGTTAGAATCTGCTGAAATTCGGGCAGCATCTCCCCAGTTTATATCCCTAGCCTAAAATCACAATACCAAAAAACAACAACAATAGCAATATTACTATGAACAACATCATCATCAATACCAAAATATTCCATAAAACATCCCACACGATGTTTTTCAACATAAAACAACAATATACACTTTTCAACATACAACAACAGTATACACTTTTCAACATACAACAACAATATACACTTTCTTTTTTCCCAATCAAGGAGCACAATCTCATCAACACACCAACAACATTAGATACCATCTATATACACGTAAATCATCCCAACCACATGGTCACAACATGCTCAAAATAGTACATAAACACAACAACTACAACACAACACTTTATGACCTTTCCTCCATAACTATTGTCACTTTTAAGACTTGCTAAATTTTCAAATCAACTCAGCATAAGAGATAGGATGAAGAACATACCTTATACTTGAATAGCGTTAGCCACACCAACTTTATTCAAGACCAAACTCACCACAACATCAAGTAGAAGCAAGAACAATCACCTTTTATGGACTAGTTTGGTGTAATCTTAATTCTTGATTTAATGGGCTATAAAAGTTTGGCGGAACGGTTTCTGGAACTCATGGGAGCAACGTCAAGTAGAAGCAAGAACAATCACCTTTTAGGAGATTTCTAGAACTCATGGGAGTGTAAAATGCTTAAAAAATGGGGTTGATGGGGGGTTTTTATAGCTCTTGAAAGTTGGTGGAACCGACTTTTCTTAGTGGGACCCACGGAAGCCATTTGGCAGTTGGGAGGGTTATCTTAAAATGGCCATAACTCCTTACTCCGATGTCGTTTTGATGAATGGTTTGTTGCGTTGGAAACTGGACTCGACGAACTTTATTTTAGGATTTTGGAAAACCTTAAAACTCCTAATATACCTGGAGATATACCCCTCCAAAGATGACCCAAAATTCTGTCTAAAATTGTGCCAACTTTTTCCAAATTTTTGTAAACTTATTTTCTTTGATTTGCTTGGTCCCAGAATCTTCGGAAACTCTCCATGCATGATACTTCTCATTAATCATACTTGATAATGGTCATGTCATTTGGTTCCAAGGTTGTCCTTACCGGTTACAAATTACGAGATTGTAATTCATCCTTTACTTCATTGTTACGTATTTCCCATGGCATGTACCTTTTAAAACTTCATGGGACGTCTATGATACTTCATTAATACGGTGAAATAAATGGCATACTTATGCCCTGAACATGCGAGTTGTAACAAATGAACCCCTTGCTTATTAAATCGTCCAATTTTTCCTTAAGCTCTCTCTATTCGGTCGGTGCCATCCGATATAGAGGGATGGAAATAGGATGAGTACCCGGGTCCACGTTGATACAGAAATCAATGTCACGATCGGGTGGCATACCCGGAAAATCTGACAGAAATACCTCCGCGAACTGATTCACAATAGGAATAGACTCAAGGGATGGAAATGCAACAGTTCTATCACGAACATGCGCCAAATACGCTAAACACCCCTTACTTACTAACTTCTTCACCCGAAGGAAGGATATAATCTTCTTCGGAGCGGGACTAGGAGTACCTCTCCACCCAAGCCTAGGGATGCCCGGTATGGCTAAAGTGATTGTCCTGGCGTGACAGTCCAAGATCACATGATAAGGACAAAGCCAAGACGTACCCAATATAATATCAAAGTCCACCATATCCAGAATCATCAAATCAACCCAGGTGTCGTACCGCATAAAAGTAACTAAACAAGACCAATAGACTCGATCAACAACCATAGAATCTCAGACTGGAGTAGACACATGAACAGTTATATCTATGCTATCACAGGATAAATCCCAATGAATGGCATGAAATGCAGATACATACGAATAAGTGGATCCAAGATCAAATAGCACAGATGCTGCTCTATGACGGACATAAATGGTACCTGAGATCACAGCCTCTGAGGCCTCTACCTCGGGCCTACTAGGAAATGAGTAACAATGGGCTTCACTACGCCCAGTCTGGGATCCTCCTCTCGCACTCTGTGCAGCACTTCTAGCTGGCTGGGACCTATCTCTAGAACTATGGGAAGTCCCATGGCCTGACTAAGCACTACCTCTACTGCTCCTTACGAGCCTCTCTCAATGATCGGGGTACATACTTCTTAAGGAAGGCCTAGTAGAACTGTGTCCAAGTCAAAGGGGGAGAACCCTCAGATCTGCACGCCACGAAATACCGTGGGGATCCACTATCCCCATACGATGCAGCAACTCATGCAAATAAAGAATAAACTCATACGCATCCTCAGACGAAGTACTAAAGAACCTCGGTGGCTCTAACTGCCCGAACCTTCCCACTAGGTCCTGATCCGCAGCAGTCATAACGGCGCCATCCATGGGCCTAATATCCTTCCCAAGGGCGGGTATAGCATCCATGTGGGAAGCCGTAAGTCACGACCCAGCCCCGTGGGCCGCGACTGGTACCCTATTTGGACACCCAAACAGACTTACATACCAGATCGTCATATCAGAGATTGATTCAAACTTAACATACGTTATTTTAACAAATACTGAAAACAAATATCATCACCATCACATCAAAAACGGCAAGCTGGCGGAATACACATCGCCCAGATATACACACATATACAAACATATGGGCCGTTTTAGCCATAATCGCAAACGGGACCGCATTAAGACGCACATCATAATCACAAAACAAACAAACATGACCCATGACCCACATATATGACTACCGGCCTCTACAAACCATGACAGAAACATATGACGGGACAGGGCCCCGCCGTACCCAAATAGCCATATATACAGAATATGTATAACAGAAGATATGTACCAAAAATGCGAGCTCCGGATAAAAATGAGTAATCCACGTGGCAGAATATGTATCCTAAACTGGAGGATCACCAAAACGAACGTCTGTACCTGCGGGCATGAGACGCAGCCCCCGAGGAAAGGGGGTCAGTACAAAATATGTACAGAGTATGGAAAGCATGAAATACAGAAATCCGACTCATAACCGAAGTGAGGAGTACAGAATGTGGATACAGAATTAGTATATCAAAACCTGTGCTGAATATATATATATATATATATATATATATATATATATATATATATATATATATATATATATATATATATCATGCAAATAAAAAAAAATCATGCATAGGGCTCAGGAACGTGGCCTCCACTCCGACGTTGGCGCCACAACACATCATACTCCAGAAGGTTTAACATCTCCGTACAATCCCTGAACATATCGTATCATCATAACATATCACAACACCAGAACATATCATATGCCATATCACATCATAACGCCGTATATAAGCGGTACCCGGCCCTATGGCGAGGTCTCGGGAACCGCAACACATCATACTGCCGAATATACCATAGTGCGCACGATCACAGAACCGGCGAACGATATCATAGTAGTAGGCACGAGCGGAGTAGTGCGGAAACCATATGCATATAAATAAATAAGCTTTAAAACTTGATGAACAAATATTTTTACGACATCCGAAGGCTCAAAAATCAGTTTCGGGTCAATCGGAGTTAATATACGAAAGTTACGAACTTTTGAAGCACAGAACATTCAAAAAGCATTTCAGAAGCTCTTTTTGGAAATTCAAGTAACATTTGTATTAGGGGAACTTTCAACCATTACTATGGAGCAAATCAAACGGAGCCTTTAAGATCATATGTACGTATCAAAATATATGTATCCAAAGCTTTAGCCACATCAAATATTTTTCGGACATTGTTCGGAAACATATCAACTAGAATCTTCAAACATTATAAATGCGTATCTAACCATATGGGATAGCTTACGGAGGTCAAAGATGTTAGCCATCCTAGTGGCATCTAAGAGTAGGATTTTCTTTATAAGCATACATATATATTTTTGTTTATTCCAAAAAGGATCATGCCAAAAAGAAGGAACGGTGGGCTTTACATACCTCGATCGCTCGCTAACAAATCTCGATCACTCGCCAAACAGATCCCGACTCAAGTCTCGGGCTCTCCAATATCTACAATAATATTATCAATTACCAAATATCAGCTACAAGTACTTAGAAATTCAATTCTGGTTGGTACTTGTCTACAGAAATTTCGGCAGCATCTCGCCTGTAAATTCAACATCCCCGAGAATTAAACTCGGCCAAATTCATCAACAACCATACCAGCAATACCAACAACCATACCAATAACATCAATAATCAATTCAAAACACATTCTAACATTAGTAACCTTCCTTTCAACATAATTCATCAACAATCAATTCAACTACGAATTTTCAAGCCGATATCGGCACTTACATATTCACTACCAATTCAAGATCATTCAAGTGCAATTCAAAAGCATTTCATACCATTCTACAAAATATACAACACTCCCACCAAAAACTATAATTCACTCGAAACCTCCAACCTTCGACACAACATTCACAACACATTTTTCACCTTCCAATTTCATCAACAACAACCACAATTTGCACCTTAACAATTCCATTTCCATAATTACATAAATCTATAATAAAATCACAAAATTTCCTACAACAACTTAACAACCAATTTCATGCCAACTTGAACTAGTATTCTTCCATTTACATCACAAGGCCACCACAACACAATTTACCTAATAAATAAAATTTTGTTCATCCCTCTCCATCCACAACAATATTCGGCCATACACACACATACCCATAACACACAATTTTCATACTTTACATTCATTTCCATATACTACAACATATATATATAATTCTTCCAAGATAAAAGGAGTAGAATCTTTACCTTTTTCCAATTTTTCCGCTTGCTAAAAAAAGGTACTTTCTTGCCTGAAAATTTATATCCCGTTGAAGAGGATCTTGAGCTTAGTAAGAATTCAAGAAGAAATAAATTTTTGCATCAAATATTTGGGCTTCAAGATTTTTTTTTTCTTTTTCTTGCTCTAGCCGAACCCTCACTTCTCTCTCTCTCTCTTTCTTTTGTGTTCTTGAACTTTCTAAATATGATGACTAGTCATGGACCCTTCTATTTATTTGTCTTGCATTTAATTTCCCATGGGCCTTGGGCCAATTTTTTTTTCCTCTTGGCCGGCCACTTATGGGCCATTTTTCTTTCTTTTTTTTCATTTCATTTAAGCCCAATTTGTTGCGGGTCTTATTTTGAAATTCCCGAAACTAATTTCTAAATTTTTCCCATTTTGCCCTTGACCTTCCTCCATGTTTCCACATCAACATTTCATGAACAACACCTATATACTAAATAAAAATCAAATTATGGCCTTATTTCTTACAAGTCAAAATTATTTCGAATTTTTTCGAATATGCAAAAATGCGGGATATAACATCCTCCCCCCCTCCCCCCCTTTAGAACATTCGTCCTCGAATGTTAAATTAGCCTTATAGGTCTTACAAGCATTTTGGGGGAGGCTCTTTATATGGACAGCACATATAAATCATTCATTAATCAACATAACCAATTACGGAATTTAGATTACCTGAAGGCATAGGAAACAGGTGAGGGTACTTCTTCTTCATTTCGTCCTCTGCTTCCCAGGTCATTTCTTCTCTGTTATTGTTTCGCCACAAGACCTTAACAGAAGGTACATCTTTGGTGCGCAGTCTCCTCTCCTGACGATCCAGAATAGCTACAAGCTGTTCTTCATAAGACAATTCCTCCGTTACCTGAATATCTTCTATGGGGAATACTCTAGAAGGATCACCAATACATTTACGGAGCATTGACACATCAAATACCAGATGTACTGCCTCCAGATCGGATGGTAAGTCTAGCTCGTAGGCGACCTCGCCTATCTTTCGAATAATCTGATAAGGCCTGATATATCGCGGACTGATCTTTCCTTTTCCACCGAATCTCATTACACCTTTCATAGGCGACACTTTTAGGAATACCCAGTCACCAATCTGGAACTCTAACGGTCGACGTCGTTTATCGGCATACGATTTCTGTCGACTCTGAGCTGCTAATAACCGTTCCCGAATAAGTTTCAGCTTATCGACTACTTGCTGGATCATATCTGGCCCGGTCAATTTAGTTTCACCCACATCGAACCAACCAATCGGAGATCTGCACTTTCTACCATATAAGGCTTCATACAGTGCCATCTGGATGCTGGAATGATAACTATTATTATAAGAAAATTCGATAAGCGGCAAATGATCATCCCAGCTACCCCTGAAATCAATAACACAGGCCCGTAGCATATCTTCCAGCGTCTGAATAGTACGCTCGGCCTGTCCGTCGGACTGAGGATGGAATGCTGTGCTAAGACTCACCTGAGTCCCCAATCCCTCTTGAAATGACCTTCAGAAATTTGCTGTAAACTGTGCACCTCTGTCGGATATAATAGATGTAGGAACTCCGTGAAGTCTTACTATCTCTTTAATATACAACTGGGCATAATCCTCAGCCGAATAAGTAGTCCTGACCGGAAGAAAATGGGCTGATTTTATCAGCCTATCAACAATAACCCAAATAGAATCATACCTGCGTGGAGTGCGCGGTAAACCTGTAATGAAATCCATATTAATTATTTTCCATTTCCAAGCTGGGATTTCCATTTCCTGCAATAACCCACCGGGCTTTTGATGCTCGATCTTAACTTGCTCGCAATTTGGGCACTGGGCAACGAACTCTGCAATATCTCTTTTCATACCATCCCACCAATATAAGCATCTGAGATCGTGGTACATTTTAGTGGATCCAGGATGAATAGAATACCGAGCATAATGTGCCTCTTCCATAATCTATCGTCGCAGCCCTGCAACGTCAGGCACACATAATCTGCCTCTGTATAATAATACCCCGTCAGGTGAAACTTCGAACTGGGTCTTTTCCTTATCAAGGGCTATATCTCTGTACTGTACCAAAATAGGATCCTCGAACTGACGTCGTTTTACCTCTTCCGTTATTGATGATTCATCAACTTCTCGGGCAGAAACCCCAATATTTCCAGAATTGGCCAAACGGACTCCAAGGCTGGCTAACTGATGAATTTCAAGAACTAATTCCTTCTTCTCTGGCTGCACGTCGGTCAAACTGCCCATAGATTTGCGACTAAGTGCATCTGCCACAACATTAGCTTTTCCAGGATGATACAAAATATCGACGTCATAATCTTTCAATAATCCGAGCCATCTTCTCTGCCGCAAATTCAGCTCCTTTTGCTTAAAAATATACTGAAGGATTTTGTGATCCGTATAGATATCAACATGAACCCCAAATAAGTAAAGCCGCCATATCTTCAAAGCATGAATCACCGCGGCTAATTTAAGATCATGGGTGGGATAATTTCTCTCGTGTGGTCTGAGCTGCTGGGAAGCATAAGCTATAACTCGACCATGCTGCATTAATACACACCCTATCCCAATACCAGAAGCATCACAATAAATGACGTACCCGTCTGACCCATCTGAAGAGCTAGAACTGGGGCTGTAATTAATTTTTCCTTCAGCAACTGGAAGCTGCGTTCACAAGCATCAGTCCACTGAAATTTTGCTGCCTTCTGAGTTAACTTTGTTAATGGTGCCGCCATAGAAGCAAAATTCTCCACAAACCTCCTGTAATATCCTGCCAACCCCAGAAAACTGCGTACCTTCGTCGGTGTCGTGGGCCTAGGCCAATTCTGTACAGCCTCGATCTTCTGTGTATCCACCCGAATACCATCTGCTCCGACGATATGCCCCAAGAATGCCACTGAGGTTAACCAGAATTCACATTTGGAGAATTTAGCATATAATTTCTGCTACCGGAGTGTGCCAAGTACGATCCTCAGATGATCTGAATGCTCCTCTACTGATCGTGAATAAACCAGAATACCATCAATAAACACAATCACGAACATGTCGAGGAACGACCTGAATACCTGATTCATCAAATCCATAAACACTGCTGGAGCATTAGTTAGCCCAAAAGACATCACCCTGAATTCATAATGCCCGTATCGGGTCCTGAAGGCAGTCTTTGGAATGTCCGCCTCTCGTACCCGCACCTGATGATAGCCCGAACGCAAATCTATCTTCGAAAAATATTTAGCACCCTGCAACTGATCAAATAAATCATCAATCCGGGGGAGGGGATACTTATTCTTTATAGTCACCTTATTCAGCTGTCTATAATCAATGCACATCCGCAGCGACCCGTCTTTCTTTCTAACAAATAATACCGGTGCTTCCCAGGGAGATGTACTGGGTCTGATGAAGCCTTTTTCTAATAGATCTTTCAGCTGCTCTTTCAACTCTTTCAATTCTGCAGGTGCCATTCTGTAAGGAGGAATAGATATAGGCTGAGTGTCTGGCAGCACATCTATCGTGAAGTCTATCTCCCGCTCAGGGGGAAGACCTGGAAGCTCGTCCGGAAACACATCTGGAAATTCATTAACAACCGGAACTGACTGGAGAGTAGGTGTTTCTGCTTTAGTATCATGCACTCGAGCCAAATGATAGATATACCCTTTCTGGATCATCTTCTTAGCCTTGAGGTATGAAATAAACTTACCTCTCGGCGATGCTGTATTTTCTGCCCATTCTATAACTGGTTCCCCTGGAAACTGGAAGCGAACTACCTTATTCTGGCAGTCAACATTAGCATAACAGGAGGCTAACCAGTCCATATCCATAATAACATCGAATTCCATCATATCTAATTCTACCAAATCAGCCTTAGTGCAACGGCCACATATAATCACAGAACAGTCTTTATATACCTGCCTCGCTATAATAAAATCCCCAATCGGCGTAGCTACCTCGAACGGTTCTATAGGTTCGGGTGTTATCCCAATTTTACTAGCAACGAGGGGAGAAATATATGATAAAGTAGACCCTGGATCAATCAATGTATATACGGCTCTAGAAAAGACCAATAATGTACCTGTGACAACATTTGGCGACGCCTCCTGATCCTATCGGCTGGCCAATGCATATATGCGGTTCGAAGGACCGCTAGAATCAGAAACCCCGCCATGGCCTCTACCGCGGCTCGCTGGTGCTGGCATACCTCGCCCCGCAGGGCACATAATTGAAGGAGTGGAAGACGAGCCAGCAGCTGATCTTGTCGGCTGAACTGCACCACCAGAACAACCCGCCAACGGACAGTCTCTCATAATATGGCCCTGGCGACCACAGGAAAAAAAGGCACTTGTAGCTCGATAGCACTCCCCCGGGGTGCGACCTCCCACAATAGGAACACCGGGGCGTGGGTGGCCTAGACTGACTGGGACCCCTGCTCGTCTGCGAACCCGAGGCTCTGGAACACTGGCCCGCTCCAGAATACCCTGCACTGCCAAATCGTCTACTTGTAGAGTGTGTACCCCGGCCTGACGAAGGAGGATATCTACTAGACTGCTGACCTAGCCCGCTTTGGCGGCCTCCTATCACAGTCTCTACCCGACTGATCCTCTCTGTGCCGGTCCTCCATCCCTTGCGCACAGGCCTGTAACCGGGCAATGTCCATACCAGTCTGCGATGCCATCGCTATACAGCTGTCAATCAAATAGCGATCCAATCCTATCACATACCGATGCATCCGGTCAGCCATCTCAGCTACTATGGTAGGAGCATATCTAGTCAGAGAATCAAACTCCAAGCTGTACTCTCGGACACTCCTGCCTCTCTGTCGCAGCTGCAGAAACCTATCAACTCTCGCCCGCCACAACTCTGGGGGCAAAATGTGGCTGAGAAAGGAGGCTACAAACTCGTCCCACACGGCTGGAGGAGCATCCTCGCCTCTAGACAGCTCCCAAGACTCGTACCAATTAATCGCTACATCCCGCAGTCTGTGTGCAGCTAACTCGACAGACTCAGTCTCAGAAGCCCTGACTAGTTTCAACGCACGCTGCATCTGTTGAATAAAATCCTGGGGATCCTCCTCAGGTTTGCACCCGTAAAACTCTGGAGGACCACAAGTCAAGAAATCACGGACCCTCAGACTGTCACGTCTGTCCATATCATCACCCCCTAGCCCGCGTCTGTGAGCCTGTCCTGCTACCAATGTCGTCAATAACTGAACAGCCTCTCTCATCGCCCTATCCTCCGCCCCTGGCTGAGGAGCTGGGGGCGCGGGCGCTGGAGCCTCTGGAGCTACTGGTGGAGCCGCTTCAGGCTCCTCTGATGATGATGGCGTAGCAGAGCCCGCTGACAGCGGCGCAATATCGGGCATAGTCTGAACATGAACCCGAGTAACCCTCTGTATCTGACTGGTCTCTCCTGCCACTGCTTTGCCCTTCTGGGCAGCCGTCGTCTTCTTCGGAGGCATCACTGTAAACATAACAATCGGTCAGAAAAGAGTCATCCTAATAGCACAGCTCTATCGCACGATCTAAGATTCAAAGAAAGGTAACACCCTAAATGTCCTGTAGCCTCCTGTTTATAGATGTGGTGCACAACACATCGATAAACAGGACTCTATTAGATACGGCCTGTAGACATTCCGAGGACAAACCGCTCTGATACCACTTCTGTCACGACCCAGCCCCGTGGGCTGCGACTGGTGCCCTATTTGGACACCCAAACAGACTTACATACCAGATCGTCATATCAGAGATTGATTCAAACTTAACATACGTTATTTTAATAGATACTGAAAATAAATATCATCTTAAGCGGTCGCCCGTACAGAAGCATCATATCAAATCCGGTAAGCTGGCGGAATACACATCGCCCAGATATACACACATATACAAACATATGGGCCGTTTTGGCCATAATAGCAAACGGGACCGCATTAAGATGCAGATCATAATCACAAACGAACAAACATGACCTATGACCCAAATATATGACTACAGGCCTCTACAAACCATGACAGAAACATATGACGGGACAGGGCCCCGCCGTACCCAAATTGCCATATATACAGAATATGTATAACAGAAGATATGTACCAAAAATGCGAGCTCCGGATCAAAAGGAGTAATCCAAGTGGCAGAATATGTATCCTAAACTGGAGGATCACCAAAACGAATGTCCGTACATGCGGGCATGAAACGCAGCCCCCGAGGAAAGGGGGTCAATACGAAATATGTACTGAGTATGCAAAGCATGAAATACAGAAATCCGACTCATAACCGAAGTGATGAGTACAGAATGTGGATACAGAATTATTATATCAAAACCTGTGCTGAATATATATATATATATATATCATGCATAGGGCTCAGGAACGTGGCCGCCACTCCGACGCTGGCGCCACAACACATCATACTCCAGAAGGTTTCACATCTCCGTACAATCCCCGAACATATCGTATCATCATAACATATCACAACACCAGAACATATCATATGCTATATCACATCATAACGCCGTATATAAGCGGTACCCGGCCCTATGGCGAGGTCTCGGGAACCGCAACACATCATACTGCCGAATATACCATAGTGCGCACGATCACAGAACCGGCGAACGATATCATAGTAGTACGCACGAGCAGAGTAGTGCGGAAACCATATGCATATAAATAAATAATCTTTAAAACTTGATGAACAAATATTTTTTCGACATCCGAAGGCTCAGAAATCAGTTTCGGGTCAATCGGAGTTAATATACGAAAGTTACGAACTTTTGAAGCACAGAACATTCAAAAAGCATTTCAGAAGCTCTTTTTGGAAATTCAAGTAACATTTGTATTAGGGGAACTTTCAACCATTACTAAGGAGCAAATCAAACGGAGCCTTTAAGATCATATGTACGTATCAAAATATATGTATCCAAAGCTTTAGCCACATCAAATATTTTTCGAACATTGTTCGGAAACATATCAACTAGAATCTTCAAACATCATAAATGCGTATCGAACCATATGGGATATCTTACGAAGGTAAAAGATGTTTTCCATCCTAGTGGCATCTAAGAGTAGGATTTTCTTTATAAGCATACATATACATTTTTGTTTATTCCAAAAAGGATCATGCCAAAAACAAGGAACGGTAGGCTTTACATACCTCGCTCACTCGCTAACAAATCTCGATGACTCGCCAAACAGATCCCGACTCAAGTCTCGGGTTCTCCAATATCTACAATAATATTATCAATTACCAAATATCAGCTACAAGTACTTAGAAATTCAATTCTAATTGGTACTTGTCTACAGAAATTTTGGCAGCATCTCCCCTGTAAATTCAACATCCCCGAGAATTAAACTCGGCCAAATTCATCAACAACCATACCAATAATACCAATAACCATACCAATAACATCAATAATCAATTCAAAACACATTCTAACATTAGTAACCTTCCTTTCAACATAATTCATCAACAATCAATTCAACTACGAATTTTCAAGCCGATATCGGCACTTACATATTCACTACTAATTCAAGATCATTCAAGTGCAATTCAAAAGCATTTCATACCATTCTACAAAATATACAACACTCCCACCAAAAACTATAACTCACCCGAAACCTCCAACCATCGACACAACATTCACAACACATTTTTCATCTTCCAATTTCATCAACAACAACCACAATTTGCACCTTAACAATTCCATTTCCATAATTACATAAATCTATAATAAAATCACAAAATTTCCTACAACAACTTAACAACCAATTTCATGCCAACTTGAACTAGTATTCTTCCATTTACATCACAAGGCCACCACAACACAATTTACCTAATAAATAAAATTTTGTTCATCCCTCTCCATCCACAACAATATTCGGCCATGAACACACATACCCATAACACACAGTTTTCATAATTTACATTCATTTCCATATACTACAACATATATATATATATAAAATTCTTCCAAGATAAAAGGAGTAGAATCTTTACCTTTTTCCAATTTTTCCGCTTGCTAAAAAAAGGTACTTTCTTGCCTCAAAATTTATATCCCGTTGAAGAGGATCTTGAGCTTAGTAAGAATTCAAGAAGAAATAAATTTTTGCATCAAAGATTTGGGCTTCAAGATTTTTTTTTTCTTTTTCTTGCTCTAGCCGAACCCTCACTTCTCTCTCTCTCTCTCTCTCTCTCTCTCTCTCTCTCTCTCTCTCTCTCTTTCTTTTGTGTTCTTGAACTTTCTAAATATGATGACTAGTCATGGACCCTTCTATTTATTTGTCTTGCATTTAATTTCCGATGGGCCTTGGGCCAATTTTTTTTTCCTCTTGGCCGGCCAGTCATGGGCCATTTTTCACTTCTTTTTTATTTCATTTCATTTAAGCCCAATTTGTTGCGGGTCTTATTTTCAAATTCCCGAAACTAATTTCTAAAATTTCTCATTTTTCCCTTGACCTTCCTCCATGTTTCCACATCAACATTTCATGAACAACACCCATATACTAAATAAAAATCAAATTATGGCCTTATTTCTTACAAGTCAAAATTATTTTGAATTTTTCCGAATATACAAAAATGCGGGATATAACGCCATAGCTGCTGCGGGATGTGCTACCCACGTGGGTCCCTGCTCAGGGGTCTGCGCCCCAACCATATTCTGTGAACCCCTGCCGGGTGTAGTAATGCCGGCGGCCGCCTGCTGGGCATCAAGATTAAGGAATACTCTAGAAATAGTATCATGCATGACCTAATCAGAAGTAACTTCAGGTTGTGTCTGTGCTGGGGCCACTCCATCCTCTGCGGTCTGGTCTCCACCTGACTGATACTCGAACTCGGGAGATGGAGACCTCTCTCATCGCTGGCCCACCATCGGAGCTCTACCCCTGGCTGGGGTAGCTCTGCGGCCTCTCACTCTACCGCACCCTCTGGCTATCGCTCGCCATTGGGTACCGGTCGTAGCTGCGGGCTTTGGCACTTGACCTTAGGCCATAGTAGCTCAAATTCTCACCATCTGTGAGAGAAGAGATAAGAGTTAGATACCAATTTGGTCTTTCCAGATACCAATTTAAAAAAAGTAGCACGATGGAAAAAAAAAGGTGAGATTTCCTAAATGTCCCATAGCCTCCCACAGATAAGTACGGAGCTCATCGTATCGATCCACGAGACTCTACGAGACACGCTTTAGTATGAAAGACCGGGTAACCTAGGGCTCTGATACCAACTTGACATGACCCATTTTAGCCTAGGTAATGCCGATACCTACCTTTCCCACCTCGGTAGGCGAACCCTTAACTCAACATTTACAATAAATAGATAATAGCAGAAGAAAGTAAAATAACGTAAGTCTCACAATAAAATATAATGGTAATAAGTGTGGATGTAAATGAAATCTACCCCAGTATTTGGTCTGGTCATACACGTGCATCTAAATCCGAATACTAAAAGTTTGAATAATAATAAATAAGTAGTCTCAAATCATGTCTCTAAATGGAAAGCAAGACATAAGTGGCTGAAGAGTCTTCAAGTTCAGCGGACGCCATGCTCACCTTGGAAAGCTCAAGTGGAATATAACACCTCAGACCTTTAACTTAAGCTTTGACCATGATTCTAGACTTAAAAAATCAGATAAAGAATGTGAAAATTGAAAATTTCTATTCAACTGGCAGATGGGAATTTACGCCCCAGAATATAGACAGTATTTCAATATATGGCCCGTATTTCAAGTCATAATTTGGCATAAAAAACCACTATGCATTCTGGAATTTGGCTTGTGCATTTTTATATTGTTAAATACGGACCATATTTTAGAATACGGCTCGTAAATTGTGATCGTATTTAAGGAGGAAAATAAAGCAGTGATTCGGTTTGAAATATGTTAATTTATAATCCAGGTTTACGGATTGTAATTTAAAATACGGATCATATTTTTGTTCGTATTTCCCAACCCACACCAGAACCTATAAATACCAGCATTCAGTTATTTTAATTTATTTTTCATAATTCCAAGCCCTAGAAATGAAGTGTTCTTCTCCCAACAAACCAAAACAGAAAGGTAAGTCATTCAAATCTCTTCCAAATCAATTCTATCATATACGCTTTAATCTATCATGAAACCATGTTCTTAACCTAGGGTTTTCAAGAAACCCAATTAAAGAGCATAAAGAGCAAAACTTTGGAGCTCTTTTTCCAAAGACTAGATTATTATTCAAGTTTGGGAGCAATTCCAGGTATGTTAACCATACTGTCTAGATGAGGAACATTGTTTAATCATCCTCATACCTCAATAATCATAAATCCTAGTAATTCAACAAGTTCATGATTTTGCCCTAATTCTTGATTTTCATAATTTAGGGTTAGAGCTCAGTTTTCTGATTATGTTCATTCTTGTTTATGCATGCTATGGACCCTAGCTTAATCTAAAAGACTTGTAATTCAATTTATGAGTCTCAGAATGCAGTCTAAGTCATCAGTCATGATAAAGAGTCAGTAGACAGTTTTACACCTGTTGCTTCATGTTTGATTGGGCCCGAGGCTATAGTTATGATTCATATGCAAATGTAATTATTTTGGTCTTGAGGCCATAGCTTTGAGATCTCATTATTTATTGGGCCCGAGGCCATAGTTACATGATATTTGCACATGTGGTTTTTATACAGATTAGCTCATGATATGAGTATTCAGTTTCATTATGCTTTATTGTTCATATATCCCTCATCATTGCTTGAGTTTCTTATCATACTTATACAATGCAAATGTACAAACATCCTTATGCATGGGCTTTTACTTCACGGTGCAGAGTCTGACTTTTAGGAGGATACAACAGCCGCTTAGCTTCCAGAACTTTGAGTACATCAGTTAGTTGGTAAGCCCCTCTCATTCAGGGCTTCCAGTCTATTTCAGGCTTTCGAGTATTAGTTAGTTCATTAGTATTTAAGGCATGTCGAAGTTGTCACGACCCAAACTGATGGGCCATGACTAGTGCCCGAGTTGGACACTCGAATACGAACCTGTTATATATAATCAGACTGATACTAAGGGCAATGTGGAAATATGTAAAAAAAAATGTTGTAGACTCATATATCCATATATCATAATGAACCTGTCGCGTGAGGAGCCACAGTTAACGAAACATAACAAAATACGTAAGCTGACAAGGCTGCCACTATACACAGGAATATCCAAAATGAACTACATCGATATAGCTGGCCAAAACATAAATATACAACCCACATATACTCTAAGAATATAACAAAGCCTATACCAAAGGATCTGTACCAAAGGACTCAAGCTCCGGAATAATGGAGCTCCCCAAGCAACTGAGTAGCAGTCCTAAGCTGGAGGATCACCGAAATGAGTATCTGTACCTGCGGGCATGAAACGCAGCACCCGAAGAAAGGGGGTCAGTACAGAAAATGTACTGAGTATGTAAATCATGAAATACAGTAATGAAGATCATGACTGAGTAAAAGATGATAGGAGATAAGTATGATAATCAAGAAAGACCAAAGCATGTGTACCTTATGAGGTGTGAGTCATGCATATATATAATATACCGTACCCGGCCTATTATGGGACTCGGTGAATGAAGTCATATATATACCGTACCCGGCCCTCTAGTAAGGGACTCCGTGAAATCATCATATATATACCGTACCCAGTCCTCTAGTGAGGGACTCGGTGAAATGATCATATATATACCGTACCCGACCCTCTAGTGAGGGACTCAGTGAAATAATCATATATATACCGTACCTGGCCCTCTAGTGAGGGAATCGGTGAAATGAGGCCATAACAATGTGTATGAATAGAATATTAGGAGCAATCATGTACAAACTGAACCAACGTTTGACACTTGATAGAATAATTAGAATGAACCAACACTTGAGAATCAAAGAAAACTGTCATGTCAAGTACCACTGAGAACAAGCGTTTATTGGAGTCATGTATGTACGTCGTTCGCTCACATTATGTAATTCATGCCAAAAAGAGGGAAGAGATAACTTTAAATACACCCTAGAGCCTTTAGAGGTAGAGCCATCATCAATGGATAAAATTGAGAAAATCTAGAAATAGCTCTACAATTTCATATTCGCTTTGAAATCATAAACTTGAGTTCTTAAAACACAAAATCATCATTATCGTTGTCACCATCATAAAATTATTCTTATGCTCGACACCATGAGAAGCTTTTAAGAACTATGCACTTTTAGCTTTTGAAAACAAGAAGGTTACGGAAACATTACCATAGGAATCATGCTTTTGAAAGAAAGGGACGAGCCTTAATATACCTGTTTAACCTCCTATTTGCTACGCTTATGCGTCTGGGCTCGCAAGTCTACATTTAAGAGGATTTACACTAACTTTAGCCTCTTTATCGCACACTTATTCCAAGTTTCAAATCAAACAATTCTATATTCTGCCGAATATCGGGCAGCATCTCCCCTGTTTATATGCCTAGCCCGAATTCTCAATTCAACAACCAACAACAATCACAACAATACCAACATTAACCATAATATTTCCAACTTCAAAATACTTCATAAACATCCCATGTGGTGTTTGTCCCATATTTCCATCACATAATCATTTTATAACAATTTTACAACTCTTTCTCCGTAAATAAACCAAGATTAATGTTAATAGCAAGAGATTCATACTTTTTTTTCGATAAGAATGCTATATATTCACTCCGCCACCTTGATCTTAAGCCACAATACATTAATACACAATTTTGTAGTTGCAACTATACGCCATCTAGACCGGAATTTAAGAATTATACCTGGTTTTGGGCTAAAAAGTTGATGGTTGGAAGGTTTGGGAAATTTTTGGAATATCTGAGGAGGTTTTGGGTGTGTTTGGTCGAAAATGAGGGGGTCTCCTCCTTTAAATAGTGGTCCAGGTTCTGCCTGGACCGACTTAGAATTCCTTCTACGCATTCGCGCCCCCTTTGGGCGCGTTCGCGCAACCTTAGTTTTTTTCTGCCTGTGCCTTTGTTTAGTAAAAAGGTCATAACTCTTGATCCCGATATTGTGTGCGGTCCCACGACCTATGGTTGGAAATATATTTAAATTATCTACAACATTTATTCTTGGAATTTTTCTAAATTCAAAATTTATAATATCTTTTTGGATCCTACAAGTCAGATCATCCGAAAATATTTCCTTAAATCGTCCTTTTGGAGGGCTTATGTCCATATTTTGCTTAAGGGTCCTTCTTAGGACTTGCTTAAATATCAATGTACTACTCATATATCTCTTCATATGTCCTTTTTAAAAGTCCAGGCGTGTGGGCCCCACTTGGCTTACAGTGACGAGGGCTTTTCATCAAGCAACATATGGACCGACTCACCCCCTATGGTCTCCAATTGTCATACATATATGTATTCTTATACTCAGATCATCTAATATTCATCCCTAATCCTTGTATAGCTTTACTCTTTTCAGAGCTCGTACCACGCCGTCTACGATCTTGTAGCGCAAAATTTTCCTGGGTGTAACATCCTTCCCCCCTTGGAAACATTCGTCTTCGAATGTTACAGTATTGCCAATCCACAACACCATCTTTGATTCCCTAGAACCGTTATTCTTCCCTTAGGGTCCGATTACCATTTGCTTAAACTATAACTTGGGTCAGTCTCTTCTCATTCTTACATCCTTGTCGCCATCTCTCTTACCCTTACATTCCAAATGATTATTCAACATTACTTTGTCGATATTGAGCATAATGGCTATATCCCTTAAGTTATTCTCCCCAGTTCCTTTCCAAGACCAGTTATATCAATATCCAAAATACGTATATACATAATGTTTCTTCACTATTTATTATCCTTCACAGTACATTTACACTTATGGCAAACTCATAATCCGAGTTCAACTAAATTTGTAGCTCACCACTTTTTTGAGCTCCTGCCACAACTATTTCTTTAACCTCCTTCCCTCAAATCTCGCAATACAACCCAAAAACATAGGGCTACGGTAATTCTTACTCCATTACGACTCTTTTACAACATATATATATCTAGCTTCGATTTCTCTGTACCAGCGGTCACTTCATCCATCATTATTCCTTATTGGCTTTCTGGTGTGGCCTTTTTACAATTATAGTTAGGCATAGCTTCACGTTGATGGTTCATATACTCCATAGTCTAGAAATATCATAGCTTATGTTGGCGTAAAGCATTCTCTTAAGGTGTCTTCCATACTTTCTTCGTATGTCTGCCTCATGGTACACTTATTGTCAATTTATTTCTGCTTCTTTCTGATACCTTCCTGATATGCCAACACGCCTTGAACTCTAGCCCCTAAGCTAATAAATTTCTTCTTCTGATGTTTGAGAACGTCATAAGTCCTTTCAGTTCTAATATGTTCTTCCCCCCTTATTAAGGAGGTCCTTATATGCCAATAGCCTTCAAGTATCCATCATCTTCGATAATTATCTGCCGCCCTTCACGATCTTCTTATGGTTGGGGTTCCATTATCGTATGGTCTGACTTATCAATATTTTTACTAGTTACACTCTTGTATCCAATCGGAATACTTATAAGGGTTAGATCTAATTCCGATGCCTTCTTTTCCGTCATTTCGCACCTCTGTCCTTTATGACTAACGGTTTTTTGGACCCACAAGTTAATGGGGACATCGAGAGTCTCCGCGTCATTTATGAAGTCTTCGATTATACCTTACTCCTCGTCTTTCCTATCGACTTTGCTTATAACATATCTAAAATTGTTCTTACCTTGAGTTCTCCTTCCATTTATGTGTATACTATACCATTTTATCAATATTCCCTACTATTCCATCCACAACCAGTCCTTTCACCCTTTTAGCGCACTTACTCCTAATTCTTCCTAACTAAGTGTTTGTGCTGCAGCTATGCATCAAAAAATTTCGAGTGTCCCGCTACTTCTTACTCTTAGCACGAAATTCTTACAAGGTACAATCTCCCCATCCTCTTTCATCGAGCCTTCATCTATCTTTCTGAAGTCACGGCCAGGTTGTCCTCCATGCACGTTCTTTACATTTCATTCTATTTCCTCTATGATCACATCTCTCGGTCTTTACAGGAATTGTTGTTCTATGTCATTAATTTTCAAATCAATTGTGTCGCCCCATCATCCTCGTTCTTATCTCGATGATTGATCGGTTTCCTACAGCTAACTCATCAGAGTATCCTTCTTACCCTCGTGGTTGAAGGTTTTTGAGTTACTTTACTCCTAAATGCTTTCCTCTTTCTTCGATCAACCCATTATTATACTTTCCTTACTTTCGTCCTTAATCCTCCTTAGGTTCCTTTCTTCTCGAGCGCCCTTCTCCTTTTTGTTACTTATAGTATCGGCTCGAAAGTTCATGAAATATTCCTTTGAACGTGCAAATCAGTTCTATTCTTAAGTCACCTTTTAGGAAAGCTTCTCTATATCCGAGGCAACCATGTCAATATTTGTCAATATGACTATCCATTTATCCTTTTATATACCTCGCGAGAGCTGAAAATCTCTTAGCATCGTTGCAAGGCCTAATCATGCTTTCCCTTATTTCAGTTTTCTCGTTGTGGTCGCTATCCTTTTAGTCCCACTTATCAAAATCCGTTCTCTAATCCCACACATTCCTCTTTCGTTCTATACTACCACACCTTATCCCTTTCACATGCCTACCATCGTATTTTTACCCAAATAGTCCTGTGCTTTGCCCGTCGTCTCTCTTGGAGGCTTCACTCACTCATGTTTCTTACCCCTTTTTTTCCGACATTTTTGGTCTCTTGACCTTCCATATACTCACTTTCATTCTTTTCCATATGTCATTGCATTAGAACTTTACCTAACCTGTAGTGAAAGTAACATCAGCTTACCTGGTAACGTTCTTCTGTCACTTGAACTTTATTACCCTGTTCAATCAATGCCTTCAATATACCGCAATGCCAGTTGCTGGGATACACATGCCCGTTGATACAGCCACATATGGGATATCATACGCATTTATATATATAATTTCTGACGCCTTGCTTACAAAGTATTTCCAAACGCTACTTAACTCATCCTAATTCTAGAGTTGTGATGCACCTCCTTTCTTTTCACCGATCTAGTCCACCTCGTCCCACGCGACCAATTTCCCGTAGGCTACTCTAGCTTCTCATTTGTATCTTATGTCTAAATTCATATAACTTTTTTTTGCACACTTCCCAGGGGTTCACCCATCCTAATATTTCTCTCAGTCCAGCATGCTTAACCTTGAAACTCTGACAAGATCCGATGTGGTAGTGCTGATATAATCGAACCCACCTTACTGTATGACCTTCATAATATAATCTAGAGCAAGTTGAGGTCTTAACAGATTCCAAAACATTCCCGTAGCGCATCTCCCTCCGAATTAGAAAGGTTCTCTTACTTTTTTGACTACACGATTATTATTTTGGCCGTTTCAATCCTCAATATTCACCTTTCACTTATGTGTATGACTACCCTTCATCCTAGATTTTCTAGATTCCCAATAGTGGAAAAAACACCTTGGTCGCCGTTACTTATGAATACTTGGTTATCGGCCCTTTCGGATTTTCGCCCGCCGCTGTTAAGTACTAGTCTACCACAAATAGACATACATAGAAATTTTCAATAAAGTCTCATGTACCGGTAGCCGATCGGTCTCTAGTCCGATCTGGTAGACTATAAGGTGAAGTGTACTCATCGTCATCGTCTACCCACTATCTACTCCTCTGGCCTTCATCATCTCTCTTATCTGAGTCCGAGGGATATAAATAACCGGGCAACTTCTGGTTCACCGACGGCCAGGATAGAGGGCTAGATTAATCCTTAACCCTCACTGGGGAGGCTGGTCTGACATAGTGCTCCACCATAGGAGCAACTAGTACAGCCTCGAGGATCTCCTCTTTCGGTTTCCCAGACGAATACTCAGACGGATCTGTATCATAACTGTCCGCTGGGGGGTCCACCTCCCTAGGAGTCAAAAACACTGGAGGAATCGTCGTTGGGTCCTCCGAAGGATCAGTCTCAACAGAATAACTGAGGCTCCTCCAGCTGTGTCCTGGAGCCTGGGGTCCTGGATCTGATCTCTTCATCTCTCGTCAGTCTGTACTTACCTGCAGGAAAAAGGATCAGAAGTGATCATTCCTAGACTCTGGCTCTATCGTACAATTTAAGATAGAAGGAAAGGTCAAGGATTCCTAAATGCCTCGCAACCTCCTATTTATAAATGTGGCCGGCTTCGCACCCATAAAAAGGACTCTACCGGACACGGTCTATAGACAATCCCTAGGACGAACTGCTCTGATACCACTTTTGTCACGACCCAAACTGATGGGCCATGTCTAGTGCCCTAGTTGGACACTCGTATACAAACCTACTAGATATGATCAGACTGATACTAAGGGCAATGTGGAAATATGTACAAAAAAAAACATGCTGTAGACTCATATTGCCATATATCATAATGAACCTGTCTCATGAGGAGCCACAGTTAACGAAACATAATAAAATATGCAAGCCGACAAGTCCGCCACTATGCACGGGAATATCCAAAACGAACTACATCGATATAGCTGGTCAAAACATAAATACACAACCCACACATGTCTACAAACCTCTATGAGTATAACAAAGCCTATACCAAAAGATCTGTACCAAATGACTCAAGCTCCGGAGCAATGGAGCTCCCCAAGCAGCTGAGTAGCAGTCCTAAGCTAGAGGATCACCGAAATGAGTATTTTTACCTGTGGGCATGAAACGCAGCCCCCGAGGAAAGGGGGTCAATACGGAAAATGTACTGAGTATGTAAAGCATGAAGTACCGTAATGAAGATCATGACTGAGTAAAAGATGATAGTAGACAAGTATGATAATCAAGAAAGACCAAATCATATGTACCTTATGAGGCGTGAGTCATGCATATATATAATATGCCATACCCGGCCCATTATGGGACTCGGTGAATGAATTCATATATATACCGTACCCGGCCCTTTAGTGAGGGACTCGGTGAAATAATCATATATATACCGTACCCATCCCTCTATTGAGGGACTCGGTGAAATGATCATACATATACCGTACCCGGCCCTCTAGTGAGGGACTCGGTGAAATAATCATATATATACCGTACCCGGGCCTCTAGTGAGAGGCTTGGTGAAATGATCATATATATATACCGTACTCGGCCCTCTAGTGAAGGACTCGGTGAAATAATCATATATATACCATACCCGGCCCTCTAGGGAGGGACTCGGTGAAATGAGGCCATAACAATGTGATGAATAGAATATTAGGAGCAATCATGTACAAACTGAACCATCGTTTGAGACTTGACAGAATAATTAGAATGAACCAACACTTGAAAATCAAAGGCAACTGTCATGTCAAGTACCACTGAGAACTAGAGTTCATTAGAGTCATGTATGTACGTCGTTTGCTCACTTTGTGTAATTCCTGCCTAAAAGAGGGAAGGGATAACTTTACATACACCCTGGATCCTTTAGAGGTAGATTCATCATCAATGGATAAAATTGGGAAAATCTAGAAGTAGCTCTACATTTTTATATTCGCTTTGAAACCATAAACTTGAGTTCTTAAAACACAAAATCATCATTATCGTTGTCACCATCATAAAATTATTCTTATGCTTGACACCATGAGAAGCTTTTAAGAACCATGGACTTTTATCTTTTGAAAATAAGAAGGTTACGGAAACATTTATCAAAATCATACCATAGGAATCATGCCTTTAAAAGAAAGGGACGAGCCTTAACATACCCGTTCAACCTCCTATTGGCTACGCTTATGCGTCCGGGCTCGGAAGTCTACATTTAAGTGGATTTACACTAACGTTAGCCTCTTTATCTCACACTTATTCCAAGTTTCAAATCAAACTATTCTATATTCTGCCAAAAATCAGGCTGCGTCTCCCCTGTTTATATGCCTAGCCCAAATTCTCAATTCAACAACCAACAACAATCACAACAATACCAACATTAACCATAATATTTTCAACTCCAAAATACTTGATAAACATCCCATATGGTGTTTGTCCCATATTTCCATCACAGAATAATTTTATAACAATTTTACAGCTCCTTCTCCGTAAATAAATCAAGATTGACGTTAATATCAAGAGATTCATACCTTTCTTTCGATAAGAATGCTATATCTTCACTCCCCCACCATGATCTTAAGCCACAACGCATTAATACACAATTTTGTAGTTGCAACTATAAGCTGTCTGGATCGGAATTTGGGAATTATACCTGGTTTTGGGCTAAAACGTTGATGGTTGGAAGGTTTGGGAAATTTCTGGAATATTTGAGGAGGTTTTGGGTGTGTTTAGTCGGAAATGATGGGGTCTCCCCCTTTAAATAGCGGTCCAGGTGCTGCCTGGACCGACTTAGAATTCCTTCTGCGCGTTCGTGCAGCCTTAATTTTTCTGCCTGCGCCTTCATTCAGTAAAAAGGTCATAACTCTTGATCCTGATATTGTGTGAGGTCCCATGACCTATGGTTGGAAAGCTCTCTCAATTATCTAAAACTTACATTCTTGAAATTCTTCCAAATTCCTGAAATTCTTCAAAATTCCAAATTTATAATATCGTTTTGGACGCTCCAAGTCAGATCATCTGAAAATATTTCCTTAAATCGTCCTTTTGGAGGGCTTATGTCCATATTTGGCTTAAGTGTCACGACCCGACTAGGGGCTATGACGGGTACCCGGGGCTAACCACCGAGCACCGCTCATACCATTACCCATCGTATACATCAAGCGTTCATTCATTAATCTTATACTCAAATCATAGGAAAAACCACTTTTCACTTCGAAACATAATTACATTTATATACATAAGCCCTTCGGCTATCAAAATAATGTATATACAATAACATCGTGAGACCATACTACCCACACATACGTATCTACGAACCTCTACTAGAATGATAGACATAGGGAATGGACAGGACCCCGTCATGCCCAAAACATATATATATATATATATATAAATATTATATTATATATATACACACACACAAAAGAATAAATCAATGGCACCTCCGGAATAATGGGGTACTATCAAAGTCTGCTAGTAGCTCTTACGAGTCTGGATCGCCTCCCTGCCAACATGTGGGCATGAACACAGCGTCCAAATAAAATGGACGTCAGTACGAACATTGTATTGAGTATGTAAGGCATGAATGAAATGAATATAATAGAGAAATAATGAGACATAAGATGAAGATATAACCTGCTAAACCTTTCAGAATGGATGTATATTATACATATACCATATATAACTGTATTATATATATCATCGTAGGACATACATCCCCTTATCATATACATACCATCATCGTTAACCCGCGTCCGGGTAACTATCATATGCCACCAACTAGTGGTGTCGTGCTCGGCCTTCTAAGCTCGGTGTAAACATAGCAGCTCGCCTTAGCAGTGGCATGCCCGGCCCTCTAGGCACGTTGTAATCGTATGCAGCCCGCCTTCGTGGTGACACGCCCAGCCATTTAGGCATGGTGGGATCGCATCGTCATATACCCATCGTAAACTTAACATTATCATACATTGCATAGGCATATCATAAGCTTAGCATCATTATACACTTATCATCAAAACATACATTAGAACTTGAAGGAAACTATGACTATGTCGGGGTGACATAAGGTCGTGAACCCTCGATTACATTATGGAGTGATCGTAATCATTATATCCCACCTTGAGGGGAGTAACATTTTAAGGTGAGTGTACACAATAAAAAGAATCAATGGAACCATACTTAGGATCATTAACCTCATGGACATCGTATGTTACTCTAGGATTCTTTATACTTAAACTCATCACCATCATTATCATGCTCGTATCGTATCTCTTTTCTTTATTATATTCGTATGTAGCTCTTTATAGTCATGGACTCATAATTTTTGTTATTTAGGAAGATCACGAAAAAATAGGAGGATTCATGTCATAGGATTCATGCCTTAGGAAGAAAGGATTAGCCTTACATACCTCTTTCGTTTAGCTATTCTATTGTTTTTATCGTTCTCCTTCGATGATCCCATTTCTAAGTTCAAGAAAATTTGTATTAACATTAGCTAATCGATTATAAGAACGTGCTTACTAAAGCTAGAGAAAATTGGACAGCATTTCCTTTGTTTATACAACTTTCCCCATATTCCATATCAACTCCCAAACATCCATAACAACATTCACAATGTTATAAGCAACAATCATCATTCATCTACATTATCCACATTTCACAATTTCACTTCAATTCCTCCATAATCATGGTCATAGTTCACAATTGCGTTTTCTCACATATAATACTTATCCCATATTCGAAATGTCACTTATAGCATACTTACAATCACAACATATCAATATTCATGACTCATTCAAAACTACTACTCAAAATCTCATTATTCCTATCTTTGTGACCTATTTTCTATCTCCTTCCATAATCTAAGTCTTTCAACCTCTCATTACCTTAAACAACATGAAAAGATCATAAAACTTACCTTAGATAGTGTAGGAATAAGCCTTGAGTGGAAATACTTCTCTTGCACCAAAACCCTAGTCCACTTCCATTGGAATTCCTTGGCTTGGATGAACTTTAATGTGTTTCTTACACCTGATTTGTTGGTTTGATGAAGTTGATCATCAATTTCTCTTGGGTTCTTGTGAATAAAGAGTGGAGAGTTCTCTAGAGTGTTCTTGAAGTGTGGGGAGAAAGAATGAAATAAATAGAATGAGATTAGTCCCTTATATAAATTTTAAAAGTTGTCCCGACCAGATTCTACGGACCAACATACTGGCCGTATAAATTATACTGGCCGTATGTTTGGCCGTAGATATGGTCCAGTGAAGGACCCATTCTGGTCAAAACATACGGCCAGTATGTTGGGCCGTATAATGCCCAGCTTTCCGAAGTTCATTCTCGTCGACTGGTTTGACCTCCAATCCTTATTGAACCTTCTTGATACTTGTTTAACACCTCATTACCAATCTCATTACTAATCTAAGGGACATTATAACTCTTCTCCAAAACATCATTAAGCCATCATTAATTCGATACTTGTAAATCTTGCCCCACACACAACATATCCCTTGCTTTCCTTGACAACTTTCTTCCCTTACATCAAATGTCATTGAAATCTCGATTAGGATCATAAAATGCTATTTATTACTTATCAAAACATCCTATACATCGTTCCATTCTTTATTCTATTCACTGTACGTTATCGGGAAATTTTCGAGGTGTAACTTTCTTCCCCCCTTTTGGAACATTCGTCCTCGAATGTTAAGCACTCGGGAATTCTACGAAAATTTAGCCAGAGTTTACCCTATAATATGGCACTACCATCTTGTCACAACAGCCCACGATAACATTGCCTCACAGGACCACAACACCATAGCAATATAAGTTAGCCACACACGATCCATATGCATAAAAAGAAAACATACATACCTCATAATCCCGATGTTTCATCGTGGATCTCTTCTGGGGGCTGAAATAAGTGCGGGTATTTGGATTTCATACTCTCTTCTGCTTCCCAAGTCATTTCTTCTCGGTTGTTATTTCGCCATAAGACTTTAACTGAGGCTACTTCCTTATTTCGAAGTCTCCGTACTTTCCTGTCTAATATAGCAATGGGCACTTCTTCGTAGACTAGCTTTTCTGTCACTTGAACATCAACTATTGGAACAATCCTCGTAGGATCTCCAACACACTTGCCGAGCATTGAGACATGGAAAACTGGACAGACTGATTTAAGTTCTGGAGGCAAGTCCAATTCATAAGCTACTTGACCTACCTTGCGGATAATCTTATAGGGTTCAATATATCGAGGACTCAATTTTCCTTTCTTGCCAAATCTCATCACACCTTTCATTGGTGACACCTTCAAAAATACCCAGTCATCAACTTGAAATTCTAAGTCTCGCCAGCGGTTGTCCACATAAGATTTTTGGCGACTTTAGGCTGTCAACAATCGATCTCGGATCACCTTGACTTTTTCTACTGCTGTTGAATCAACTCAGGGCCTATTAGCTGTACTTCTCCCATTTCAAACCATCCAATTGGAGACCTGCACTTCCTTCCATATAAAGCTTCATACAGAGCCATTTGATTACTGGAATGGTAGCTGTTATTATATGCAAACTCAATAAGGGATACATGGTCATCCCAACTACCACCGAAATCTAGAACACATGCTCGTAGCATATCTTCCAAGGTCTGAATGGTACGTTCGGCTTGTCCATCAGTCTGTGGATGAAATGTCGTACTAAGCTTTACTTGAGTACCTAGGACTTCTTGGAAAGATTTCCAGAACTTGGCTGTAAATTGCGCTCCTCTATCTGTGATAATGGATATTGAAATACCATTGAGTCGATCAATCTCCTTGAGATACAACCTTGCATAATCTTCTACTGAGTATGTGGTTCTGACTGGAAGAAAATGAGCTGCTTTCGCGAGTCTGTCCACGATCACCCATATGGAATCATACTTGCCTAGGGAACGGGGTAATCCCACAACAAAATCTTTGTTGATCACTTCCCATTTCCAAGTAGGGATTTCCATTGCTTGCAATAATCCTCCTGGCTTTTGATGTTCGATTTTCACTTGCTGGCAATTTGAACATTGAGCTACAAATTCTGCTATGTCTTTCTTCATTCCATCCCACCAATAAATTAACTTGAGATCATGATACATCTTTGTCGCTCCTGGATGAATATAATACCGAGAATAATGAGCTTCTTCTAGAATTCGACGACGAAATTCTGCAACATTCGGAACACATAGCCTGCCTCGGTATCTAAGAATTCCATCTATAGAAGTTTCAAATGGAGACTTCTCTTTTTTGTGAAATGTGTCTCTATAATGGCTCAATTGAGGATCTTCATATTGACGCTCTTTCACTTCTATATTCAAGGATGAAACTGTGGGATTGTTAATACCAATCCCTGCACTACCTGAATCAATTAAACGTACTCCAATATTAGCTAGCTGGTGGAGCTCATGAATCAATTCTTTCTTCTCCAAAGGAACTTCACATAGGCTGCCCATTGATCGGCTGCTAAGCGCATCAGCTACTATATTTGCCTTTCCAGGGTGGTATAAAATACTCACATCATAATCTTTCAATAATTCTAACCACTGCCTCTGCCGCAGATTTAACACCTTCTCTTTGAAAATGCATTGAAGACTCTTATGGTCTGTATAAATATCAACATGCGCACCATACAAGTAATGTCTCCACATCTTTAATGCGTGAATAACTGCAGCCAATTTGAGATCATGAGTTGGATAGTTCTTTTCATGTTTTCGCAGCTGCCTCGAAGCATAAGCAATGACTTTACCGTGCTTCATTAACACACATCCTAACCCAACACCTAAAGCATCACAATATACAACATAACCATCTGGCCCTTCTGGGAGTGTCAAGACTGGGGTTGAGGTTAATCTGTCCTTCAACTCATGGAAGCTGCGTTCACAAGCATCATTCCACTAAAATTTAGCTGACTTTTGGGTTAGCATCGTCAATGGGGCTGAAATAGAGGAAAATCCTTTTATGAACCTTCTATAGTAACCTGCCAATCCAAGAAAACTAGAGACTTCTGTGGGCGTCGTAGGCCTTGGCCAAGTCTTCAGAGCTTTAATTTTCTGAGTATCAACTCGAATGCCATCATCTGAAATAACATGACCTAAGAATGTCACAGAATTCAGCAAAAACTCGCACTTTGAAAATTTTGCGTACAATTCCCGAGTTCGAAGAATTCCAAGAACAATGCGTAAATGGTCTGCATGTTCTGATTCTATGCCAGAGTATACCAGAATATTGTCAATGAATAGTATTACGAATAAATCCAAGAGAGGCCTGAATACATTATTCATCAAATTCATGAACACTGCTGGAGCATTAGTTAACCCAAATGACATCACCCGGAATTCATAATGGCAGTATCTCATTTTGAAAGCTGTTTTGGGAATATCTTCTTCTCTAACTCTCACTTGATGATAACCTGACCTCAAGTCTATTTTGGAAAACCACTTGGCACCCTGTGGTTGATCAAATAAATCATCAATTCTCAGAAGAGGATATTTGTTCTTTATCGTCACCTTATTCAACTGCCTATAATAGATGTACATTCGTAGGGAGCCATCTTTCTTTCTTACAAATAGGACCGGTGCTCCCCACGGTGATGAACTGGGTCTAATAAACCCCTTCTCAAGCAAATCTTTCAACTGTGCCTTTAGCTCTTTCAATTCTGCCAAATCCATTCGGTAAGGAGGAATAGAAATAGGCTTGGTATCCGGCAACACATCAATTAGTGAAATCAATCTCTCTTTCCGGAGGAAGGCCTGGAAGTTCATCAGGAAATACGTCCGGAAATTCATTCACTACCGGAACGGATTGGAAAGTTGGCGACTTTGGTTCGGTGTCTTGAACTCAGACTAAGTGATAAATATAGCCCTTAATTATCATCTTTCTTGCCTTAGGGTAGGAAATAAACCTACCCCTGGGAGATGCTGTGTTACCCTTCCATTCAAGCATGGACTCTCCCGGAAATTAAAATCGAACTACTTTCATTCGGCAATCAACATTAGCATAACATGAGGCTAACCAATCCATACCCATAATCACATCGAAATCTAACATTTCCAGCTCAACTAAATCAGCTTTAGTCTGGCGGTCGCATACCACAATTACACAATTTTTGTACACTTGTCTAGCTATCACGGGATCACCAACCGGAATAGATACCTCAAAAGGTTTAATTGGCTCGGGTTTCACCCCTATACGACCAGCAACATACGGAGTAATATAAGATAGGGTAGAACCCGGATCTATCAATGCATATACATCATGGGAAAATATGGATAATATACCTGTAACCACATCCGGGGAGGACTCAAGATCCTGTCGTTTGGCTAATGCATACATACGGGGCTGAGTGGCACCTTAAGTAGATGCTTCCCCTCTGCCTCTACCTCGATCTACTGGGATCTCGGAGTCTGCCCTACCGGGTATACTGAAGAGGAACCAGCTGCTGATCTTGTGGGTTGAACCCCATCTCTAGCATACCTCGAGGGACAATCACGCATCAAGTGCCCAGTCTGTCCACAAACATAGAAAACATATGTGCCCTGGCGACATGGCCCGTAATGTAACTTACTTCACTGACTACATCGCGGTACTGGTGGTCTCCTCTGGCTATAATCACCCCTAAACTAGGGGCCTGAAGCTCTCGAACTCTGACCCTGTCTTGAAGGAATGGAGCGGTCAAATCTCTTACCTGCAAATAGTGGAGGTGCACTAGTCGCCGACTTGCCTGAGTGTCTAGAATATGTCTGCCTTGATCCCCCTCTATAATCACTACCTACCCCCATAAATCTGGCCCTCTTGCTTTGCCCCTATTAATATCACGCTCACCCCTTTGAGGATGTTGTTGTCCTTCTATATTATAGGCATGGGCTTGAATACGGGAGATATCCATCCCATCTTGCGGAAGAACTTCGGAGGATTCAAACTCATGAAATCACGGGCTCTAGTACTAATGGCCCTGTCGCTTGAACCCGAACCCTGCTTTTGTGCCTTGGCGGCAACTAACTGCGTCAATAGATGAATAGCCTCGGTCACTTTTTGACCCGAAGTAGCCGGTGGAGGAACTGTGGGCACAGGAGCTGGAGCTGGAGTTGAAGCTCCCTCATGTTCTTCTATAATAAACGGAGTAGAAGAGGCATTAGACAGAGCCTCATCATGTGATTCACCCTCTTCTACATTCATTGGTGGCACTCTTTCTACCCGCCTTTTCATTGTAATCTTTCCCTTCTAGGCGGCTGTAGCTTTTCCCTTTGGCGGCATTTCGGAAATCGTAACACACTATTAGGGAGGAGAAAATCTTATACACGGCTCTATCGCACGATCTCATAAGAATAAGAATGGTCATTTTTCCTAAATGCCATGTAGCCTCTGTTTATTAGTGTGGCGTGCAAAACACACCATAAACAAGACTCTACTAGACACGGCTCGTAGACACTTCGTAGGACTGAACTGCTCTGATACCACTTTTGTCACGACCCGGCAAGGGGCCAGGACGGGTACCCGGGGCTAACTATCGTACAATTCAAGCGTTCATTTATTAATCTTATACTCAAATCATAGGAAAAACCACTTTTCACTTCGAAACATAATTACTTATATATACATAAGCCCTTCGGCTATCAAAATAATATATATACAATAACATCGTGAGACCGTACTACCTACATATACGTATCTACGTGTCACGACCCAACCCCGTGGGCCATGACTAGTGCCCGACCTGGACACTCGTACCCGTACTTGTTAGATATAGTCAAACTGAAGCTAAAATCAATATGGAAACTTGCAAAAGAACTCCAAAGGTTCATAACGTCATCATATATACATATATCAAAATAACCAGTCTCCTGGGGAGTCACAACTGATCAGAACATAATATGAACATGATAAGCAAGTCGACAAGGCTGCCACAATATATCAACATGATACGCAAGCCGACAAGGCTGCCAATACATATCGTCACCATACGCAAGCCAACAAGGCTGCCATTATAGAAGAGTATATCCATAGCACATCGTATAGACACAGCTGAACAAAATTATACACAACCCACACATATGTCTACAGACCTCTAAGAGTATCGATAGTGAAATATGACGGGACAGGGCCCCCCCCCCCCCCCCCCCCCCGTACCCCTGGATAAACATATATATACATCACAAGATCTGTACCAAAATAAGATAGACTCTGGAACAATGGAGCTCTTCAAACAGCTGAGTGGAAACCCTAGGCTGGGGATCACCAAATCGACTATCCGTACATGCGGGCATGAAACGCAGCCCCCCCCCCCCCCCGAAGAAAGGGGGTCAGTACGAGATATATACTGAGTATATAAAACATGAAATACAGTAAAGAGGATCATAACTGAAATAGGGAGTACAGGAGACAAGTATAACATCCAGAATACCAAAACACTTTCCTTTTGAAACATAAATCATGCATGTCAATATCATATATCATACCCGGCCCATTATGGGACTCGGTGAATAAAGTCATCATATACCATCCTGGCCGCCATAAACATATCATCATATCATATATATATATATATATATATATATATATATATACCGTACCCGGCCCTCTATGAGGGACTCGGTGAATAATGCAGTGAAACTGTGCACGATAACATACCCGGCCCGGGACTCGGTGAAAGACATATTGAGGCATGCACGAGCAGCGTAGTGAGCAACCATATGCAAGTTAAATCATATCTGAGACTCGATAGAATAATGAAAACGAGCTATCACTTGAAAATCAAGACAATAGTCATATCAAGTACCTTTCGAATGTCACTATGGATTATATCAAAATAGAACTTTTGGAATCATATACACGTATCAAGACATAATGAAATAGCTTCTGGAAATCAAGAACATTGGCCATCCTAGTGGCTCTAAGAATAGGAACTTCTTTGGAATCATATACACGTCGTCTGTTTGTTTCATAAAGATCATGCCAAAAGAAAGAAAGGATAACTTTACATACCTGTTGTAGACCGACCGTAACCAAGCTTGCTTCGTCGCCCCTTTAGCCTATTAATATGAGAGTAACATTATTGTTAATAAATTACGATTTCCCACTTAGAAATCTACAACCAATCACTTATGGGAATCACTCCTTAGTTTATACCCCTTGATTAGTATTTCGATTAGTTAAGAACTTAACGGAAATCGGGCAGCATTTCCTCTATATAACTCGCCTAACCCGAACTTCCAATTTATCTCCGGTTATCACAACAATACCAATAATTTCATATCAACTAAAATTAAATCCATTCTTAAAGTACCTCCAAAACGGTCCAATATATATTCCTATACCAATACTTGTATATACTTCTTTATTTTCGTATATACATAGTATAACAATAAGCACAATAACAACAACTACAGCCAATCCCACGATATTCCAGCCCACGAAACAATTCGTAACAACCGCCAAATAGTCCACATAATAACGACAACAATTTATCCGATTTCCCGCAAGTAATTTCGTAGTTCCCGTCTCACAATTTAACTATGACCTGGACGAATTTAAATATATCTAATAGAGGAGAATTATTACCTCATATGCCAAGAAATAATCTTCTTCTACCTTACTTCACTTCGAAGAAAGCCCGAATTTAACAACGCGATAAAAGAAACAACGAGATCAAAGCGGTGCGAAAAAAATCCGTTTGCTGTTCTTGAGAGGGATTACATTTTCTTTCTTTCTTGAAATGAAGAAGACGTTGCTGTTTCTTCAAACATAAAACGTTGATACTCTTTTTAGAATTAAAATTTGTTGTTGATTGCTAAATGTATACATGCAGCAAACATGTATTGTTAAGCGAATTGTGACTAAATTAATATAGGACACATAATTAACTCTTGTCCTTACACGTAGGGCCCTATGGCCCACCACTTAAGAAAATGTATAGCTATCATTAAAACTTATCCCCAACAGACCCTATATAGCATTAGTCATATATTTGTTTCCTTGTAATGCATACACGTGGTCATGCCAATACACTTGTCCCTTTATTCCTTTTTATGAAAAATTGCTTACTTTCTCGTGAAATTTAATTCCTTGTTCCCAATTTATTTAAACATGGACCACTTTTAATACACTTCGTATACTCATTATCATAATCGTGCAATATAACACAGGTCCATTGTCCCTTTTGGTACACATAAAATATTATTTTATCCAATTCACTTGACTTCTAATCCTTTCAATACATATGTACCATCACTCTAACCACCTATAAGCTTGAGGGATAACCTTGCTTCCGTTACCAATGTAATTTAACTCGCACACTTTCCGATGCACAAAAATACGGGATGTAACACTACGAGCCTCTACTAGAGTGCTAGACATAGGGAAGGGATAGGACCCCGTCATGCCCAAAAATTATATATATATACACAAAAGAATAAATAAATGGAACCTCTGGAATAATCGGTTGATATCAAAGTCTGCTAGTAGCTCCTACGAGTCTGGATCGCTCCCTGCCTACATGTGGGCATGAACACAGCGTCCAAAGAGAACGGACGTCAGTACGAGCATTATACTGAGTATGTAAGGCATGAATGAAATGAATATAATAGAGAAATCATGAGACATAAGATGAAGATATCACCTGCTTAACCTTTCAGAATGGATGTATTTTCTACATATACCATATATAATCGTATTACATATATAATCGTAGCACATACATCCCCTTATCATATATATACCATCATCGTTAACCCACGTCCGGGTAACTATCATATGCCGCCCCCTAGTGGTGTCGTGCCCGGCCTACTAGGCTCGGTGTAAACATAGCAGCCTGCCTTAGCAGTGACACGCCCGGCCCTTTAGGCACGGTGTAATCGTATGCATCCCGCCTTCGCGGTGACATGCCCGGCCATTTAGGCACGGTGGAATCGCATCGTCATATACCCATCGTAAACTTAACATTATCATACATTGCATAGGCATATCATAAGCTTAGCATCATTATACATTTATCATCAAAACATACGTTATAACTTGAAGGCAACTATGGCTCTGTCGGGGTGACATAAGGTCGTGAACCCCCTATTAGATTATGGAGTGATCATAATCATTATATCTCACCTTGAGAGGACTAACATTTTAAGGTGAGTGTACACAAGAAAAAGGATCAATGGAACCATACTTAGGATCATTAACGTCATGGACATCGTATGTTACTCTAGGATTCTTTATACTTAAACTCATCATTATCATTATCATGCTCGTATTGTATCTCTTTTCTTTATTATATGCATATGTAGCTCTTTATAGTCATGGACTCATAATTTCCGTTATTTAGGAAGATCACGGAAAAGTAGGAAGATTCATGTCATAGGAGTCATGCCTTAGGAGGAAAGGATTAGCCTTACATACATCTTTCGTTTAGCTATTCGATTGTTTTATCGTTCTCCTTCGATGCTCGCGTTTCTACCTTCAAGAAAGTTCGTATTAACATTAGCTAATCGATTATAACAAAATGCTTACTAAAGCTAGCAAAAATTGGGCAGCATTTCCTTTGTTTATACAACTTTCCCCTTATTCCATATCAACTCCCAAACATCCATAACAACATTCACAATATTATAAGCAACAATCATCATTAATCTACATTATCCACATTTCACAATTTTACTTCAATTCCTCCATATCGTGGTCATAGTTCACTATTGCGTTTTCTCACATATAATACTTATCCCATATTCTAAATGTCACTTATAGCATACTTACAATCACAACATATCAATATTCATGACTAATTCCAAACTACTACCCAAAATCTCATTATTCCTATCTTTGTGACCCATTTTCTGTCTCCTTCCATAATCTAAGTCTTTCAACCTCTCATTACCTGAAACAACATGAAAAGATCATAAAACTTACATCAGATAGTGTAGGAATAAGCCTTGAGGGGAAATACTTCTTTTGCACCAAAACCCTAGTCCACTTCCATTGGAATTCCTTGGCTTGGATGAACTTTAATTTGTTTCTTACACCTGATTTTGTTGGTTTGATGAAGTTGATCATCAATTTATCGTGGGTTCTTGTGGATGAAGAGTGGAGAGTTCTCTAGAGTGTTCTTGAAGTGTGGAGAGAAAGAATGAAATAAATGGAATGAGATTGGTCCCTTATATAAATTTTAAAAGCTGTCCCGACCAGATTCTACGGACCAACATACTGGCCGTATAAATTATACTGGCCGTATGTATGGCCATAAATCTGGTCCAGTGAAGGACCCATTCTGGTCACAACATACGGTCTAACATACGGCCAGTATGTTGGGCCGTATAATGCCCAGCTTTCGGAAGTTCGTTCTCGTCGACTAGTTTGACCTCCAATCCTTATGGAACCTTCTTGAGACTTGTTTAACACCTCATTACCAATCTAAGGGACATTATAACTCTTCTCAAAAATATCATTAAGCCATCATTAATATGATACTCGTAAATCTTGCCCGACACACAACATTTCCCTTGCGTTCCTTGAAAACTTTCTTCCCTAACCTCAAATGTCTTTGAAATCTCGATTAGGATCATCAAATTCTATTTATTACTTATCAGAACATCGTATACGTCATGCCTTTCGTTAGTCTATTCACCGTACGTTAACGGGAAATTTTCGAGGTGTAATATTAAGGGTCCTTCTTAGGACTTGCTCAACTTTCCATGTAATACTCATATATCTCTTCAAATGTCCTTTATAAAAGTCCCGGCATTTAGGCCCCGCTTGTCTTACAGTGACGAGGGCTTTTCATCAAGAAACATATGGACCTACTCACCCCCGATGGTCTCCAAATGTCATACATATATGTATTCTTATACTCAGATCATCTAATCTTCATCCCTAATCCTTGTATAACTTTACTCTTTTATGAGCTCGTACCACGCTGTCTACGATCTTGTAGCGCAAAATTTTCCTGGGTGTAATAGAGGTCTTGTCCTAATTTAGTTATTCTTACAGTGTTTTGATCATAGAGGTTTCATAGACACGGTCTTTAATCAGTTATGTTGGTTTAGCCTCACAACATTTATTTTCACATCCTCTATTATATTTGAGTTAGAATATTCTCTTGGTTCATTTTATATCTTGCATACTTTCATGATACAACTGTTAGACTCAGCAACCATGGTTCACTCTGTCATAGACAGTCAGGCACCGAGTGCCATGTCGCGCCCAGGCTATGGTTTAGGGCGTGATAAAGCTTGGTATCAGAGCAACCAGGTTCAAGTTCAGTGTCGTAGGGAGTCTATGAAACCGTGTTCAGTGGGGTCTCCTTTAAATGTAAGAAAACCACATGCATATAAACACCAGACCAACAGAACATATTGAGAAAGTCTCACTTCTTTGTTTTCTTGATAGTGCAACTAGAGCTATAACTTCAGCATGTCTTTCTAAATCTAGAGTTTATGTAATTTCAGACGATTATGGCTCCAAAGAGAAAGACTATCAACAGTTTGAGGGGCAGCTTCCAAAGCTATTCGTCGTCAGGCTATTTGCGCCAATTCTGATTAGGTGCCTACGCCAGAAACTACTCCTATTGCTCTAGCTCCGATAGGGATTCCGGCTCCTCTGACTAGAACAACTAATGTAGAGGTTGGGAGTGCTATTTAAATGCTCACACAGTTAGTAGCTTCTCAGGCCCAGCGTCAAGAAGTGGGGTCTAACTCTGAAAATCATGGAGAATCCTCCAGGGCTAAAGAATTCTTGAGAATGAAGCCCCCACTCTTCTCGGGGACAAAGAAGGAAGAGGACCCTCAAGATTTCATTAAGGGTCTTTAGAAGAATCATAGAATTATGACTGTGACGGAGACAGAAGCAGCTACATTTAGAGCTCACCAGCTGCAAGGTGTAGCAAATGCCTGGTACTAGACTTGGGAATTATCCCGTGGTAATGATGCTTCTGATGCCACATGGGATGAGTTCAGAGAGGCTTTTCTAGACCATTTTATGCCTATTGACTTCCGAGAAGCCAGGGCTGAGCAGTTCTTGAAGCTCAAACAGAATGGGAGGACTGTTCAGGATTACTACTTGGAGTTTATGAGTCTGGCAAAATATGCTACTGAGCTTGTTCCTAACATGAGGGCCAGAGTAAAGAGGTTTGCCATTTGTCTTGATTCTCACTTATATGATAGGGAGAATATTACAGCCCAGAATGGAGGTATGACTATCTCCAAGATATTGGCATTTGTGCAAGGAAATAAAACAAGGCTTAGGGAAGAGGAAGCAGTGCAGAAAGAGAAAGACAGAGTTTAACAAAAGGGTTAAGTCAACCAGGCAGTTTAGCGGGAACAGCGGAAAGTAAAGAAAATTCTTCAACAACAGGTCATCTGGACCTGTTCCTTTATCAGCCACAGCCAGTGCTTTACCGCCTAAGTTCAGAGAGGAGAAGAGAGGAAGCTTTCGAGCGTCAGGCTCACAATCTAAAGGAAATTCGAGCAGTCATGACTTCCACCCAGTTTGTAATACATGTGGTAAGATACATTCAGGGACAAGCCATTCAGGCATGGAAGGTTGCTTTGGATGTGGCCAATCAGGTCACTTTCTGAGAGATTGTCCATTTGCTAAGTAAGGTTTAGATGAGACCATAGGTTAGTCCACCAATTCGGTTACAAAAAAGAGCACTCAGGCTCAGTAAGGTAGAGCCCCAGCAAGATCATGGAACGCAAGTGGAGGTCCAAACCGCTTGTATGCTTTAGGTGCTCGACAGGATGATGAGGGTCGTACCGATGTTGTCACAGGTACTATCACTATTTTCAGTTATAATGTTTTCGTACTTATGGACCCAGGATCAACCCTTTCTTATGTAACCCCTTTTATTGGTAAAAAGTTTGGAGTCAAACCAGAACCATTGTCCAAACCTTTTGAAGCGTCTAACTGTTACGCCTCTTGTTCTTGTCATATTAGAACCTATGGTTTCCTAGTCCGGTATGCCTTTGGAATAGAGATCCAATCATGATTTTTGGAGGGAGAAAGTTTCTTACCCCGTGAACAAAGGTACTAGTAGGTATTCCTCGAAATTTACAGGATTAGAAGTCGAACGGATCGAATCGACGCGATCTGAACTGAACCAGAGAAGTCTATAGACACCAGTCATCGTCGATGGGGCCATCGACATGTTGACAAGCTGATGTTAATAAGGCATTGATGGGCTTCTGCAGCCTTGAATCTGTAGGCGCAGGTCGACGGACCGTCGACACGCCAACGGGTCGTCGACCCGCTCGTCGAACCGCATTGCGGTAACTTTTTAACTTCCAAGAATAAATATATTACCCACGACTTTATTTCTCATTTTTCTCCATTCCAAACCATAGAAACCCCAATATTTTCTCTCCCAACATTTTCTATCATTATTAGTGGAGATTCGGTAAGATCCGAGCCCCGTGAACCCATGGTTGTCAAGAAGAAGGTTGTTTCTAGGGTTTTTTCATGTTGGAAAGATTAGGAAGTTAGAGTTGAAGGTTATCCTTGGAATCATAGGCCTCTCAAGGTATGTAAATGATTTATACCCTTGTATTTAAGTTAATTATCAAGGAGTTTAGTGGTTTTAAGCGAAGAGAGGGTATTTGTGGAAGTGGTAAGTTGATTAAGGTTAAAATAGTGATTTGGGGATATTTTAAGAGATTATTGGGAATAGATTTGAGTATATTTTTATATATAAGTGTTGTTATTATTGTTGTGGTTGATGTTAGATTGAACGGGAAGTTGAAGGGTTGTTAAGCTTATAAGGGAAATGTTGCCCATAATTTGTTAAGCTCTATTCTTATTTAAAATGATTAGTAAGCGAGGTAAATAACCTAATTAATGCCTACGTTATCTTGATTGTAGACTTTTGAGCTCGAGGATTAGAAGTTGGACGATTGGATATAGTTCGAGGTATGTTAAGGCTATCCCTTCTTTCTTTTGGCATGATTCTATAATATGAACCAACAAGCAAGCGAACGAGCTTCCATATTACCTGACGCTTAGAAGCATTAAGTGTACTTCAGTCTTTGATGGCCTTATACCCTAATTATGATTGTTCCTTCTGTTCATTGGTCCAGTTTTATGTACACATTTATTCATGCATTACATTCGTTTTTAATATATTCATATGCATATTGACCCGTGACCAGAAGGCGTTATATACGCATATATTATATGTTTGTGGGGTATGAGGAAAAAGCAGCAAGGCGTTATATACGCATTACCACCAGATCAGCTGGTGCATGGTGATGATGATATTAATGATGGCCGCAGAGAGACCGTTAGGATATGAGATATAGATTTGGCTGAACGTTCCTCAGCACTTCGACCTATATATATGCATGAGCACGATTACCACTGAGAGTATGCATACTCTGCGCCAAAAGAGGCATTGTCAGTTATACAGATTTATGCAGATACATACAAATACTAGTTCATGCAGATTCATCCAGAAAGTCATTTCATCTTATGAGTTCCGGATTTCATTCATGACACTTACTTATATATTGCTCCTATGCTTTACATGCTCAGTACATTATTCGTACTGTCTCCCCGTTGATCGAGGGCTGCGTTATGCCCGCAGGTACAGGTCGACAGGCAGGTGGTCCAGCTTAGTAGGACTTTTATCCAGTAGTGATCAGTGCACTCTATTTGATCTGGAGTTGCAGTCTATTTTGGTATGCCATTCTTTTGAGATATATATAGATGGGTATGACGAGGCCCTGTCCCGTCCTTCTACAGCTTTTATTCCAGTAGAGGTCTATAGACGATTGTATGTATTAGTTAGATGATGTAGCCTTGTTGGCTTC